>NC_054874.1:17231390-17852459 GCF_018320785.1 Cheilinus undulatus | reverse complement strand
ATGGAGGCCTGTAACATCCATCAATAGCAATAGACAGGGACTTTGCAATTTCCACATTGAAGGCCAAAAATTCCATTTGTTGACAGATTGCTTGAGACAGAACAATTGAGGCATTAAATCTTGATTTAACGTAAATAGCTACACCCCCGCCTTTTTTTGACCTGTCAGTACGATAAACATTGTACCCAAGTATGTTAATTTCTTCATTAGTAATAGATTTAGTCAGCCAAGTTTCAGAAATGATAACAACATCAGCATCTGTTGATTTAACCCAAATTCTGACCATGTCTATCTTTGGAAGTAAGCTGCACACATTAAGATGAACATATTTTAAACCAGACAATAATTTAAAATCAGAGGGAGTCTCAGTACATTGCAGATTACGGCCAGGGTTTGGTTGCACATTGCCGGACAAAAGTAGAAGACAATCAACAATCTCTGTTTCACATTTGATTTTGATTCAATTCTTTGATATATTGAAGCAAGACAGAGCTCTCTATTGAAAGAACAGGTTAGATAATTATACAAAGCAAAAAAAAAAAAAAAACACAACATTGAAGTTCAGGTGGGTCCCTGGGTAGAGCTGGCAACAAGTTTATATCGTGATCCAATTGAATTGGTGGCTGCTCTAGATACAGGACAGCTAAAGAGCAAGTGCCTCTGTAACAGACGCTCTTCAAATTGAGGTGACTGTCAGAAGCTCTCCCCCAGTGTGCCCAGGAACAATTGCTTCCCAGATCAAAAAGGGCTAATAAGCATATAAAGGTAGTAAATAATGCCATCATCCACAACTTTTAGCTTTTATCAGCAGTGAACAGTACAGACCTCTGAGTGGAAAATGTTGAACACGTTGTCTTGAAATGTAGAATGTATGAAACACAAAGAAATGCATTAAAAAAACAGGATGCATGAATTAGAATAGCCTTGGAGTTTGAATGGAATCTTAGGAAGAAATGATAAAATGAGAGACTGCTATAAGGCTCTTCTGGTCTTTCTAAAAGACACAGGATTAAAATGGAAAACATAACTGTTTTTTTTTTTTTTTTGTTGACTTTAGAATGAAACCAGAAGTAACTGTCACCCTTAAGTTGTTGCACACTCATGTACAGTAGGTGGCGATATGCACCTATACAAGCTGGTTGCGAACCATCATAAGTTTAGGGAAGAGAAGAAGATGACCTCAGAGTGGGCAAAAAACCCTAGTAGACTGCACAAGCTTGGGCCAGATAGCTCCAGGAGAGTGTAGCCCTCAATTTTCAAGAACAACCACAATCCACATAAGTTTGTGAAATATTCCATTAAAAGCACAGACTGCCATTTTCAAAAGGATAAAAAATGCTATAAAATCGACTAAAAACAGCAAATCACAGACAAACATTTAACAGGCAAAGGACATGCTGCCACCTTGGTTTAGGGGCGGGGATGGTAAGACCATGTGTCCAATGTTGACAAGCAACTCATGGGCACGGCAATAATCCTTGATTTGAATCAGCCATTGAGATGTCACCAGTCTTAGGGTGGGATGGTCTTTTGGGACCTGCTTTTTCTCAGAAGCATCCATGTGTGGAGGCACCCCTGGTACTGGAGCTGACCCCAGACAGGAAAGGAACATTTTTCCCACCATAGAAACCAAAGGGAGTCAACCAACACTTGTACCTGGGTACTCCACTCCACTCCTTCCTCCTCCTGGATCAGGTCCTGATGAGAGGTAGATATGGTTTTAAACAACTACTGTACATGCTCTTACATTTTTAAATCAATTAAAGCTTTGAAATCCAAACTCACCATTATATGTCTAAAAGGTCAAACGGGCTCCCTGGGAGTGATCACTTAAGTTGAAAAGAAGAAATGAAGAGATTAGTCTCCATGAACACAACTAATCATTTCAGAAAGGGTGTTGTTATATTCTCCTCTATATAGAGAGCATTTTCTTGTAGAAAGTAACTTCTCCACTGTAACCTCCTGACATGAGCAAACTGTGAGAAAATGTCCACCTGGAAACATGCTGAGTGCTACATCTGGGAGAGTGAGATCATAGGAGAGTTAGAAAGGGTTTTTGTTTACCTGGCTCTTCTCTCATCAGAGCTCTTTTTCTCTTCCTCCTCCTTCTCTTTCTTCTTCTTCTTTCTGTGAGAGGAGTGTGAGTGGAAAAGTAGAGAAATTGAGCTTGTGTGAGTGACTTTTTCAACCTTTCTCTGTCCTTTTGGTAGTAAATTGTTTAATGTAGTTGTATTTAGTGCTTTGGTGCTGTGTTTTGTCACTTTTTTAATTTTTAATTTTATTTTATTTTATTTTTTTTAGTTTGAGGGAGTTTGGTGTGTCTTTCACACACTTTTCACTGTTCATACGCTGTTCACACCAAGCGGGAGTACATTTATTCGCGCGAGTGAATTACATGTAAAGTCAATGTAAAGACATGCGTTGATGCCTGTTCGCCTTGGGCGGCATGAATTATGCGAATATGCAGCGCGTGACGCGTGATTTGTGCGAATGAGGCGAATTCACGCTGCCCGTTCGCTTCATCGCGTCTACGCGTGAGTTCAAAAATCTGAACTCTGGCAAATTTTCGCACTGCGATGGCCAATCAGCATGGAGATCCTCCGGCGATGTCACCGGAGGTCTCCGAAGGAGGGCCGACCCGGGGGGAAGCAGCTCATTTAACCCGAAAATGGAGCAGAGACCGGGGTTGTCTGTTTCTGTGTGTGCCCCGAGCTCTACCACACAACATGCCTGTTCTACTGGCACAGGAATAAGAGGAGCCCACTTGGAGGAAAGTGAGTGTGAAAGGTCGGATTGCCTGGTAAGTTGTCGAACATCCGTCTGTTTCTTGTTTTCTGACATCTATTACCAAGTTAGCACCATAGTTAGCACAGCCCGAGTTAGCACAACACTGTCAGGCATGCTAATTTTCCCTTCACTACCGGACAGTTATGTGTTTTTGTTCAGATGAGTTATGCTGAAGGAAATGGAAGAAACAGAGGGACACGTATTTGCAGGTGAGGAGAAAGGAGACAGAGAGGAGGAGTGGGTTGGGGGCAGGGCCATCTAAAAGGCCCCTTCATCACCAAAGGGGGACGAGCAGTAACATGTAGAGGGGGGTCAAAGACAGGCAGGCTGCAGAGGACTTCCGGGAAGATCAGGGCCAGCAAATGAGGTATAAAGTTTGTTGACAGCACACACAGCATAGGAAATATTTAGGGAGAAATGTCTTCATAGGCTACAAATGGAAAGTTGTTTTTTGTGGACAAACAAAAATATAAATAGTGTCATAGCTGAACCTGTGTACTGTGTTAATATGTACACTTTTGTATTTTGTCAGAGCATCATGTACTCCTCTCTGAAACACTACTACCTGCTGCTGCTTCTGCACCTCCAGCACCTGGCCCATCCACTCCAGCTGCTGTTCCCACAGGTATGTAAATGAATAGAGCCACATCAATCAACAAATGATGGATATGTTATTAAATTTATCAGTCTGAGCACTATAAAGAAGGAGGGAAGTAATCTATCACAGCTTTCTTCAGACCAGATATTTTATAATGTAATTCATTCATGTAGGTTTATCTTTGATAGAGCTAGAGCTGCCTCTCATGTCACAACCTGATCCTTTTCTGTGTATTTCCTTAGTAGTATTCTATCGATAAAATATAGTAGTATCACTAAATATGTTGTTTCCATTACATACAGAGACCCCAAAGAGGAGACCCCCCGAGTGACTCCAGACAGCAGCTGATGGAGGTGGAGAGGATGTTGCTGAGGACCAGTCTGAGGACCAGTCTACCAGCAGCAGCTCCAGCTCCTCTGGATGAAATGTTCCTAAAAAGTCTGCTTCCTTCCCTGCAGAGGTTGCTGCCTCAGGCAAAATACATTGTCTTCAAATTCATAAACTGATTTATGAACATAGCACTGTTCTGCTTATTTTAGAACAATTGAAACCAACAGAATAGTTTTGGTTTCTACAAACTGAGGCAAAAATTTCTGCAGGGAACGAGCCAGACTTTAATTGTCCTTTTTTATAAATTAAATTGTCTTTTAATAACAATCATAGTTTGACTTTTTAAGGTAACAAACTCCTGCATTTCTCTTATTATCACGGAGTAGATATTTGGTTAACATTAACACTCATGTCAGTGTCAACACTATATGATCATTTTAAGTCTAAATATTGCTCATGTTTGCTTAGCTGGTAAATCTGGAGTAACTTTCAGTCAAAAACTTCTTGACTGGAAACCATCTTAAATTGCTGTATTGTATATATTTAGCCTCTTACCAAGGTAATTAAAAGAACTGCTAAATTTCAGTCATAAAATCATTCACAGATTCAGTAGTCCTGATAAATGTTGCTGTCTTGTTAAACCTAGATTGAAATAATTATATCTGAAGTAAAGAGCTACCTGTCATCAAGTTAATAATTACTCATTCTAAAGCCCAGGATCTACCTCCTTTTTCCCTGTATATTAAGTGTGTTATTGGTATCAAGACCTTTATAGATGAGCTATTTCTGGATCTGTGGACATTACTCTGTTAAGAATAGGCTACCAGTTATTATAACTTCCTATGTGTGGTGCCTAGAGAAATGTATCTTTCAAACAAGAATTAGAATTAGTTTCTGAATGTTTTCCTATTAGCATTCTAAATTTATTAATAATAGTAATAATAGGACAAAAATCAAATCACTTAAACAACTTTATTTTGGTGTTCATATGAAATATGAAAGTGCAGGAAGTTTGCTCCTTGGTGCTGTGGCTGTCTCTTAAAAGAGCTGCTGTGATGCTTTTTGCACTACATGGTGGGTTGCCATGGGACTGCTCCTGCTGAGAAGTATGCCATGATGTTTTCAGATTGCAGTGATTATATCAAGGATTATCTTGTAGACAGAGGGAACACTGAGCAGGAAGCTGCTAGCAATGGTCCTGAAGGAGTCATCAGTGGCAGGATATCTATAACATTAAAAAAAAAAAAACATGTAATGTAACCGAGTAGCAGAGAAAAACTGTAGCTGAGGGTCACCATGAAGTAGGATCATTATAATATTACATTTTTACATGACTGCACATGAGTGTCCTCATGTCTTCTACTGTAAATTGGTAATGGTGGTGTGAAATCTAGCAGCCACTTTTATTTTTCCCTTCATCAGGGTGAGATAATTTCCTGCATCTGTTTACTTGAATGTTGTTAATGAAACTATATATGGTCATATCCACCTGAATGACCAGACAATAGCAGAAAGCAGCTCAAGAGGTTTTCAGAGTTTTATGTCATACAGATTAACTTTACAAAATGAATGAAACAAAGAAAAGTATATGAGGGTAGCTGGTACACCCCATGAGGTGTAATTTTTATTAGCAAATAATTGGATTAGGGCGTCTGTGCTTTAAACATACATACAACCGTACACACATATATACTGTGGTATGCTGTGATAAGGTATGGATCAAAGACATGTTTGATAACTTATAAAAAAGGGCACGGTCAGTGATGTTTCAGCGGGGTTGAGTAATGACTACTGATACATACAGACGGTCTAATCTGCAGCAATGACTCCCTCACTCATGGTGTCACACTTTGTAAAACATTTTCCACTAAAACATGAACTAATGAACAAAACATGCATAATCACTCACCGGAGACAGGTGAACAGGTATCTGCAGCTGGGATAGTGTCTGTAGTTGGTTTCCTGGAGTGATCTCCTGGCACCAATTCAAGGTAACAGGGGCTAACCGGGCTAGCCGACAATAGCACCGGCTGCCGTCATCCAGACGAAGCTTCTGGAGAGGGTGGTAGTGGACTTCTCCGAGCTGTGTGGGTCTCCCGGGGATCCAATGCACCCAGACAGGATGAGTGTCCGTCAGTTATGGACTTTCCACAGCGGAGAAAGCAGCAATCTCTTGCATTTAGTCCAGCTCAGCCATATTTGTTGACAACTACTGTCAGATGTGGAGAAGAACGCCCCTCCCTCCTCGCGTTTTTTGGCAGCGAGTTCGCGCGAATGGGGCGAGTTTATTCGCGCATGTCGTTTGCGCGAATTGAAAAACATCAAGCGAGTAAACTCCCTCTATTCGTGCAAGTAATTTGCGTGAATTAAGCAATCGTTCGCACTTGGTGTGTAAGCACAGTAAGAAGTTTTAGATAATCTATCTTGTTTTAAAAGTTTATTTCTTATTTTTAGTGTGTAACTTGTAACAACTTACTTATTTCTAGATTTAACAACCTTATTTCAAGATATCTTATTAAGTCAAATTATCTTGCTGCATGGACAGATAATTTCACTAGTTTTGAGTACCTTTTATCTCAGATTTAGTGTTTTCATCTTATATTAAGCCCACCTTTTTCTGCAGTGCAGCAACAGCTTCTCCAAGCTGACACAGAAGCACTGCATCAAGGTGGGTGCTTGCTCTGTGTGCTGTGGGGAGGAAGTACCTTAAGCTGTTGGAGAACTAAGCGGGCACTGGTCTGTAAAATCTGCAGTGCACATGAATGGAGCTGTTGTTTTGTTTGTTGAGAGGGTGGAGCAGGTTCACCTGCTGGTGGAGTCAGGTATATCGGTAAATGGGATGTTTGTGCAGATTTTACCGCTGACTCAGCCTGCTACAAAAATCACACTTTCTATCGTACCTCCGTTCATTAGTGATGATTTTCTGTGCAGAGAGCTGTCCAGTCACAAGACCCTAATTTCCCCCATTAAAAAAGTTTTGTCTGGTTGTAAATCTCCACTGCTAAAGCATGTTGAGTCTCACAGTTTTTTATGGTGTTAAACAACCATAATGGGGAATTTAACATTCACTCTCATGTGAGAGTTGATGACTTTGATTATGTTTTGTTTGCAACCTCATCTAACATGAAGCGTTCACCACGGCAGACCCTAGAGACAGGGATGCTGGAACAGTCGGTGCTGAGAAGCCCAACACTGGGGCTCAGTGCACCACTGCAGAGCGACCCAAGCCTGCTGTCTGTGCTGCTGTTGCGGGCATGCAGAGCAGCAGCTGTGAAACACAGCCCAGTAAGGATGCTGTTGGTACTGAAGGGTGTGAGTGGAAGGGAGCACTGGTAAGTGAGATCGTCCTCCTGGCCAGCAGAACTGCTACCTTCAAGTTACAGTTTGTGAAGAGGTTTCTGACAGAACCTCTAGATGAGGGATGTAGCCAGCTGCATTTTCAGGTATGTTAATAACCTGGGGCTGGATGCTGCTCTGTTTTTCACAAGGTTATGGGTATCAGCCTTTGAACCCCTTGCTGGCCCAAGGGATTCAAAGGCATCAGCAGTCAATGGGAAGACACAACAGCTTAACCTTGCAAAACAGAGGGATTCGCCTGTTTCTGTGTTTCTTGCTGGCAAATCCATCTTGCAAATCTCCCATCTGAACCATTTGGGCCCCGGTTAAACAGTGACAGGACCAATCCGTGTCAAGGGGCAGTACTTCTGGGTGCGGCAGAGTCATGACGTATGCAAGCAGCGAGAAAAGGCCAGTGCAATTACAGCAGAAGACATTAGTGTAGATGCTGCTTAAGCGTAATTTTTATCAGAACTTGACGACATTACTTCATTAAGAGAAGAACAGAGAACAGCTCTGAGTTGTTTTCTTTTCAAAAAAGACAAAAGTCATGTACTGACATGTCTACAGTCGCCATGGTTCTCATTATGCAGCTATCTATGGAGTTTATTTTTCGGTAGCAGCACACCTTGGTTCGGGGCTACAACCTCACAGGCTTTGTTAATCTGATCTGGCCCGTAAAGATGTGACAGACAGAACGTTTATCCAATCACCCTCCAAGTATTTTTCAAAGGCTCTGCCCTCTCCCAAACGCCGTCTATGGAAGGTATTTCTGGTGTGTCAATTTAACAACAGCTACCTTCAAGAGGAAAAACAAGTAAGAGGTAATGATTTATGGTTCAGAAGTTACTGAACTTTTGATAAACTGTCACTTCTTGTCATTTATAACAGCGCCAGTCTGGTAGGCATTTTAACAATCACAGAGAAAAACTGTCACACAGCCCCATTCTTTGCTTCTGCAGTGGGTCTTGTGGTTCTTACTCGCTGCTCAAAAAATGGTAGCTCGTGCGACATGCATGCTGTGTTTTCTGGCAGTGAATAAGGATGATTTCCAGTTGTTAGCACTAACATTTAGCATGGCTAAACACTGAGAGTAACATGCAACTATTTTCTCTCTACGGTTTAAGTCCCACACTAAAAATACAACCATGCACAAACAGACCAAGTCAATAACATTATGGTTACAAAAACATTTTAATTAGGGGCATTAGCCAAAATGTGATGCAATGCAATTAAGGTCCACGATTAGTGCAGTATTGTTTTTTTCTTTTTTTATTTTCATCAATCAATTAATTTTGATGGATGGATGGGTGGATGGTTGGATGGATGTGCAAACACACAGACATGCATGCTCACACAGTACATACAGTAATGTTAGCTAGCTAGTGTTAATTAAATGAATTGATACATGATAATAAGACATACTATTTCCCAGTAGTCATGAATGACATGCCGTACACATTTCTGAGGTAAAAAATGAAGATACTGACATGTATCAGATCTTGCTGTGTAAAATAATCTTCCTAAGGAGTGACACTTATAGTATAGTCTGATATAGTCTAGATATAGTCTATTTGATCCACAAAATATATATTCCCGACAGTCACAGATGATAACAATCAAATGTAATTCCACAGGAAATGAATGCAGGTAATTTCTGACCCACTTATAAAAGACTGAGTGTTATGATCTGAGTTTATTGTGCCTTGACCCTTGTTTTTCTTTTCTTTAGAAAGTTCTGTGGTGCCTTGGTTTTCTCCCCTGTAGTGCAGGCTGTGGCTGAGGGGGTGTGGCTGACCTACTTTCTGGCAGTGCAGCAGGGCACACCTGATGTCACTCTTCAATCACTCACCTCCTCCATAAAGACCGGCTCAACCTCCAGTACTCTGCCAGATAATTCTGTCTCGCTCGGTAGTGCCAGTTCAGATTCACCTAGTGAAAGCCTTTTTTGTAGAATTTGTGAACTTTGGGATCCATGCTGATCACCTTTTCTTTGCGTTTTTTCTAGATTGGTGCCTTGCTGCCTCAGTTTGCTCTGGACCTCAGTTTGATGGTCAGCCAGACCCCAGCAGCTGCAGCCTGCAGGGATATTCTTAGTTTGTGTAATTTTTTTTGTCTCCTGTGAGACAATAAACAGAACTTGTTGAACCGCCTTTTGTCTCCTGCCTCTGGGTGCAGCTAACACTTAGGCCATAACACTGAGGTAGTAATAAAAAAATGAATTTTTAAAATATATAAAGGTAAGTAGAACATTAGGTAAGTAAGACAATAATAATAGTCTTTATAGCTGGGACATAAAATGACAGGAACTTTTCAGACTATATCTCAGTAATATTTCCAAGAAATCAGCCTCACTGGGTCATTTTTAACCCACTTGTGCATCTTAGGGTTGAAGTCAACAAGGGGAATCATTTGGAGTGGCCAAGTCAAAGCCCAGACTGCAATCTAATATAGAGAATTTGTGGCTGGACTTCCAAACTTCCAACATCCAAGGGGGTGAATACTTTTTTGCAGGCATAGTAAGTCTACCACTGCTTCTTAATGCCTCATTTCACTTTCCAAAACACACAGACAGCTCAGATGACAAGTCAAAAGTCATCTGCTCTTTGTGATATCCAACATTTAACTTTTAACACTTCCCTTCATTTTATTTGTAACCCATAGCACATTACCATGGTAAAGTTCATGTCATAATCTTTGATGTACCAGAAATTCCTTATTTTCTTAAAAAATAAAAGCAGGTCTGTATCTAAACAGGAAATTGAGTACCCATAACTGTTTCAATGCAAACTGGAGAAATTTCAAATTTAACGCAAAGGAAATTTCAGTTGTAGCTTTAGAAACTTTTATGCTTAATTTTCTTCAAATTCTCTTTCTAACTTACATGAAGACAGTGGCGGAAACAGCCACCACCAGGATGAGGCCTCCCAGCACGATGGCAATCGTTGTGTCTGGTGGTTCAGAGGAAGCGTCCCCCTGAAAAAAAAGAGAGTAGGAAGGGAGAGAAAGAAATCTCATCAATGGAGAATATAGAAGCTATCCATGAACCAGCTGTAAACAGCAGCATAGCTTCAGACAGCATCGTCTCAGAGAGGAGTGTAGCCTGGGAAAGGACAGCCAACCGATGGCTGAGCACTGGGACTCCACATCAGGTTAATATTTCAATACTAAAGGTTTTAATGACATTGGAATTCAAATAAATTAACAAAGACCACTTGGGTGAACCCAGACCTGGTGAGCATTGTCTGGATGTCAGAAAAAGGCAAAATACACTTGATGTGAACATAGGAGGCCACAGCTCTGACCATCAAAAATCTTACTGAGCTGGATAGATACGAGAGATATAAAATAAAGAAAGAGGGAAAAATGAAATAAAAATGGTAATCTTCAAGCTAAAGCTATGTATTAACCGAAGAAGTGGAAGAACTTTATCTCCAACTAGAGACGTTGATCAGCAACAAGAACTGATCCAAGAATTAGAAACTCTTAGACTTCAGACCTTCCACTTCACTGAGCATGAAAGACTTGATACTGAAAGTGATGCTGACCCTCAGAACAATTTCAATATCAGCACACAGAAGTAGATCATACTGATCTAATGATAACACTGTTTCCAATATGGATAGGAGGTGTGATGCTGCTCTTTTTATTTATATATTGAAAGCATTTGATATGGTTGATCATGGTCTTTTAATGTAGACACTTGGTAACATTGAGTTTGACTCAACTGCTTGTAACTGGATTTATGGTTAACTTTATAACAGATCACAGAGTGTAAAGGCAACATTCAATCTGAGTTTCTATCTCTTACAAAAAGGGGTCTCACAGGGATCAGTTTTGGAGCCTGTTTTATTCTATATTAATAATGTTATTTCCTTCTTAACGGATTGTGATTTTCATCTTTATTCAGATGACATTTTACATTACTCTGCTGTTTCTGCACAGCTGGCTGTAGAAAAACTTCAACCTGCTTTCAACAGTCTACAATGTGCTTTTATGGCTCTTAAAAATGTTCTGAATAAAGAAAAAACAAGTATCTGATCTTTTCTAAACATTGATTTTAGCAGTCTACAACTATCCACACTCTCTGGTAACAGTATTGAAGGGGTATCAGTATATAAATTAACCTTGCAAAGCAGATGGATACGCCTGTTTCTTTGTTTCTCACTAGCAAATCCATCTTGCAAAGCTCCCATTTGAACCGTTTGCGCCCGGTTAGAAAGTGACAGGACCAATCAGCGACGAGGGGCAGTACCTTCAGGCGCAGCAGAGTCGTGATGTAAACAAGCAGCAGCAAGAGCTGGTGCAGTTATGGAGGAAGAGATAAGCGTGGATGCTGCTAAAGCACCAGTTTTATCAGAACTTGACAACATTTCTTTGTTAAAAGAATAACAAAGAACAGCGGTGAGTTGTTTTCTTTTCAAAAACAACAAAAGTCAAGTACTTATATGTCTGTAGTCTCCATGTTTCGCGTTATTCCTCAGTAGCTGCGCACACACGGCTCAATAGCAGCCACGTCAAATGTTTTGTTGCTCTGATTGGCCCATAGAGATGTGACAGACAGAACGTTCATCCAATCACACTCCGAGTTTTTTTCAAAGCCTCTGCCTTTTCTTAAATGTTTCCTATTGAAGCTTTCCCAGATGGATGTGTGAAACAAATCAATCTGGCGTGTCAGGTTATATATAAATATCATGGTCTTTGTAAATCAATTAGAAATAAATCTACTTTTCCTCCTGATCATAGGAAAAGTTTAGTTGAAGCTATTTTTCTGTCTGTACTTGATTATCGTGATATTGTCTATAGACATGCTGCTGCTTCCACACTCAAATCTCTAGACTCTGATTAGCTCTCTGCTCTTAGATTCATAACCAGGGATCATTTCAACACTCATCACTGTGATCTGTATGAGATCTGTTTGAGTTGGTTGGTCTTCTCTGGCACAGAGATGTGATAAAAACTTACTTACCTTACATAAGTCCAGTTTATGTGCTGTGGGTGAGGTGAGGTTTATTAAAGAATGCCTGAGCATACTGGTGAACTGACCGACACAGCACAGGGCTGCATCGGTGAGCCAACACAGAGCACAGTAAAGACAGGGTTTTATACATGGTAACAGGATGTTTCAAACAACAGAATGAACAAAAGGGTAAACAGAGGAACATTAACAGAAAAGGGGTGGTCATTCTGATCAGCTAGAAGACAAAAGACAGGACACTTGCAGTGTCACTCAGAGGAGGCATTTACATACAGATGTACAGAATGATATGATCAACAGGAGAGGTCATCCAAAGGAAGGAAAGGGACGCGACACCTGGGTGTCATAAGGTTCAGGAGGGCTAGATGATATTATCAAAAGGGATCAGAGTAGGGGGTCAGCAAAAGAAGCTAAATGTGACACTGGCAGTTTTAGGGTCCCAAGAGGTCTTTGATAAGGATCAGGTCAGAGGTGCTGGTAGGTAGGTAGGTAGGTAGGTAGGTAGGTAAAGGCTACTAAACACAAGTCAGATTAATCATTTACCACATTTATCACACAATTTCTTCATCAATGTTTTGATCTCTAAATCTCTGACTGGACGTACACCTTCTTATATAACATCAATGCTGATCTGGACAACTGGACATTAAAATATCTACTGACTGTTTAATGCTGCAGGTCCCATGAGCTTTTCTGCTTCTAGAAGGTGGTACAATTTAAAACAAAGCTTTGAGACTGACAGTTTAGTTTCTCTTGGGCAATTTAAGGAGATGCTCTCAAATCACTTCACCTCAGTGTGGGACTGTTTAAACTGAACATCATGTCATGGCTCTGGCTGCTTCCTGTTTTTTCTTCTGTTTTCTTTGTGCCCCCTCCCTCTGTCTGTCTTTGAGTGTTTGTGTGCCACACCCTACTATCACAATCAAGCACCTAGCTGGATCACACACCTGCATCCCATCTACTCATCTGCCTCAGTTTAAGAAGCCTGGTTTCAGCTCCACTCATTGCCAGATAATTCCGTCCACTCTGTGGGAGTTATTCTATATATTTTTGCCGCTCTGCGCATTTAAACTTCAGAGTTATCTGCTTTATTGTATTTGTCAGTGATTCTAATTACCTTTTTTTCTCTGTGATCAGATCCTGGAACTAAAGCCATCAAATCAACACCTCAAGTAACTCTTCAGTCTACGGTAGGCTAAAGGCCGGCTCAGGCTACACAACTTAAGCAGATTTAAGCCCGACTGCAACATCACAGCTCATTGTCAAAACTTGGGCCCGATTTAGAGAGACAAGAACTACTAACGGTCTTGTAGTGTGACATAATTAATGACGCGTCCAAGACACCCCACAACCACGATTTAACAAGACTAGCATGTAACAATTTTTCTCACATTGTTGTCTAGTTTGACACCCTGAACCAACATCAACGACATGAATCCTGACGTCTACCAGCAGGAGAGCATTTGCTCGTTATTTTTGCATCATCATTATTCGCCACTTTTGATCCCCTTTTATTCCTATAACTTATGTGTAAATTTGAATTTTTTTTTACATTATTACAAGCAAAACTTAAGTTCTATCTGAAGGAGAGCCAGTCAATATTATCCTACTCTTGAGACATCCATAACTGTTATCCATAATCCAATCCATAATTGTATCTTATTTTCCGTTTTTTAAGCGCAAAAGACCACTACTAGAGTGACTGACACACTTTGACACCAAAGTTGACAATGCTCTGAAACGCATTGTCAGCTAAGAGGTCTTTTATATAGATGTGTGGGCCTTTCCAAATCATGCCACTTGAGCTAAATTTTAAGCATTTTTGAAAACTGTCTAAATACTTATGTAAATGTGATTATTTCATTTCATAAATACGCAAACATTTCTGAGATTCTGTTTTCACATTGTCCCGATTGGGTGTTGAGTGCAGATTAGTGACAATAAAATTGTTTTTTTTGTGTGTGTGTGTTTCATCTGTAGCATCAGGCTGCAACATAGGAATAACAAAAAATGAAGGGAGTCTAAATACTTTCTGGAGGCACTGTATATCTCTACTTGGAGCTGGTTCAAGTCCAATCTGTGGCTCCTTTTTCATGTCAAATAAAGCCCTAAATATATATATTAAAATGGAAAGATGCTAATAAATATTTCAGTAATCTAATGATACTACTTTTTGATATATCATTTTAGTCAGGTTTCACTGGTGGGACATTGCCTGTTAACAGCAGTGGTAGAAGACACTGCAAAAATATTCCCATGGAGTATTTTCTATCAAGCTGATAATGTGACCTAAATAAAGTTCAATCTGAAAACAGAGAACCCTTAAAAATAATTCACACTCAAACTCATCATACTTACAATATCTATAAGTCCAAGGTCTGCCAGCTCAGAAGAATATTCTGGATCAGAGACCATCTCCTCCACTTCATCAGCGGTGAGAGTCGTTCCATCAGAGTAGACAAAACGTGCTATGATGATAGCTCCAGTCCTGAGAGGAGACTACAACTTACTTTCATTCATTATGAGACAAGAGGAACTATTTCAATCTTCTTATGTTGCTCCACTTATCCTCCTCAGAAATCCTCGATCAATGCTCAGCAATAAGTTTACAAGTACAGTAGCACCACTCAGTGGACAAGAGCCTGTCTGCAGCTGGAGATCATTTAAGATTCCTATCAACACTAGCTAACAGTTAATGATTTGGATCTAAAAGGAAAAAAACATATTATAGTACTTTAGATATGAAGTCGCAAAGAAAAGAAACTTACGTTGATGTTGCAGGAATGATTGAAACAATTTCAATAGTAGCATTGGTGGCAGCTCTCAACACTCTGAAAGATGGAGAAAAAAAAGTGTTGAAGAGGGGAAGATTTAAGTGAAGAGTAAGCTAAATAAAACTGAGGTAAAATCTCCATCATTAGTTGCAAACTTTACTACAACATGTAGAAATGTACCTGATGATGTCGTCAAGTTCTTCTTTGACCTCTTCTACAGGAGATGAAAATTCAAGATGTACTTCATTCACTTCATTAATCTGTAAAATAATGAATTAGCATGTTTTAAATATAATTTACATTTTTTAAGTTTTATAATCGTTTTTTCAGTTGCTACAGTGTAAGTGATGAGGAGTGCTGTAAGTAACACAATAGAAACCTGTTAAAGCACTCTTTATTACTTTAATGAGAGATATAATGAGTTAGTTCTGCAAGTAATCTGTTACTTTTACTGTGAGTAGTTAAGTTGAGTAAACCACCAGCTCAGAGATAACTCCGCCCACTTCAGAAATCTGAATAATGCACAAAAAATGGTCAGTATGGTACTGAGATGAGGGAGGGGGAAAGGACAGGGTTTCCCAGGACATAAGTGAAACTGACGCCCCAGCGAGTGAGGGTTAAATGGAAAGTGCCACAGAGTCCCGCTGCAAAAGGTTGTAATTTTTGGAATAGATTTTAGGCACTAAAATTTTTGTTTTAATTTTTAAAATATTCTTTTGTGTTGCTTTTTAAGTATGCATAATAGTGATTTAACAAGTTACTTTTCAATGGCTGCAAACTTGTAACATGACTAGTTATTTAAAAAAAAGTTGTAAGCCTGGTAGGATTAATGTAGACTTTGTTCAGGCAGTACCAAGGCAGCTAAGAGAGCCTTCTGGGGTCCTTAAAGTGTGCTCTGTATTAGTTCCCCTTTTCTGATCTTGACTTTGAGGATTGAACAGCATGAGTACATGAGTATAATGTAAGTTGCCACAGAAGCTTACTGCATCACCTTTTATAAATTAATATGTACTGCAGCACCTTATAATGCATGTTCTGCACTGATTGTTTCATAATCTAATAGAGTTTGTACTAAGTAAGCCATTATGTTAAGAGTTGATGCTAATGCTAACCTAATATGCCAACATGTTATTGCTAGTCGTTTATCTAATGTTGTAGTGTTATGTCACAGATGCTGAAGGTTATTTCCCACTGCTAGCATGATTTTAGCATGCTAATGCTAATGCTAACTTGCTAATGCAAATATATTCAGACATTAGTCTGTAAATACTTGTCTATACATGAATTACTCACATTGATGATAACTGGGACGGTGGCAGATAGCGGAGGAACACCCTTGTCAGTGGCAGTAACATTAAGCTCAATACTTCCATCCAGAGCCTCATAGTCAAGCTCACCGCTGTTTGTCAGCACACCAGTGTCTGGATCAATGGTGAAGAGATCGCTGTACCTGCTGGTTTCAATTCTATACTTAATCTGACTGTTTTCTGTGTCTGGCTCATCAGCATCAGTAGCCTGTCCAAATCAGAAACACATGAGAAGAACAGGTTGAGATTCACCCTCTATGGTTATAAACACAGAGGTACATCAGGGTTCTATCTTGGGGCCACTTTCATTTTCATTGTATATTAATTGCATGAAAAAAAAATACAAAATTGTGTGAAACAATATATTCACTGAACATCAGTGTTGGGAGTAACGCATTATTAAGTTACAGTAACTGTTACTCTTAGTAACTATTGGTGTAATGCATTTCTTTTTAAAATCATTAACGCCGTTACAATAACTAAGAATTTAAATTTAAACATCCGGTTCAGAGGCCAACGAGATGGAACCGTAAGCACATCTGCATCCTGTGAGAGAGAATGGCCTCTGCAGAGAGACACAAACAAACACAGCCACTGAAGCGCGCACACACATCATGGCTAAGCACTTGAGCATGAGCTCTCTGTATTGGAAACGAGCAAAACATTTCCCTCCTCACATTAGCCCGGCAGTCCAAGTAGGAGCCACTCAATGCAAACAACCATGGCTGGATTTTAAATCACCGTCAGCTGCAGAGTGTGTCACTAAGGAAGAGAGAGAGCAGCTGGGTCTTCTTTGCCAACGAAAATAATTACTGAAACTACTCATGTATAATTTCATATGTTTTGTGATCAAAACAGAAATTTTTACTAAAACAACAATTTCTTTCCCCCAGCAACGCCTGAGGGCTTGACTACTAACTGGAATAGCCATTCCAATCCCATAAGGTTCTTAAGGAATGTAAACATAGTTCAGTACTCTAGTAAACAGGCGGGCCATAGATACGAAGTCACAATGGAACTAAAAACTAATCCGCTCAGCACACTTTCTGAACAGATTTATCAATGAAAAGACATGAAGACAATCGAGATTGAGAGTCATCTGTGATCAGACTATAAACCTGTATGTTGACATGAACAGTAATTTGATAGAAAGCTTAGTTTTAGCAGACCAGCTGTTTGAATAAACAGAATAATACGTCCTTCTGCACTACCAGGAAAAAGAGGTGAAATGGAACTGTCCACGCCCTGCAGGTGCTGATTGTCCGTCAGACATGTCAATATTTATCAGACATTACCATGCCAATTTATCAGAAGCATTTCCTTTGGCTCTACGAAGAAGTAAGGGCTTCCTTTCTTTTGTTTATGTTCCCTGAATCTTCTGACAATAGTTTACAGCAGTTAGAACAGGAGGGAAATGAGTTTTTTGCGACACTCACCTCTCAGCAGGTGAGCCTGGGAACAAGACTACATTGCATATAAGAGATTAGACCGTCTTACGTTACTGTTCATTAACCGTGGAGTCATTCATTTTATTTATGTCAGTTTAATGATGTTTGATGCCGGTCCGTAGGCTCCTTAGGCTGACAGCGCTGTACTCCCTGCTTAGAAAATATGACTGTCTCAGGTTGCCATAGTTACACCTAAAGGAGTAATGGCTAATGGCTGCTGCGCATTAATTTGGAACAGTGTGATGATTTTTTGACTGAGACTACTTGTGAAGTTTCAACAGTGTCCATATATCAGAAGTTAATGGACACAAATAGAATTTCCAGAGCCAATCAGAATCGAGTATTCACCAAGAACATGGTATAACACAAATTAATGTTATGTGAACAATAATGGAGATTGAAGTAAAAAAAGTAACGCCTGATTACTTTTCAAAGTAACTAGTTACTTTTACAAAGCAGTAACTCAGTTACTAACTCAGTTACTTTTTGCAAGCAGTAACTAGTAACTTTAACTAGTTACAATATTTGCCAAATGTTGTTGAACATGTTCAACAAATGTTCAAATGTTTGGGTGTTTAGCTAGATCAGGATTTGTCTTTTAAATTAGATCAGGGTGTCAAACTCAATCACAGCAGGGGAAATATTCTGAATTGAGCTCGAACCTGAGGGCCTAACAGGGTCAACATTTAACCATAAACTGTCAACCTCATTTTCACCAGCAAAAAATTTTAGGGGGAAATACTTTTCACTGATGATAAATGACTTTGAGATAAAATAAATCAAAATGATAAGTTCAAAGGCTCAAAATAAAAAGATAAAAAGTCAAACTTATTTGTTCAAAAGGTCAAAACACACAATTAAAAGTCAGAATGTTTTTAAAAGGCATCTGTATAAGAGAGAAAGTCAAATCATGAGTTTCAGAGGTCAAAATATGACTTAAATGTTTAACTTGTGAGTCAAAAGATCACAATATGGGCTTAGAAGTCAAAGTTAGGAGTCAAAAAAAGTCAAAACATGGCATAAAATCTGAAGTAATATGTTTAAAAAGGTCAAACTATGATCTAAATTTTAAAATTGTGAATCTTAAAGGTCAAAAAATAGATAGAAAGACAAAATCATGAATCTAAAGATCAAAATATTAGTCACAGTCATAAGCTTAAGTCATAATTGTGAGATGCAAAATTGAAAACATGACATGAAAACACAAATTGATTTTGTTTCAACATTTCTGACTTTTTCTGATTATTTGTCTTCTTTACTTTTTAAATTCTTGTGACTTAACAAGGATATTAAATCATCAGGGTTAAGTTTATATTTTTATACTGGAGGAAATCTGCAGACCTTACACCACTGGACCAGTTTCAATAAAAATATGATATGATCTTTTGGGCCAGGTGTAACTGTACCATGGGCCGGATTTGGCCCCTGGGCCTTGAGTTTGACACCCCTGAATTAGATATTTAATCTTGATCAGGAAAATAAAGCCTGAACTAGTTATTTTATTCAAAATAAATAAGCCTTGCTTAAAAATGAAAATAAAAAGAAAAAAGGTTGTTCAAGTTGCAATATTGCCTGGTTTGTACTGTCCTGTACCAGACTAAACTTGTCCTGTTTTAGGTAGATACAATAACCAAAATTACTTCTATTGGCTAAATGCCAGAACAATGAGAGGGAGATATTTTTTTTAGAAATTGTGTATTACTTCTTTGAAGTCAGAAGTTGTGTGTTGTTATTCTATCTGTATTTTCTGTAACTCTTTCTTGGAAAAGAGACCTCAGTCTCTGTCTCCCAGCTTTAATAAATGATGGATAAAATAAACTAAAAAATGTCAAGACCTTTCCTAACACCTTTGCAAGTGGCTAAACACTGGAGTTGAACACCGGAGTAACAGTCAAAATAATAAATATCACAAGCAGATAAGACTAAAACAAAGTCAAGACAGTAGGTTACATATTTCCTCTTACTTGCATTTATCTCTTCATCGACACAAAACCTCAGAAATAAAGGCTTTGGTTTACCTTTAAAACAGTTGGTTATATTAATCTTTATATCTTATATATTGATGTGATATTGCCTTGATCCATGGTGTCAGGATCCTCTGCCTGTGGGTAAAAATAATGCCAGTGCCTCTGAGTGTTGTTCAGGAGTTTCTTGCAGTGATGAAAATCAAACAGAAACATCAGAAAACCCAGAAAGAAACACCAGAATAGAGGTGTGTTAAAGTAGGTTTGAATATAGCCTAAGAACCCTGGTTCTGTTTCTCTACAAAAACTTCAGGAGGTGAAGGATTGAATGAAAAAATGAATGAATGAATGAATGAATGCTTTATTTCGGTTTAAAACCAAAAATAAAATCATTGAAGGACACATGGGGCAAAAAGAGGCTGAAAATACCCCACAAGGCCTCATAAGCGACTGCAGAATATAGAAATCAACACCATGAGTGTAAAGTGATACTTCAGTCTTACTTTATAGAGATATTGCACCCTGTTGCTCCAGTTTCAGAGTAATTTTATTTTTTTTGGTCTCCAGTCAGGTCACCTCCATCAGGTGAAGCAGTTCTGACATAAAAATAATGGACAGCCACTTGAACCAAGCCTGCTTACAGTGTTGTAGAAGTAGGCAGGGGATGTAGGCATACCAAGCCAACAAGCCACACTAAGAGAGCAGCAGAGATGATGTATGGTCTGTTGTTTGCATAACAGGCAGGTTAGTGAGTTCTGATATCAAGTCATCACTAAAGACACATTGTTAATGCTTAGTATGGACAGATTCAGCACTGAAGTGCAGTCAACTAGTACCTGAATGCCCAAAACATACCTCTAATGTAAAATGTAAATATGACCTTTAGTGGATGTCATAAAGACAGTTTGATAATGTCATATTCAGATAGTGAAGGACTCACCGTAATCTGGGCCACTACTGTCCCAATCGGGGAGTTCTCGCTCACATGAAATGTGTACGATGGCTCTGGAAACTTGGGGTTGTTGTCGTTGATGTCGATGATGTTGATCACTACACTTGTTGTGGTGCTGGCAAAGACCCCATCAATGTTTAGTCTGGACTCAGTGGCCTAAAAAAGAGAAAATATACATGAGGTCAGTTATTGCCATGGACAGGGCCAGCCTAAGACAGCTTTCTTGAGTTGTTTAATTATTATTATGTATTTTTACCATTGTAAATTGCAGTAGAAATGTTTTGTTGTTATGAAGAACAGGCTCCTCATTACACAGAGAAAACTCAGTCACTCAAAGATTCTGACAAAGTCAAATAATTATAACAGAGTAAGCTGATGTAGGTTAAAAGACAAACAGTACCTTCACAGTCAGGTTAACAGTGTCTGTGACTAAATCCTCTCTGTCAATATCTGATAGCACAGATATCATACCAGCTGATGAGATCTTAAAAAGGCCATCAATTGTGGAATCTGCCAAACAATGTGGAAGAAACAAACACATAACTAATCAGTCATTGAAAAAGGAGATACACTCTAAGGTTTTGTTTGAGTTTAACGACTAACCTTCAATACTAAAGTTGATTTCAGCATTGATTCCTGTGTCTGGATCTCTGGCAGTCACTTGAAAAAGAGGCACGTCCTGCAAGGACAAAAAATATGATCAAGAAATTGAAGAGATGTCCCAATATAGACATATAGATAAGGACAAAATTATAAGCTCCATATGAACATTTCAGTTTTTGAAGTATTTCCCAAGTACTGTTAAACAGAGCTTACATTATTTTACTTTACACACAGAAACTTACTAACTTTTATTAAAACAAAAACTGCCAGGGTCTAAATTATTAGTCCCTCTCATGCTTACAGTCAGTTGTGTCTCCTTTTTTCTGAATAACTGCCTGCAGTCGTTTGTTGCAGTTTTCAACAAGTCTCAGACTCATCCCAGCCCATTCTTCTTTGGCCAGTCTCTCCAGCTCCTCCAGATTTGATGGTCTTCTGTCATGGATCTTGGTCTTCAATTCCCCCCTTGAGTCAGGGCTCTGTGCAGGCCAACCAATGACGCTGATTTTGGTCTTCTGGAGGTAGTTCTTCAACAGGAGAGATGTATGTTTTGGGTCCTGTTCAAGGACACAGCGACGACCCAGACCCAGTTTTGCTGCTGACTGTTTAAGGTTTCACATGTCCTTCTAACTTCATGATTCCTCCACCTTTATGAAATTCTCAGTTCCAGACGCACTGAAGCATCCCCTCAGCATAATATTCCCACCGCTGTGTTGCATTGTGGGGACGATGTTCTTTGCGTTCTTTCTCAGTTCTTTGGCCAAAGAGTTCTTGTTTGGTCTAATCTGACCAGAGGACATGCTTCCAGTATACAGAATCTTTCTCGAGGTTGTCTTTAGCATACTTCAGTCTGGCTTGAAGGTGTCTCTTCTGCAGAAGAGTTTCTTGGTCAGAACCTGTACAGAGCTCTAGTCATTGACATCTTTGAGACTACAATTCCTGACTTGGCTCAGTCATTCAGTAGTGTCTTGGCAGTTGTTCTGGGGTCTATAGACACATCTCTCACTAGTTTTATTTCCAGAGTCTTTGAACTCTTTGTCTTCCTACCTCTGCCAGGCTTGTTCTGTTGTTCTGTGTGGCTCTCTTTCAATTTCTTGATAATTCATCTCACTCCAATTCTTGGAAATTCTGTCAACTTTTCTTTTTCTCAAGTCTAAACTGATTTCTTTTTTTTTTTTTTTTTTTTTTTTTTTGCCATGACGCTTTCTCCAGAGACCACTCAAACCCTTACAGAAATTTTTATACTGTGTGTAAATTGGTAGATAACCCTCAGTTTATCTTGAGTTCACAAGATTTGCTCATGACAAAGTTAAAGCACATCAATGCATATCAGTGCTTTGTGCTATGGCTCAACAAAACATCAATTCTAAAGGGGGCTATTCATTTTGTCCCAGGTAGGTTTTTGGTTTTTGGAAAACAATTTTGTTTCTGTGTGCGCAGTAAAATAATGTAAGCTTCCAAAGTAAAACGAGGATGTTTGGCATAGCTGTGTTAAAAATGTCTTGTTCTGGTAATGGCACTTTTGAAATACATGGGAAATCTGACATTTTCTTTGGGGGGGGGCTATTAATTTTGTCCAAATCTGTATATTAGATTGTTGGGTCTAAATAGACTCTAACCTTCTTTTGTAGGACAATAAAATCCCTGTATACTCACCACCTGAGAGTGCTCATTAACACTCCTTATGTAGGGTAGATCACCCGTGAACACTGGGTCGAGGTCAGGGACGTCTTTAACCGTGATGTTAGCAACGGCAACACTTGAAAAATACGTGGTTTCAGTAAAATGACACTTCCCTCCACCATCCTGTTATGAAAAGAGATATTTAATTAGTTATGGTGCTTGTACCACAGAATTTATCCACAAAAATGATAATAGATAAGTGCCATTTAAAGAAAGATTATTATAGTATATTATAGCTCCATGTGCATGCTTGGCTGTCTCGATATTCCCTCAACACCAACAGGATTTCTGATCATAAATATTGAACATGTTTAATATCTATGATTTCAAGTCGGAGAGGATCCCATCACTCTAAACACACCTCACACCACAGGAAAATCTGTCAGTAATCTTTAGAACCATCAGATTACTGAACTCCACTTAGTGAGCCTACATAACAAAAACTGGAGTGTTGAAATCTCAGTGTTAAACATTACATATTTAATTTTAAGTGTTGATCCATTCAGTGTTAGTCCAACTCTGTAGAGTCAGTTGATCTCAGCCCTGACTACTGCCATTCCAGTGGGGTTGGATTTTTCCCATCATGCCCTTGGGAGTTTTTAGATTTGTTTCAGATATGATTTTAGATGAATCTATATGTGTTTATGTAAGCCTCCACAACATGATTGGCATTATATCTGTAACAAATTTTGCTTAAAAAGTGAATTATCAGTATCAGCAAATCCACACATTTCAGGCAACCATCTGGGAAAGCTTCAATAGGAAACATTTGAGAAAAGGCAGAGGCTTTGAAAAAAACACTCGGAGTGTGACTGGGTGAATGCTCTGTCTATCACATCTCTACGGGCCAATCAGAGCAACAAAATATGTGACCTAGCAGCTATAGAGCTGCGCATGCGCAGCTACTGAGGAATAGCGGGAAACATGGCGACTATAGACATGTAAGTACTCAACTTTTGTTGTTTTTTAAAAGTAAATTCACTGCTGTTCTTTGTTCTTCTTTTAAGTGTTGTCACATTCTGATAAAACTGGTGCTTTAGCAGCATCTGCACTAAGCTCTCCCTTCATAACTGCACCAGCTCTTGCTGCTGCTCGTTTACGTCATGACTCTGCTGCGCCTGAAAGTACTGCCCCTCGTGGCTGATTGGTCCGGTCACTTTCTAACCGGGTGCGAACGGTTCATATAGGAGCTTTGCAAGATGGATTTGCCAGAGAGAAACAAGGAAATGGGTGTATCCATCTGCTTTAGATGTGTTAGAAATCAACACCACAAAAAAGTTAAAATATTAAGAATTTCTAAAGTACAAACTAAACTATATAAACTCAGAGAAATTGGTGAATTTCTGAATTAACTCTGATGACTCTGCTGTGATGGGGCTGAGCCTGTCTACTACCTTACAACACTGAGTGACAGAGTGCTTGGTGTCTGTCTGAAACTAAATGTATAAACAAATAGATGAATAAATCCTTCTGACTAAATGAGCGGTACAGTCAATGAAGCAAAGATGCCAAACAGAAAAACTTACAGTTGCATTTATCTTCAACCGGTAGAAAGTATCAAGATGTGTGAAATTCAGACCTCCAGCTAATCTGACTTCACCACTTGACGCATCGATAGTAAACAGACCTGAACCAGAACTTGGGACAACCTGGAAAAAAGTGTAAATGTTAGATAAGTTCCTGAAATGTCAAGATAAGATATTATTTGATTTCAGGTCTCTACAGTCACATTAGCTACATAGGGAGTTTACTTACTTCATCAATACTGTATTTAATAGTGCCAGCAACCCCTGTGTCTTCATCAGTGGCCCTCACCGTGAACAGAGAGGAACCTACAGTAGTATTCTGGTGAATTTGTTGAGAGAAAAACAAAGTTTCCTTGAGTCACCTTGATGTATTTCTTACATCACAAATGCTCATAACACAACACGCTGTAATATGACAAATAAAAAAGATGATCTGTTTAACTTACTTCTGGACAATTATAATCATATGACGCCTCTTCAAATTGAGGTATGTAGCTGTTGGTGGGCATTAATATTATAAGTAGGTCGGCTGAATCCTGAAAAACACTGCATGGTTATATGATGTACAAAATGAGAGGAAATGAAAGATAAATATTAACTGAGATGTCTCTTACAGAAGTGGTGCCATCAGAGACAACAGCTACGAGATCCATCGTAGTAGCCTAGAGAAAAAAAGTGAGATTTATTAAGTAAACTCAAACACAATGACTCCAGATAAAAGTCTCTCCCACAGATCATACCTGTCTATCTAGTGGTCTTCTCACTCTTACTACCCCTGTGTTTTCCTCAACTGTGAAGTATTCAGCATTGATCCCAGTGATTGTAAAAGTCAGCGGGTCATTTTCTAAATCTGATGCAGCGATGGTGAATGCACGTTCACCTATGACAACAAAACCAGAGAGGCACATGTTAACATGAGCAGTTTTCAGGTGTCGTATCATTAGTGGAATAAAACTGGGTTTCATTAATAACCTACCAGGTGGGATGTCTACACATATAGTATAAGTGGTGACATCGATTGAAGGAGTGGTATTTGCTGGAGAGAAAGGAAAAATGTAAATAGAGTTGTAAATAAATCATGGAGAAATCACATTAAAATCAGCTGAAAACTCACCATAAGCTGTGTTGATCAAACACAACAACAAGCACAACAGCAAACTTCTTGAGAACCCCTCCATGTCTGCAAATGAAAAGAAAAACATCTTGACTCTGAACATGCACCACTTTGTTTCTCATAAATAAGTAGCAGGTGGGATGTCTTCACATGAATAATAACATCCACTGTAGGGTGGTATTTGTAGTATGTTCTGTAGAAGTAATATGTTCTAGAGAAGTTTTCTGTCAGAGTGATATCTTCCTGCCTCCCTTTATAGTGGCCCCACGAGGTGATAGGCTGATGGTGTACATGAAAAGAAGACAACACAGACTCACTAGAGCATGGATGAGGCACATGATGTGTAAAGAGGAGATCTTCTGTAGGAGTAGTATGCTATAACCTGAAACCCAGATAGATTCTTTCATATTGTTGGCATCAGGCCTAAACCTTGTATCTCCATTTTCCTTGATTATCTTTTTTTTTCATAAATCAGTGCTATTGCTCTCCCTTTACATCTGTCAGAGGGTTTTAACAAATTTTAAAGCAATAAAAAGTGTCAAAAGGATGCTGACTATGACTATTTAGAATTACAATTAATGGGTATATACAGTGCCGTGATAAAATATTTGCCCCCTTTTTGACTCCTGATGTTTTTGCATATTTATCACACTTAAATGTTTTGTATCATCAAACCATTGTTTTTTAATTTCCCTGATCTAAATATGTAGATTTGAAGCTTTTTTTTGTTTGTTTTCTTTTTTTGTTAAAAGGGGAGATTTCATGGTTGATATAGTTGATGCTATAAACATCAGATCTATGGTTGACATCTAGGGTTGAGGAAGAAAAATTTATGTGCACTTTAATTTTCAACAATTCAATTTGATTAAATCAATTTTCAAGCAATTCATTTTTTGTCAGTTCAGTTCAATTGTTCTTTAACAGACATAGAACTAAACTGAGGATAAAGGCCTCAATAACATTTTTTCTGATTAATGTCCATGTTACAAATTAATTACAAATTAATGCAGATTTTAACATATTTATGGGATATTTAAGTATTTTTGAAGCTGGGTTGTATAGGGTACTTGGCAATAGTAATGGCACCTATGTCTTGTTTGAAGGGGCAAAGCAGACTGAAATCTCTGGATGTTAATGCCACTGCTACTGCCAAGTAGCTTACACAACCCATCTTCAAAATACCAGAATATCCCTTTAACAGATGTGCACCCAGCACTGTAGATACATACATTATAGTAAAATCACTGTAAAATTAATAAAAAACTTACCACTAGTTAGGCTGACAAGACACTGACGAGCACATCAACATGTTTTTATGAACCCCCTCATTTCTGAATGTTAAAAAAAGAAAAATCCTATCTATGAATTGGTACATGTATGACTGTCTTTCAACCTCTAAAATTAAGAATTGTTGACTATCAAACATCTTGAATTATGGATTCTGCCAATATGTGTTTGAAATTCACTGACTGTAAAGACTAATGGTTTACCCTAGTATAGATCTATTTGGAGTAGATGTTGTGATTATGTCACAGCAGTTGTACACTCATCCTGGTGGCAGAAATATACTGGAAACAAGTGGAGAGAAAAAACAAGAGTATTTAGCTTCAAAGACACTCTTTGAAGCTAAATGCAGGTGTGTATGGTTAGTAATAGCAGCATTCATGGTCATTTTTATTGTTCTAATAAACATTACACAATAAGGGTTAGGGTTTGGCAGCAAACTGCAAAACTGCATGTGTCAGTATGCACAAATTTTTCTGTAGTAAAGATGCTGTGTGTCTACACCAGATACAGAGATGTTCATTTTATTGGATTGTTGACTGAGTGAGCAGTGAGAACAGCTGAAGAAAAAATCAGCTAAGGGTTAGTTCGTTATTGTAAGACACCTCATCTTCTGCTGATAAACAACTAAAATAAAAGGAGAAAGCCTCCATATGGACCAGAACTTTCTGATGTGAATCAACTGTATGTTAACTTTCTGACACGCAGCACTGTGTTAAACACAAAAATGGTCGATTAGTATACAATATTAACATTTAGCATTCTCAGTTTTGCATAAACATTTAAACATTGTAATGCTAAGGAGGGCTAAGTGGCATTGTTGTTTAACTAGATAAAAAATGTCCTCGTTGGACAATGAAATCATATCAAAATGCAGAGAAGTCACATTTTCTAAATTTGATTTTATTCACACATTTTGAATGTATATGTCAGTAAAAGTCAGAAACAGTACAAAGTCTGCAGAATTCTTTCTGTCTTTCCTCCAAGATGGGGCAAATTTCCTAATTTCATTATTTCATGACATTTTGAGCTGTATAATTTTGGGTTTGGACTTTTCTGTTTGGTCAATCCAAAAAATGTAATGCTTTAAAACCATTTTGGTAGTTATTGACTTTAGATGAACTAATTGAGTTTTATCAATAGTTACTAGATTCTGTATATAAAGTGTAAACATCTTGCATCATAGCAGCCATCCTGATCTCATTTATCATTTTTCCTTATGTTATTCTCATGACTTGTATAGTAGAAAACCAAATCCACAATCAGTTTTGAAGATGAAGCTCCATATCAAAGTGTTTTTCCCTCTTCATAGCTAATACAGCAGGTTAACAGTTCAACAATACACCTGAACATGATCGATACAGAAGTCCTTCACCATGAAACCTGCTGTCCTTCATTCTGAAGTCCTGCTTCAATATAGGTAATAAGGACTGAGTTC
The DNA here is from genome assembly GCF_018320785.1 of Cheilinus undulatus. Lineage (NCBI taxonomy): Eukaryota > Metazoa > Chordata > Actinopteri > Labriformes > Labridae > Cheilinus > Cheilinus undulatus. The sequence goes on along the minus strand of NC_054874.1, from coordinate 17,824,340 downwards.
AGTGCTGAAGGCTAAAAATAAGGTACATTTGAAAGACAATTAAATTATCTAGACAGAATTGTTTCTTTTATTTTGGTCATTTAATGGTCTGGTCTCTGCAGTATCTGCATAGACATAACTGGTTGATGACCTTTGGTTTGTGGAGTCATTTATTACACATATTGCTGCAGACATTGTACTCTGACCTGTCTGAATCCTGATTAAGGAGAAATAAGGATATTATTTACAGATAAAAAAGTTAGGTAAGTGCTGATTAATGAGAGATTCAAAACCTTTGCCAAACATGAAATCTTGGAGATTGGTCTGTAGTTGTTAAAATCACTCTGGTCTCCCCCTGTGAACGGTGATAAAACATGTGCAGGCATCCAAACTGTGGGAGTAATCCCAGCTCAAAGAAATACTTCAAAAAGTTCAGAAATTCTCTCAACTCCTCCTCTATCATTTTTCTGAAGGAAAACAAGGCACTGCCATCCTTTGTAAGATGGTCGTCTTGAGGCCTTTTAGTTACACCTGTAGCTGTAATAGTAATAGTAACAGTAGCGGTTGATAATCTGAGCCGTTACTGTTGTATAACTCATTTGATAATTCATGTAAGAACCAGAGATTTGATCTGTTTTTACCCTGAGTCTCTTCAGGGTGACATGTAATAAAAAATGCAAGTATTCAAACATTAACAATGCTCTGTTTTTTGTATTTGTTTTTGCTGGAAGTTCTTGAAATTACTGTTGATAAAAGTTTTGCCTTCATTGGACAAAAAAATCATATCACATCACAGAGCAGTCACCTTTATGAATGTATGTTTTCTCTGAAATTCAGAAATGTTTCACAGTGAATTCTTTCCATTTTATTCTGTCATAAATGGACACATTTCCCTGGTCATCATTTCATGGTATTCTAAGCTGTATAATTCTGATTTTGGACTTTTTTGTTTGGTAAATCCAAAGAATGTAATGCTTTATAACCATTTTAACAGAGTAAGACCTTTTATTAACTAATTTTTTTCAAACATGAGTTTTACCGATTATTGTTAAGATGTTCAGTGTAAACATCTTGCATCATGGCAGCCATCCTGATCTCATTCATAATTATTCCTGAATTTATTCTGAAGCTCCTGTATAGTAGAAAACCAAATTCACAATCAGTTTTGAAGCTGGATATAACATGAAAGTGTAGGCCTATGATGTTTTTTAATCTTAGTAGTGAATACAGCAGCAGCACTTAACAGGTTAACAATGCAACAATACACCTGAACATGAATAATACAGAAGTTCTTTACCGTGAAACCTGCTGTCTCAAAGGCCTTTATTCTGAAGTCCTATCCTCATTATTTAAGCGTCTGGTTCCAGCTCTTCTTTATTAAGTCACACTTTAAACAGTGGTGGTGTTAACCACCAACACTTAGTTGAAAGGCTCGCCTTCACCAATGTTTTTATGAGACTGACTTTTAGTCATACTTGTGATTATCATCTTGAGGCTGTAAACATAAATGATTTATGTACAAGGAAGCACTGCCATGTTTTTACACTGGGCCTCTTCTTTTAATCTGGTCAGAGAATAGTCAAGAGCATTTTCCTGAATGTGATAGCTTGAAAAAGTTTACCTTTGTAATGTTTGCTCTCATACAGGGTGACATTAAAGCTTTTTATGACTAGTTAGAAATAAATGAATATACATAAGAGAAAGCACAAATAAATGTCTAAATTCAGTGGGAAACACAGGAGGATAAAAACACGTTTCCTGACTGAGAAAGCGGTAGGAATAGAGATCCCTGTACCACCCGCCTCAGGCTCACAGGGGCCTGAGGCGGGTGTCATTAACAGGAAGCAAAAAAGATAAATAGTAACAAAACAAATGTATTTTAAGTATTTCTGTGAAAAGATGTAAACTAATGAAGTGTCGCGACATGTAATTTTGGACATGTAATTTTGTTTTGTTTTATGATTGGTCAGTAGAGATGGTCAGTTCAAGTCCAGCTGTGACGAGTGAGAGAGAGGGAGGGGACGAGAAAGATGAAGAACGGTGGACAGCAGCGAAGCGGGCACATGTTCTTTGTTAGCCGTGTTAGCATGTTTGTAGTTTTATTTTGTGTTTGAGAAACTTGAAGCACCTTCATGAAAAAGATGCTAACGCACATTCCTCATCTAATCTGAGTTAGTGAGGCTGTAGTTTGTGTGTGTACTTAAGAGACTTTAACTAGAACCGAGCTTGAGGTCTGACGACAGGGCCGCCAACCAAGGAGGGACGTAGAGGACTTTCCGATAGAGTTGCACGCCGCTTCTGTGTGTTGTCTCCTTAAGGACTTCTGTTAAATGTAAGTTTCCCACAGAGTTGGACACCTTCTCCGCGACGAGAGGACATTTCAGCTGCAGCGGGGGAGCTACCTGCATGTTTCTGCCTGAGAGGAGGAGACTGCCTGGTCTCTGCTGCGTGTTACCTGCCGCGAGGAGAGGATCGTTACCGCTATTCAGTGAGTTGGTTTCTCTGGACTTCTGCTGTACAAGGAGGACAATCCTGGATTTGAGGCTATGTGACTTTATTCTTCTGTTATGGAAAACAGAGGAGTCAAATCAGCCACAATGCATCGGAGCATCACAGGCCTGCAACATTTTTTTTTTTTTTAAGTGTGTGCATGTGAATGAGTGTGTGTGTGGGGCCCATATATGTTAAGAGTGTATAGTAATTAATTTAAGTAGTTTCTTCTTTAAAGTTCTGCATTAATAGAGCTGTGATTGGTTCACTGACAGCTGGGTATGCTGTGGTTTGCTAGGAGGCTTAAGCCTATGACAGCTTTTCTTCTGTTTCCATGCTGATGTATTTAATGTGAGTCAGAGTTTTCAAAAAGGCAACCGCCAATCTTAGGCTGAAGAGGCTACACACACCAGTGATCTTAAACTTAATAGGGATATAAGGTAGAATTTTTTAAGAACACAACAAACATACTATCTTAGCTTGTTCAGAGGTCATGATGCAGCAGGTAAAGAAGGTCATTGAAAACAGTATTAATTGTCTAATCAGACGAAAATATCACAGAAAAGTAATGACACAACAGCTCTCCAAAAGTTAACTGAAAAAATGTGGAGCTCCCCCTGCTGACTAGCTGCAGTATAGGTCCTGAAGTCCCTCGTGTTAACAGATGAATCAAGGCACACATTAGGACTGAAAATGAATATTTTTTTCTCAAACATGGCTTGAGTTACTTTTGTAAGTTATTATTTTGACAATTTATGTGCAAATATTAATTTTCTTCTCAGTGTAGTTGTAATAAGTTATTTGATGCTTTAAACTGAGTGTTAGACCATGATTTACAGCTTTGTTGTCATATGTAAGGACAAAATCTAATGACAGAGAAGGAACACCGTGAGGAAACATAATGAATGTTAAAGCAAGAGTCTTAATTTTCCAAAAATGTCAGTTTCTGCTTCAAACTGATGTGGACTGGACTGAGCTGAAGCATCTTTTACGTATTAGTGCCAAATTAAACATTTACTCTGGGGGTGGAAGAAGAGACAGGGCATCAATATGATTGTTGTACCAGCTGATCTGAGAAGATGGAGACAATATATGTATCAATGGTCCTACCATCAAGAAGTCCAAGATATCCTTTTTTTCTCTGCTCAATGGGGCCTATGATTCCTGCTGTAAGAAGTTCCTCTTTGTCGCAGACTACTGCTGAATAGATGTCTCTCCCTGAAACATGACAAGGGAGCAGTTGGGTTTGGAGGCTGCTGTAGTCCTTCAGGTCTTCGTATGGGGGTCAGGTCACCTCAGGAACATGTGCTCTTTCAATCATGTCTAGAATTTCAACGTCTGAAAAATTGTGCTCCAGAATAAAATTATAAAAACAAATTATTTAAAATATTCAGTATCCAATTTACTGTAAAATTGTTCTCCCACACATGCCCGTAAATAAATGCATTTACAAAGTGAGCTATCATATGAGGTTCCTGCTTTCAAACACAGAAAAAAGCTGGTTATTAAGAGGGGAAAACATCCTTGTCAGTTTAAATTTAGAAACTGTCTCTCTGATGCTGTGCAGCAGACACAGAAATTTAGAAGGTGCTGATGCTAAAAAAATATTATCCCTTAAAATAGGATTCTGTTAGCTGATGACTGAGACATTTACCTGATATTGTTAAAAAAAAGAAAAAAGAAAAGAAAAAAGATCTCTTGAATGCAGCAGGATATTCATGAAAATTTACAGTGGCTAGCGGTGGGCATGATGACATTTAAACATGAGCAGTAAGCAACAAGTGAGATTTACATAGTCAGGCTGTGTCATACTGTCCTATCAAGTATGTTCTTTACACTTCTTTTCTTTCAACACTGTGACATGTACAACTAGACATAATATTGATAAAATCTTGTGTTGTCAGCCATTTCAGAGATGCCAATTTTACACCATGTCCCACCTCCTCAGCCCCCTGTATAGATGTGTAAGAACAATTGTGGTTTCAGTTTATCTAATCAGAAATTACCACAATGATAATTACACGACTGTGCAATGGCATGAAACAAATTTTTATGAGAATAAAAAGCATACCCCTCTCAATTTGCTAACGTGGAGTTTACAACATCCATCCATCAATTAAAAAACAAAATAAAACAAAGCTTCACTGAAGAAATATAAATATAAATAAAAAGAAAACTTTCAGGTTTCACTGCTGAGATATGCAGTAGTTGGGAAAAAAAAGCTGATTAACATCTTCAAGCATTAATCCAACATCTAATTGACCCTTTGCTAAGCCCCACAATCCCTGGTTATTGCTATTAGCTTAGACAGAACTCTAGCTGCCAGGCTCCTTCCCACTTAAAATAAATGATGATAGATTTCAGCTACTTATATTCATTTTTAATTGATCTGATTTTTCATAAACTTGGCCACAGTGAAAGAATGAATACAAGATATGTTAAGGTGTATGAGGATAACTTGAAATTAGGGCTGGTCAGTCAGGAAGTGGGGGAAAGCTGTCAGGAATGGATGGGAACGGAGGAAAGTTAGTACTTTACAGCTCTAAACAGATCTATACGCTGCACTTATCATCAGAAAATTTCTACATGCTTTGAGTTTGATCCCTATATTTTACAAAAAAGTGATTTTGTTCCACAGGTTAACTGATTTACCTGGCAGGAGTGATCAGTATCACTATTTAATCAGTCCTGCTGGCCTCCTTGCATATAGCGCTGTCAAGCCAGATTACCGCCAAACCTTAAACTTCCTACCCTAACCCAAACTCTAAACATTACTTTTAAATTATTCAAGAAGGACTCACTTTAATCTAGTGGGCCAAAATAAAGAACTTACCTGGGAATTATCAATCAACTTATACAGAAAATTATTACTAAGAATTACTTGGCAAAATACCACCTAATTACAGAGAATTGCCACAATATTACGAAAGTTAGGGTTGGGATAACATACCACTAAATTACCAAAATATTACCAAAATATTACAAGGGTAAGTGTAAAATACCACATAATTACCAGAAAACAAAAAGGTTTATTGTATGACAGGCCACTGTGTTATGAACCTCTAAATCAAATTTCAGTCAAATAAAACATCTCTAAGTTTATAAAATTAAGCTTCACATTCATGAAAAATGAGGCAGTAAAATCTGCTCCAGGATGGTGTGGCCGTGTCTGTTGACTGAGCTGAAGCCACGCCCACTCAGGAGAAATATGATCCTTCAACTACAAAATATCGCTATGAGGCAGCAGTGCTGCTCACTTCCGCATCATCTGGAAAACCTCGTCCTTTCAAGAAAAAAAAAAAAAAAAAAAAAATGAAAAGGACAAACGTCCTTTTCCCTCCCTCCTCTCAGTACCAAACTGCTCACTTTCTGTGCATTTTTTTTTAATCTTGAAGTGGGCAGAGTTAGCTCTGAGCTGGGGGTTCACTTATATTTTAACGATGAAATTGAAGTTAAGTTTATGCTTTGGAATTAACTCATTAAAAACTTAATGTTTCCATCCATCCATTCTTCCCCCATTCAGGTCCATAGGAAGCTGGAGCCTATTCCATTTTGTATGTCTTTGTTGATGACAGGAAGCAGGATTACCTGGAGAGAACCCACACATCCCGGGAGAACACAGACACAGAAAGGCCCGGACCTGGAAGTGAACTGGAATCTTTCTTGTAAGGCAACAGTGCTAACGCCTGTGCCGCTGTGCAACCCAAATTCACCTTTGTTAAAGGCAGTTAACTTAGTCTAGATTGTTTTCTTATCACCTTAATTTGTAACAAGCAATTCAATTAAGTTCTTTCAACTCAAGTTAACAAATTGTAACTTGTTCACGTGAGTTAGAGAAACATTTTGAATGCTTACCTTGGTATTAAACAAGATCTTTCAAGCTCACACAGGTTTCTTCCTTCATTGCTGACTGAAGCAATGTGATGGTGGACAGCTAAACTCGACAGGAAGCAATTTTGTGTGATGTCACAGGGTCAAGAGACCTTTATGCTCCCCACTGACAAAAGTCAAATTTAAGTTTTAACTTGTGTCAGTGGGGAGTATAAATTGCTTTCAGGCAAAATAAACAAAATGTGTTTGAAGTGAAAACCACGGTTCTCAGTCAGACCAACTTGAAAATACAATCTGAATGAATGACACTAATGTTTCACTTTTACAGCGTGTGGAGACCATCCTTAACATGACAAGGACAAGTAAGTAAACTCTGTGGAAGAGAACTTTCTTTTACTGAAAACTGAAAATTTGGAGGTTGTTTTAAAAAAATTATTTGTTGCAACATTTAAATCCAAAAGAGCTATTTCAGTTCTGTCTTTCTTAATTGATAAGATGTATTGATGAATAAACAGGGAAAACTCCAATGCACTCTCATCAAACATTAAAATGACTATATTTTCACAGCATGGTCACATTTTGAGTGTAAAAACACATTTAAAACATATTTCAGCATCAGAAAGTCAACCAAACAGAAGCTAGGAGCCTATGGGTTCCTTTAAAGTGATGAACAGAAAAATGTGACTTGGGCCTACAGTTCAATGACCTGCAGAAGGTGTCAACATCTAAAACCTCCAGCATATGGTGTTAATACAGATCAGTGGAAATACAAAAAACTCACCTACAGAACTAAATACACATGATATAAGTTATAAAGAGCAGTATAAAAATATCATACCACTGGTTAGATGACATAAAACAAGATGTTTAACTTTTAAAATACAGTTAAAAAATTCTTTACAAAAACACAGTGAAATCCAACTTTTTGTTTAAATCAAGGAGTTTAGGGGAATGTAGTTTGTAAATCTGAGTTACGTCACCTTGCTAGTGCGGGGTTGGACACCCTTTTGCCTTCAGAACTGCCTCCATTCTTCGTGGCATAGTCTCAACAAGGTGTTGGAAACATTCCTCAGAGATTTTGGCCCATATTGACATGATAGCATCACACAGCTGCTGCTGATTCCACCACATCCCAAAGGTGCTCTGAGAGATTGCTATCTGTGTTAACACCCAATTGATCAGGTGTACCTAATAAAGTGGCCAGTGAGTATATATAATGGATGGTAGAAGAGGACTTCCTGGTTCAGTGCGCACCTTTCAAGTATTTTCACTTAAGTTGGCACACCCTGAGTGGCATTAATGTACAAAAGTAAAGTACCTGATAGAAATAATGGAAAACTGCAGTTAATGACAAAAAATGAACTTTTAAATGTAGGAAGATTTCCACATTGTAGTCCAAATTCAAAAGCCAAGTTAACCCAAAAATTGGGTTGATATAACTCAAAATGTCTAAGTACCTGCTACTAAACAAATTCTGTTTTTAGTTACTTAATTTTTAATGTAATCAGTTACCTCTAATGTTTTGAGTTCTATTAACTCATCAGGGATTGGAGTGTTAATTACATATTTAAACTTTAGTCTATAGTCTTTTATTTTCACCGCTTAAAATTCTGAAGTTTTCAGTTTTAACAAATGCTTTGCGTATGTTTAACTTGTTCGGTTTTGCAGTGTTGATTCTTATGCATGGATTTTGCACTCTCAAAGACCCTGACATGGAAAGTTGATGCAGAAAACAACAGCTTCAATCAAGAATAGCTGATCTGTCTGTGTTAATCAAATATCATGGCTGTTAATGGCTGGAAGGTGGATTTATGTAGAACACATCAAACATCAAGTCATTCCTGATAAAATTATTCTAATCTCAACTGTCATTGGGGCTAGCTGTGGGGATTAACAATAAAAATACAACCTGAATACTGCAACATATCTTTTCTCCTCACATTTGCTGAATTCATTAAACTTCTGGGGGCCAAATGGAAATCTGTTGGGGGGCCTAATGTGTCTCTCGTGCTACCAGTTGATGATCACTGGTTTTAGGAAATTGTTGTCTTTCTTGATCCCAAATCTGAATACACAGCCAACAGGCAGTTTTTTCACTTTAGCAAGAAGACTGAACAAAGAAAGGATGTTGAAGATTATAGCTCAACAAATCTTCAGGTGATTTTATTTGTAGTGCTGTATTCAGGGTTAATATACTGACATGCCAGGTTTTTCCCAGATGGATATGTGAAACACATCCATCTGGGAAAAATTCAATAGGAAACGTTTGAGAAAAGGCAGAGGCTTTAAAAAAAACCCGGAGTGTGATTGAATGAACATTATGTCTGTCACATCTCTACGGGCCAATCAGAGTAACAAAACACGTGACGTAGCGGCTATCGAGCTGTGCAGCTACAGGGAATAACACGAAACATGGCGACTATAGACATGCAAGTACTCGCCTTTTGTCGTTTTTGATTCATATTTCTAATTTTAAGTGATATTTTGACCTTTATAACCAGTTATTTTGTATTTTACCTCATATTTCAACTCTAAACTTTGACTTCATAATCCCAAAGTTTGACATTTCAGACTCACAATTGAAATTTCATGATTACACATTTTGTACTTTGACCTTTTAGACTCATGATTTTGACTTTATTTCTAATATATTTGCCATTAAAAAACATTGTTTTTCAATTGCAATTTCATTGTTTTACCTTTCTGAACTAATAAATGTACTTTCTCAGATTGTGAGCCTTTAAACTTATCTCTTCAACTTTTTAGTTTAGGTTTTTTTTTTTTTTTCATATTCTATTACTGGTGAAACAAAGTTGACAGTTTCTGGTTGAAAAGGTGACCCTGTTAGGCCCTCAGGTTAGTCCTGAATCCAGAATCCAGCCCCTGCAGTGATTGAGTTTGACACCCCTGCTCTACCATGAATCACATGTACTGCACATCTTCTTATCTCATGCAGTTCTTTTTCCAACAAAACTGAGATGTCATCTTTCCCTGGTGAGAGCAGAGTCTGCTCCTCACTCATCAAGCAGTCATGTGACCTTCCACGCAGAGGCATAAACATCACACACAGGATCCGTTATGTTTAATGTGTATTTACTGCAAAAAGTTAACAGAAAGTGGAAAATTGATTCATTCTGCAATGAAATAAACAGCGAGGACGAGCCTGTGGCTCTGTCACTCCTTCAAAATGGCTCTGAATCCATCCTGACAGAGCACTTTATATGGTGCCAACTGCGCGAAGTTAGAGAGATGAAGAGCAACTTTTAGGACGCGGACACAATAGGCAGTCTGCACTGTGCCTTAATTCAGTGTCTGTTAGGTGACTGAGCGAACAAATGTATCCCTTTATCTAGTATATTTCTATGGTTGATATCCACATGATAAACGGACAAATCACAGTGTTTAAAGTGAGGATTCACAATGAGAGAGCGAGGGATGCGAACAAGCAGGAAACAGTGGGAGCCGATCAGCCATGCTTGTTTTGTTGATTCAGTAATGCTGCGTTCAGTTGTACTCGAAACTCGGAAAAATCCAACCTCCAAATTGGAAAAGTGCAATAGAACGGCCCTTGAACTCGGGACTCCGACTCAGGAATTTGGGTAGGATCCAAGCAGCCTGCATCAGTCGGAATGAATGAAAATGGCGTTGCACACCGTGATAGTCACTTTCTCCTCAACTTTTACTAATATGTGTCGTCTAATTTAACATTTGTGTTACTACAGTACAGGCCTCTGCACAGCTCGCCTTGATGCCTATGTAACAGGGGTTCTCAAAGTTTTGATAGCTGAGGACCAATTTAGGAACCCAACATGGGACTGAGGGCCTCCGAAGGAAATAAAATAGAAAAAAACTGAAAAAAAAAATCCCATTTGTAATCATTTTAATAACCAGGCCGCATCTCTACAGTTTACATTTATTGGTCTGCATCCAGTGATGTGCATAAACGCATTTTAATCAATAAATGAGGCTAAACCTGGCAAAACTTGAGAAAACCTTGAGAAACATTGTAATGCACACAAAATCCCTGGGGTTTTCTGCCATCTACAGTCAAATTTGGAATATAACAGTCCTGTGTGCAGTCCATTTCAGAATATATGTAAAAACTTATTTAGAACAAACAGTCAGTCTCAGTGTGCCTTGCTTCCTGTCTTAACAATGGCGGGCCACCAGAAATGTTTCTGCGGGCCGCCATTGGCTCGCGGGCCCATGCCATATAAGTTCAGTGATACATGCAGGAGTCCCCTCACTGGTGCGTTCAAGTCATACTTACAGCATATGACGTTTCTCTTTCTCTCTCTCCCTCAAGTAGCTAATATATCTCCCCATCAGTAATTTTTGATCCTCGAAAAACATCCAAACAAACATCAGCCATGTTTTCCGAGCTTATGCAATGAAACGCATTTACCTCGGAAGTCGGAATTTCCGACCCGGATTTTTCCAAGTTCTGAGTACAATCAAACACAGCATAACTCTAATGGTCTCACTCTCCCAGATGTGGCACTCAGCATGTTTCCGGGTGAACATTTCCTCACAGTTTGCTCATGTCAGTAGGTTACAATGGAGAAGCTGCTTTCTGCTGCAAGAAAATGCTCTCTATTTAGAATATAGCAACACACTTTCTGATATGATTACTTGTTCATATTGATATTGAGCTCTTCATTTCTCCTTTTCTACTTAAGTATCAGCTCCTGGGATTTCTTTATTGACTTGAGGACAGAACCTATTATGGTGAGTTTGTATTTCAAAACATTTGTTGATTCAAAAATGTAAGAGTATGTAGTTATTTAAAACCATGTCTGCCCTCCAGAACGTGATTCAGGAGGAGGAAGAAGGCAGAGTACATTGAACCCAGTGAGTGGTACACGCCGAGCAAGGCTATGACAACCCTGAATTGAGCACTACAAATCAAATCACCTGAACATTTGTTGAGCAACAGTCTTTAACATCTTTTCTTTGTGCAGTCTTCTTGCTAAAATGAAAGTACGGTCTGTTGGCTGTGCCTTAAAATCTAGGGCAAAGAAAGAGAACAATATCCTGCAAACCTTCTCACCTGTCAGCAAGAAAGCCAAAAAAACTTTTTTTCTCTTCACCTTGGAAAAAATACAAAACAACTGTATTGCTGATTATTGAATGCGAATGTAAATAATTTAAAAAACATTGCAAAAATCCAATAGCAGAACTTAAGACATAAACAAGTGTGCGTTACTGATGCTACAGTGACTCCCCTCACAGAGATCAACATTTATGTCAATTGTATCCATTCAATACAACTACAGGTTGGGTGGCCATCAGGAGGTTTGGGACATCTACCAAGTGGCCAATCAAGTCCGGGCGAAACTTGCAGGCTTACTCTATGGCTCAAGCCAGTCTGGTCCAGCACAGACAGCTGCTCAGAGTGAAACACTGACCAAACAGTGTACTGTCAAAGTTGAGGGATGTTAGTGGCAGCTCCTTATTTGGACTGATCCTCATTTTTGTTGAAATCTGATTGGCTCCTGCTTGCTTATTGTGGCATGACAAGAAAGTGTTTGCAGGTGAAGTTGTGAAACTGAAATGTGCAAAATTGCCTGCATTTCACATGATGGTGAGGTCAGTCTTAGTGTGACCGTGGGACAAGCTGTTTCTGATAAGACTGGACAGAGCAGGAGAGACAGACAGGTAGGTCTACTGTGTGCAAACCAAAAGTTAGGTCTTCTTTCCTTTACGCTGCTCACTGTCTCCCGCACTACGCCCTCTTAAAACAGCTACTGACCAATCCTATGTTAGGAACTTTAACCATAGCCAGGAGGCTTTTCAAGGTTTCATCAGAGGCCAGTATGCTGACGCACTGTGCTTATGGGACCTGCAAACCTGGCAGCCATTCTTATAGGTTTAGAGTGGGGTGTTGAACTTTTTGCTTTCCCAAAGCTGAAAAATAAAGTAGAGAGATGTTGGATATGAATAAAACTGTAGAAGACACATGGCAGCGCTAGCAATTTAGTTTAGCTAGCAAAGGGCTAATGTTACCACCTGTGTAATCAGGGGTGGCTTTATGGGTGTGCTTAACAGTCCTAGGCCCACTCACTTTTCAGACAGGCCCACCCTAAACTTTTCTTTGAAAAATAATGAGAAAAATATTCTAATTTTGTCATGAATTACTCAAAAGCAGCTAAATACATAACTTTGTGCAAAATACATAAAAATCGGCTTATGTTTGTTTTTGATGCGCCTGCGCAAGTTTATCAGGCACGTCAGGTTGTTGAGAGAGCAATGTAGCATACCAGTAGGCTAAGCTAACAGGAGTGATATTGAAGCCCAAATTATCATTCATTCTTGTAATGGCGCAACAGTCCTTGTTTAAATATGTAAAACACCTTAAACTGGGAGTTGAACGAGAGCCAGCAGTGACGACTCCAGGCACCTCTTCTTCTTTCTCGCTGGCTCCTCTGGATGCTAGCAGTAGCACTGGTGCTCATGCCGTCGTGGGATCTGCAGCAACCCTTCTGTCCCCTAGTCATGATAAAGATGACAGCACCTTGGCTATTATGGCAAATTCTCTATATGATGCAGGAAAGCGCTTCCAAATTACCATAACAGAGCCGGATCTCCCAGTGTTTGTGCAGCTCATCAAAAGGAGAAAACAAAGAGGGGAACATTTTAAAAGTCTTGTTGAAGTGATGGACAAATGCAGTGTAGACATTTTCCCGAATATTCATGCCTACTTGAAAGCTTTAATGACTCTACCGATGACATCCTGTACAGTTGAGCGTGTCTTTTCCAGTGTCAACCGGATTAAAACCCCTAATAGGAGCACCATGCTCACTAGTCGCCTTAAGTCGCTCTGTCTGCTGGCATTTGAGAGAGAACTTACAGTGACTCTGGACTACAATGAGATTATTGACATTTTCAAGAGCAAACCCTGCCGACTTCTGTAAATGGAGAAGTTGAGTGTTTTGAGAATGAATCTAAGTGTTAAACGGACTGTTAATATTTTTTTTCTTTTTTTGCAGCTTAGGCTACCTGTCCCTGACATGGTTTAAAAGAAATTTTGCCACTTCATGTTCATTTTGTTATTGTTAGATGTCATGTCTTTATAAAATGAGTCGAGTTTGGTCATTTTTTTACCTGTAATCTGTTGCCGGTTGGAGAAAAACAATTAAATGGAGTTACGAAACTGTAACAATGGACTTAACACTGCTGATGTTAAAAACGCCAAGGGGATTCTTTTAGAAATACATCCATGCAATCCTGTTTACCTAAACACAGTAACCAAAAAACATTATTGATATATTTACAAGCTAAAATTAAACTTTTAGTTTTCCCCTGGGTATAGGCAAAACAATCTGAAAAACCTTGCAATCTACCCGAAACTTTAAAGCATTCAGGTCAATACAAAGAATGAAAATTTAATTTTGATCAAAATACCCATGTAAATTGAACATTAATCAATTCAAAATTAACACAAATACGCCACCAAATTAAATATGAACGTGGGGATTCCACAGTTAACGTTAAATAGTCTTTTTAGTCACTTAATTGTCCCTGATTATTTTAAACCCATCGCCACAGCCATGTTCCGTTGTCCTTATACAAAAATCCGTCAGTCTCCCAAAGAAAACAAAAGTCACCCACACCACCGACGCCGATTAGGCACACACTGGTACAGCAGGCAAAAGCACAAAGAGCATAGGTCTCACCCAGTGTTAAAATCTAAGGAATGAAAATCCCTCTTTTGTTTGGAAGACTCTGGTAAGCACGCTCCTGTTTGCACGAGGCAGGTGTCCACCTGTAGCTCCACTCTGATAAGTTACTCTTCCACTCAGTTCGTTAAGTGTTTATTTCATATCTATTTCATTAGATATAGATTTCATAGATACATTTATCAACATAAACACAACATATCACTTTGCTGCAGACATGTGGTACTATTTTTTTCCTGCAGCATTCCCTGGACCTCCTATTACGCTACGCCATATCCTCCATTTAACACATTCAATCACTCTCTACAGAGGAAAACTGCAACTTTAACAATATTGCAAACAAATCAATCATTTTTCTTGTGTGATTTGACAGCTAACGTTACCGTTTTCCCATTTCTTGACACCTATGTGGCACTGTCATAACACATTCAGCCTCATGTTATACAGGCGGGACTAGAGAATGATTTGTGGAAAGACTGTAGATTTTTGTCTTTTATTTAACAGTGGTTAATGTCGCTGCTCTAAAGTCAAATGGAAAGCCATAGCAGCCAGCCCGCTGGTGTGTTAAAGCACTGCTCTTTGGTCAGTACCATGGAAAGCAGGTGGGTCCTTCTGATGCACAAAAACATTATAAAAATGCAGTCAAATATTAAAGGAGCAAAAAGCAGCCACATCTGCTTCAAAACCACACACAGTAACAGCAGTTTATCAATCAGTCATTTTTATGAATTTAAGCAGTCATCTACTAATTTTCATTATTTAAGACCCACCCAAAACTGAAATCCTGGCACCATCCCTGCATGTAATTATTATTATAATTATGTAATTAAATTGCTCTGCTGCACAAGAGCGATGTTTTTACACCATATGTGTGCCCCACCCAAGGTTTGACCCAAGTCCAAGACAGAGCAAACTAAGCGCACCAGTAAAGCCAAGCTGTTATTTTCCTTCCAAAGGAGCCGTTTCAGGTGGCTCAGGCATCTGATCAGGATGCCTCCTTCCAGTCATGTCAGACTGGGAGGAGATACTGTCTAGTCTGGGAACTCTTCAGCCCACTACCACCATGACCCTGTCTGAGATAAGCCAAAGAAGATAGATGGATGGAGAATGGATGCTTGAGATAAAATCACATTCTTTGTTAAAGATAAATGAAAATAAATTGGTACACTTTAGGGAAAACTTTGTCTCTGTGTCTGATTTGCATACTGCCAATTTGTTTCCTCTTAAATGATCATGGTCAGTTGTGATTTTGAGGTGATTTGAAGTAAGAAAGGAATAAATTAATTGGGCCCAACCTGGAGCACGGCCACGTATGCACAGGGGGAAATGCAAGCACGGTGTAATCACCAGCTATTTCACATCAATTTGGCCACATCTACTCATTAGCATCACTCCCTAAATATCATCAAACACCCAACTTCTAATTTCATTTTCCTTATTTTATGAACAATTATACCATGGTCAATACTCAATTCTAATTGGCTCTGATAGTTCCATTGGTGTCCATTAACTTCTGATACATGGAACTTCTCACGTACGTAATTCCGGTCAAAAAGTCTATTCTAGTTATTAGTCAAGCCCTCAGGCGTTGCTAGGGGAAAGTAATTGTTGCTTCAATAAAACTTTGTATTTTGATTGCAAAATGTATGAAATGATTAATTAGTGGTTTTTTAGTTCTTTTCTTTGGCAAGCTACCATGGTATATATGGGGTAATGCCCTTCGAGGTGTCCAATTATCAGGGATTAATGGACTTCACAGAGGCAACCACCACACAAGCCTCCACATCGTCCATTAATCCTGGACACCTCGTCGGGCGTTAACCCTTTTGTAATTATATTGTTATGATCATTCAAAGGGATGTAGTTTTTACAGCAAGTTTCAGATGTATCATTCTTAAGTAAAAAACTGCTTCTAGATTTTGATTGGCTAAAGTGGTGGGCAGTTTTTTCTATCCTTTAAAAGTGGTGTGACCATTTGTATTATTTGTAGTTGGGCCAATTAGACTAGGATTGTAATGCCACAAAGTTATTCAACATGAATTTCCATCTGGCTATAAGCTTATTGGAGGCAGGCTCTGGCGAGACAGTCTCGCTGAAAACTGTTCATCTCTGATGGCCACTCTCACAGACCGTTCATCAGCCATATATCTCAGATTAAGTCAATTTAGATCTTTCAACTCAAGTTAACAAATTGCAAAATGGTAACTTGAGATTTCAACTTGTTCACTTGAGTTAAATAAAATTTTAATCCTTTCCTTGGTATTACACAAGATCTTTTAAGCTCACACAGGCTTCTTCCTCCATCGCTGAATAAAGCAATGTAATGGCAGACAGCTAAACTCGACAGGAAGCAATTTGGTGTGATGTAATATGGTCACGACATGGAGACCATTGGTTTAAAGTGGAAAACATCAAAGTCAAATTGAAGGTTAAACTTGTGTCAGTGGGGAGCATAAATTGCTTTCAGGCAAAATAAACAAAACTCTGTGGAAGAGAACTTTCTGAGCAAAGTGTGACTTTCTGTCTTTTACTGAAAACTGAATATTTGGAGGGTGTTTTTTAAAAAGGATTTGTTGTAACATTATAATGAAAAAACAGCTATTTCACTTCAATTTTTCTTGATAAATGCATTGATGTATACACAATAAAAACCCAAGGCACTCTCTTCAAACATTAAAATGCCTTTATTTTCACAGCATGATCACATTTTGACCTTAAAAACACACTATAGCATGTTTCAACATCAGGAAGTCAAACAACAGAAGCAAGCTTAAAGAGCAAGCTGCTCTTTAAAGTAGTACTGACAAGTAGCAATACACCACCTGTGCCTACATGGAAATGGCCTGCAGATGGTGTCAACATCTAAAACCAGCAGATGGTGTTAGTACAGATCAGTGGAAATACAAAAAACTCACCTACAGAATTATGTACATATATACATGATGAAAGTTATTAAGAGCAATACAAAAATACCATACCACTGGTTAGATGATGTAAAACATGGTGTTTAACTTTTACAATACAAATAAACAATTCTTTACAAAAACACAGTAAAATCCAACTTTTCATTTAGACCAAGGGGTTTAGTGGAATGTAGTTTGTATATTCAACAAGGCCCCCATTAATTCATTTTTTTTTTTTTTTTTTTTTTGTCTGCATCTTTTCCTTACACAGGATGGGATGTGATCAATGTCAATAGATGGTAATGTTGCTGGGTTGTTATTGTGGAGTTCATTTTAATGTTCTGCCATAGGATAGTTTATGTTTCCGGTTCTGATTGCATATTTGTGTTCTGTCAGTCTGTCCTGTAAATGTCTTTTTGTTCTCAAGATGTAAATACTTTGCAGCTTGGACATTCCAGCTTGTAAACCACACATGTTGTTTTACAGTTATTGCGGTGATTGATTGTGTATCATTTTTGTAAAATAGAGTCCAGAATTTGTTTGTATAGCACAAGTACAGTGGTTGCAGTGGCTGCATTTGTAATAGTTTTTTTTTCTTTTTATTCATCAACTCCATGAATCCCATTTTCAAAGAGCACCTCGAACACTTCTTTTGATAGTTTTTGATAGAATGTTCTTTGTTTGTTTGTTTGTTTAATTTTTCTTTGGTTTGTTTTTTAAGTAAACAGTGCTTACAGTATTTTTTTTGTAATCGTATTCAAAGTTCTCCCAGAATGCCTTTAAGCATAAGACACTTTTGTACTATGAGTGAAGTTACTGACTCAATTATAGAAGTCCCACCAGTGGGGCACAACCAAAATACATAGCGGATGGTGGAAGGCCACTTCTTGATTCAACATGCACCTTGTCATCCAATTTGGCCTACCCTGATTGGCAGTAATGTACAAAATTAAAGTACGTGATAGAAATAAGGGAAAACTACAGTCAATGATGAAAACAGAATTTTTAAGTGTAGAAAATTTTCCACAGTACAGTTTAAATTGAAAATTCAATTTGACCTAACATCAATGTGCGAGTAAAATTGTGTTGCTATAACCCAAATGTCTAAGTACCTGCTACTAAACAAATTCTGTTTATTAGTTACTTTTTTTTTTTTATTTGATCATTTACCTCTAATGTTTTCAGTTCTATGAACTCATCAGGACTTGTAGTATAAATTATATATTTAAACTTGAGACTACTCAAAAACTGTGGCCCTGTGGCCCTCAGGCTGCCAGTCGATGATCACTGATTTCCAGATATTGTTCTCGTTCTTTGCCCTAAATTCTGAGGTAGAGCAAACAGGCAGTTCTGTCACTTTAGCAAGAAGACTGAACAAAGAAAGGATGTTGAAAATTATAGCTCAACAAATCTTCAGGTGATTTGGTTTTTAGTGTAACCTTGCTGGGCGTGTCCCGCTTCCTGAGGCTCCACATACTCTGGAAGTCCTCTGCCTTCTTCCTCCTCCTGGATCCCATACTGGTGAGGGGCAGATATGATTTTAAACTATGCTCTTGCTTTTGTAAATCAATTGATGCTTTGAAATGGAAACTCACCATGATAGGTTGCATCTAAAAGTGTATATA
Source organism: Cheilinus undulatus (assembly GCF_018320785.1). NCBI lineage: Eukaryota > Metazoa > Chordata > Actinopteri > Labriformes > Labridae > Cheilinus > Cheilinus undulatus. The sequence continues at coordinate 17,805,833 of NC_054874.1, read as the reverse complement.
GTTACCCTGGGAACGCACACTAAAGTAGAAAAGGAGAAATAAAGGGATCAATCTCCATAAGCACAACTTATCATTTAGAAAGGGTGTTGTTATATCATTTTCTATATAGAGAGCATTTTCTTGAAGTAGAAAGTGACTTCTCCGTGGTAACCTGCTGACATAAGCAATTTGTGAGAAAATGTCTCCCTGGAAACATGCTGGGTGGTACATTTTAGATCATAGGAGAGTTGGAGGGTTTTGGTTTACCTGACTGTGTCAAAATCAGCTTTCTTGTCCTTCTCCTGGAGCTCCGTGGGTTTGGTTATATTCGGTGTTGTGTAGCTGTAGTGAGCAGATTAAAACATAAACATAGTACATGCAACATGAAAGTATGATAAATGATGATAATGATAAAGGAAAATCTGGTCATCAGTGTAACATGCACTTATTTTTTCTCTACAGTTTAAGTACCACAAAAAATATAACCTTGCAAAATAGATTTAGATAATATCATGATGTTTATATAAACATTTCAATTAGGAGCATTTGCCAAAATATGATGTGGTGCGATTTTCTGCCTTTTCTGCAACACAAACATTAAAATCTTAAATGACAAAGTGATAAAATATTTCTGCAAAGTAATGTCAATTAAATTAAAATCTGCAATGCCAAAAAAGGGACTGCATAAATATTTATCTCCCAAACCTGCCTAGATCAGGATGTCCTCACGAAGTGAGTGACTGTGCAAGGAGACTAGTGAGAAAGGCCACCAAGACACCTTTGACTACTCTGAAGGAGTTACAAGCTACTCTGCACACAACAACTGTTGCCCAGGTTCTTCACCAGTCAAAGCTTTATGGGAGAGGGGTAAAGACAAAGCCACTATTAAAGAAAACTCATCAAGTCTCAACCAGAGTTTACTAAACGGCATCTGGGAGACTCCATGGTCAAGTGGGGGAAAGTTCTTTAGTCTGATGAGACCAAAAGGGTGCTTTTTGGCCATCAGACAAGATGCTATGTTTGACAGACACCAACACTGCATATCACCAAAAATTCACCATCCTCACTGTAAAGCATGGTGGTGGCAGCATCATGCTGTGGGGATGCTCCCAGGCAGCCAGCGCTGTAAGGCTTGTAAAGGTTGTGGGTAAAATAAATGTGACAAGATACAAGGAAATCTTGGAGCACAATCGTATTCAGTCTGCAGCTATGGGAATATTTATTTTCCAGCCAGACAATGACTCAAAGCATACAGCAAAAGCTACACAGTAGTGGTTTTGAAATGGCCAAGTCAAAGCCCAAACCTCAATCCAATCGAGAATTTTTCTGGACTTTAAAGGGGCTGTTCACACCCATTCTCTGTGCAACCTGACAGAGATTAAGCAGTTTTACAATGAAGAATGGAGCACTCAGAGAGCACAGACCTCCGCCATTAGCCCTATCTCCCAGTAGTGAAGAATCCTTTGAAAAAAATTCTAGATCCGTCCCCATGTGCCTCCCACCCCAGCATTCTCCAATTACTCCCTTCCCGGTGGGGTGGAAACACAGTGAGGCAAAGAATTGGTTCCGCTACAGGTGGACTGTCATTGCGGAAGCATGCCAACAGATGCACTGGCAGTCTCACTGGACGACTGGAACTCATGGCAGAGGGTGAATATTCCTCTATTCCTCCCAGCATTGTGAGTATTCTCACTACAATTCGCTGTCTTTCTCTCTGTTACGCTCTGACTCATCTCCTCGACTGGGCGTGCATCTTTTAAACTCTATAAACTCCAAAACTTTGACTGGAAACACAGCCAAAATGCTGCTGGGATTGAAGTTACTCATGTCTGCCTGGTGTAAAGTGGTAACAGTGCAGAGCTCCACCATAAGCCTTATCTCCCTATAGTACAGAATCCTTATAAAATTCCTGGATCCAGACGGCGATCTGGATCACTCCCAAAATCTAATCAGTTCTTCCTTATGCCATTTGTGACATTTCCTGAAAATTTCATGAAAATCCGTCTACAACTTTTTGAGTTATGTTTCTAACAAACAAACAAACAAACGGGCCCGATCACATAACCTCCTTGGCAGAGATAAAAATCAAACAGCCATTCTACTGTAAACAGGTGAATATTCATTTACCAGATCCAGGCTCAGTGTTTCTCTTTAGCAGCTGGCTTCACAGACCTATCCCTGTGTGTCCTTTGTCTTCACAGTCTCAGAAGTGCTTCATATTCACTGTCCCGTTTCTGGCAGGCTGATACCATCGCACTGACCCAGTAAACAGGAAAACACTAGCATTAGTTACATTAGCTCAATAGCCTTGTGGGTGAATCCTCTAATGAAGCCCTTCACATAGCGCTTTCTTTTCCGCCTGTTCAGTCACAACCAGGTTGATCCAGACCTAGCTCTGCTTCCTGTAGTTTCTCCGTCAGGTCTCCATTCACAGCGATCTTGAAAAGTGTCCGAGGTAGCCGCTATGGGAAAGTGTTTGTGGTTGATTACCATCCAGTTCCTGTTCAATTACGTGAGAACCTCCCAAAACGGATTCATTTTAAGCGTGCTGATTGGCTTATCTTTATGTCACTCACATATATAGTTAATCAGTCATTTGTGAAACAGCATCTTAAACCCGCCTCCTTGGGGCTACTTGAAAATAGCCCCAGAGCAGGAAAAGCATACAGAAAAGAGAAGAAAACACTGAATAGATGCAGATTTCTTCATGTAGGTGACTTATTTTACAATACAATCCCATATTGCTAGGTCTATATCATGTCTTTAACACATACATGTATCTATCTTTTTTATTTTAAAGGATTATATTTTCTAATTCATACTTAATATTTAATGTGTGTCTGGCTCAGGAGGGGTTGTGCCCCAGCGCCCTCTTTTGGCTAGCCGCCACTGGTGTCAAGGTGTGCAAGCTTGATTGGGACCTATAGGTCAGTGTGGATCTTTCCAAACAGACTCAGTGCTGTGATTGCAGCCAAAGGTGCATTTAATAAATACTGACTTGAAGGGTTTGAATATTTTTGCAGTCACCTATTTTACATTACATATTATCTATTTAATTAACACTTCCCTTAATTAAATTTACCCATAACACATTCCTTTTACCATGGTAAAGTACATGTCATGATCTTTAATGTACCAGAAATTTCTTATTTTCTTTTAAATAAAAGCCAGTCTATATCCAAGCAGGAAATCAATTACCCCTAACTGATTCAATGCAAAATAGGGAAATTTGAAAATGTAACATAAAGGAGATTTTTAGATGTGGTTTTAGAAACTTTTTTTTTCTCACTTTATCATGTTTAAGCTCTTCAAAATTCTTTGCTTACTCATAGTGACGGTAAGTGATGACAATGGCCAAAATAGCCAGCACCATGATGGGGGCTCCCAGCATGCCCAGCAGGATTTCCATCATTGTTTCTGGTGGTTCTGAGGAACCATCCCCCTGAAATAAGAGAGGGAAAGGAGAGAAGAAATCTCAGCAGTGGGGAATATAGAGGCTATCCATGAACCAGCATCATCTCAGAGAGGAATGTAGCCTGGGAGAGGTGCCAACCGATGGCTGAGCACTGGGACCCCACATCAGATTACTATTTCAACACTAAAGCTTTTGATGACAAACATGATTAGGATTCAGATAAATTCACAAAGACCATCATTTTGGGTGAACCCAGACCTGGTAAGCATTGTCCAGATGTCAGAAAAAAGCTAAATACACACTCATTGTGTACATAGGAGGCCAAAGTGCTGGCCATCAAACATGTTACTGTGCTGGATAGATATGAGAGACATTAAATAAAGTAAGAGAAAAATAAATAATACCAAGAAGTGCAAAAACTTTATTTTCAACTACAGATGTTGATCAGCAGTGAGAACTGATCCCAGAATTAGAAACTCTTAGACTTCAGACCTTCCACTTCACTGAGCATGAAAGACTTGATACTGAAAGTGATGCTGACCCTCAGAACAATTTCAATATCAGCACACAGAAGTAGATCATATTGATAGAATGATAACACTGTTTCCAATATGAATAGGAGGAGGTGTGATGCTGCTCTTTTTATTGATATATTGAAAGCATTTGATACGGTTGATCGTGGTCTTTTAATGCAGACACTTGGTAACATTGAGTTTGACTCAACTGCTTGTAACTGGTTTTATAGTTAACTTTATAACAGATCACAGAGTGTAAAGGCAACATTTAATCTGAGTTTTTATCTCTAACAAAGGAGTCTCACAGGGATCAGTTTTGGGGCCTGTTTTATTCTATAATAATAATGTTGTTTCCTCCTTAACAGATTGTGATTTTCCAATCCAATCCAAAATTGTATCTTACTTTCCTTTTTACGAGCAAAAGACCGCTTCTAGAGTGACTGACACATTTTGGACGCCCCGACGCCCCCCCAGCCAATTTGTAAACTTGCGCTCAGTAGTAGAGACAGTGATGACATCAGCATACAGTGAGCGGTCAGGATAACTGTTGTGGTGTGGCCAGGTTGTCAGCCAAGATGGGACAAGATTTTTGTTGCATAGTCTGACATGGAGCTCCCATGAAAGTGTAATCTGAGCTGGCCTCAGCACCAGAATTCATCTGTCTCCTCAGCTTTACCCAAAACCTACCAGCCGGCCATCAACCCTGCCATTCCCCAGTCACTGCAATGAACCAGCTCAAAACTGTTAATCTTCGTCTGTGTCTGCTTCTGGGTCCAACTAAAAAGAAACTTTAAGCCATAACACATCATTCTTCTCTTTAACTCTGTAACTTGATCTCAGGCTTGGTTTTGCTCTGAAATGCATTGACAGCTATGAGGTCTTCTATAGAGATGTGTGTGCCTTTCCAAATCATGCCACTTGAGCTAAATTTCAAGCATTTTTGAAAATTGTCTAAATACTTATGTAAATGTGATATTTCAGTAATTTTTTCATAAATATGCAAACATTTCTGAGATTCTGTTTTCACTTTGTCCTGATTGGGTGTTGAGTGCAGATTAGTGACAATAAAAATGGTTTCTTTTTGTTTCATCTGTAGCATCAGGCTGCAACATAAGAAAAACAAAAAGAGGAAAGGAGTCTAAATACTTTCTGGAGGCACTGTATATCTCTACTTGGAGCTGGTTCAAGTCCAACCTGTGGCTCCTTTGTCATGTCAAATAAAGCCCTAAATATATATATATATTAAAATGGAAAGATGCAACATTAATATTTCAGTAATGTCATGATACTATAATTACTTTATGATATGAAATAATTTTAGTCATCTTTCTCTGGTGGGACATTGCCTGTTAACAGCAGTGGTAGAAGACACTGCAAAAATATTTCCCTGGAGTATTTTCTATCAAGCTGATAATATGACCTAAAGAAAGTTCAATCTGAAAACAAACAAACAAAAAAAAATCACACTCAAACTCATCATACTTACAATATCTATAAATCCAAGGTCTTCCAGCTCAGATGAATATTCTGGATCAGAGATCATCTCCTCCACTTCATCAGCGGTGAGAGTCGTTCCATCAGAGTAGACAAAACGTGCTATGATGATAGTTCCAATCCTGAGAGGAGACTACAACTTACTTTCATTCATTATGAGACAAGAGGAACTATTTCAGTCTTCTTATGTTGCTGCACTTATCCTCCTCAGAAATCCTCTATCAATGCTCAACAATAAGTTTACAAGTACAGTAGCACCACTCAGTGGACAAGAGCCTGTCTGCAGCTGGAGATCATTTAAGATTCCTATCAACACTAGCTAACAGTTAATGATTTGGATCTAAAAAGGAAAAACTCCATTGTTTTTTTTTTTTTTAATTTATTTATAGTGTTTTAGATATGAAGTCGCAGAGAAATGAAACTTACGTTGATGTTGCAGGAATGATTGAAACAATTTCAATGGCAGCATTGGTGGCAGCTCTCAACACTCTGAAAGATGGAGAAAAAAAGTGTTGAAGAGAGGAAGATTTAAGTGAAGTGTAAACTAAATAAAACTATGAGGAAAAATCTCCATCATTAGTTGCAAACTTTACTAAAGCATGTAGAAATGTACCTGATGATGTCATCAAGTTTTTCTTCAACCTCTTCTACAGAAGATGAAAATTCAAGATGTACTTCATTCACTTCATCAACTGTGAGAATCTGTAAAACAATAAAGTAGCAGGTTTTAAAGTTAATTTACAGTTTTTAAGTTTTATAATCTTTCTATAAGTTGTTACAATGTAGGTGATGAGGAGTGCTGTAAGTAACACCTTACAAACCTGTTAAAGCACTCTTTATTACTTTAATGAGTGATATAATGAGTTAGTTCTACAATTCAAGTAATCTGTTATACAGTTACTTTTACTTAAAGTGTGAGTAAACCACCAGCTCAGAGCTAACTCCGGCCACTTCAGAAATTTGAAAAATGCACAAAAAGTGGGCAGCATGGTACTGAGAGGAGGGAGGGGGAAAGGACAGGGTTTCCCAGGACATAGGTGAAAGTGACGCCCCAGCTAGCCAGAGTAAAATGGAAAGTGACTCAGAGTCCTGCTGCATACTGCTTCAGAACAATCTTTTGAGGTGGAGGATTTTTCCCTCTTCAGAGTCCCCTGAAGCAGGCAGTAGACTGTGGTGGACTGTGGTGGTCCCAGTTGTCACCTGTTTTAGCTGTTGGCTCCAGCACAGAAATTACTGAAGCCAGAGCAGAGGCAGTGCAGATGCGGGAGAGCTGCGACTTTTCTGAGACGATTTTACAAAACAGATGTCAATCTAAGCTAATTTCAAGCCATGAATTGCAGATTTTTTTTTTATCAGTTTGGTGCAAATGTCAGAAATAACACCAGCATTGATGTTTTTCATCAAAGTACAGTCAGATACCTCAGTTAACAGCTGAAAAAAACATTTAAAGGGAGTACAGCCTCTTTAAAAGTAATCTGTTGCTGGAAGAAAAAAAATACTTTATTCATTTTTATATCTTTTGGGGACCAAAAAACACCCCAAGACTCTTCACTGTGTTTCTCTTTGACTTCTGGGCAAGGAGCGGTGTAGCAGCTAAATGTAAACCTACAGCTGTGACAGTACACATGTGTGGGTCAATATATTCAACAAAGAGGGCAGCATTCACAAATATCTCTATTAGGTTAGCTTTTTAGAAGAAAGGGACAAGAACAACATCATGATGAAACATGATTCTGGCACTCATAGTTTTGGAGCTCATGTTGTGTTATTTTCACAGAAACATTTCAGTCTAATACTCTATGCCTCTGCCTAGTTCATTGTCAGAGTGTTAGCATATTCCAGAGCTGTAAAGGTTTTACATCTGTAACACTAGCTGGGTTTCCATTACACTTGGAAATGCGCAAAATCAAATAAGCGCAATAAAAAACTGGTAATGGAAACACCTAAATTTCGAAAAAACCCTTAAATATCGCAAAAAAAGTTTTACCCTTTCACAAGGATGTTTTTCAAGTGTTTCAATATAGAAATATATCGCAAAAGTGCAATGGAAACACTTTTTCCGCGTTTACAAGTCACGGGACGTGACATACGGTGTCACACAACCAGTCACTCCGAGACAACATGGCGCGGTACGTGTAGACAGAAGAAAAGACGAGATTTTTCTTAACATCATACTTCTACCCTTATGCGTGGCTTTTGCCATACATACGGACTTTACCTCTGAACTATCATCCGTTGCCTTCGTCTTTTGTTCAAAATTATCAAGGCAACCGCCGTTGATGTAACCAAAACCATACCAACACGCAACAGGTTTTGAGCGTCAAGCTTTCCTGCAGCAGATACACGCGAGATGAGATTTTACGAGATTTGCCAGGCCTATTCCCAAAACTCCCTTCAATGGAAACGCATTCAAAGCGCAATAGTACTTAATCGAAATTTAAAGAATATTGCTTTTATTTTGCGAAAAACTGTAATGGAAACCCGGCTACTGTTACTACGCTGTAGAGTTACACATTGTGAGCAGTAAACTAGGCTGTAGAACAGGGGTGTCAAACTCATTCAGGGCCGGATTTGCTCCAGTGAGACATTCTTTGGGCTGGGCTATTTCTTTTTAAGCATCATGCATGTGTATATATATATATATATATATGTGTGTGTGTGTGTGTGTGTGTGTGGGTGTGTGTGTATACACACAGTGCTTAACAAATTTATTAGACCACCTGTCATATTTGTCTCAAAGACCATCCAGCATCATGAAGTGCTTTAATGTGGACTCTTTCGTTTTCAGTGAGTTTCCACGTTTTACCATTTTGAACAGGAATGAGGAATTTCAAACTGAATTCACCCAAATTTGAGCTGACTCACTGGGCTTCTCTGAGAAGTCATAAATTAATCAAGCATGACATTCAACCACTAAAACTAATTTTTCTGTTCAGGAATGCAAGTAAATAACTATAATTTGACATATTAATCAAGAAATATTAATGTGCTTTACTATTTTTGTCAGGTTTTTTTGTAAATCAGTAAATTTGAAAATTCATGGATAACAATAATAGTTATATTTTAGCATTAAAAATATCATTTGGGTTAAAGAGCTTCTACATATTGGTGTATTAACCATTGCAGAAACATAAAAAATGATTTTGGTAATTACCAATGCTGTTAATTTAGGGCAGCTGTGGCATAAACCTTACTTCGGTTAGGGTTGGGGTGGTCTAATAAATTTGTTAAGCACTGTATACACACGCACACACACAAAAGGGTATACAATGCATCTGGAAAGTATTCACAGCGCTTCACTTTTTCCACATTTTGTTACAGCCTCATTCCAAAATAGAATGAATTCATTTTTTTTCCTCAAAATTCTACACACAACACCCCATAATGACAATGTGAGAAAAGTTTTTTTGAAATTTTTGCAAATTTATTAAAAATAAAAAAAACTAAAACACCACATGTACATAAGTATTCACAGCCTTTGCAGTAAAGCTCAAAATTGAGCTCAGGTGCATCCTGTTTCCACTGATCATCCTTGAGATGTTCCTACAGCTTAATTGGAGTCCACCTGTGGTAAATTCAGTTGATTGGACATGATTTGGAAAGGCACACACCTGTCTACATAAGGTTCCACAGGTGACAGTGCATGTCAGAGCACAAACCAAGTATGAAGTCAAAGGAATTGTCTGTAGACCTCGGAGACTGGATTGTCTCAAGGCACAAATCTGGGGAAGGGTACAGAAAAATTTCTGCTGCTTTGAAGGTCCCAATGAGCACAGTGGCCTCCATCATCCGTAAATGGAAGAAGTTCAGAACCACCAGGACTCTCCCTAGAGCTGGCCGCCCATCTAAACTGAGCAATCGGGGGAGAAGGGCCTTATTCAGGGAGGTGACCAAGAACCCAATGGTCACTCTGTCAGAGCTCCAGCGGTCCTCTGTGGAGAGAGGAGAACCTTCCAGAAGGTCAACCATCTCTGCAGCAATCCACCAATCAGGCCTGTATGGTAGAGTGGCCAGACAGAAACCACTCCTTAGTAAAAGGCACATGGCAGCCTGCCTGGAGTTGGCCAAAAGGCACCTGAAGGATTCTCAGACTAAGAGAAAGAAAATTTTCTGGTCTGATGACACAAAGATTGAACTCTTTGGTGCGAATGCCAGGCATCATGTTTGGAGGAAACCAGGCACCACTCATCACCTGGCCAATACCATCCCTACAGTAAAGCATGGTGGTGGCAGCATCATGCTGTGGGGATTTTTTTTCAGCGCCAGGAACTGGGAGACTAGTCAGGATTGAGGGAAAGATGAATGCAGCAATGTACAGAGACATCCTGGATAAAAACCTGCCCCAGAGCACTTTTGACCTCAGACTGGGGCGACGGTTCATCTTACAGCAGGACAACGACCCAAAGCACACAGCCAAGATATCAAAGGAGTGGCCTCAGGACAACTCTGTTAATGATCCTTGAGTAGCCCAGCCAGAGCCCAGGATCTGTACACTGACGCTCCCCATCCAACCTGATGGAGCTTGAGAGGTGCTGCAAAGAGGAATGGGCGAAACTGCCCAAAGATAGGTGTGCCAAGCTTGTGGTATCATACTCAAAAAGACTTAAGGCTGTAATTGCTGCCAAAGGTGCATCAACAAAGTGTCGAGCAAAGGTTGTAAATACTTATGTACCTGTAATGTTTTAGTTTTTTTATTTTTAATAAATTAAAAAAAAAAAACTTTTTTCACATTGTCATTATGGGATGTTGTGTGTAGAATTTTGAGGAAAAAATGAATTTATTCCATTTTGGAATGAGGCTGTAACACAACAAAATGTGGAAAAAGTGAAGCGTTGTGAATACTTTCCGGGTGCACTGTGTATTAGCTAAATATGTCAGGCATTAATATGCTGTCCTTGCATCACATGGTACTTTTTAAATTTTTTTAAATGTTTTTAAGACCCACTGATGCTAAATTTACAAGACTGGAATATTCATTATAATTATACATTCAGTATGACTGTTTCTGGCTTTAATATGGCAACCTGTTCACAAAATCGGATTTGATCCTTTTTTTCACCTGGCCTGGGATCAGTGCATAGAGACCAGAGAGGAGATGATGAGAGAAAGGGAGGAGGTAGACAGAGAGTGAGTGAGAGAGAGAGAGAGAGAGAGAGAGAGAGAGAGAGAGAGGAGGATCCTGTGGAGATTTATTCCAGACTGCTGCACTTACTACTCGTAGAGCTACAAACCCTCACCTACTGAGTGAAAACTTGACTTTGAAGCACATGTCTGTGCCCCAACAGTCGTTCTTCTGTATGTCCCTACTCTCTGAATCCCCCTGACATCTGTGCATGTGTCATGAATGGGGCCATCTCCGTGCGTAATGTTTATGCCTTTAAGTGCTGCTCCAAGACTAAACATGCCGACCTCTCATGTCATAGGACAGCCTGTGTCCAGGTTAGTTCAGTTATAAAGAATCTGTTTTGTTATGAAAGGAATTTTTACCGTTTGATGAGAACTGGAGTTAAATATGTTACAGGATTTATAAACGATGTCCTGTTTAAACATAAGTGATCAAGGCCATAAATGCACTTCTCGATGACATAAAATTAAATCGTATCTAAGCAAATTTAGCTGATATTAGTTTGGCATTATAGATTTATCATAATAAGGGAATAAAACAGGCTGGAGATTGAAAAAAATAGACAAAATAAATCCTTCTCCTTCGGTCTTAAAAATCATGCAGTCTGTATCAGCCTCTTTTTGGACATCATGTTTGCAGTGAAGAAGCAGCTGCTCTGCTGTGTGTCTTTTTACGATGTTCCTCCCTGCTCTAAATAGAGTCCAGTGTGCCGTATTAAACTGATTTATTGCATCATATTATGATCTTTCTTTATGGATAAATATTATGAATTCTTAGATTTTTAAGAAACTACATTATTTTTTCCCCCACAAAAACCCAGTGAAAATTCCCCCTGCTCGTTTAGGCAGACTTGGTGCACCTGAGGTGGCTGCTCCCAGCTGAGAGCTGTTGGTAATCAGCAGAGCTGGGAGGCTATATGGGGAGCAGGTTGCTGCTCAGTTTGGGTTGGGTTTTGAGTGTGTTAGGGTCAATACCATCAGTTGGCTCTCTCTATTTGTGTTTGAGTTTAAGGAAAAAGAGATTATTTTTGTTTCAGGGCTTTTGGTTTGTGTGTGAGGGGGAAAATCAAAAAGATTTTATTTCACTTACCCCTTATTGGAAAATGACTCCCACCTATCCTTATTTTGGGTCAAATTTTTAGTTCTTCTATCATTTTGATAGACTTAGTGTGTGGCTGTGAGGAGCAATAATCCCCTGCCACCTTTTGGAAACCCAAGACCCATTTTCTTTTGTTCATGCAGTTTTTGTTAGTTTCCCCATTAGCGACCTTTCTTATAAAACTTGTGTTTTCTTGGGGGGGAAACGTAACAATAAATCATAAAAAATGAGTGAAAATTGGTATTCCAAACACTGAAGTTAGTAAATATTGATATGTGATATATATTTTTTAAATGACCATCTATTTCCCTAAATGTCCCTGGACCTGCTGGCGGGCCGGAAGTGGCCTGCAGGCCGTAAATTTGACACCCCTGCTGTAGAGGGAACACATTTAAAGGCAGATGAATGCTATCAGGACCACATGGGTGATGAGAAGTTAAAGGATTCTGATTTTTGGAATGGATTTCAGGCATTCTATCTGCAAGCCTCCAAGTGGTTGCTTCTAAATGTTCCCCATTTTTTGACGGATCTGGGCAAAATGGCATTCTCCTATCATGAACCATGGTCATGTAATATCCTTCAGAAATCTCTCAAATTAAATACACTCATATCCTTTAATGATTTTAAGAGTATCATCAAGAATGCAGTAAAGGAGGATGTCACTGTTTTTCTTGAGAGGCCACTTTCTCTGAATAGCTGTTTCTCTTTTTTATTGTTTTAATGTTTTTACTGTTTTATTGATCATTTATGTATAATGTATCTGTACCTGTTTTATATCACTTTTGACTTTGTATCGCTGCTACCTTTGCCAGGTCTCTCTTGTAAAAGAGATTTCTAACCTCAATGGGACTTCCTGGTTAAATGAAGGTTAAACAAAATTAAAAAAATAAAATTAACATTTTTGTTTTAACTTTTAAAATACTCTGTTCTGAAAAGTTCTGAATTCCTGCCTTGTCCAATAGGTGGCAGCACAGTTGTAAGCTTTGGAAGGATTAATGTAGACTTTGTTCAGGCAGTACCAAGGCAGCTAAGAGAGCCTTCTGGGGTCCTTAACATGTACACTGGATTAGTTCCCGTTTTCAGATCTGGACTTCAAGGACTGAACAGCATATGAGTACATGAGCATAGTAAGTTGCCGAAGAAGCTTATTGCATCACCTTTTGTAAACTAATATGTACTGCAGCACCTTATAATGCATGTTCTGCATCAATTGTTTTATAATCAATTAGAGTTTGTACTAAGTAAGCCATTCTGTTAAGCGTTAATGCTAATGCTAAGCTAATATCCTAACATTTTATTGTTAGTTGTTTATCTAACGTTGCTGGGTTATGTCTTGGATGCTGAAGGTTATTTCCCACTGCAAGCATGATTTTAGCATGCTAATGCTAATGCTAACTCGCTAATGCTAATATATTCTAATGCTAATGTATGCCAGTATGTTTAGTCAGCAAGTAATGGTTATTAAAGGTCAATGCTTGTGCATTGACTCCCTGTTTATGTTGTGTTGTCAGTTACAGAAACCATCTGACTGTTCATTCAACAATAATTAAAGTTCAATGGAAAAGTATCCCTGTTCTGTGTTTCTCTCTGACCGGAGATAATGGCTGATGAAGAGCCAGCCTAAGATTTAAGAGTAGTCTATGCTATTGTACCTCACTGTCTTCAATTAAAAAAAATATTGTTATACAGGACTGGTGATGAATAAAAATGTGTCCTTGTGATTTCAATCACTCACCTGAAACACAATGCTGGTGGAAAGGCCTCCAGTGTCAGCTGCAGTTACTGTTACCCAGTACTTCCCTTTTAGTGTCACATCAAGCTTCTCTGTAGTTCTGTGGAAAGTGGGTACAGCCATGAGTGCAGCCATAAACAAGTCAAGTTTAAATCTCACTATTGTCATGGTGTCTTTCTCCACCATTTTTGTGTCTCATTGTGCTTACTTTGTGTTCCCATTTCCCGCCTTGTCCAATTGTCCACTAACTCATACTGCTTTATGTTATAATTCATGTTCAGCATTGTATGTTTTTTATCTAACAGAATTAGAACCTTGTTTGCAATTATGCTAGCAGGTCAAGCTGATGCTAAGCTAATATGCTAATGTTTCATGCTAATAATGCTGGAGATCAGATCCCACTGCTAGCGTGATTTTAGCATGCTAATTTAACTTGCTAATGCTAACATATCCATGCCAGTATATTTAGTGGGCAAGGAAGTGGTTATCATTCAAGTTCAGTGTGTATGCATTGAATCCCTGTTTGTGTTGTCTTATTACAGAGATAACAGGACTGTTCATTCACAAATAACTGAAGTTCAACAGAAAATCATTCCTGTTCTGTGTTACTCTCTGGGTCCACAGCTGATGAAGAGCCAGTCTAAGATGTCAGAGCTGGTCCTATTATATCTGACTGTCTTCAATTCTTTGTATTTGTCATATTTTGTGTCTCTTTTGGTCATCTTGCCCCTTTTTGTAATTCTATTTTTCTTTGCATTTTTGTATCTTTTGTGGTAATTTTAGATTTCTTTTCAGTCATTTTATGCTTCTTTAAAATAGTTCTGCATTGAGATAAACTAGTTCTGGTTTCTTAGACTGACATTGATTTCTGTATTTTTAAGGTTTGACCTGCTGATTCAGATTTTCTCATGTTCTTCAAAGACTTACAACTGATGGCAAAATATAATCATCTCTCATTCTGTTGAAAAGTCTGCTTCACTCAGTTGTGTCCTCCTGCAGTCTCAAAGGAATAAAAATTGAAATGGAGAGACATCAAAAGTAGTATGAGTGCTTTGATTTAAAATACTTTTGAAATGGCAAACTTTTTCATCCGACTAATTAGCATATACTTCACATTACATAAGTTAATCTAAGATTAACTCTTGAGATTTTGGATATAAAAGTCTCTAAATTGTATTAAAAACATAGACTGTAGAAAGAATTAGACAAATCCCGTTTGACATCAGTCGTCTGCTTACAATAGGCAGACTCAAATGGCTCTTGAAGCCAATCCGTGGAGGCTTCCATATTGAAATCGCGGTCTCAACCTGACTTTGGATCAATCTAATGGCCTGCCCACTAAGCGTGACTTCCTGTCAGCTAGCTAGCTAGCATTCTGGTTGACAGAAACAAAGCCTCTGCCTGCTGAGCTATCAGTCAATCAAATGAGATGGCCAATCAGCTTTCATCCTAAATATAATCAAAACAATCATGGTACAAAAAAATTCACCCCCCATACAGTGAGAGCACAATAAGACACTAGCTAATGAGACAAGTTTGGTGTTTTGAACCAGGCTGTAAACCAGTTTATTTCTAGTGTCAAAACCGGCTGTTTAACGTGTCCAGATGGGACTTCTGGTGTTCCTGCAGCCAGCCTCAAGTGGACACTCACGGTATAGCAATTTTTTGCACTTCCCCACTGGCTTCATTTTTAAGGACTGGAGGTTGCTGCTTGATTAAAAAGCACTTTGGGATTTTTTCAATTTTCTGAAATATTTCTTGAGAAATGGACTTGTTTCTCTTTCCTGACTCCATTTTTGTGAATAAAAACGTATTCTTTAAAGTAGGTCTGTCAAGTTAACACATTAATGACACAATGACTTAAATACATTTCAACTGCACTATTTGTTTTGTTGTTGTTGTACGATTAACGCACGCATGTTCTATATGACCCTCAACCCATCCCGTAGTTTGCGAGATCAGGAAGAAGTGTCGTAGTAATGTTGATAGCAAGCAGACAGAAATGTCCTGATACGGGGCACTTCCTCCATCCAGGATGTCTGGTGGGTTGGAGCTGAGCACAGGTACAGATAGAGGGAGTTCTGATGTCCAGGTTAAGTCTGTTCTGAAGTCACATCAATAAAACCGGTCAAGAGAAAATCCTTACTCTTCAGTTTACGTAAGTCTTCTGATGACTTTTAAGGTTTGTGATGGTTTATTTTACTTTTTCTGGCAAAACACAGTCTTTGCAGAGCATTGCTAATAGGGATGCACAATGTTCTTAGCCTGATATAGATATCGGCAGATATTAGCTAAAAAAGGCAATTATTGGTATTGGCAGATATCAAAATTTCTGCTGATAATTTCATCCGATATTTTGGCCATGGATATCAGCATATATCAACTCTAAAGTTTGGTCATATATACTAATAGATTAGTGGAGTTTTATGCTGGACCAACAAACCAATGTAAGTTGATATCTTTTTCTGTATTTATCCTCATTCTTTAAACTTAACTGGTTTTTTTTCATCCTCAAATCTGAAATTATGTTCCAAGGACTAAACTTTTGGTTATGTCAAACATATTTAAATATTGGTATCAATATCGGTATCAGCTAAAATGAATCTATAAATATCGGCATATCGGATATCAGCAAAAATTCAATATCGTGCATCCGTAATTCGTAATCCGTTAGCTGGATGCTAAGTGTAGGGCTCTGCTACATTATACGTATGTCTTGTTGCTCTTATGGGCCCTAGTAAATATGACTGACAGATGTATTTTTGTTTTTCATTTGATAGCTCAGCTCTTCCCATCAAAGTTTATGGTCTGTTTTCCCAGATGGGTGGGAAAACAGTTTATGTGGCGTGCTAGGTTAGTTAATAGATAAACCGAAATAAAGAATGAACAGTCCATTCAAACTTATGCTGTGGTCAAGTGTTCTTTCTGCTCTTGGCAGGCAGGGCTTGACATTGACACCCGCCAACTAGCCAAATGCAGGTGGATTTCGGCCGTGGCGGGTAGAAGCATGACTCTAACTAGCCACGATGGCGGGTTGAATTTATCAGTGTCACAACCTGTGCTTCACTCTGAAAGTGCTTGTCAGTTATCCCTTATGATTTAGGCTTGTTACAGAGAGGCTGTTCGGCACATAAAAGCTCAAATTTCCCTCAGACAGTGTCTGGTCTCTTCATCCATTCATGCATATTTTACGCAGCGCCAAGGGTTTTGATGCTGTATAACACACACAAGTGCGACACTCACAGACATATATGGACACACACACTCGCACTGACGTGTTGGTTAGACTGAAGGCTTCTATCTGTTTAGGGAAAATGTTTCAGAATTTGCAGGATAAACTCAGACCTGAACTTTCTCTTTCTGGTTTAAAGCTTCTCTCTGTCTATGTGCGTCAGCGCCGTATATGTGTGTGTGCTCCAGCTGTGTGTCTAAATATTGTTAATACTACATCTGTATTCTTTGTTTGTTGAGGGCGATCTAAATGATAAAACCTCTGCAAAAGTGTGCATACTTTAAATGTTATTGAAACTTTCAAACGTCTGTATATTCAGGGTTAATTATAAATTAGCCATAAATCGATAATCAACAATTATAAAAGATGAGAAAAAACTCTTAAACTTTAAATCACTTCACTGAGGCAATGAGAATCAGAGGCAGAAGGATAAAAGTCTCCAACTGATCACTTAGGAGTCCAAGAGAATTCAACTAAACAGTGATTTTTTTTTCTTTTTATATTATACATAAGTTGTTTAATGTTCTCCAAATGTGAGCTTCACGCACCAAATGTAAGTCTTCTTTTATTTGAAGAGATATTTTAATTAGTATTAGACACACGTATGAAAACATTTCCTCCATACAGTATAGAGCAGAGGACAGGAGAAGTTGAACACTTGGCTAATATGCCCTGGTGGAGATTTGTCAGAGTGAAAATTAGAGATGTTCTTGTAATCTGCTGTAGTTTTTTATAATAAACAGCCGGTTAACAGTATTTAAATTTTAGCATAAACTTGATAGCCATTAAGAAAATAAAAATCTAAAAGTCTTGACTCTTAGATGACTGTCTCTAACAGTCTGACCCGTATCTCAGTAGTGTGCTGTTTCATATGTACAGGGAGAAGTGCTTTATTAAGAGGAGAGCTGATATTGATCATATTGGTGAGGGAAAGTAGAGCACATGTGTCATATCATACCCTTTGTACCGAATTTGGCATATAATTCAGAGTTACCAAACACCAAAGTTGTGGCTAGTGGAAATACTCAGTGGCTAGTAAGTTTGCAGAACCACTAGCCACCGTGAATGGTGAGCAAAAAAGTTAATGTCAAGCCCTGTTGGCAGGCATTAAAAATCTAACATGAAAAATCAGGGTCAGAATGAGATATGCATGACTTTACTCACTGAATTATTCCAACATAATCATCCTTTTGCTGTTTGGTGATTGCCTCAAACAGCAGCCTCATGTTGTGTGTTTGATTGTTGCTGTCTGTAAATTGGACCTCTTCTACTTTAAACTCAATCTGTGCATTTATTCCAGAGTCCCGGTCTGTAGCCTGAGAGCAACAACAACAAAAAAAAGCAAAATTAAAAGGACTTTATGTCAGTTTCATTTACAAACTGAAATCCAGAATTTTTTTTTTTCATACTCACAGTGACTTTTGCAACAGATGTTCCCTTACTTGCACTTTCTGATTCCACGACTAAAATCCAAAGATGAGAAGTCAGTATTAAACTTGTTGGCCTTAACAAAATGCATGGCAAATATCAGACAGAAATTCATCCTACATAGTATGATATACAGTGCTTAACAAATTTATTTGACCACCTGTTATATTTGTCTCAAAGACCATCCAGTGTCATGAAGTGCTTTAATGGGGACTCTTCCATTTTCAGTGAGCTCTCCACTTTTTACCATTTTGAACAGGAATGAGGAATTTCAAACTGAATTCACCCAAATTTGAGCTGGCTGACTGGGCTTCTTTGAGAAGTCAGAAATTAATCAAGCATAACATTCAACCACTAAAACTAACTTTTCTGTTCGAGAATGCAAGTAAATAACTATTAAATATAGTTTTTTTTTTTCAGTTTTCTT
Organism: Cheilinus undulatus; assembly: GCF_018320785.1. NCBI lineage: Eukaryota > Metazoa > Chordata > Actinopteri > Labriformes > Labridae > Cheilinus > Cheilinus undulatus. Next base: position 17,787,388 of record NC_054874.1, on the reverse strand, counting down.
GTAAATCAGTAAATTTGAAAAATTCATGGATAACAATAACAATTACATTTTAGCATTTAGCATACCAATGCTGTTAATTTAGGGCAAAATACTGCCATCAAATACTGCAGTCAAAGACACTCTTTGAAGCTAAATGCAGGTGTGTATGGTTAGTAATAGCAGCATTCATGGTCATTTTTATTGTTCTAATAAACATTACACAATAAGGGTTAGGGTTTGGCAGCAAATTAAAAAACTGCATGTGTCAGTATGCAAGAGTTTTTCTGTAGTAAAGATGCTGTGTGTCTACACCAGCTACACAGAGATGTTCATTTTATTGGATTGTTGACTGAGTCGTTATTGTAAGACACCTCATCTTCTGCTGATAAACAACTAAAATAAAAGGAGAAAGCCTCCATATGGACCAGAACTTTCTGATGTGAATCAACTGTATGTTAACTTTCTGACACTCATCACTGTGTCAAACACAAAAATGGTTGATTCGCATTTGATATTAACATTTGGCATGTGCTCAGTTTTGCAAATAAACATTTAAACATTGTAATGCTGAGGAAGGCTAAGTGGCATTGTTGTTTAACTGGAAGCCTTTGAATTAGCTCTAGATATAAAATGCCCTCATTGGACAATGAAATCATATCAAAATGCAGAGCAGTCACATTTGTTTTATTTGATTTTATTCACACATTTTGAATGTATATGTCAGTAAAATTCAGATACAGTACAATGTCTGTGGAATTCATTCTGTTTTTCCTTCAAGATGGGGTAAATTTCGTAGCTCGTCATTTCATGATATTTTGAGCTGTATAATTTTGGGTTTGGACTTTTCTGTTTGGTCAACCCAAAAATGTAATGCTTTATAAACATTTTGATAGTTTCTGACTTTAGATGAACTAATTGAGTTTTATCAATAGTTACTAGATTCTATTCAGTGTAAACATCTCACATCATAACAGCCATCCTGATCTCATTTATCATTTTTCCTTATGTTATTCTCATGACTTGTGAAGTGGAAAACCAAATTCAAAATCAGTTTCTATGCTGGAAGCGTAGTGTTTTTTTCCCTCTTCATAGCTAATACAGCAGGTTAACAGTTCAACAACACACCTGAACATGATCGATACAGAAGTCCTTTACCATGAAACCTGCTGTCCTTCATTCTTTAGTCCCTGGCTTCAATCTAGGTAATAGGGACTGAGTTCAGTGCTAAAAGCTAAATATAAAGTTCATTTGAAAGATAATAAAAATATCTAGACAGAATTGTTTCTTATGTTTTGGTCATGTAATGGTCTGGTCTCTGCAGTATCTGCATAGACATAACTGGTTGATGACCTTTGGTTTATGGAGTCATTTATTACACATATTGCTGCAGACATTGTTCTATGACCTGTCTGAATCTTGATTGACGAGAAATAAGGATATTATTTACAGATAAAAAAGTTACGTAAGTGCTGATTTATGAGAAATTCAAAACCTTTGCCAAACAGGAAAGCTTGGAGATTGGTCTGTAACTGTTAAAATCACTCTGGTCTCCCCCTGTGAACAGTGATAAACATGTGCAGGCGTCCAAACAGTGGGAGTAATCCCAGCTCAAAGAAATACTTTAAAAAACAAAAGTCATAGTTCTCACAATCATCAGTGAGTTAGAAGTTCAGAACTTCTTCCTCTATAATTTTTCTGAAGGAAAACAGGGCACTGCCATCCTTTGTAAGATGGTCGTCTTGAGGCCTTTTAGTTACACCTGTAGCTGTATTTTGGGCCACAAAAATATTTCCAGCTGCAATACAATGATGGTTGATAATCTGAGCTGTTACTGTTGTATAACTCATTTGATAATTCATGTAAGAACCAGAGATTTGATCTGTTTTTACCCTGAGTCTCTTCAGGGTGACATGAAATAAAATACGTAAGTGCTCAAACATTAACAATGCTCTGTTTTTTTTTTTTTGTTTTTGTTTGTTTGTTTGTTTGTTTGTTTTCTTTTATATTTGTTTTTGCTGGAATTTCTTGAAATTACTGTTGATAAAAGTTTTGCTTTCATTAGACAATAAAATCATATCAAAGCACAGAGCAGTCACCTTTATGAATGTATATTTTCTCTGAAATTCAGAAATGTTTCAAAATCTGCTGAATTCTCTGTTTTATTCTGTAATGAATGGACACATTTCTCTGGTCATCATTTCATGATATTCTAAGCCGTGTAATTTTGATTTTGGACTTCTCTGGTAAATCCAAAGAATGTAATGTTTTATAACCATTTTAACAGAGTATGACTTTTTATTAACTAATTTTTGTCCAAACAGGAGTTTTAACCATAATTGTTAAGATATACAGTGTAAACATCTTGCATCATGGCAGCCATCTTGATATCATTTTTAATTTTTTTTCTGACATTATTCTGAGGCTCCTGTTTAGTAGAAAACCAAATTCACAATCAGTTTTGAAGCTGGATATAACATCAAAGTGTAGGCCTATGAATTTTTTTCTTTGTAGCGAATACAGCAGCAGCACTTGACAGGTTAACAATTCAACAATACATCTGAACATGAATAATACAGAAGTTCTTTACCGTGAAACCTGCTGTCTCAAAGGCCTTTATTCTGAAGTCCTATCCTCATTATTTAAGCGTCTGGTTCCAGCTCTTCTATGCTGGACGTTACATATCAACGTGTTTTTTTCTCTTTGTAGCAAATACAGCAGCAGCACTTGACAGGTTAACAATTCAGTAATACACCTGAACATGAAAACAGAGGTTCTTTACTGTGAAACCTGCTGTCTCAAAGGCCTTTATTCTGAAGTTCCCAGCATCAATATAGATAATAGGGACTGAGTTCAGTGCTAAAGGCTAAAAATAAGGTACATTTGACAGACAATAAAATTATTTGGAAAGAATTATTTCTTTTATTTTGGTCATTTAACAGTCCAGCCCCTGCAGTATCTGCATAGACATAAGCTGGCCTTTGTACAAATGTAGTTGATGGCCTCTGGTTTATGGTCTCATTTATTACACATTGCAGCAGAAATTGTACTATGACCTGGCCTGAATACTGACTGATAAGAAATAAGGATATTATACACAGATAAATAAAAAATTGCACAAGTCCTGATTTACTGGAGATTCAAAAACCTTTGCCAAACATGAAAGCTTGGAGATTGGTCTGTAGTTGTTAAAATCATAAAAAATAATAAAACATGTGCAGGTTTCCAAACGGTGGGAGTAATCCCAGCTCAAAGAAATACTTTAAAAACACACGTTACAGGTTTTACAATTAATGGTGAGTTGGGAGTTCAGGATGTCTTCTCTATAATTTCTCTGAAGGAAAGCAGGGCACTGCCATCCTTTGTAAGATGGTCATCTTGAGGCATTTTAGTTACGCCTGCAGATGTATTTTGGGCCACAAAAGTATTTCCACCTGCAATACAATGATATTTGAAAACCTGAGCCATTACTTGTCAACAGATTTTAGGTAGTTGACTGTTTTCCATTTAATTTTAGGGTTATCGAAATACTGGGGGTCTGAGACCCCTTAATTGACACAAGAGACCCCTTGACACCCTCAACTGCAAAATTTTGGGGGGTCTCCTGAGAAGTATGTATAACGTCATTTTTTCACTTGCTCTTGAAAGCACGTCATGTTTGTTTTAATTCAGTTCATTGTAAAGAATTTATTCTCATATAAGAATACGGAAGAATAATGTCTCTGATAAAGCTTCCAAACGTGGGGGGTGCTGTTTCAAATGCTCCGCAACAATGACCTCACGTAACCCTGCCATACAGCTTGTTTATTTCTTACTGCTTTGGTTACTCTCCTGAAACTGTGGACTCAGTGTGCTTAAATTCAGCAAAATATGTCAAAGAGAAAGCAAAGTTCTTTGCTTGAAAACTTTGGATTCTCATTTAAAAGACTAAACTGAAACAGTGATGAAGATGGAGCAGAGACATCCCTAGCTAATTCTGGCGAGGCACATCTACCGGTGAGTTGGGGTCTCCAAAAAAATCTGTTAAACCCAGACTGAATTAACTGATTGTGATAGACCTGCTGTGCTTCATATTGAAATATATATTTCGCGATACATTGGTTGGCTAGGTTCATATGTGCACGTATGCGTGTGTATGTGTGAGCGCGCGCCCGCACGAGAGGGACGGGTGAGGGTCCTTTGTGGTCACAGAGCAGAGTTGCTCTGTGGTCCTGCAGCTGTGTGCAGCTTTGTTGATGATGATGCTAGATTGGGTGATGTGTGTTTAATGTGTGTGTATGCATTACTTGTGGTCCTGTATACTGCATGCTGTGTGCTTCAGCCTGAAACTGGAGCACTAGTTAGGGTGGACCCCCAGATTATGGCCGGGTATTTTGCACACTGGTTATCACTATGGGTTATTGCAATTATAAAGTATTTTGCTTTTGCTTTCTTTATTTTAATGCATGTCATGAATGGACAAATTCCCCTGGTCATTGTTTCATGATATTTTAAGCTGTATAATATATTCTTTGGACTTTTCTGTTTGGTAAATCCAAAGAATGTAATTTTTTAAAACCATTTTGATAGATTATGACTTTTTATTTACTACATTTTTTAAACATGAACTTTACAGATAATTGCTCAATTTAGGATCTACAGTGTAAACATCATGTATCATGGCAACCCTTCTGATCTCATTTATAATTATTCCTTACATTATTCTGAATCTCCTTTATCATAGAAAAACCAAATCCACAATCAGCTTTGAAGCTGGATGTAACAAATCAAAGTGTAGGCCTATGTAAATTTGTGTCAATGTAGCAAATACAGCAGCAGTACTTGACAGGTTAACAAATCAACAATAGCCTACATCTGAACATGAATCACACAGAAGTTCCTTACCGTGAAACCTGCTGTCTCAAAGGCCTTAATTCTGAAGTCCCGTGCTCATTATTTAAGCGTCTGGTTACAGCTCTTCTTTATTAAGCCACACTTTAAACAGTGGTGGTGTTACTTTACAGCCAACACTCAGGTGAGAGTCTCACCTTCATCAATGTTTTTATGAGACTTTAATCTTTAATTGTCCTTTTGACTCATCATGAGGCTGTAAACATTAATGAATAAGGGAGTAAATCTGCACCAGAAAGCAAATATAAATGTTTACTAAACTTACAATGTGGAAATTATCAATTATCTAATTATCACACAGGACACAAGTTTGCTGCCTGTCAGCCGCATCTCCCGCCATACCTCGCCTATTTTTTTCCGCACACTGCGTGCAGCTATGGACCGTATTAGACAGGAATGTGATAAATGGAGAGCCATATGTACATTGTTGTAGCACATATGCACATAGAATATGTTCACAATGTGTTTCTTGATAACCCTGAGGAAGGCCACAAGCGTAAATGCACCTGTTTGATAAAGTTGTTCTTTAAAGATCTACTATAAGTGAGACTTTCTGTCTCCACACTGGTAGAATATGTCACAGGAAAGTCAAACACAGTAAGTGCTTTTCTGGTTTGTGCTTTTCAAATTCAAAGCCTGGTTTTGCATTTCTGTAGAGAAACTCCTTTCACTCCTACAGAATGCTTTTGTTTTGAATAGTTCCCGACACACTTACACTGAATCAAGTCGCTTTTAGGGGGATTATTCAGGTAAAACTTGTGAAGAAGGACAGGGCTTTGAGAGCAGGGGGATTCACCTGGAAAGCAGCAAACTCGCACCGTGTGAAAGCTGCACCGGCAGAAGCCAGAGCAGACACGAGCGGCACACACGAGCAGCATAACACGCTCTCAGTCTGAAAAGGACGTAAACTCTCTGTGCCCTGAGCCGCCTGTGTCAGGCACGCAAGACGTGGCGCATATGCAGGCTGTCTGAAAGCCCTGACTTGTCAACATGCATTCTTACTGAAAATCCAGGCGTGTCACACTGCAAGTCTGACTACTACTGGTAGTAGTCTTCTGTAGTAGATTTAGTCCTCTCACTAGGTGTCCCTACCTCAACCCTGTGATTGAGGACTTTAAGGATAAGGATAAACTTTATTGTCCCTGAGGGGAAATTTATCATGAACATATGTCATGTTAACTTTCTCCTTCCTGATCACAAGGCAATCATATATGACCTAGAGATACCATATCTTCCTCCTGTCTGCCCTGCTCCAGAATCTTAAACCCCTCCACTGCTGCTAGGTTCTCAGAAATCTTCAGAGAGGCACCCATTAGCCCCAGCATTGAGCCTGCAATATCCCATATCACTACAGAGGAACTTGTCTCATCATTCAGCTCTGCTGTTTCAGCCACCCTTTACACTGTTGCACCATTTAAAACAAGAAAACATAAATTTCAAACCTCACCATGGCTAAAAACCGTAATGTTATAGAAATAAGGAGAGCTTGCATAAGGGCAGAGCAGAGATGGAAACATGATAAATCCCATACATCTTTTTAAATCCTAAAGGATCTTTTAAGCGAATACCAGTGTTGCACACTTAAAGAAGGACTCTCTGTGACTTTTAGCAATTTAATGAAGGGTTCATGAGCTGAAAATATACACAAACAGAAAAGCACATTGTTGTGACCAAGCTTTTGCACAGCTTCCTACTACAGCCCAGAGCAACAGTGTGCTGATACTGTTTCAATGTCTCAAATAAATCTACCAATACCAAATAAATGTTACAATAGCATACTCCTTGTGGCGAAAGTGGGTAACTACACCTAATCCACTTTTAATAGTGCTTTCTGCCTGTGGTTTCCTCTTTGGAGCACAAAAAACTACACATTAAAAAAAAAATGCAGAGCAATCTCTAAAGAGCACATAAAATGGATTAGACATCTTTGACAGAATAAACCGCACTGTTTAACAGTAATAACAATAATGTGTAAAGGGGGGTGCCTTCTTGCTTATAAACTTATTATCCTCACACCAGCTTACTGCCAAAAATGCAAGAACAAAGTATTTTTCAAATCTTATCCATGAAATCTGTCATAATCCAAGAGTGCTTTTTAGTGTCCTAAACTCTGTCATATCATCCACTCAAACCCCCGTTGTAGATGCATCTGTTTCCCAATGTGAGGATTTTCTTACATTTTTTAGGGATAAAGTTCTGAACATAAAATCTAGTATTAGTCCCTCTGCAGATACCCTATCCATCTCCCCAGAAAACACTGCAGTTCTCAATCAGTTCAGTCCTATAACATTTCTACAACTGAATCATATAATCTCCTCCATGAAGTCCTCAACCTGTTCACTTGACATCATCCTACTAAACTTTTGAAAGAAGTCACAGACTGTCTTGGCTCCAGCATTCTCTCTATTATCAACAGCTCATTAGAAACCAGCCATGTTCCCCAGTCCTTCAAACATGCAGCTGTCCATCCACTTCTAAAAAACACAGAACCTTGACCCTTCAATAGTCAGTAATTACAGACCCATATTCAAACTCTCCTTAATCTCTAAAATCCTTGAAAAAGCAGTCTTAAACCAATTGCTGTCCCACCTCACTCAAACCTGTATTTCTGAAAAATTCCAGTCCAGTTTCAGAGCCCTCCATAGTACTGAAACCGCTTTATTGAAAATAACAAATGACCTCCTTCTAGCTTCAGACTCAGGAAACTGCTCCATCCTTCTGCTCCTTGATCTAACTGCAGCTTTTGACACAGTTGATCATTCTCCCCTCTTAAACAGGTTACACTGATGTGTAGGGGTCTGCTTTAAACTGGTTTTTATCATATCTATCCTACAGATCTTTTCAATAAATAACTCCTCCTCTGTCCCCTTATCCTGTGGTGTCCCCCAAGGTTTCATACTTGGCCCAATTCTCTTCTCCATCTACATGCTCCCATTAGGTCAGATTATCCAAAAACATAGTGTCTTTTTTCACCTTTACACAGATGATACCCAGATCTACTTTCTGCTTGAACCCAACGACCACAACAATTACACGACCTCAATAACTGTCTCCATGATGTAAAAACCTGGATGGCAACTAACTTCCTTCAACTATCTGGTCCACAGCATCTCACTGACAGTATCTCATCTCATCTTGGTCCTCTATCTCTCTCTGTTAAACCACATGCAAAAACTCTTGGTGTCATATTCGATTCAGGGTTAGAATTCGACAAACAAATCAACCATGTAGTCAAGGTTAGTTTCATGCAGCTCCATATTATCTCCAAACTCAAACCGATTCTCTGCACCTCCGATTTAGAAAAAATAATCCACACACTCATTTCATTCCGTCTTGATCACTGTAATTCCCTATATTTTGGCATCATGCACTCCTGCCTATCCCAGCTTCAACTCATCCAAAACGCAGCAGCAAGAATCCTCACAAGGTCAAAAAAGCCACATTACACCCATTCTCTCTTCCCTTCACTGGCTACCTGTCACCTACAGAATCAATTTAAAAACCCTCCTGTTTGTTTTTAAAGCATTAAATGGTTTGGCCCCCACCTTTATCACTGAGCTCCTGCCCCAAACCACACCATCAGAGAACTAAGGTCATCGAACAAACAACTCCTGTCTGTCCAGAGAACTAATATAAAAAGTTATAGAGACAGGGCCTTTTCTATCTGTGCCCCAAAACTTTGGAACTCTCTCCCCCCTACATCCGATTCTCTGCAAATATTAAATTTTCAAGAGCCATCTTATAACTCATTTTTACTCATTGGCTTTTAACTGTCCGTAACTGAACCACTCCCTGGCTTTTCTCCAAAAAATGTTTTGTATTGTGATCATAATTGTTGTTTGTCATAATAATTACTATCGCTTTTAATTTTGACTCATTTTTTCTGCTTCTTTTCATTCTTCTAATGTTGTTTTCTGTAAAGCACTTCAGATCAACTGTGTTGTGTGTAAAGTGTGATATAACAAAAGTTAATTTGATTTGATGAAAGTGACAAACTGAATTTAAAGGGTAAAAATGGGATGAGAGTGACAAAAATGGGCAAAAAAAGTGACTAAAAGAAGGATTGTGTTGGGGAGTCAGTACCAATAGTCAGCAAGGGCTTGGAATTTAGTGCAACATTGATAGGAATAAAAAAGTAGGAATCTATGCCCAACTCTCTTTATTTCTCTTTCTTAACTCGTTGTGACAGCAAGTTATCCTCAAACTCCACCATGCATGCTTAAAAAGTAAAGTAAGATTATTTATCGATCAGGAATAAATAATATCATTAAAACCACAGAAGCAGGGAGAGACAGGCAGATCCTCTGAGAGGCCCAAAAAAAAGACATACACTAAAGATCTAGGACACAGAAGAAAATAAACAGCCTGGGCCTTTATTAACTCCAGTCTTTGATATGGGGCAGGCATTAAAATAAGTGTGCATTTAATAATTTTAAATCATCACAAAGCTGACAAAGATTATAAAGATATTAAGTCAGCACCGGAAAGAATATTTAAATGTATACAAAACTAGAATTATAATGTGCAAATTAGAATATGAACAAGTTTGCTCTTGCTTTGTGATACTGTGCTAACTAGTTAACCAGCTGCACTATGGGGTAGAGAGGCAGAAAGCCCAGGTAATATGAGATCTGTGCTGGCCTATGAAGATGTGAAAATTCATTGTAATGCCTCAAGCTGACTGAAACATTGGCTTTATAGTTTAAATGCTTTAGTTTTTCAAAATAAAATCGTTTTCATAGTTTAACTGTCAGTTTCAGCCTTTAAAGTTTGCAAAGCGTCTTTGAAAAGTGGCATTTTTGCTCAAAGGCAGCTTAGATGGGATAAAAGTGGCAACAAAGGGGAAAAAAATTGCAAAAAAGCAGGATGAAAGAGGCTAAAACTGATGAAAAATTGCAAAAACGGTATAAGAGTGGCAAAATGGGCTAAAAGTGGCTAAAAGAAGTGGTTAAAAGGGCTAAAAGCTGCATGTTTTTTTTGTGCAATTTTCTGATGCAGTTTTTTGATTTCTGAATATAAAAACTACAAGGTAGGGATCGACATGCAGAGAGCATTTGGGTGACAGTTATTTTTTGCTCAGACAGGTAAATGACCTTTTTTATAACCTTACAAAGGGAGCAGATCAGTGTTGTTCAACCAAAGAGCCAAACTGCTGAAAAATGCCTTTGCAAAGACCCACAATCTGAATGTTGAAAAGAGGCAAAAATGGCTTAAACTGGCAATGAAATTAAGTAAAGGTGGCAAAAAGGACAAAAAATAGGTGAAAAGGGGCAAAATAGGCATATAATAATCAAAACTAGGTGAAAAGTAACAAAAATGGGTGCAAAAATCACAAAAACTTGAGTTACAGTTGGTCAAAATGCAGCAAAAATGCAGCAAAAATTAGTTAAAAGTGAATAAATGGGCAAAATAGCTGTAAAAATGTGAGGACCTGGACAGATTCACCTGAAGACATCTATCCACAACAATCTTCAAACCTGAACCCATTTTTACAAGTTTCTGATGCATTTTTGCAAACATTTAGGCTGTGTTCATGAAGTGCTTCTTCCTATTTCATGTCTTTTTATATTTCTGTGATGAAAATGTAAATTTCATGAACCCAGGTAACTCAAAAAAAGGTCCTGGTATTTGATGGCTCCTTTTGGTACTTCTTTCTATATCATGTCATTTTGTTTAATGTCTTTAAAATGTACATTTCATGGCACCAAAACATCACGACAAAGGTCCTGGTTGTTGATGGTTTCATGAAATCATTTTCTATTTCATGTCAATTTATGTAATGTCTTAAAAATGTGTGTTTCATTGGACAGCACGGTGATGATCCATTTGTGACTTTTCATGTCTTTCACAACATCTACGATCATTAAGGTCCAAGGTAAAGCATTTGAGGCAGTTTTGCGACCATTTGAGATGATGTCCTTAAAGCATTTTCCTACATTTCGTGTCATCTGGACATCTTGATGATGTAAATTTCTCGAGACCTGGAGAGATTTTCCTGGACGCTCCTTTCCACATCTTTTTTCAAACTTCAGAGCGTTTTTACAATTTTCTGATGAAGTTTTGCGATCATTTGAGGCGATTTTCATGAGGCACTTTCCTACATGTCGTTTCATCTGGACAGCTTGATGATGTAAATTTGAGAACTGGACAGATTTTCCTGAATGCAACTTTCCACATCATTTTTGAGCTTCAGCGCATTTTAGCAATTTTATGATGCAGTTTTGTGACCATCTGTGGTGATTTTCATAAGGCACTTTCATACATGTTGTGTCATCTGGACATCTTGATGATGTAAATTTCTCGAGACATGGACAGATTTTCCTGAACGCATCTTTCCACGTCATTTTCGAACTTCAGCACATTTTGACAATTTTCTGATGCAGTTTTGCGATCATTTGAGGCAATTTTAATGAGGCATTTTCGTACATGTTCTGGTATCTGGACATCTTGATGATTTAAATTTCTAGAGACCTGGACATTTTTTCCTGAATGCAACTTTCCACGTCATTTTCGAACTTCAGTGGATTTTTACAATTTCCTGATGCAGTTTTGCGACCATTTGTGGAGATTTCCATGAGGCAGTTTTCTACATGTCGTTGTATCTGGACATCTTGATGATTTAAATTTCTCAAGACCTGGACAGATTTTCCTAAACACATTTTTCGACATCATTTTCGAACTTCAGCACATTTTTCGAATATTCTGATGCAGTTGGATCACTTGAGGCGATTTTCATGAGGCACTTAATTACAACATGTCATATCATCTGGACATCTTGATGATGTATATTTCTTGGTACCTGGACGGATTTTCCTGAACGCATCTTTCCAGATCATTTTTGAACTACAGAGCATTTTTACAAATTTTTTGATGCAGTTTTGCGACCATTTGTGGCAATTTCATAAGGCACTTTCCAATATGGTGTGTCATTTGGAGATCTTGATGATGCAAATTTCTCAAGACCTAGACAGATTTTCCTAAATGGATTTTTCCAGATCATTGTCTAACTTCAGCGCATTTTGACAGTTTTCTGATGCAGTTTTGTGATCAATTGAGATGAATTTCATGAGGCATTTTCCTAAAACAAGTCGTGTCACCTGGACATATCGATGGTGTGAATTTGTCGGGACCTGGGCAGATTTTCTTGAACGCATCTTTCCAGATCATTTTCAAACTTCAGCACATTTTGACAATTTTCTGATGCAGTTTTGCGATCATTTGAGGTGATTTTCATGAGGCATTTTCTGACAGGACGTGTCATCTCGACATCTTGAAAATGTAAACTTCTCAAGACCTGGACAGATTTTCCTGAACGCATCTTTCCAAATCATTTTCAAACTTTAGCATATTTTTACGATTTTCTGATGCAGTTTTGCGATTACTTGAGGCAATTTTCATGAGGCACTTTCTTACAACATGTCATATCGTCAATTGTAAATTTCATGTTACCAAGCATCACTGAAAGAATTTCTTATTTTTTTGATTGTTCCATGAAATATTTTTTCCTATATCATGTCATTTTTTTCTAATGTCATCTTGTGCCTGAAGCTATTAACAATATCCGCCAGCAGTGTTTTGCCTTCACTGTCTTCATCACTTGTGCTGAGGGTGAGACTGCAGGACAACATCGAAGAATTGCAGTCCATGTCCGTTTTCAGCTTGGAGGAATCTCTAAACCACAATAAGAGCCCTGGAGAAATGGAAAAACAGCTGAGCTTCTTGACTACTCCCCTGTGGAGATCGACAAGAACCTCAAACATTGGACAATGAGACCAAAAACACACTGGGATTCTGGAGTGACGTTTGGAAGTTCAGTGATGCAGCTGATACCAACCCATTTCCAGATCTTGCCATGGCTGCTGTGTCTGTGTTATCCCTGCCACACTCAGGTGCTAAGAGAGAGAGTATTCAGCCAGATGGATGTGACAAAAAGCAAACTTGATTTCCATTGACAGTTTTTCTACTCTTTTTGTTTGTTTGTTTTGCTAGTGCAGTTTGTAAACAAAAACAAAATGTTTAAAAAGTTATGGTTGAAAATGTTTTTGTTTTACTGGCTTGTTGTGAAAATAAAATGAAAACAAAAAAAAAAAAAAAAAGTAACTCCGCCAGGGTGTCCTTTTTGGATCACTTTTGCCGGTCCCAAGCCCGGATCAAGGAGGAGGGTTGGAACTGTGACTTTAAAAAAACACAAAACAAGAATGGACAGAAGAAAGTTAATTTGTTGCTAAACATATAAAAGGTGTTGTTTCTCACTTTTTCCTTTTTCTCTCCCCGACAATGTTATCTTTCCAACAGCATCTATTATAATTACATGCACACGAACAATTATGCAAATTAGGAAATTATGTTCTTTAGTGACCTTTGGAACAGCCAATAGCTACTTTTCTTACTGAGGAGTTGCGAACATGGAATACTTCTTTTTATATCCTGTTATTTTATTTTATGTTTTGAAATGTAATTTTTCATTTATTTATGGGGACAGCACAGCTTTCTTAGTTTTGGTGTTTTCTCATCTCTATGAATTTCAACAACTTTGTTAAAGTTTCTGATACAGGTTGTGATCATTAGAGTCTGATTTCATTAAATATTATTTCCTATTTAATGACATTTTAGCTTCAGTCTTGAAAATGTAAATTTCAACATTCACGACCTCCTTGGCCAAGTAAAAGAGTCTGAAGGAGTTAACTAAGCAATCAGACAAGGATGTTTTCATAAAATATGATTTTTAATTTAACATCTTTAAAATGCAAATTTTATGGGACCAAAACATCTCTGAAGAAAATTCCTAGTTCTTGATGGTTTCCTGAAATACTTTTTCATATTTTATGTCATTATAATTTCTGCTGTTACATGAAAATTTCCTGAAAACAGGTCAGATTCTCTTGTACATGTATTCCCACAACACCAGCTATGAAGACATTTCTGTGTTTTTTTATGTTTTTTCACGTCTCCAAACTTAAATATCCAAGTTACAGCCTCTTAAGCAGTTGTGTAACATTTCAGTATAATTACATGGTAGGGCTGGGGTATTAGGGCAGAAATTCAAAATTACAATTAATAGAACTTTTGACCTCGATTATGATTAATGTTCTATTATCCCACCCCCATCCTTGACTCTGTTTATGCTGTAAATATGTGTAAATTTCTAGGACAACTAACTGAAAGGAACATGCACAATTTATGGTTATTTACTGAAATCAAAACACACATCAGCTGAAGTGATTTGTTTTTTTAACTTTAAATATATTTGGGGGTTTTTTCCATAACGACAAAAGCAAAACATGAAAACATACATACAACGCTTGGTGTCAGAAAAGGAGTAAACCATTTAGCCTTTATTATTGGGTGCTTATATCTCATTGAAGCCATAAAGCCTGTGTAAATTTCTTCATATCATGAATTTATTCTAAAAATATTTTTTAAAGTCACATTTTCTTAGAAACGTAGAAAATGTTTCTTGCTAACAAAATAAACTGTCTTTATACTACTGTATGAAAAATAGAAAATAGGTTTGCTGTTCACGTTGCACTGTTGGCTCAGTGTGTGAGTTTCAGTGGACTTGGATGGGGCAATTTCATGTGACTACTACTTCCCCTGTTGGGTTTCTGGCAGGCTACATGCCTTGTGACACCTGGCTAACTATGACATGACTACACAGCCAGTAGTGTGTTTTAAGGGGGTTTTGCACTATTAGAGAGAAAATTACAAAGTAAAAAAAATGAAATAATTGACAGGTCAGGTTTATGTTGGCTAGTCTGCTCAAGCTGGAACTCCTTACTACATACACTTACACTCAACAAAACCATTAGCATGTTCAGTGGTCAGAGTCTTCTGCACTCATGAATTTAATTGTTTCTAAATGCAATCCTCTGTGATACAATAAAGTATATTTTCGGGTAGGGATTTTTTTTTTTTTTTTTAACCATACTGTTAATTAGTGGTGGGAGTATCGATACTAAAGTATCGATATATCGATATTTACAAAGTACTCTTTTGGTATCAATCCCTTTAGCAAAGTATCGGTACCAAATGAGTACTATAAAATACATCTCACAACCGCTTCTCCGCCAAGCGCCTCCCTGCCTCTCTCTCTTCCAGACTGTTTTGGCTTTACTGCCAGTCCGTGTCACGTGAATTTGGAGACCAAACAAACATGTCTTGCCTGCTCGTCCGTGTCACATGGCTTTAAGGACCAATCAGACATGACATGTAGAGCCTGCCGTAGTATGTGACTTTGAGGACCAATCATTAATGAGTAACAGTTTCAAGCAACTCCACTCGCTCGCATATGAAGTCATTTTATAGTTTGCGATGTGAACCTGGCTGTCTTTCTCACTCATTGTGGTCCCTTAGTAAATCTTAAAATTGTAAGAAAACAAAACAAAAAAAAAAATACTGACTTGTGTTTCTTGAATTTTTGTTTCAAATTAGTTGGTATAGATGGCTAATATAGCCCTTCTATCTAAATTTAAAAAAAAAAAAAAGAAATTGGTTATGTTGTGGCTATTTTAATTCTATATACAAGGTTGTGCTATGATATGATATGATGGTTTTTTAATTTTTATTAATATTTTATTATTTTTTTTATTATTTACTTTTTTATTTATTGTTATTTTATTTTATTCTATTTTATTTTTTACCTGCTACAGCATTTCATATAATTGAATTTCCCCCCAAATGAATTTCTGAATGACCTGCATACACCTTTTAACTGCCTGAAAAGTGTAACTTTTGAAGTTTGCAAGTCCAATATTTATTCTTTCTTCAAAAGTATCGGTATCGGTATCAGTATCGATAAAATTACATAAAAAAGTATCAGTATCGCATCAAATTAAAAAACACTGGTATTGCCCATCTCTACTGTTAATGTCACTGAAGGGTACATCCACAATGAGTTCTTGAGATTAAAGAGGTAGTGAACACTTTAACATTTTTTTTTAACTGTACACTGAGGTATATGACTGAAATATAATAAAACACATCAGTGTTGGTGTTGTAGCTGAAATTTGCACCAAACTGATAAAAATCGGGATTTTACAACTTTTAATTAGCTCAAACGGACATCTGCCTTGAAAAATCTTTTCTGAAAAGGTGGGGCTTCTTTGACGTAGAAACTGACTGCCTATGTCACAAACTCTATATAAAAGGTAGAGCGTTACCGCCTCTAACTGACTTTACCATTCAGAGACCACTCCCATCCTCTCCTGCCTGCACCTGCACTGTCTCGGCTTCAAGAGCTTTGGCGATAGTAACCCCACTGCGGGAGCCAAAGGACTGAACAGGTAGTGCCCAGAACCACCACGGTCCACCACGACACTATAGCCTGCGTCAGGGGGACTCTAGAGGGGAAAACTCCTCCACTTTAAAAGATCACTATGAGGCAGCAGTGCTGTGGGACTCTGTCTGTGTCTCTCTTTGACAAGGGTCGGAGATAGCTCTGAGCCGGGGGTTCACTTACACTTTAATTCAAAGTTGTAATTTTCTCCCCAGCTCTCTTGCTTATTAAATTGATTAATGCATTGAGGCTCCCTCTGCTCCTCACTTGAATTTAAGTGAGAGCTGTTGGGGGGCAGAGCACGTGTTGTAAAGAAATGTGGGTGTCCTCTACTTAAAAGACCAATAAATAGAGTCAGCATTGTGTCTAGTTTGGGGTGGGACGTCCCATGGGGGAAAACAATCCTCTCTCCTAGCTTGCAACACTGCAAATACACACATTTTACAGTGATCATTTTTACAGTTATCACTGTCAGTGATGGTTAATGGTGCCATGTCATCAGCTGCTGTTGGTCCACTGTGCTTTACCAAGTTGGTCAAGTCATCTATATTTTAGAGCACTTCATGCTTCCATCTGCTGAGAAGCTTTATGGAGATACTGATTTCCTTTTCCAGTAGCATTTGGCACCTGCTCACAGTGAAGCCAAAACTAACAGAAAATGGTTTGCTAACCATGGTGGAACTGTGTTTGAATGGCCAGCCAACTGGTCTGACCTGCACCCCAAAAAGAATCTCTGGGGAAATGTCAAGAGGAAGATGAGGGACACCAGACTCAACAATACAGGCAAGCTGAAGGTGTCTGTCAAAGCAACCTGGGCTTCATAAAACCCCAGCAGTGCCAAAGACTGATGGCTCCATGCTACATTGCATTGATGCAGTGATTCCTGCAAAAGGAGCCCCGACCAAGTGCTGTGTGAATAAATGAAAATTATTTTCCAGAGGGCTGAAATTTTTGTACTATACATCTTTTGTGTGTGTGTGTGTGTGTGTGGGGGGGGGGGGGGGCTATTGTTATGTTTTGAGATAGTGGATTTTTATAATCCATCCAGATCACCACAGAAAGAGCTTAGAAATACTTCAGTTTGTATCTGATGCATCCAGAACATTGGTTCCCAACCTGGGGTCCAGGCAGATATTGGTCCATTTTTCTCCTGTTTTCACCTGTTTCTCACAGCGCAGACTTCCGTGTTTGAGGCCCGGAGGCGAGCAGCTGAGTTGCACGCTGATGTGACGTCAGTGCTGCCCCTATTGTTGTGTGTGTAGCTCCACCTTTTTGGTACGGTTAGGTAAGATTGGCACCCCTACGGAAGGGTGCCTAAAAGTGGGACGGTACGGGTCGGTTTTTGGGACCCTTTATCTATGGAAACGCCAAAAAAAGTGTGCCGTACCGCATCGAACTAAGCCGGACCGCTCAGTGGAAACAACCTATTAGGGAGTTTTTCTGTTGGGATTTTATAAATGGCAATGATTAATTTGGATGTTGAAGTATTTTCAGGTAGGCTTTTTGATACGAGAAGGGAGGGCCCTAAGGAAAAAGGCTGCAAAATCACTGATCTAGAAGGTATGTTAGCTTAACCTTTTGAATTAAAAAATGAAATTTGTTATGGTATTGTGACTTTATAGATGCACTTGTATAATGGAAAAAATAAACATTAAAAATGCACACTTTATTTAGCAATGATTCATTGTTTAATATTGTTGTTATTGCAAAAAATGTGGTAGAAATGTTCATTTGTGAAAGTAATATCTTATTATTTAAAGTTTTTCTATTAATTTATCTATTTCGTATTCTATTGCCATGATAAGTGCTTAATTTGTGTAATAAATTTGTTTCAAATATGCTTTCAATCAGATGTTATTATTGTACTGGTGACATTGGTGGTCTTACATTTATTCACAAAACAACATTTAAACAGGTTTTATTCACAGATTGCCCTTGTGATACATTCATTTAGATGTCAGTAAACATTTCAAGAAACAACTGCTTTAGAGAGAGTCACAAAGTCACTGAAGGAGATTTTATTTCAGCATCATTAATCGCAAACACCATAAAGCAAACATGTAAAAGTCTCTTTGTTTTAGCAGACATGCAGTCATATATAAGAAACAGTCTGCAGTGTATTTTGCTTCCTCTTTTTGGACTTTATTTTTCATAGCATCAGCTGCAACAAAATTAACATTGAGTGTTGATATAACATTTAGCAAAGCCCATTACAATGTAAATCAAACTTTTTTAAAATCTCACTTTGTATATTTACAAAAAATAACAAAATTTACATGTGCAACAACAAGCAATTGTTTTATTACTTTCCATGCTTCAGTCAAATGATTTATTCATCAGATGAAAAGAGAAATGTGTGCTTTTTTTACCTTCCTGTTCAGAGTTAGATCCCATATCTTTGTCCCAAATATTGGGAACAGTCAACTCATTGTTACCTCCCATATTTTTGGTTTACATTTTCCTTAACATAATTTATGAAACACATCACTCTCAAGGCTGTAAATCATGTGCATACATACCATGTAATATTACCATGGGCCAGAACAAAAGGTTATTTGAGAGGAAGAGTCCATTGTTTTCTACTCATAATTTGGTCAGCCTGATTGTACAGAGGAGCAGCGTGTGCCTATAGAGGCCTACTGCAGGCTCCCAGTTGTCGTTTTCTCCATCACAAGTCTGTGGTGCTGAACGTAGGGTTACCATAACCCTGACGAGAATTCACTGAGTCTTTCTTTGGGCCCCGCTGGGCAAGCACTGCACCCAGAGGCTCTATGTACTCTGGAGGTCCAGCGGTGCCCTCTTCTTCTTCATCCTCCTCCTGGATCATGTTCTAATAAAGAGCAGAAACTAGATCAGTACATGTTCCTGGAAGCATGACTGAAGATGGGATTTGAAATGCAAACTCACCATGAATGGTTTTGTATCCTTTTCAGGAAGGATCATGTCATCACTGTAGTCGAGGGAGTTGAGGCTTTGGTAAAAAAAAAAAGAAAAAAGATTAAAAAAAAAAAAAAAGATAAACAAATGAATAAATCTCCATATGGACAATTAATGATGCCTAAAAGAGATGTTTTTTGTTGTTTTTGTTGTTGTTGTTGTTTTTTTTTGTTTGTTTTTTTATTAGGACAAAAGCAGATACTGATAGAAGAAAGCCACAAATTCTATTCCAGGGTAAACTTTAATTTTCTTAATTCTTGTTCACATCTGTCTTGTTGTACCATAGCTAAAGCATAACTCAAATAGCAGCTTGGAAGCTACGTGTTTATGTAGTTAAGTAAGCTTTAGCCACGTTCGCAAAAGCTCAAATTGCTGATGCCAGCTTATGATGGAACTTCAGCGCTAACATAGCTAAAGCTTAAAACTCAAAGTAAACAATAAGCTACGTTAGCTCCAGCTACGTTTGCTAAAGCTCACGTTGGTGCTATGTAGAAAATGTAGCTAAAGCAAAGCTGAAAAGCTGCTACAGATACTACATATTTATGTAGTTAAGTAAGCTTTAGCTATGTTTACTAAAGCTCATGTTGCTAAAGCTAGCCTATAATGTAGCTAATGTGGCTAAAGCCAAGCTCAAGAACCAGCTACAGAAGCTATGTATCTATGTAGTTAAGTAAGCTTTAGCTATGTTCACAAAAGCTCAAATTGCTGATGCTAGCTTATGGTGGAACTTCAGAGCTAACATAGCTAAAGCTAAACTCACAAAGCAGCTATGTAAGCTATGTAGATACATTATCTAGGTAGCTGCATTAGTTTCAGCTACGGTTGCAAAAGCTCACGTTGCTAAAGCTAGTTTATAACCTTGCTAATGTAGCTAAAGCCAAACTCAAAAACCAACGACAGAAGCTACGTATCTACATCGCTAAGTAAGCTTTAGCTACAGCTCAAATTGCTAAAGGTTGTTTATTATGGAGCTTCAGAGCTAACGTACAGTGCTTAACAAATTTATTAGACCACCACCCAAAGTAAGGTTTATGCTACAGCTTTTTTTTTTTATGTTCCTGCAATGGTTAATACACCAATATGTAGAAGCTCTTCAAGCCAAATGATATTTTTAATGCTAAAATATCATTATTATTGTTATCAATGAATTTTCAAATTTACTGATCTACAAAAAAAATGAAAAAATAGTACTTAATATTAATATTTCTTGATTATTAAGTAAAATTATAGTTTTTTACTTGCACTCCTGAACAGAAAAATTAGTTTTAGTGGTTGAATGTTATGCTTGATTCATTTCTGACTTCTCAGAGAAGCCCAGTGAGCCAGCTCAAATTTGGGTGAATTCAGTTTGAAATTCCTCATTCCTGTTCAAAATGGTAAAACGTGGAGCGCTCACTGAAAATGAAAGAGTCCACATTAAAGCACTTCATGATGCTGGATGGTCTCTGAGACAAATATGACAGGTGGGCTAATAAATGTTTTAAGCACTGTAGCTAAAGCTAAACTTGCAAAGCAGCTATGTCAGCTATGTAGATACATTATCTAAGTAACACATAACGTAGAAGATGTCATTTTAAAGTAAATTCAGACACTTGATTGACAAAAATATTTGTATAATTTTAGCTTTAATATGTGTTTCATGTGAGTAAACATGCTGAAAATATGGAAACTCATCACACAGCAGACACTTAAGAGTTACAGGGAGCTTTTTTTTACCTGACTTTGTCCACATCAGAGCTCTCTTCGTCCAAGTCCAGGACCAGGGTGGTGTCAATGTTCAGGTTGAGAACAGGATTTGCCCTGTTGTGGAAAAAATGAAAGTCTGAGTAGTGCTACATTATTGGTCATTCATTTTTGTTTTTGTTGTTGTTGTTCTCACCCATCCATGGTGTATTTATTTGTTCCAGGCACCACAGGACCACTTTTCTGGTTGTCAGAGGTCACCATGGAGGCGGAGTTCATGGCTTTGGCTGCCTTTAGCTTCCTCTTGAAGCTGCAGAGTGAAGTGAGCATGTTTTAAAAACATGTAACATGTATGAAAAAAGGAATACTCCAAATATCAAAAGTGATGCCACATGTTGCCTTACTTTCTGCGAGTGCACATTAAGGAAGTGGTGAGAATAGCCAGCACAACAATGAGGCCTGCCAGCACGCCGAACAAGGCAAACTTCAAAATATCTGGTGCTTCAGGCACAGGAGCGGTCCCCTGAAACAGAAGAAGGAAATCTGTCTTCAGTAGGTGGTGTCTTTTAATGGATTTTATTGTGTTATTTAATGACTACTATTTAATGAAACAATTTGCAAGAATCATTAAAAAATGCACTTAAATAGAAGTGAAACAATATAATAAGTAAGTAATTAATAGGCAATAAGTAATAATAAGCAATTGTTACTTTTTATGATGCTATGATTTTCATTTAAACGTAATTATTTTAAAGGGAACTGGTGCACAGTAGGGAATACAGTTTTACCAACAGTAGAATAATTGTCCAAAAATATTTATATTGACATGATTTTCTTCTTCAATGAGTCTGATCACGTAACCTCAAGAACAACATGAACAGAAAATTAAACCTTAAAATGTGGTGTTCTTACAATATTTGTGAGTCCAAGGTCTTCCAGAATATGGACATGTTCAGGTGCAGAGATCATCTTCTCAACAGCGTCAGAGGTGAGCGCCGTGCCGTTTGTATACACAAAGTATGCCACAACAACAGATTTACTTGTTTCCCTGAGAGATAAAATGTTAATATGTTTACAGAATGGAAACAACCTCCTCAGAAACCAACATTAACGCTTCAGTATCTACAGGGTCACCAGCACCACCCAGTGGACAATAGCCTAACTGCAAGAGGAGGATATGCCTGGTTGGTAAAAAGGTTTTATCCAGATAGTTGTCATCTACTGTTTTTTCTACCCATAATTAATTTAGCCAGAGCTCTGGATTAAACAAAAAACTGAAAAGGATTAACATGATACAAATGTAGCATCTTGTCTGATAACCAGAATTTAACTAAACTTTAACTAAATTTTTTTTGTATCCACCTGACTTGTGCTTTTCAACAACTTTTTCTCTGACTTGCTTGGAGTGTTCTTTTGTCTTTATGGTGTAATGGTAGTCAGGAACATTGATTCACCAGTGGACCTTGGACCTTCCAGACACAGGTGTCTTTATACTACAATCACTTGAGACAGTCACTGCACTGTGCGGGTAAAGGAACTTACCTTGATGTTTCTGTGAGATCGTTGACTGAAACAATTTCAACAGAAGCTTTGGTGGCAGCAATCAGTGCCCTGAGGTGTAGAGGGTTCAAGAAAAACAGAGTGTAAGTGTTAATTAAATTAAATGATGGAGAAAAATCCCTCACATTAGATTCAAATTTTGCAAAAGCACATAGAAGTGTACCTCCTAATATCTTCGATTTTAGCTTCAACGTCTTGCTTACTGGACGAAAATTCAAGTTCGACTTGGTACGTCTCATCAATAGTGAAAATCTGCAAAATAAGAAAGTCTTCACATCCTACTGGATTACACCAGTGTATATATCAAATAAAAGTATTGCTTGATGACTTTATTACCTCTAGTACGGTGCTCCTGGAGAGGCCGCCAGCATCAGTTGCAGAGACTGTCACCAAATACTTCCCCTTCAGTGTCTCATCAAGCCCCTGGACGGTTCTGTGGAAAGCAGTGAAGCCATGAGGTAGCCAACATCAAATCAAATAAAAACTAGAAAAGCACTCGGACAGTACAGACCTCAGCCATTAGCCCTATCTCCCAATAGTACAGAATCCTTTAAAAAAATTCCTGAATCCACACGGTGATCTGGATCACTCCCAAAATCTAATCAGTTCTTCATTTTTGACATCTCCTGAAAATTTTATCAAAATCCGTCCAGAACTTTTTGAGTTATGTTGGTAACAAACTAACAAACCCTGCCGATCACATAACCTCCTTGGTGAAGGTAATAAAAACAGGCTGTAGGTGCAGACAGGTTAAAGATGACATCTAACAGAAAAGGACAAACAAGCACCAGAAGTAAAAAGCAGCCTTAAGACACTTTACACCAAGACTGTGCTAGTTTTGTTTCTCTGTAGTAATTTTGTTAATAATTTTGCATCTTAGCGGATCATTTTTATGTCTCTCTCTATTATCTTTTAATCTCTTTTTGTTCATTTAGGCACATCTTATTTTTTACCAGTTACCAAAAAAACAGGCTCTAGTCCAGGACCCCCTGGATCCTTTCGGCCTCTGACCTTTTCTTTGGTGGATTTGTTCTTAAAAGAATACAGGGGTTGCAGCAGTGAAAACCCATGTGAGCAATGGGGATGAAAATTTTATACTCACTCAATTCTTCCTATGAAAATTTCATTTTGCTTAGTGGTGATCGCCTGGAACAGTATTTCCATGTCCTTTATTTTATTGCTGCTGTCTTCAAATTCAACTTTAGTGACTTCAAACTCGACCTGCTGATTTATTTCAGAGTCCCGGTCTGTGGCCTGACAGCAACAAAAGACAAGGAAACAATGTGTGAAGACTTCATGTCAAAAATCTTATAAACAAAATAATAATCAAGACATTTGTTCATCTTTATTTATACTCACAGTGACTCCTGCAACCGACAATCCCTTACTTGCACTCTCTGACACCACAACTAAAATCAAACCACAGAAAATGTGGATGTCAGATTTAGATTCCCACTTTAATTTTAAAGAACTTGTTCCATATTGTTTATCTGCTTAGTAAGAATTTAGTAAAGCAGTAAAAAAATGAAGTTTAAAACCCACTCTTTAGTTGGATGGATTATACTGTACATGTGCAGTCAGTGACAATGAGTAAGGAGAAGACAGGAGGGTTAAAGGTCTGAGTAAACACTGCTATAGACACACTTTTCCAACAAATATATGATGTTGATCTCCATAATTTATACTCACCATAAACAGCATCAGAGTAAATGAATTCTGGGGCGTTGTCGTTAATGTCTTCAATGTTGATCACCATTAATCCTGAAGAAATTCAAAGAAAAAATGAGTTATGTAATATGTGCGTATGTAGGACCTTGTTTACATATGCTTTCACTGCTTCTGTGTCATGTTTAACACTATTTTATACTTTATTTTTATCATTTGACATTTTTGAGGAGGTTGTATGAGGCACTTGTCAACAGCTACAAACACTGGCCCAAGCGGATGCTGTCAGCGTGGCCTCTTTGAGGAGAGGAAGACAAGGAAGCAAAGCCATACAACCAAGCAGATGTTTGCTCCATGTAATTTAGCTAATTTTAAGAAATAAAATCTTTGGTGTTCCTCCACTTGGACTGCATTAATCATCCTTACTGCTGACCAACAGGCCCGCCCCAAAAATAGGCTGGGTCACTGAAAGGCTCAGTGAATGTTTCCATGACAAAATATGAATTAATGACAGGGGTGGAGAGTAAGTAATAAGATTTACTCATATTATTGTACTTAAATGTTTTTTTTAGAGGGTATTTGTACTTTTTGGGGTACTTTTTAAAATCACTACTTTTACTTCTACTTTTTGGGTTTTAACCAGAGCAACTGAACGTTTTCTACTGTACAGTACTCTTGTAATTTTTTCACCTCTGTTTACTATACAGTAGCACATAACAATGAGTCCACATCACATCACATGCCAAAACAGCAAAAACTTGAGTGTTGAAATCTCAGGGTTAAACATTTCTGAGTTGATTTTCTCACAGTGTACTTCCAGAGTTCAACTCTGTAAAGAGTCAACTAATCTAAGCTCTGCCTACTGCCATTTCAAATCTGGGGATATGTGCTGGCAGAGTTCCCCATCATGCACCTGGGCAGAAAGTTTAGGTGTGTTTCGTTGTGTTTGGATGTTGCCTGTTGTACATTGATCCCTGCTGGGGTTCTTCTGCTCATGTTTCTGGTGGATTTTTTTATGTGAGACACATTTGCACCATGAGTGAAGTTATTCACTGGGTTAAAGTTGTCGCCTGGGGTTCCTAAGGGTGTGTAGTACATATTAATCAGGATGTGTTGGCTTGTTATGAGTTTGACTCTGCCTTCTTGCAAGAGACCAGCCATGCCAGATATTTTGAAGAGTTACTGCTGTAAAATATTTAATACTTTCACAAGTGTAAATTAACTATATTTAGTGTGGAACAATATACACTTTAAAAGCGTTAGATTTATCTCTACTTGAATTCAGTGTACACTTTCAATTTTCCTGTAAATTATACTTTATTATAGAGGTGTGACTATACCTGAACAACCTGGCTGGAGCTCCATCTTTACACTTGTTGCTCTTTCCAGTGAGGGGATTTCCGTGAACAACTCCTCAATAGCTACTCAGTACTTAAAGTAAACTTTAAATTGAATACTTTTACTTAAGTAGATTTATGGAACATTCATTTTTTCAGTGATTCTTCCTGATTGTGTTTTGCTGCTCTGGCTTGATTTGTTGGCTACATTGCTTAACACTGCCCCCACAATAACTGAAATATTTGTTCTGTATAAGGCTATACATTCTTACTAAAGCAACGATGAGAGAATTTGCAATGTTGCAGCTCTAATAATGGTAGGTATTTAGGTTTGACAAAATTTGGTTGTTATGGACAAAAAGTAGGATGGACTACGTTTTGGGGCCCCTCCATAGGAATGAACCAGAGAAAGCTTTCCCACTTGTTTAAGTGTCTCATACAACCGAATTTTAAAAATACTAATGTGCTTTAAGGGCCAGGTGCTGACCTGTTGTGGCACTGTTGTTCTCTCCTTTCTCTGTGAGCTCGTC
Organism: Cheilinus undulatus; assembly: GCF_018320785.1. Classification (NCBI taxonomy): domain Eukaryota; kingdom Metazoa; phylum Chordata; class Actinopteri; order Labriformes; family Labridae; genus Cheilinus; species Cheilinus undulatus. The sequence continues at coordinate 17,761,535 of NC_054874.1, read as the reverse complement.
CACCACCTGTGCCTCTATCAGAACCTGGTCACATTCTTCATAATCCACCTTGAGCTCATGGTTTAGTGTAACTTCCCCTGTTGGGAGCAGGATGAAGTAACTACAGGGTGTCATAGATTCGCCACATCGGCATGTCATGGATTCTAGCTCATACACCAGATGGTGGATTGTGTCTTTATCACGGGCCAAAAATCTCCCAACAGCCTCAGCGATGGAGGTGTTCTCCTTCACCGACACAGGATCTATTGGGCTGAACTCAGGCCGCTCATCGTTCACATCAACCACATTCACAACCACCGTCACTTCAGCGCTCTCCTGCTCAAGATCTGCTGCCTCCACCCGTAATGTGAATTTCTGGCGTGCACTCTCATAATCCAGCTCAATGTCGGGGTTTACGGTGATGTTCCCAATGTAGCCTTGCTCCATTGGGTAAGAGCGTATGATGAAGCTGCCAAAGCTTCCATCAATGATGCTGAAAGAAATGCGGTTAAAGTCTGTTGTTTGGTCCAAATCCTCAGCGGTAACAGAGCCCACAAATGCACCTGGTTGGACAAAAAAGGATCATGAAAATAAAGCCACACATTCATGATGACTTGAACGGACTTTTCAGAAACAAATACAAACCTTTTTCTCCTTCCTTAACAGAGAACTCATAAGAGGGTTTGCCAAATTGTGGTTTGTTGTCATTGACATCCTAAGAAGCATCAAAACAGACAGTCATCATCACCTCTAGCAGAAGCATTAGTCTGTAAATATTTGTCTTTCCTTGAATTACTCACATCTACATTGATGATAATTGTGACAGTGGTGGATAGCGGAGGAACACCCTTGTCAGTGGCAGTAACATTAAGCTCAATTCTTCCATCCAGTGCCTTATCCAGAGCCTCACGGTCAAGCTCACCGCTGTTTGTCAGCACACCAGTGTCTGGATCAATGGTGAAGAGATCGCTGTACCTGCTGGTTTCTATTCCATACACAATCTGACTGTTTTTTGTGTCTGGCTTATCTGCATCAGTAGCCTGTCCAAATGAGAAACACATGAGAAGAATAGGTTGAGATTCACCCTCTATGGTAATAAACACAGAGGTACATCAGAGACATGCAGCGTCTCTGCAGCCATAGCAGTGACATCACAGTGCCAGTGCGGACCAAAACATGGCAGCTTCCTGGTGAGTTTACAACAAGATTACTAGATTGTATAGTGAGTTTTTTTCCATTCAATCTGAGAGATACAAATATCTATCCAACAAGATGAAATTGACTGATCATGCAGGGTTCCTTAATTTTCTGGCTGATGTCTTTAGATGGAGCTTCAATATTTCTACATAATAGTCTTTCCTTGTGATGCCATCTATTTTATAAAGTGTACCAGTCCTTCCTGCAGCAACAGCCTCACTACATGGGACTGCCACCCCAGTACTTCACAGTTGGGATGGTGTTCTCAGGCTTGCAAGCTTTCCCCTGTTTCCTCCCAATGTAACTTTGATCATTATGGCCAAAAAACTCAATTTTAGTTTCATCAGACCACAGGACATGTCTCCAAAAATTAAAGTCTTTGCCTATGTGTGAATTTACAAACTGTAATCTGAATTTTTATGTTGATTTTGGAGTAATGGCTTCTTCCTGGTGCACCTCTACTTAACTCAGATGTTGTCAAATAACCTATCAGATGCTTCCAAAGCAATGACATCATCATCTGGGCTTTCCCAAATTGTTTGAAGGCATAGAAATCTTAGTGTATGCAAACCAACTGTAACTAAACTAAAACAGGAAAAGTTTAGTCTGAGTGAAAAAAAAAGAAAAGTGTCTTCTTATACAGTGTGTGTAAACTTCTGGTTGATCTGTATGTGTTGTCAGTCTCTGTCTCCCAGCTAAAATAAATGTTGGATAAAAAAAAAAACTAAAAAATAAACTTACCTAACACCTGTGCAAGTGACTTAATAGATTTGAACAGTCAAAATAGTAAATGCCACAAGCAGGTAAAACAAGCAGGTAACATTTATCACTCTTATTTTTCTCTAACAGTTACCTGTATCTTTACTTCAAGCTGTCCACCCTCCTTGATAAACTCCTGGTAAGATTCTCTGTTGATGACTGGAGGCTGGTCGTTGATGTCTAACAAAGTGATCTCCAGTACCGTGGTGCCTGGCTTGCCGTCAGAGTCCCTTGCTTCCAGAGTTGCAGAATACAGAGATCTGAGCTCTCTGTCCAGAAGTTCTTCGCTTTTCACATAAACTATGCCTGTATCTTCCTCCACATCAAAATACGCCCGTCTGTATTGTAGATAAAGTCAATTCAGTGGGGTTTTCTCATTTAGTTTGCAAAAACACTTCACACTTCATTCATTTACGCATTTTGTGAAAGTGCAGACCTACATGCTCTCTGGAAGAAGATGGTAGGTGATATTGCCTTGATCCATGGTGTCAGGATCCTCTGCCTGTGGGTAAAAATAATACCAGTTTCTCCCAGTGATTAAAATAAAGGTTGGTTTGAATGTAGCCTAAGACCTGGTTCTGATTCACTTCAAAAGCTTCAGGAGGTGGAGGATCGAAGGGCATATAGGGCAAAAAGAGGCCCAAAATGCCTCACAAGGCCTCATAAGCGACTGTGGAATATAGAAATCAACACCATGGGCATAAACTGATACTTCAGTCTTTATAGAGATATTGCACCCTGTTGCTCCAGTTTCAGAGTCATTTTTTTGGTGTCCAGTCTTTAAACTGTGTTTACAGTCAGAGACAATGTTGTTAACCCACCTTAACACGATATTACTCTGAGCTGATTCAAAGAGGTGTCAAGTAGTCAAACTAGAATCTTTGAAGAGATTTTCATCAGGTGAAGCAGTTCTGACATAAAAATAGAGGACAGCCACTTGTACCAAGCCTGCTTACAGTGTTGTAGAAGTAGACAGGGGATGTAGGCATACCAAGCCAACAAGCCACACTAAGAGAGTCGCAGAGATGATGTATGGTCTTTTGTTTGCATAACAGGCAGGTTAGCGATTTCTGATATCAAGTCATCACTAAAGACACATTGTTAATGCATAGTATGGACAGATGAAGCACTGAAGTGCAGTCAACTAGTACCTGAATGCCCAAAACATACCTCTAATGTAAAATGTAAATATGACCTTTTGTGGATGTCATAAAGACAGTTTGATAATGTCATATTCAAATAGTGAAGGACTCACCGTAATCTGGGCCACTACTGTCCCAATCGGGGAGTGCTCGCTCACATTCAAGCTGTACGATTGCTCTGGAAACTTGGGGTTGTTGTCGTTGGTGTCCTTGATGTGGATAGTTACTGTAGCCGTGGACCGGAAGCTTTCATCATCTTGATCTGTGGCAATCACCTGAATCATGACACATCACAGGGAATATCTTAGCCTGAAACCTTAGACTGAAACACACTGACAGATAGAGCCCATGCTTGGAAAAGCTTTGTTCATCACTGATGTTTTACTTACCTCTACGATCATTAACTGTGTTTTCTCATAGTCCAGTTTTTGGGATTGCATGACCACGAGCTGAACGGCCCGTTCTGACGTGGTAACCTGAGGCTCCACCCCAAACACATCCTTGTCAGCTCCTCCCAGGGTCAGTTTAGTGCTTGGAAACTGGTCAGAGTTAAGAGAGTTTGTCAGTAATGCTGATTTCTATGGAAATAATTGTTGAATAATGCTCTCTTTTGGAGGTTTTCCTCTCGTACCTGATCCAGATCTTTGACTGTCATGTTGATAGGAATAGACCCCTGAGAGTTCTCTAAGACCTCTACAGTATAGTGGCTTTCCTCTTCACAGGTGGATCCACACACGTAAAACTTTGGAGGCTTGTCGTTGATGTCGATGATGTTGATCTCTACGCTCGTTGTGGTGCTGGCAAAGACACCGTCAGTGTTTTGGACAGACTCAGTGCCCTAGAAAAGCAAAAATATACCTTCTGTTTATTTTCTCTCTATTGCCGTGGACAGGGCCAGCCTAAGACAACTTTTTTGAGTTTTTTAATTATTTTTATATATTTTTTCCATGATAAACTGCAGCTGTAAAGCTTGATTAGAAATTTTTTGTAGCTATAAAGAGCATGCCCCTCATTACACAGAGAAAACTCAGTCACAAAGTCAGATAATAATAGAAGAGTAAGCTGATGTAGGTTAAAAGACAAACAGTACCTTCACAGTCAGGGTAACAGTGTCTGTGTCTAAATCCTCTCTGTCAATATCTGATAGCACAGATATAAGACCAGCGGGTGAGATCTCAAAAAGGCCATCAATTGTGGAATCTGCCAAACAACATGGAAAAAACAAACACATAACTAATCAGTCATTCAAAAAGGAGATACTCTCTAAGGTTTTGTTTGAGTTTAATGACTTACCTTCGATGCTATAGATGATGTCAGCATTGACTCCTGTGTCCGGATCTATGGCGGTCACTTCAAGCACAGGCTGTTCCTGCAAGGACAAAACATATGATCAAGAAATGGAAGAGATGTCCCAATATAGACATATAGATAAGGACAAAATTATAAGCTCCCTATGAACATTTCAGTTCTCTAAGTATTTCCTCAGTGCTGATAAACAGAGCTGGAACTTTTTAACACAGCTTTTCCAAACATCCTATTTTTATTTTAGATGCTTATGTTATTTTACCTTGCACATGGAAACTAAATTATTTACCAAAACCAAAATGTTCCTGGGTCTAAAATATCTGATGCTTAGTCAGTTGTGTCTCCTTTTTTCTGAAGTAACAGCCTGCAGTCGTCTGTTGCAGTTTTCAACAAGTCTCAGACTCAACCCAGCCCATTCTTCTTTGGCCAGTCTCTCCAGCTCCTCCAGATTTGATGGTCTTCTGTCATGGATCTTGGTCTTCAATTCCCCCCTTGAGTCAGGGCTCTGTGCAGGCCTACCAATGATGTTGATTTTAGTCTTCTGGAGGTAGTTCTTCAACAGTGACCACATATGTTTTGGGTCGTTGTCCTGTTCAAGGACACAGCGACGATACAGTTTTGTTGTTGACTGTTAAAGGTTTCACATGTCCTTTTTACTTCATGATTCCTCCACCTTTATGAAATTCTCAGTTCCAGCACTGAAGCATCCCCTCAGCATAATATTCCCACTGCTGTTTTTCACTGTGGGGACACTATTTTTGGGGGTCTTTCTCCAAGATGAGCAATATCTCTCAGGCCAAAGAGCTCTAGTTTGGTTTAATCTGACCAGAGGACATACTTCCAGTATGCAGAATCTTTCCCCAGGTACTTCAGTCAGGCTTGAAGGTGTTTCTTCTGCAGAAGTGGAGTTTTTCCTGCTCTGCAACCTCTGAGTTCATTGCTGTGCACTCACTCTTCTTTAAAACTACAATTCCTGACTTGGCTCAGTCATTCACTAGTGTCCTGGCAGTTGTTCTGGGGTCTATAGACACATCTCTCACTAGTTTTCTTTCTACGATCTTTGAAATCTTTCTCTCCCTACCTCAGCCAGGCTTGCTCTGTTGTTCAGTGTGGCTCTCTTTGAATTTCTTGATGATTCATCTCACTCCAGTTCTTGACACTTGGAAATGCTGTCAACTTGTTTTTTCTCAAGTCTAAACTGATTTCTTTTGTTTTTGCCATGATGCTTTCTCCAGAGACCACTCAAACCCTTACGAAAATGTTTATACTGTATGTAAATTGGAAGATAACCCTCAGTTTTATCTTGATTTTACAAGATTTGAGCATTACAAAGTTAAAGTACATCATTGCACAGCAGTGGTGTGTGCTCTGGCTCAACAAGAATGTCAATACAAAAGGGGGCTAAAAAGATTTGTCCCTGGACACTTTGGAAATATGTGGGAAAGCTGAAATTTTCATTGGGGGAGCTAAAAATTTTGTCCTCATCTGTATATCAGATTGTTGAGTGTAAAAAGGCTTTAACCTCTTTTCTTTTGCAGGATAATAAAATCCCTGTATACTCACTGGGGGAGAGTGCTCTTTAACACTCCCTATGTAGGGAACGTTGATGAACACTGGGTCGATGTCTGGGACGTCTTCAACCGTAATGACAGCAAAGGTAGCACTTGATAAGTATGTGGTGTCAGGAAAATGACACTTCCCTCCACCATCCTGTTACGAAAACAGATATTTAACAAGTTATGATTACCTCACACCACAGGACAATCTGTCAATAATCTTTAGAACCATCAGATTATCGGGCCTTTGCTAACTTTGGTCAGAGGGGGAATTTGGGCCTAAAATTGCAACTTTATCTAAGATTTATTTTGGGGCTTTTCATGCCTTTTTTCCATAGAGGAGGACAGCGGATAGAGTCAAAAATTGGAGGGAGGTGGGGAGAGACATGAAGGGCCACTGGCTGGATTAGAATCCAGGCCACCTGCATACATGGGTAGCGCCCCAGACCGCTAGGCTGTGTGTGCGCCCCAGATTGCCACTTTTTTTGTTGTTGTTGTTGTTATGTGTACCCAGGAGTCCACGTAACAAAAACTAGAGTGTTAATATCTCAGTGTTAAACATTTCAGAGTTGATTTTAAGTGTTTCCCCATTCAGTGTTAGTCCAACTCTCTAGATTCCAGTGATCTCAGCTCTGCCTACTGCCATTTTAAATATGGGGTTTTGACTTTCCCCATTATGCCCATAAAGGAAAGTGTTGAGATTTGTTTGAGATATGAGTTTAGATGTATTTATGGGTGTTTACATAAGGATGCACAATATTATTGTCATTATTTCTGTAACAAATATTAGCTTTAAAAGCGAATTATCAGTATCAGCAAATTAAAATTTCTGCCTATATTTACAAACAATATTTTGGCTGCAAAAATCTGCCTATATCAGCTGTAAATAAGTCAGTGGAGTTTTATGATGGACCAACAGACCTACTTCAGCTTAAGTCTTTTTCTCTATTCATCGTCTTATTTATCAAGATTTCCGCTTATTTATGTCAATTTTATAGGATGACAAAGTTGATTTTCCAAGGAAAAAAAGGCACTTCCTCAAGAAATTACCAAAAAGTCCATGCTGTCTCAGGTAAAGGGAGTACAAAAATTAAATTCCTGAAAGTTCTTTGTAACTATGTGCTTTTAAAACGTTTGTTTTGTCCCGTCTCTTTGTTTAGCTATGTTTGTTCCAACTAAGGTCCACGATGGAACATTTTTCATGAAATAAATTTGAGCAGTTAAAAACTTAAAGAAGACGTGGGTTAACAATTTCTCATAAGGAGCTGGTGGTGAGTCCCTATTTCCAACCAGCTGGGAATCACTGCTTTTAATTGTGTTTTAAGGACTGAAACGTGTTAATCTGTTCATCCTCAGACTGTAAATTGTGAGTTTTAAGGACATTTTAGGTCTGAACTACATTTACATATTGGTATTGATACTGGTATCAGCTAAAATGATTTCGTAAATATTGGCATATTAGATATTGGCAAAAACACAATACGGAGATCAATCAATTTTAGAGTGATCAGTGCTGGGATTCCTTTGCTCGTGTTATGCTTATTGTTGTTGTTTTTTAAGTTAGATATTTCTGCACCATGAGTGAAGTTGTCCACCAAGTTTGTCACCTCTTGATGGTGGCATCAAAAGTGAAAGGAAATAGCCCAATGTTGTGTTAAAAGTACACTTTGATGTGGAAAAACAATACTATGTGTTAAAATCAACATAACAAAAGAATTAAAATATTAACATGTACTAAAGTGCAAATTTAACTTGGAAGCTGTGAGACATATATAAACTCAGAGAAAGTGTTAAATTTAACTTTTTAGGTGCTGAATTAACTCTGATGACTCTGCTGTGATGGGGCTGAGCCTGTCTACTACCTTACAACACTGAGTGACAGAGTGCTTGGTGTCCGTCTAAAACTAAATGTATAAACAAATAGATGAATAAATCCTTCTGACTAAATGAGCGGTACAGCCAATGAAGCAAAGATGCCAAACAGAAAAACTTACAGTTGCATTTATCTTCAACCTGTAGAAAGTATCAAGATGTGTGTAATTCAGACCTCCAGCTAATCTGACTTCACCACTTGACGCATCGATGGTAAACAGACCTGAACCAGAACTTGGGACAACCTGGAAAAAAAGTGTAAATATTCCTTCAGAAAAGTTCCTGAAATGTCAACAGAAGATATTTGATTTCAGGTCTCTGAAATTACATCAGCTACATAGGGAGTTTTCTTACTTCATCGATACTGTATTTAATAGTGCCAGCAAACCCTGTGTCGTCATCAGTGGCCTTCACCTTGAACAGAGAGGAACCTACAGCAGTATTCTGGTGAATTTGTGGAGAGAAAAACAAAGTTTTATTGAGTCACCTTGCTGAATTTTGTACATCACAAATGCTCATAACACAACACGCTGTAATATGAAAAATAAAAAAGATGATCGGTTTAACTTACTTCTGGACAGTCATAATCATATGAAGCCTCTTCAAAAAGAGGTACATAGCTGTTGGTGGGCGTTAATATTATAAGTAGGTCCGCTGAATCCTGAAAAACACTGCATGGTTATATGATGTACAACATGAGAGGAAATAAAAGATAAAAAATTAACTGAGATGTCTCTTACAGAAGTGGTGCCATCAGAGACAACAGCTATGAGATCCATCGTATACTCCTAGAAAAAAAAAAATTGGATTTACTGAATGAACTCAAACAGAATTACTCCAGATAAAAGTCTCTCCCACAGATCATACCTGTCTATTTAGTGGTCTTCTCACTCTTACTACCCCTGTGTTTGCCTCAACTGTGAAGTATCCAGCATTGATCCCAGTGATTGTGTAAGTCAGCTGCTCATTTTCTAAATCTGATGCAGTGATGGTGAACGCATATTCACCTATGACAATAAAATCAGAGTGACACATGTTAACATGAGCAGTTTTCAGGTGTCATATCATTAGTGGAATAAAACTGGGTTTCATTAATAACCTACCAGGTGGGATGTCTACACATATAGTATAAGTGGTGACATCGATTGAAGGAGTGGTATTTGCTGGAGAGAAAGGAAAAATGTCAATAGAATTGTAAATACATCATGAAGAAATCACATTAAAATCAGCTAAAAACTCACCATAAGCTGTGTTGATCAAACACAACAACAAGCACAACAGCAAACGTCTGGAGAACCCCTCCATGTCTGCAAATGAAAAGAAAGAAACATCTTTTATATGACTTTGAACATGTTCTGCTTTTTAAGCAGTCAACAAAAAGCTTTCAAATTGTAATGTACAGTTCATTGTCATGCATTTAAAACGTAACATTAAAACATAGAACACATGAGCATATTATGGGTTATATCATTTGCTGCCTTTCAAAGCAACAACATCTAGAATTTTGCACTAAAAATTGGTCTATTATTTTAAAAAATATATTACTCTTATGTCATATATATATGTATGTATATATATAAATTAGTTGTTTCCAAAAGTTTTCAAAGTCACAAAAATCTGAATTTTTAGATGTGTATCATGATGTGTTTTCTTGCAGTAAATGCCATGACACACAAAAACACCATGACAGAAACGCTTACTGTTGCCATGAAAATATTGGACATTTAGCCTGTATTGCATAATACAGTGGGAAATGGTATTGTTGGCTGACCCTCTGTCACTGATCATTCATGTCTTGTGCTGCTAACTCATGATAGACCGTTGTTATTCTCTAACACTGGTTTCAAATTCTATCATACAAGTGCATGTACAGTGCCTCTCAGCCAGCATTTCCAATGTGGGCCCCATATGGGTTATATGTGGGCTCCCATGTGGGTCCCATGTGGGTTTGTCCATGGGTTCTGTGTGGGCCCCACCTGTGACTGGCCATGTGAACTGCAAGTGTGGATCAGCCCATATGAGACCCATATAGGCCCCATCTAGAGATTCTTTCAATTGCCCATGTTTACTACAAGTACACTGTAAAATCCAATTAGTAGATCTCAGAGTTTTCACATGTTTACAGCAACCATATTCCAACATTTCTAGTGTGTTAAGACAAAAACTTTGGATTTCACTTTACAGGGTCTTCAATTCTACAGAGGTCCAGCCAACTGGTTAGTCCCCCAATCAGTGAAATGATGATCACCTAAGTGCAGTAAATGTGTGTTAAGTAACTGTAGTATAAAGACACCTGTGTCTGGAAGGTCCAGTCACTGGTTAATCAGTATTCCTTGCTACCATTGCACCATGAAGACAAAAGAACACTGCAAACAACTCAGAGAAAAGGTTATTGAAAATTATAAGTCAGGGGATGGATACAAAAAAATGTCCAAGGCACTGAACATCACCCACAGTTCAGTTTAACCCATAATCAAGAAATGGAGGGAATATGGCACACATGTAAATCTGCCTAGATATGACCTTCCTCACAAACTGACTGTTCAATAAGGAGACTTGTGAGAGAGGCCACAAAGACACCTATGACCACTCTAAAGGAGTAACAAGCTTCAACTGCTGAGATAGGAGAGAGTCTGCATACAACTGCCGCCCCGGTTCTTCAACATCTAAACCTTTATGGGAGAGTGGCAAAGAGAGAGACACTGTTGAAGAAAGCTCATCAAATCTCCACTAAAGTCCAACAAAAGGCATGTGCAAGACTCCATGGCCAAGTGGAAGAAAGTTATTTTGTCTAATGAGACCAAAGTAGAGCTTTTTGGCCATTAGGCTAGTGTTATGTTCGGTGGACACCAAACCAAAAACACATCATCCCCACTGTGAAGCACAGCGGTGGCAGCATCATGCTGTTGGGATGCTTCACAGCAGACAGACCTGGAAGGCTTGTAAAGACAGTGGGTAAAATGAATACAGAAAAATATAGGAAAATCCTGGAGGGTAATCTTATTCAATCTGGAAGAGAACTACAATTTGGGAGAAGATTTATTTTCCAGCAAGACAATGGCCTAGGGCATACAGCCGAAGTTACTCAGCAATGTTCTGGAGTGGCCCAGAAAGTTCTGCTGCACTGAGTGACAACTGGGTTCTTGGTCACCTCTCTTATTAAGGCCTTTCTCCCACAGTTGCTCAGTTTGGCCAGGCAACCAGCTCTTAGAGGAGTACTCATCGTGTCAAACTTATTCTATTTGAGAATTACAGAGGCCAATGTGCTCTTGGGAACCTTCACTTCAACAGAACTTTTTTTAGCCTTCCTCAGATCTGTGCCTCTCAACAATCCTGTCTCTGAGCTCTGCAGGCAGTTCCTTTGACCTCATGGCTTGGTTTTTGCTCTGATATGCATTGGCAGCTGTGAGGCCTTCTTAGGAGAGGTGTGTATCTTTCCAAATCATGCCCAATAATTTTGATTTACCACAGGTGGACTCAAATCAAGGTAAGGAAACATCTCAGAAACAATGAGAAGGTGATTTTGAAGACAGGAGGTAGACAGGAGATATATGAGTAGTCACTTCTGAGACATTTCAGAGCAAAACTTCTCATACATTTAAATAAATATTTAAATTGAACATTAATATCCGATGTAGATCAAGCCTTTTCTATCATGTCTTTGATTATTAGATGCAACCAGGAAGTGACTCAATGCTAATGTGAGTTTCAGTCTAACTGTAGCTAATACTGTAGTTCACATGTTCTTCTAACAGAATATGTGGTTCGATTCCTCTTAGGGTTTTTAGTAACTCTGGCTTTTGTAGTCGCTTTTTCATTAGGAGGTGATCAAATATATACAGGAGTCAGAATCTAGACCTTCATATGGCTACACCTGTGTGACATGATTACATCATTTGAGCTTGTCACCCTGATATCGCATGAACACGGCCGCCAGGGGAATATGGTCCATTATGTAAACGCCAAACAAGCAGCTGTACAGATCTTTTTATGGTTTCTTTCTTTTAATATTATTCAGACACTCTGTAATAATTGTAATTACATTATTAGAAAATATGTGATAAAAATATAGAACTGTTGCAGTTAGACATATTAAAGATGCATGAAGGGAATCAACAGAAAACTGGAAATGACCTGATTTAGGTCTATGGCTTGTAATTTACCAGCATGTCTTGCATGGACACACCCAGGAAGGCAACATAACAGCAAAACAGCACCTTGCTTTCGTCCTTGTAGGTTTTATTTTATAGTTTTGACAAAGTTATAGGTGAGGCAGAGCTATTAGACTGACACCTCCTTTATGTGACACAATGATACATTCTACATGTCTTTCCAAAGGTAAGCACAAACTTTTAAAGCAGTGATTACACTGCCATAAAGTAGGATCAATATGCGATAAACATGTAAGATGGAGGCAGTTTCCTTGTATTTTTAAAGCCACAGAACATTTGAATATCATCAGCTTAGGTGTTGACATCAAGACACTAGAATTAAATCAGGAAATCTGACTTATTTTCATGATTTTGATGATGATATTCGATGTATTCCCTTTCAGGAGTAAAGGAATACAGTGTTAATGGTGATGTGTCTAAGTTTAAAGAATAATCTCATCTTTCTGAGAGCTTTGTCATCATTTCAAGAGTTTTTCTTGATGAAAATAAATAAATATCCACTTTTTAATAGGTTTTGGGTGTGATGAAAATGATTAAAATGTGAGTAAGTTGATGATACTGTGACTTCAGATGACAAATTATTTTTTAGCGTCATATTTTTTCATCAAAACACAAATAAATGCTTCAAAATGATCCTGTATTTAAAGCTGATCATGGGAGACTGCAGAGAACACACTTGTTGCTTCTAATCAATGTCATATAATAAAGCAAAACAAGAAAAAGAACTTTTCTTTTAAAAGGCAGTCACATTCATGTGTGGTGACTGAAAACAGCAATCTACCAACATTAAAAATGTAACTTCAAAAGTTTCCATCTTACTTACCAGCCGACATGCACCTGAGAGTTTCTCCCTTACTGATGTCTGATGAGACCTTTGACTCTTGTTCCCTCTTATGATTATCAACTGAAGGCTGTAAAAATGAATGATTAACATGGAGACACGCACATCCCATCCAACTGCACAAGATCTCTTCCTCTTTCCCGGTGACAGAAATCCCTAAAAGCAGCATCCTGAACTGAAACAGTACAAGATAGCTGGGCCCAAAATGTCCACTTGTTTGCTCTCATACATGGTCACATTCTGTTTATGCCTGATTAGAAATGACACACAGAAAAACGCCTCATCCCATCATTGGCTGGCCGGTCCCGTCAACAGGAAAACATGGCATGGTGCCACACTGGCTCACGAAAGTCCAGAGCAGAGCCCAGGGGCGTCTGAACCGCTCTTTTGTTTTAAGTTTGAAGTGGTAGAGAATTTCTGCTTCTATTGAGTAAACTGGATGTGGCCAGTAGCCTTTTTATAAAGTATGTCTCATCAGACACAATCACTGAATGCCTCATTTTTTTCAGAAACCACACATCCATGTACCTTCCTAATGAGCCCCCAACCAAACCCCACCCCTCCTCTTTAGGCCGCCTTCCTAATGAACCACCATCACACAAAAGATTATCTTTTCCTCTACTCAGTGGCTTCATTCATTAACATTTGCTTCAGCACTGCACACCTCTAAGAGTATTTGTTATACTTCTGATGTTTAACCTCCTAAGACCCTGCATGTACATGAGGACATTACATTTGGCTTTCCCACAACAGAGTTATAATTTCGGCTTTTATAGTTGTTAAGATTTTTGTCCTGAAGGCCCATAAAAGTTTAATTAGCCTGTAATGTTGGGAGGATTTGCCATTTTCCAGTATTTGCATGGAAACTTGGGGGATCTGAATATTTTAAAGAGACTCAATGGGAATTTGTGGAAATTTGGTAATCGCATTTTTAATTTAAAATTTCAAAAGACTGTCATTGAAATTTGGCATTTCAATTGGGGATTTTTGGGTGGAGGGATTCTTGAAATTTTTCCAAATATTTTCATGGAAATTTGTGGGAATTTGCTTAAAAAATGCTGTAGTATTTTCAAGGAATTTTGAGGAAAGTATTTGTTGGGGAGAATTTTCTTTGAATTTTTGTTAGTCTTTGCATTAAACTTTCAGGGATATATTTGTATTTTCAAGAATTTTAATGGGAAATTTTAGGGAATTTGTTTAGATGTTTGGGGGAATTTCTGTCATTCTGTGGAATTCTAAGAAAAGTGTATGTAGTTTTAAAGTACATGTAGTTTTTTGGCAATTTGTTTTGAGATTTCAGGGGAGAATGTGGTGAGAAATTTTCTAGAATTTGCAAATTTGGTAAATGCATTTTTTAATTTTAATTTTAAATTTGGGGGATTTTCTTTTAAAACGTTCTGGTATCGTCATGGAAATGTATTTGTTATTTTGGGGGAATTTGATGGGTGGTTTCTGGAAATTTGCAAGAATTTTCATAGAAATTTGAGGGAATTTGTTTGGATGTTTGGGGTAATTTCTGTCGGTTTCATGGAATTTTGTAAAAGGTATTTGTCATTTTGGGGAATTTTACAAGAAATTTTAAAGGAAATTTGCTTGAAGAATTTGTGAGATTTGTTATGGGAATTTGCAATTTTGGGGGAAATTGTTTTGAAATTTTGCTTTAAAGATTTTCTGCATTTTCATGGAAATTTGGGAAGAATTTTCATTGGAATGTTTAGGTTTTACGATAAAGTCCCTTAAAACATTTTGGGAATATTTGAAGAAATTTTTGAGTATTTTTATGGGATACTTAGATCATATGTTTAAGAATTTTCACAGAATATTTAGGGAATTTCTTTGAAATTTCAGGGAATTTGTGTGGATTTTGGAAAGAAAAACATTTAATGGAAATTTTGTTGATGCTTGGCCTTAGCAAGTCCTTGTGGTCCATCATCAAATAAGAAGAAAATGACTAAACCATACTTCTCTGAATGACTGAGACCATTCTGACCGACTGAAGCCCTCCATCTTCTTGCCAACAGATGCTCTGATACTGCTCCAGTGCTCTGTTTTCTCTACCTGCAGTAAATTTGTGGACACCATGTGATAAAACAAACAAACAAAAAAAGAAAAACTACTTTCTGTTCAAAGACAAGGCTGGGCTTTTAAACGTATCAGGTCCTACTGATCCCCAGAAAAGTGTGAGCAACTACAAATGCATTCCAGACAAAAGCTCAAGTCTCAGGATGTTAAACTTATGGCATTATGAAAAGAAATAATCAGAGTAAAAACACATAAAAATGTTAAAATTGTACAGAGTGTACTTTTACATGTTCCAACAGTACTTTTAATATCCTTAACATTAAATCTAAAATCGTAGTTGATTTCACAAAAGCTGTTTTGCCTTAAAGTGAATTAAAATGTGCTGAGATGCACTTACCTCTCCTGTGAGAGTTTGGCTCACTAGGCTGAAGGTAGTTAATGTGGTTTTAATAGGGACACACTTGTCATAGCATGTAGCAACTACATGCTAGCAACTTCAAGAGGCCGGTTTTCAGGACAGCAGGGCTTTAAGCTAAATGCTAACATGAGCAGGTATTTTAAAAATGATAATGCTCACAAGACAGTGATTAGTTGGTATGGTGTTTACTCATCGTCTCATATAAATGTGTATCATAGAGTGTACACAGTCTGAGTGATGTCAGCCATCTGAGGCTGTCTTTAGAAGCAAGGCTGTGGTGGTCAACATACTGAATGAAATGTCGTCAATCTAATACTCAGGTTGGAGCTGAGGCAGGCCTCAGGTTAAGGTCTCATGCTTTAAGCAACACAAGAATTTGACTATGGATGACCCAATTTGATCTTGTTTCATTTGTTTGTGTGTGTCCTATAATCTTATAAAAAAAATATTACTGTTTTTATAGTCACTACCATCTTTGTTATGTACAAGGATTCAACATTTATGCATCAATACAGTTGGAAAAATGAAAATAGAATTGTTTTATATGGGGATAAATAAATCCTTGCTTATACAACTATAATTACTCGTACTTCTTGATTAAATCTGTTCAAGATTGATGACAGACATCCCAGAGATATTTTCCTGATATCTTATCCAATTAGACTTTGGTTTATGGCTTACAGTGCTGAACACAACACTGTCACTCCTCACCCAGCAATAAAGAAGTATAAATGGGCGGGAATGTAATAAATGACTGCTGCAAAAGCAATGCCAGGAAACAGAAACATAAGTTAGAAAAAAGAATCTTGACTCAGAGTTTCCAGGGTTTATCTCAGGGTGATGTCCTTCCACATAGGCACGCTGGCAAAATAAGTCCTGATAAGTTAGCTGTCTAATAATTCAATAAACTATTATACACACATCATGTTGTAGTAACTGTGTATAAATGAAAGTGTTTTATATCTGAGTATTTTTTTAAATAAAAATTAGTAACAGGTCACCAAATGTGGAAAGTAACTCTGCTTTACTCAGATTACAGTAACTGAGTAGTTGTTTTGGGTAGTTAAGTCAATTTTAATCAGAGTAACTGTGCTTTTACTTGAGTACAATATTTGTGTACTTTTACCACCTCTGCTGATCACAAGAATGTAAAGAAATCAGAGGGCTGATTTAACATGGGTCAGATCAATTAGGTAACCCTACCTGATTTATTGTTAAGATATTATTACTAAATTCAGCCTCCACACAGTCAAATGAAGAGAAATATGCACCGTGTAAGTATGGACGGCAAATTCATCTTTCATACTTTTTTCTTTTGAGGCTTAAAAAATAAGATAATTCATGTACACAGATTAAAATATCCAGCCAGATCTACTTAAAACACTTAGACAACTATTTTAGTAGATCAAGCCAGATTGATTCTTGTATAAATCACACATTTTTTTCATACATGAACAAAAGAATCCACATAAACTGCATTTTTAAATTAGATTCAACAAAACTTTGAATCGCTTATCTTTTCCTTTGTAATAAATGGCATTTCAATCAAGCCCAACTTGTATTCATTAATAAGTTAAAATGAAAGTACTTTTTGTTTAAAAGTGTCATCTTTAAAAGATGTAATTAATGACATCAAACAGGGCACCATGGGTGCTCTCTCACCCATGGTACAAAAGTGTTAAATATCAATAACACCAATGATCCATCTGAAACATGAAAAAATGAATCCCAGCAGTGATCAATGTGCAACAGGTAACATCTAAACTCACCTAAACACATCTAAAACACATATAAGCAATCTGCCCATTGGCATCATGGGAAAACTGCCTACATAACCCCAGTTTTGAAACCCTCCAGCCCTGCCATGTCCTCAGTCAACAGCTCAGCTGTGTCTGACTGTTTCAATAGCTCTTTATTGCTTATTTGGAAATACCCACAATGCACCACAGGAGGCATAGATGGTTCATGGGTAATGTAGTACTTTGAGTTTTGAAATACAGATTGAAGATAAGAAGATCAGGTTCTGCTCTGTGGATAAACTTCGAAAGACTGGCTTATTTAGTCCAATGTCTTGTGTTTTATCAAATAAAAAAAATAACTTAAAAACTAAATGTATTTATGTAAAGCTATATTTCTATGATATCACAGAATAAATTAAGTTAACCCTTTAAAGCCTTTTGATACAGTTTTGTGAGACCTCTGTCTTATCAACATGGTCAATAATTTCCTTAAAAACCTTTTGTATACAACCTGATAAATGATTCAGATACCCTCCAGTACATTATTAGTTGCTAAAAAAAATAAGCCCCATGTGTCAAATCTGATATTTAAAAAAAAGCAAAAAAGAGGTGAAAAAAGAAAGACAGAGATGTGAAATGTTGTGGCTTTTTGGGGGGATTTTGGTTAAGGTTAAATAAAAATCTCAGTTCCAAAATATTACATTTTTTTAGCTATTATTTGAAATATCGGGTGTACATTTACAGGGTTGCACCAATAAAAAGGCATATTTTTTATATCTTAATATAGAATTCTTGCTGTTTAATAAATAGCTTTTGGGTCCATTTTGAAAAGGTCATATTTATATTAATACTGCATGGAGTCTTCAAGCGACATTTCACTATCATATGATACTTTCTGAATGCACTGTAGCAGGACTCACCAGCATGTATCACAATCTACTACATTTTATAGTAGATTGATTTTTCATGTGCGTTAGGTCTAACTTTAATTATTCTTCACTCGGTTTCTAGTGTGATGAAGACTGATGAAAACATTTTTTAAAAACCTGTATACATTGTTTATTCATTAGGTATGGGTTCTTTATGTATTCTTCTATTTAATATTTAGAATAAAATGGTGTACTTTTACTTTTTTAGTTATTTTTGAAATCACTACTTTTACTTAAGTATATTTTGCGTTAAGTACTGTACTTAATCACATTTTCAAAGGCATCAAGTACTGAGTAAAAATATAAACACTAATGCCACAACCATGAGGTCCAAGCTTTCTGCCAGCTACATGAAAACGACCAGCTGTTAGGCTTTCACAACACATGACGGTCAGTACAGGCACATAGCAAGAGAATATTCCATATTTCTTCCTTGAACAGCTTTTGCATCATACTTTAGGTTAGGTCAGCCCTTATAATAAATAATCTGGTTGGAGGTCCATATTTTCTTGTTTTTATTGCACATTAAGGCCAGGTCATATTTCAGTTTGAAAGCCCCTTAGGTATCAAAAGTAGCTACTCACAACTCAGTACTTTGAGTGCATTTTAAATGACTTACTTTTTACTTTTACTTGAGTACTTTTACTTCTACTCAAGTGCATTTTTAACCAGAGTAACTGTACTTTTCCTTGAATACAATAGTCTGGTACTTTATCCACCTCTGGAATAACAGAATAGGTCTTAGGAAAAACGGAAATTAACTGTTTTAAAACTTAGTTTTATGATAAAAGAGAAAAGTAGTTTATGGAAGAGGATTAGGGCCACTGATTTTTATTTATTTATTTATTTATTTGAGATGCACAAGGTTATTTTCTAATTCTGAGATTAAAGTCAAAATTCTGAGATTAAAGTCAAAATTCTGAGATTAAAGTCAAGCTTCAGAGATTAAAGTCAGAATTCTGTGAAAAAAGTCGAGATTCTGAGATTAGAGTCAGAATTTTGTGAAAAAAGTCGAGATTCTGAGATTAAAGTCAAGCTTCAGAGATTAAAGTCAGAATTCTAAAAAAAAACCTCAGAATTCTACGATTACAGTCTTCTGATTTTAAAGTCTGAATTTTTTTGTCTTAGAATTCTGACTTTAATCTCAGAATTCCAACTTTTTTCTATGAACTCTGACTTTAATCTCTGAGTGCTGACTTTTGTCTCTCAAAGTTCTCACTTTAATCTCAGAATTTCGACTTTAATCTCAGAATTTTGACTTTTTTCTCACGTGTAAAAAAAAATGCGTCTGAAATATTTTTTTTCAGTGGCCCTAATCCTCTTCCGTAGTAGTTCAGTCTCGCAGCAAGGTCATACTTTACTTTCATCACATAAAGCTAAAAAGCGAAACAAGTAAATAAAAGCAGTAGATCACCCAGTGTCGGTAACATGTCCTACGTTTAAAATGTTTTTTTTCTTTTTAACATTTACATTTAAGTCACTGTTCCACTTTTCTTCTCTCTCCTGAATTACCCAGTCTACCCTGAACTTTCGAGTGTAAATGTCGCATCTTTTCTGTCCATTACGGTAAAAATGGCTGCACGGCGTGTGCTCTCCACTCTGCAAATACGCAGAAATGGGGGTGTAACAGGGAACTGCAGAAACCCAAAACAACAGTGAAGCTGGATTACCTTTTCAAGAAACAAAAAATGGCGATTGTGGAAATAACCTCGGGGACTGCTAAACCATAAAGCCGCGCAATTGACGGCCAGTATGTGCTGATAAAACGAGAGTGTAATGTTTAGCACCTTTTTCACAGCAGTGGTGAAATCCACGGAATGTTCCACACTGGAACAGCTGACCATTGGATGCCGCACTTAGCCTAACGAGATGTGAACATTACAAGGAAAATATCAGTGATCAGATGTTTGCATATTAACAATCAGGTAACTGCACTCCTCCTCTTCTTTTTGCTTTATCTCGGTTGCATTTTGAAGATTTGTGGTGCGTGTTAACGGGAGATGGTTGACGGGTTATTAGGGTTGTCATCCTGCTCAACCTCCAGCCCCTCCTTGTTTTGCTGCTACCGAGAGCGATGTTGTAATGTTTACATTTATTCTATGTTGCAAACCACTGCTGCTCACCTTGTTCTGCTTTTCAGTAAGTGCGTAGATTTGAATGCATGCAGAAGACTAGATTTGCTCGGAAGCTTTGCAGCATTCAAAAACAGACACAGACATTATTTATTTACTCTCACTGAACAAATTGGGCCTTATATCTAGCTTATTAGGCCCATTGGAGCTTGATAGTCCTTCTGTGCAGAGCACACCAAAGCGTTTGGAGCTGCATTGGCAAAACTTTAAAGCTACAGCTGTGAGATTCCGTGTTAGAGCTGATGAAGGCTGCTCCTCACTTTGTCATGCAAGTGCAACATTACATAACCGGCTGGGTAGTCTACTGTACAGGAGGACACTGTGGCCTCCAGTGAGGGGAGAAACAGACTGTGGGCCAACGTAGAGCCTCGGAGCTGGGTCAAAGATGATTAAAAAAAAACAAACTTAAATAGAAGCAGATAGATTTATGTATAGTTTGCAGTCATGGAGACTTTTCAGTAGGGAAATAAGTAAAAAGTTATTTACTAAGCTTAAGTAACACCTTTAAAAACACTACATCACAACATAAGATCTTCTATTAAAATTCTTTTGAATCCTTCAAGTAGCAGGGACTTTCAAAGTAAAAGCATCAATCTTTGCTGAGTTCCTTTCAATCTCTCAGGCACACTGTATTTTCAAAATTTTGAGTCCTAATCATTTCAAAGGAATTTCCTGACATCTTTAGTAGACTGGATTTGAAAATAGAAATCACATTAATTTCCCAGTTATTCCTCTAGAATCTCTTAAGTAAGCTAAATTTTCAAAGAGCCTCAGTCTTGTCAGTTTTTAACAACTTCTAGGTATTTTGATTTTCAAAATAAAGGCACAGTCATTGACAGCAATTTCTTAAGGCTATCTATTGATTTTCAAAATAAAATAATGATTCACAGTTGTGTATTGAAAGCATCTCAAGTGATATTGACTTTCAAAGAGCCTCAATCATTTCAGAAAAGTTTTAAAATAAATGATTTTGTGCCTTTTTTTTTTTTTTTTTTTTAATTTACACTTACTGGATTATCAAAATAAAAGCCTTGATCATTCAAAGTCATTTCTTTGGAATCAGTTTAGTAGACTTGATTTTCTAAATTAAAGCCCTTGTTATTTCAGTGTTGTTTCCTTACAACCACTTAAGTAGACTGGAATTTCAAGATGAAGTCCTAAATCATTCACAATAATTTATTGAGAGCATCTTAAATAAAATTGATTATCAAAATAAGAGCCTCAATTATTTTAATGTAGTTTTTAAAGAATGGTTTGAGTGCTAGATTGAAAAATTGGACATTTACTGTGTTTTCAAAATTGAAGCCTTGATAATTCAGTCGTTTCCTTAGATTTTAGTAGACTGGATTTTCTAAATGAAAGCATAGTCATTTCAGTGTTATTGCTTTACCATATAAGTAGAGAGGGATTTCAAAATAAAAGCCTCAAGCATTTCACTGTTTTTCTTTAGTCTCTTAAATAGACTTGATGTTTTCTGTAGAAGTTCCTTGCAATCTCTTAAGTAACCTGGATTTTCAAATTAAAAGTCTTAGTCGTTTCAGGGGAAATCACTTTAATCTCACATAGACTGGGTTCAAAAAAGCCTCTGTCAATTTCATAGTAATTCTTTAAATCAACTAGTAGACTGGATTTTCAAAATAAATGCCTTGAACTATCCAAAGTAACTTTTTTTTTTTTTTACATCTCTCAAGTAATAATGCTTTTCAAAACAAAAGCATTAATCACTACTAGGCCATCTCTTTAGAATCTCCTAACCAGACTGGATAATCTCATTAAAGCCTTTTGCAGAGTTAAAAGAAATTCTTCTGGTCTGCATCAGTGTTGGTGTCTACTGTAATCATTTTACCCAATATATAACAGGTTAACAGTCTTTTAATCTATAAACTAAGGTAGGATTACAACTAGATTATTTTCGTATAATTTAATATAACAGTGGATATTATTTTAAAAATTCAAGTGTTCAGTTGTGTAACGAAGTTGAAGTATAAAGAGGCATTAAATTAATAAACTTTAGTTAAGTTTATGTACATCAGTTAATATTTGAAAAATAAAATGCTTACTGTTTGACTAATATTTTGACTTTATATCGGAAAGGGCAGAACAAATGACCTCTTTATTATGCAGCAAGTGTTTAAACAAAAGTTGGAAATATTAGATATAGGATTCTACGTCATACGGAGCTTTGTATTTGCAATCTTAAAACAACAACAACAACAGGATCTGCTTGTTTTCATACATTGTATCAAAGACTGGACGTCTATGTCTGTGTTTGCTGTACGCTGATTGGTGACTCTGACAAAGGGGCGGGGCTTCGGCATAACAATGCATTTCAAGGAACATACACGCGCCAAGGAATGTTTTCTTCTGCTGGGTTACTAACGTTTTCTTAACTCACGTCTAGCGGTATTTCCTGCTCAGCTAGACGCTGCCGTTAACCGACAGGCCGTTTTACGGTGCCTGGAATAAGGGGTACCCCTTGCAGCAGTTGGAAGCGTGTGCTAGCTGGCTAGCTTTAGCAGGAGAATAGCAGCTCCGTCCGACATTGTCAAAAACCTGTCGGAGGAAACGGCAGGCTCTCAGTAGTCTGGATATTCGAGCTTTCACCAGCTGGTGGTCGCCGGTTAGAAACGGTTACATATGAGGATAACTTGATGGGACGCGACATTTCGGAGGCTGAAACACCTGCCATCTCTCCCTCCCACCGAGCAAGCAAACTAGCTAAAAAAGTAAGATGTGATTTGTGTTTTGAGTAACTCGCCCAGCGTTCAAAGAAAGCTGGCCTCCGTCTGATTTAGAGAACATATTACATGAGTAGAAAATGTATGCAGTGATGAATGAGCAGATGTTCTAACCATGTATTAGCATGCTGGCTTGATAGCCTCCTACAAGCAGTTATCTGCAGCGAGTGAGCACTGCTATACTTGGACAAAGCGTTAGCCTAGCTTGGCTAAAGTAGGCTGCTCTCGCTAGACAAGGGACTTCGAATTGGCCCTGAAAATAAGAAACCACGCACACCCAACGCTAATATATTGTCTTTTTAAAGTGGTGTGTGCGGGGTTTTAAATTGTATTATTTTAGATAATGTTATAACGTTACAATGGCCTCTTAAATTGTCAGATAGCGGACGCTCCCGCTTGTCTAGCCCATCTTTTGTTGTTGCTTTGTCTTTTGAGCACATGGCTTTCCATGTTTTGTTCATGCAGGCTACAGCGACCCCTGTTTATTGTGTCCCCGCTGGTACCGCATTAATTACACCACTAAGTAAGCACTCAGAAATTCCCAGTTGATTTTAATGGTTTAGTTATTTAGCACATATTAGAATAAATCAGTGTAATACATTGAAATTTGAAATGAAGAGGACTGGGCGCGGCTGACACGATAAACGTGGGACTTTACGAAGTAGGAAAGTCTTTATTTTAATTTAAAACGTGTTAAAAATTGCATCAGGCCACATATAATGGCTTGCCCTCTGATCGGTGATAACATTGAGTCATGTTTTTCAAACATAAATCCTGAATTAAACATATATTTTTATCGTTAATGCAACAGAGATTTAAAGTCCTGCTGAGATCTTAGAGCAGCCAGATGTTACTTTTCAGCAGTGGGCACTGCATATTCCATCTCCAAACGTCATAAAGGAGTGATTTTTTTGGTGCAACGTGTTCATAATTCATTCTTTTTATATCTTCCTGTTAAAGAGTAGAAAAACTGTCAGAAGTATCCATACTTGATGCATTACTTTCAGTAATTAACCTACTCTATGCTCACTGGTCCACGCAGGATATAGTTAGCTTTGCAGATTATGAAGCAAGGTTGTGGGTAACTTTGTCAATTGATGTGTTTTTGCAGGGTTAAGACAATCAGAGGCCACATACAAGTGCCTCCACTGTACCGTTTCCTTTCCCAGAGTGTGACTCGTCTGCACGACGTCACCAATGCGACCATGGGAAATAGCAGTAAATAGGCTGCCACCAACAGCCCCCTTAAACCCGAGGAGGTTCCTTGGAGAGCCCTGCAACGCCCCAGTGCATCTCAGGAGAAGGTAAAAACTCTGCTATATCTTGTTTAAGAATTTTCTTCTTTTGAAGTTCAACTTGTTCTTTAGGGTGATCATGTTAAGCTCAGGGAGCTTTTAGCATCAGTCAGATAAAAGTAAAGTGTATGACTTGTAAGGTCTTACCTGCAGGGAAAAATGAAAAATGCAATCTTCTTTTTCCTGAATGAATGTCTAAAATAATAATACATATTTTGAAATTGATTGCAGACAGTACAACAACACATGTTAATTTTAAACTAGCCACTAAGTGTACTATTAGTATGTCTGACTTTCTGATAGTTTTTCCTCCCCTAAAAGAAATGTATTGCTGCACATATCAGGCCTCAGCCTCTATCCAGCAAAGCTAAACTCTGACTCAATGTACTAAAGACAATTTTTAACAGTAAAACATTATGAATACGGTAATGTATTCACTAAACAAGAACTGCCCAGACCTTACAGTGGTACAGCTGTAATTTAAAGCAATTAATGAAGATGGTTATTAATGCATTTTGTTTGGGTAGACAGTGCAATGCAGAAATGGGTATTGAGACTGGCAAGTTGGTTGTGTCAGCTCTATAAATTAATCTTGTATGATAACGTCTTTAAAAAATGTTAGCTTTAAATATTTAAACATCTTTAAATAGGCTGTAGATATTTAGTTGCTCATATAGTCTAATAAAATTATAAGCTCTTTTTAAAGCCTGTAATGCCTTTAATACATCTGATATATGTTGCATTTACAGGGGTAGAGTTTCAAACTATGTGCAGTAGGGGTGTGTATTGGCAAGAATCTGGCAGTACTATATGTATCCCGATACAGGGGTGCTGATATCGATATATTACGATACTGTAAGCAGGGCAATATATTGCGATATTTACATATATTTGTATGTATATGTGTGGGTTAATATATACATATATATATACATTTCAGACTGTCTGCTTTATACACATATACAGTGCTTAATAAATTTATTAGACCACCACCCACAGGAAGGTTTATGCCACAGCTGCCCTAAATAAACAGCATAAGTAATTACCAAAATCATTTTTTATGTTTCTGCAATGGTTAATACACCAATATGTAGAAGCTCTTTAACCAAAAGAATATTGTTAATGCTAAAATATAATTATTATTGTTATCCATGAATTTTCAAATTTACTGATTTACAAAAAAAACTGAAAAATAGTAAAGCACATTATTATTTCTTGATTAATATGTGAAATTATAATTATTTACTTGCATTCCTGAACAGAAAAATGAGTTTTAGTGGTTGAATGTTATGCTTGATTAATTTCTGACCTCTCAGAGAAGCCCAGTGAGCCGGCTCAAATTTGGGTATAAAAAGGAGAATTCAGTTTGAAATTCCTCATTCCTGTTCAAAATGGGAAAACGCGGAGAGCTCACTGAAAATGAGGGAGTCCGCGTTAAAGCACTTCATGATGCTGGATGGTCTCTGAGACAAACAGGGGAAGACATAAAGTGTTTTCACAGTGTGGTCAAGTATGCTTTGGAGTCAATTGCCGAGACTGGTACTTACAAAATGCGCCAAGTAAGAGGCAGGAAACGAAAGTTAACCGAAGCAGATGTCAGACACCTCAAGATTTGAAGTACTAGAGACAGAAGGAAGACCACTGCTGATCTTCAGGCAGAGATGAATGCTTCTAGATCAGAGTCTGAGAAAGTCTCCAGAAAGACCATAAGCTTGTATGTCTTTACATTTTGACAAGGTGCTAGTGGAGGGAGACTGTGGGACACAGGCTGATCCTCACGTCCAACTTTAAGGACTGTTGGACCGTGTCGTTAGGAGGACATGATGGGCCAGTGTTTTAATCGTATTATGGAAGCCGTCATTGCTAACACTCACTACACGGCGCAGGTCTTTACAAACAAAACAAAGTATTGACTGTATTTATGGTTGCATGAATAAAATCCAGCAGTAGCATCAGCAGGCTTCTTTCACGTTAACAGCGAAGCCATTGCTATGATGTCAGGTCCGTCATGTCGTCTGAGTGTTTCACTCTGGCGTGGCATATCTTACATAGGACTGGACTCCTGTCTGAGTTTGTACTGTCTTAAATGTTTTGGAAGCCAAAACAAGTTCATATATCCGCTACGAATGCAGCAGAAGCTGCACTGCTGTGTAGGCACGAGCAACCAGCTCGCTCAGACTGGAAGTCTCTAGTGATCTTGTGGTCTAAGCAGAGGAGCAGAGGGAACAGTCAACTGCCTGCTGCCAGCTGACGGTACCTGCCGCCAACTAGCGGTCAGGGATGTAATTACACCACAAACTACTGCACCAACAAAGTAAATCGTTGAGAAAATATCAATACTGCATTTTAAAATATTGATACAGTATTGTGCCATAAAATATTGCGATATATCAGTGTATTGATATTTCCTTACACTGCTAATGTGCAGCAAGTAATTCTTTCTCTCTATGATCTTACAGCCCACCAGTGAGACGCCAGTGGGGGAGAAGAGACAGACCTGTTCTGCATAGTTCCCTGGTCCAGGATGAGAATTTCCATCATCTGCTTTTCTCCCAACACCACCAACAGGTTCCTTTAGATGAGTCCAGACAATATAGCCACACCAGCACAGCACCACGCATGCTTCACCCTGCTGCTCATCTTCCCCAGCAGAGCCCCATCATGGTGGATCTACATGACCAGGTAACAACAGAAACAGTCTGATGGGTGCTGAAGTTTCAACAATCAAAACAGTGTGGTTTAATAATCTCTTCTTTCTCCTAAAAGATGCACCAGGGATCAGTTCCAATATCATACACTGTTACGACGGTGACAACCCATGGATTTCCCATCCACACCGGGCAGCCCCTTCCAGGGTGCAACACTCAGCAGCTCCCAGCATGCTCGGTAATGTTCAGCGGACAGCTCTCTCTGCTCTGCTGCCTTCCTCCTCCTGTGAGTTTGAAAAGGAAGAGCCCAAATGTCATAGTGGCATCCATGTAGCACACCATACCAGCCATGCAACGTGTCACTGTTCATGACTAACAGATAAGCTCCAGCTGTTCCTGTTTAGGGTTTGTGCTTTAGTCTTTATGTTAGCACAAACAGTCTAGCAACATAAAAATGACCATATTCTTCATTTAGTTTATTTTTGGAAGCAATCAGACTTCAGAATAATAATAAGTGTGGTGTTGTGGCAGTGCTGTGGTGTTATGTAATGCATTGCTTCTGTTCACTACACGCTTACAACATGCTTTCATTACAATAGCAAATATGAGAAGCAAATATGCTTTAGTTAGGTGAAGATTTATCTAAGTTTGATAGAGATGATTTTCATTTATGTATTCATATTTATAAAAATATTTCCTTTCCTCTCTTTTTTTCTCTCCCCAGCTCATACAGGCATGTACCATGCAGCATATGCCAGTGTCTTATCAAGCCTTTCCACCCCTGATCTCCAGCGAACATTTTGTATTGCACCCAACCCCATCTGTGCCCCCCCACCAGCCGCCGCACCTTACTCCTCTGAGCCAGTTTGTCCCTTTACAGCCTCAGCACCCACGCATGGTGAGTATGCCACACTGAACATGTTTCAATTAATTAAACACTATACAGTAAATATGCTATCTTTGGTTGAATTTGCATACACCTATTGGAGATAACAGAAACCTTTCTTGTACATCTGTCTTCTCAGCCTCTACAGAGGGTGGAAAATGAAGTTGACCTAAGAGGGGACCAGCACCCATTAGGGACCTTCTCTTACCCTCCATCTCATCACCCACCAGCGCTGCCTCCGTCTCTGCCCTTACAGTATCTTCCTCAAGAGCCTCTGCATCAGGAGCTTCCCTTTGGAGTGGTAAGACAGCCCCCAAGTCATTAATTTTACAGATAAAGTAGAAGTCTCATTATGACTTTGTTGTGCATGAACTGCACCATGCTTGTCCAGATTTATATGTATTCACAGTTAGAATTGGTGCAGTACAAAGGGAATGTAATTTAACTGAAGAATGGAATTTTGTTCCTTTTAAAATTATTATTTAAATTTTTTTGTGCATTTCCTGGTTGTACGTTTATTTCCATGCCTTTTTCCTGACCAAGAATGATCAACTTGTCCTTTTTCTTGGTCATGCATGTTTCTTTTATCCGTATATCAACATAAGGGTGATGTTTAATAAAAATGCTTCACTTTAATTATATACATTTGTTCTACAGTATACCACTAATTACTCCATTTTTCCACAGCCATATCCACACATGCTGCCCCGACGAGTGAGTGGACAAAGATACCGGTTGCAGCAGCCCCTCCCCCCTCCTCCTCCCCCTCCATCTTACTACCCAGGCTTCCTCCCTTACTTCTTGTAAGTATCTGCAAGGAAATTAACCCCTTTGTGATGTATAGCCGTCTTAATCCTGTGTCTTCTCACAGAGTTATTTACCTCACTTTAAATAGACTGTAGATAAAATCATTTCACTTTCAATTTATTAACCTTGCTGATGGAATGGCCAGATTTCATGTCTTTCATCAGGCAAATCCATCTTTTAAAGCTCCAGTCTGAAACAACTGTGCAGAGTAGCTATAGTATAGCAGCAGTTTATTTTATCAGCACTGGACCGCATTTCTTTATTACAGACAGAAAGACTGTAATGAAAGCTTTTCTTGGTGGAGAAGATGGTTTTGCTCTTCTGCTAACTGGCTCAGCATGAGTTTGTGGTAGTTGAAGGCAGGGTTTTGTACTAAAAGCTGGTATTGATGACTGCTGGTGGAGCTATTAGCTTTGCAGTTTTATTAGAAGTGTAAAAACTTTTTTTTAAATTAAAAGTATAGAATCCAACTGAAAGATATTCTCACTGGATAAGATTTTTTGCTTTTTTCCCTACTGGCTTTAGCATTAATTTTATTTTACGTACTAGCTCCAGTTGTACCTATTAGCAATAGTGGTTACCGTGGTGACTTAACTTCAGAGCTGCTCATGCCCATTACATGAAATTTCTTCTTCATTCTGATTGGCCCATAATGAAGGAGTCAGGCAGAACACTTGTCCAATCCCCTTCTAAGATAACTAGCAAAGGTTTTGCCCTCCCCAAACACTTTCAATGGACGGTTGCCAAGATAGATGTGAGACGCATCCCACTCAGTGGATTTGTGGAACAGTCTATCTGGTGTGTCAGGTTTTGATATTATCAGTATAATATTGGTATCAGAAGATTAGCTTAAAAAGCGGAATACCTGTAAAATTCTCTTTATTTTTACGCCAGATATATTGGCTGTTCATATCAGCAGTATAAATTATATATTATCCTTAAATATCAGCAATATGTTAAAAAGCACTATCAGGCATAGGTGGTCGCCTGGAGTTCCACTCACTCAAGGGAGCCCAACGTGATGAAGGCCCCTGGCACATAACAGACGGTCTACTCCCCCTCTCCTTTCTTAGCGCTGCTTGACTCAGCCTTTTTTTGCACTGAAAACACTTGGCATTTCTTACCACTGAAAATGGTGGGAATGGATCGTATCGGCTAAATAAGTTTTGAAATGTCGGCATATCAGATAGCAGCAAAAAATTCAATATTGTGCATCCTTATTTTATGTTTCTTCTTTTCAAATGTTTGAAATGATTCTTTACTGTTGTTACCACGCAAGACTTTACAAGATTCTTCTCCCTATCTGCCCAGGTCAATGCTTCCTGTTCCACCAACAGCAGTGGGACCTGCCATCAGTCTGGACCTGGATGTGGACGATGTGGAGATGGAGAACTATGAGGTGAGTGTTAAGTTTTGAAAAACAGTGAAAAAGCAGTGAAAAATCTTTTCTTTTTGTTTTTCTTTTTTTCCACAAGATGACTACAAAGTCCATGCCAAAGATTTGGAAAAGTCTCCATTAAGTTTATTTTATTATTTTCATTTATTATACAGTTCTAAACCTAGACAGAAGACGTGCACTTCATTGAAAATGCAACTGTGTGTTCATTGGTCCCCTTGGTAGCATCAGGTGACAGGCAGTCTCTGCATAATGTCTACAGGGATGTCTTAAGTACTTTAGTGTTGGATGATAAATTTGTCTGATCTACTTTGCAGAACCAGAAATGCAAGGGTGGAAATTGACCAGTTATATTTACTCAAGCTACTGTAAATGTGTAGATTTTTTTGAGTTGTACTTTTTTGAGAAGCGTTTAAAACCAGTGATTGTACTTTTACTCTAGTTTATTTTGGGGAAGGCATTGTATGTCCCTGCATTAAAAGAAAAAAAATTGCAATAAGAAGAGGCCCAAACCTTTAATGTTAATGCAGGAGTGTCAGATTCTGTCACAGAAGGGGCCGGATTCTGAATTTAGCTCCAACCCAAGGGCCTAACAGGGCCAATATTTAATTATTACCTGTCAACCAGTAATACATCATAGCTTAGCACTGATGATAAATGATTTTAAGTTCAGGTTAAACAGCTCAAAAATGAGAGAAAATGCCAAAATAATACAATTGAAAATGTCAAAAAGAAATTGAGATAAATAGTCTAAATAATAAATTGAGAAGGTCAAATATGAGATAAAGGCCCAAATATTTCATTCAAAAAGTTAAAATATGAGATAAAATGTCAAAATTGAAAGTAAATAATGAAAACACAAATGATTTTCTTTTCCCATATCCCTGACTTTTTGTCAAACTATTTTTATCTGTGACTTAATAATATTTTAAATAATCAAGGCTTAGTTTACATTTTCATACTGGAGTAAATCTGCAGACCTCATACTGCTGGGCCAGTTATAAGAATATGATCTTGTGGGCCTGGTGCAACTGTATCATGGGCCCCCGGGCCTGGAGTTTGACACCCATGGTCTAATGTAAACTGAAAGTCATTTAGAAGTGTATATTAAGAGAATGTTTCTACATCACTTCCAAATTAGCAATTGCACTGCAAGCTATTAAAATGTCTGTAGTTTTTTCACATGAAGAAAGAAACATATTTTACTTTTCAGCCCCCTCTGGTATCAAAAATAACTTCTCACTGCTTGGAGTGAACATTACATTAATTACTTTTTACTCTTACCTGAACAGATTTTTTGATGGGTAATTTTACTTCTACTTGTGTAAATTGTTACCTCCGCCAAGGAGGTTATGTGATCGGGTGGGTTTTGTCTGTTAGTTTGTTAGCAACATAACTCAAAAAGTCATGGACAGATTTTCGTGAAATTTTCAGGGAAATGTCAGAAATGGCATAAGGAAGAACTGATTAGATTTTGGGAGTGATCCGGATCACCGTCTGGATCCAGGAATTTTTTAATGGATTCTTTACTACTGGGAGATAGGGCTAACGGCGGAGGTCTGTGCTGTTACCACTTTACACCAGGAGATGGCGGACATGAGTAACTTCATTCCCAGCAGGATGTTTTTGGTGCTGGAGAGAAAGACAGTGAATTGTAGCAAGAATACTCACAATGCTGGGAGGAAAAGAGGAATATTCACCCTCTGCCATGACTTTCAGTCGTCTGGTGAGACCATGGGTGCTTCCGCCATGAAAGTTCACATGTAGCGAAGCCAATGCTTTGCCTCACCATGTCTCCACGCCACCAGGGAGGGAGTAATCGGCAAATTCGATTTTGGGAGTGATCTGGATCCAGGAATGTGTCTTAAAGATTCTTCACTATTGGGAGATAGGGCTAATGGCGGAGGTCTGCGCTCTCTGAGTGCTTTTCTAGTTGTCAAAGTAACTTAACTTATAATAGAGCACAGTATTCTTGTACTCTTTCCATCTCTGCTGAACCTATCAGAGGTGCATTCCCTTTTTGGTGACATTCATGTCTAATGCAACGTCTGTCATTTCTCTTTCTCCTAGAGAAGTATCCTTCATCTGTTCAACAGTAGACTGTACAAGAGATACCATGGCTTTAAGTTTTGATAGAGATCCACAAGGTTATCAGCGTGATGTTGTTATGAGCAGATATGAAACTTTCTGGCCATATTTCCAACCAATTCATCGGTCATATGTACAAATAAGTTGTGCAGTATAAGATGACGCAATGGACCTACCTCAGTTGGAATTTTGTATTCATTATCAATAATTAAACTTTAGAGTGTGTTGTAAGGGCTACAGTTTAAGGTCTGAACTACAGCTAGTTTAGTTTTCTTGAAATGAGAAGAATTTGACTTTTGCATGATTTCAAGAACAAGCTGTTGTTGAAGTTGAAGAAAAAATATATTTTCAAAGTATAAGCTCCTTTATTAAAAGAGGTCACATTCTGATTTAGTGCTTACTGCAGCCATGTAACGGCTATTTGCAACTCCCTAAAAAGTAAAAAAAAAAGAAATGTAATTCTAACTGTTAAGATATATTTACCATTTAATGTACATGTGATCCAAATAGTTTCTTTGTTTTTACATTACAGATTGTCTATATTTGGAAAAAGAATACATCTCCCATTGATTGTAGAATTAAGGGCCTGGTCCACAGCTGGCATTCCTAAATTTTAATGAGATTTCTTCGCAGTTTAGGGAAATGAATCTGGCCAAAATTAGATCACATTGCAGATCATTAAAAATCTGATCTTGTCATGTCTGTCACTAAGAGTAAAGGAAAACAACTTTTCTCAATTTGTTTTTTGAATGGATTTTGGTTCAGTCCTTTCTGATGTTTCAGGCATTGAGGGAATCTAACAGCTGATTAGCTTTTTACAGTGTCAAGTAAATAAGTGGCTCAAATTTGAATGTTGGATTATACATGGATTGTTGGCTCTACTATTATGCAGGCAGAGTTGTTCTATAAAAGAAAAAAGTCCAGACAACCCCATTAAAATGCCACATTTCTGTAATGTAAAAAAGTCTTGGTCGGGATATTAAATTTCAGAACTTTTTCCATCTTTTATGTAGCCCTTAACATACAATTCAACTGAAAACCAACCAGAATCTTTTAGGAGGAGTTAATAAGAAAATAAGATAGGACCTGGTTGCATAAATAAAGACACTCATTGCACAACTGTTAAATGCACTTTTTTCTCTTATTGCAGCAGTCAGTCTTTTTAGGTAGGAGTCTAACGGCGTAACCTATCTCGGCCTTGCAAAATTTGTCAGATTGCATGAGAAACTAGAAAAGCACTCAGAGAGTGCAGACCTACGCCATTAGCCCTATCCCAATTGTACAGAATCCTTAAAAAAATTTCTGGATCCAGACGTTGATCCGGATCACTCCCAAAATCTAATCAGTTCTTCCTTATGCCATTTCTGACATTTACTGAAAATTTCATCAAAATCCGTCCACAACTTTTTGAGTAATGTTGCTAACAAACAAACAAACCCACAAAACCTCCTTGGTGGAGGTAATGACTGAGAACAAGGTCTGTAGGTCAACCCACTGATTTTTTAGCAGGATTCAGTTCTGGGCTCTGGCTGGGGCCATCCCAAAACATTTGCCTTCCTCTGGTGAGGTCATTCTTTTGTAGATACTGATGAATGCTTTCAGACATTATCACGCTATGAGGTGGAATTCATCTTTATATTCAGCTTTCTAGAAGATACCCGAAGGTTTTTGTGCGGAAACTGACTTTCATTGGGAGCTGTTCACGATTCCTTCTACGGGAACTAAAAGCCCAGTCCAGCTTAACAAAAAAATCCCCAAAGCAAGATGCTTTCCAACCGTGCTTCACTGTGGGTTTGGTGTTCTTTTTGTTAATGTGAAGTGTTGTGTCAAACATACCTTTCAGAATGATGGTCAAGAAGTTTATCACGAGTTTCATCAGACAAGGGCACGGTGAGGTACATATGCTGCTGTGAAACCTGACATACATGTTTGCTAAATTTAACCAACTTGTATGCGTTTTTAGAAAAAAAGACTTCCACCTTGCCACCACATGGCCAAAATATGAGAATACAAGGGGAAAAAGAGCAGAGGGGGTAGAATGGTGGTGGCAGCATCATACCTATAGATGATAGAGGATGCAATCCCAGACCTTAACCCAACACAAAAAAACAGTGGGGTAACTCTTGAGGTCTGACAGATTTTGAGCGCTGTTGCAAGAAGTGGCAAATTTTGCAAAGCCAGCATGGACTATGCTGAAACCCAAAAAGACGTTGCAATGAGAGGTGCTTTAACAAACTTTGCAGTAGGGGTGTCTATATTCATGTTACCAGGTTTATCTCACCTTAATGTTTAATATATTCTATCCAAATGATCCTGGTCAGATTATAGATTGCATGAAAGGTGGAAAAAAGTTCTGAAATTATATGTCTTGGCATAATTTTTGACATGACAAAAATCTGGCATTTAACAGGGGTGTGTAGACTTTTAGAGCCACTGTATCTGTTTGCAGAGACAAGAAAAATCTTCACTAAGTTCTCTGTCTATTATTGTCAACATGGAACTTTTTACCAGTATGCACCAAAGTCTGCAGATGATTGGCCAGTAAAGCTCAGACTATGAAGGCAGAACAGAAACCAGAACGCTTAACATGCTGAAAATCTTGAGTGCTTTCTACAGATTTTATTTTTCTTTAAGAATCTGTAAATTGGGATCAGAATATTTTGAATACCTTAAAGTTATAACAGTACTACATTACTGGGTATATTTCCATCGAAACCCTTCAGATTTCGTGTAAGAATTTGCAGAAATTCAGATATACAAACACATTTCTCTCCTGCTGTCATCTCATTATGTCCTTGGTTATAAAATAGATTCATTTATGTCTGTATGGATCACATCACAGTTTAAATGTGCTTGCTATGTAAATAAATATAATAGACCTGTAATCCCCTGTGTTGCTTTCTCTTTTTCTCTGTGTAGGCATTACTGAATCTGGCAGAGAGGCTGGGTGAGGCTAAACCACGCGGACTCACTAAAGCAGACATAGAACAACTTCCGTCCTACAGGTTCAACTCAGAGAATCATCTATCTGAACAAACGCTGTAAGTTGTTTTTCACCCCTTCAGTATAACCAGTCATACTCTGTTTAAATTATCCTCACCCTGTTTTCTTTTTTGCTCCCCTCAGGTGTGTTGTGTGCTTTAGTGACTTTGAGTGTAGGCAGCTACTTCGGGTATTACCTTGTAACCATGAATTCCATGCGAAGTGTGTGGATAAATGGTTAAAGGTGAGTTGTTTTTATACATAATTTATTGTTTCTAATGTGTATCTTGATACATGAAGATTAATTCCTGTTTTCATTTGCTTGACCTTCAGACCAATCGCACTTGTCCAATCTGCCGAGCCGATGCCTCGGACGTTCACCGGGAGGTGGAGTGAGAACTGTCTCTGAGTGCTGAACTTGAACGCTGCACACTCCAGAGTCTGTCCAGAAACTGGGGGCATCTGCCACCTAACCCGCGTCCTCCAGTAAATATAGCTTACCACCCCACTCCTCCTGCCCCTTCCTAAATAATAAGCAAATCCAGGATCGTCTCTGGAGGCTGTTGTACCTCTGCTGTGCTTCACTGTCCGAGTCTCATGAAACCCACTGCCTATTGCAGCTTAAAGCCAGAGGTCTGGGATTGCCAGCCACTTCTTTCTCTGCCCCCTCGTTGCAGATTCCAAAGATTTACCCTACGATGCATCTTTTGCTGCTTTTGTTTACAGGGTTTCGTTTTTATTTGGTGGATTTGGTTGTGGTGTTCATGACTAGCAGGAGTCCTGCATTGGAGGAGGCGAGTCGGGAGTCTGGAGGATGATGGGCTGGACACCTTGTGCAATTAGCAGAAAAATACTAGGATTACTTCACCATGAGTATCTGTGTTTGGAGGCGACGCCTGACCATCATAGATGCATGTTTGTGTAGGTGTTGGGCAAAGTGACTTGTTAATAATGTATGTTCTGCAATAATGTATTGATCATTTCAACAGTTTTACCCCTTATTTGTTTTAGATTTGCCAATGCTATTGTGAAAGCGTGACTTGCTGTGGTTAAATGCAGATTCTGTAAGCCTGAGGTTATGGACTGCAAGTGATGGGACATGCAACTGTGGGGTAACTCCAGCCCCAAATTATCCTCTTTGGAAAACAGATCTGTTCAGAAGCAGTCATGGATTATTGGACTGCGTATTTTGAGGTCATTTGGCATAACTGCACAAGTGCTACACCCACCCTCCATGTCAGCATTGTTCCTCTGGCAAGTGTGTACGTGCGTGTGCATATTGTGTGTGTGTATGTTTGTCCTGTTCACAGAGCCAATGCATTGTGTAACCACTGGATACAGGGCAGCATGCTAGGATTTGCATGAACTGTTGATTCAGACTAGCAATATTTTAATCAAGCATTGCCACCAAATTTATCAAATTTACAGAAAAAAGAAGAGTCAAAGAAACATATTAAAAGAACTGCTTGCTTATTCAGAAAGCGCCATGAGGAAAGATTTGCATGTGGTTCCACCCCGACTGTGTTTGAGGACGGGAGTCCTTGTCCGAAGGCTGTGCTGACGCCATAGAGCTCTGGAGGCCTGTGCAGAAAGCAATATGTGCATTAAGTGGCGAGTTTCAAATGAACTTTCTTCCCCTTTAGGAAGATGGGGCTTTTTATTTCTTTGTTTGTGAGCCAAATCCAATATACAGCTATAGCCTATACTGTTCAAGATTTCAGATCTGCCTTCTTATGACCTTGACAAGCACAAACCTATTACTAATCCTGAAAACACTTTGTCATTTCCACTTGTTATAAAGTATGCCGTTTTTGTTTTTAAAAAAAGGGGGTTTATTTATTGGTTTTAACTTCTAGAGAAAATTCATTGAAGGAAACAGTTGGAGCACTAACTATGTTTGTGTATGGTATGTGTTATATCCTGGTAACTTGGCTGGGTCATTGTCTTAGGCCATGGTAATGGTGTTGTAAAAGAGCAACTGTATGTATAGCTTCAGTGTGAATGCTTTTAGATAAACGTTTGAAGACAGAAGAATGTTGAAAACCTTTGTAGAAGTCACTGGTGACACTCCACTTTAAGCCAGCTGTCAGTGTCCCACAGTGATCAGGATGGGGTTCAAATGACAGCGGAAGTTCAGTAGTGTAGAAACACTGTTAGACTTCTAGTTCCCTGCTTGTGTTCACAAAAGGAAAAAAAACAGGAAACATTTGGGCTGGTAGGGAAGAGGGCAACAAATGAACTTTTGCTTTGGAGTCACTCTTGTCTCTTAACTGCCCCAGTAAGCACTAACAGGCAGTTGTTACCTTTGCTTTTATGTGTAAAGGGATCTTGCCTTTTTCTTTACTTTTGTTTCTTAAGTGAATGTGAGTCTTTGATGTGTGTGCCACCTTCAAGAGAAAAAAAGAAGCCATTTAATGAGTTAAACCCACAGCTTTGAGAATTAACCTATGTGTACATATCTATTTGCTGGCATATATTGTAAGTTAAAAAAAAATCACTCAGGGCCTCTCGGTATATGAAAATAAGGAGAACAGTTCATTTCAAATGGAAAGGTTGCCATGGGAAGGGTATATCTGAATTTAGTTTGGTCATTTTCCTCAGACTATAAATAATTTAATGTAATCAATTATAATATTCTGTTATGTCAGAAATAGTAGATATTACATCATTTAAAGACAGGCATGCAAGAAAAAAAGATCAGTAAATATGTTATTAGTATTCACTGAAAAGAGGCAATGTACACTGCAACTCATAACAAGTGTATTATTCAAACTGTTTTACTTTTGTTCTCTTACTCAAACCATATGTTTAACATAGCGGTTGTGATCCCATTTTTTAACGTGCCATGGTGCACACTCTATCCTACCTAATTCACTCCCAAATCTACTTCAGAGGTTTTTGCATGACTTAAAAAAAAGTAAAACAAGTGTGTTATAGTGGAGGATATCTCAAAATCTGGTTGGGACCTATTTAACGGTGCACAATATGCATGCTTGTCAACCAGATCCCAACTGATTTTTAGCTCTAGTTGGCTTGGGGTTCTGGGGGTTTGGATCTTAACGCTCAGCTGATAACTGCCATGCATTGTACTGCACACATTTGTAATAGAACTGAATGACTACAAGATTTTATTGCGCTAACTTCATTTTATAGGAAAAAAACTGGTCTTGAATCCAGATCTTCTTACATACATTGTGTTACTGTTATTGCCCTAACGACTGAAAATTACATGCTCTGAGACTACTGTAGTTAATCAAAAGCCATAGTGAAAAGGTGCTAGATGTTCTGCTTTTAGGTATGAAAACTCACTTGCGTGAATGCAATAGTTTGTCATGGATCCCATGTATTCTTAAGCATGTTATACTAATACCCCTAAACAATGTCAGTGAAAATCAATATAGTTTAAGGGATTAAAAAATAAAGTGTTGTCATACTTATTTCAGTGTAGTACTGTACCTGCCTATCAGACTCTTGCTCTCAGTGTATCAGTATCTTAAAATGTATTGTTCACATATAGATACCTTAATTCATGTTAATGTTAACACTGTTATTTTTGGAGTAACTATTAACTGACAATATCCAGCTACCCTATGAAATAAAAAGAGAAGCTCCCATTAAGGCCTAGCTAATGAGGTAATTTTGAATGACAACTGAGAATAGAGTCTTGTAGTCTTTCTGTTACGAGTTATTGAATAATCTCACAGCTTGTGTGGTGCAAAAATGTGTTCCAATAAGCAGCTAAAATTTATTTAGGATTTGTGATTGATTGCTCTGTAGACGCCATTTATTGTTTACCAATGACTTTTTGCTGTGGTGGGATAGTGGTTTACTGTTCTTACTCTCCCTGGCCTCTAGAGGTCTTTGCCTGAACACCAGACTACCCACCCGCCAACAGAGCCAGGGGCATGTGTTCTGTGTTAGGCAGATATTTTGCTTTGGTACTTGCACATTTACAGTTACCTCATTTTTTCCATGTTTGTATTGGAGGGCGGGGGGAGAAAACAACTAATATATATTATATATAGGAAACGGT
This sequence comes from Cheilinus undulatus, assembly GCF_018320785.1. Lineage (NCBI taxonomy): Eukaryota > Metazoa > Chordata > Actinopteri > Labriformes > Labridae > Cheilinus > Cheilinus undulatus. Next base: position 17,722,599 of record NC_054874.1, on the reverse strand, counting down.
TCTTATTAATGTTATAATTTTTCATTCCATTGGAATCATATTGTTTGTAGCATTTAACATAACTAGTTAGTGTATGATATATACATCTGTATACTGTTTGAAATTTTTAAGATTTGTACTTTTTTTAAATGAAAGTTGCTAGTTATGCTTTACCAAGTAGTGCAATCATATTTTTTTTTAATTGTTGTGGCTGATTTGAAAGGGTTGTTCACTAATAAATGTATGATGTATACCAATATCACTATTGTGTCATTTTAAGCATTTGAAAGACTAAAACAAGGTATTTTATGATTAATATACCGTTACTATACCATAAACCAGTACTCAAAATGACATCTTAAAACAGGGGTCATCAACTCCATTTGCACAAGGGCCAGCTTTATCTAAAAAATCACTTAAGGGGCCTGACAATAAAATACACTACAATAAAATTGATATTTTGGTCTAACATGTAAAAAATTATTTCCTTTAAAAATTAATGGAACTTATAGCCTTTTGAGATCAGACCCTATCAGCTTTACTGCAGTCAGCCACAGGAGGATGAATGAAATATTTCAGCTACATATTTCTGGAGCTCTCCTAATACGCTGTCATGATTGGTCAAAAAACACATGCAGGAAACAGATCTTCTGTGGAGATTCTAAGAAAGGGAAATTGTGCCCTCAAAGAGACTTATGAAGAAATTTGAAGCAAAAATTTTTTTAATCAGGGTAAGATCGTTACGTATGCATTTGCCAACTTAAACTGTACTTGTGTGTTTTTTGTTTGCTAAGTCACTAGGTTTTAGGTTTCATTTAAACTGAAAAAAATTCAAACAACGGCATGCTGGGGTACAGGTAGCCCAGTGGTTAGGTCGTGCCACATGTGTTGTGGCGCCTGCGGCTCCTTTCCCATGTGACTCTCACACACTCTCATTCCTGTTATCAACTCTATCCACCATCCTCTATCAATGAAGGCATAAAAGGCCCAAAAATATATCTTAAAAAAAAACACAATGTTGTTATTTTATTCCCTTCACAAATTTCCTCGATTGAATAATCAGCTAGCCTGTAGTGGAAACTGGAGTATTAAAAATTTGATAATGCCCAATCCAACCCTAACCCCCCTTGCAATGTGCCTATAAGGACTATTCTGACCACAATCATGTTATAACCAGGCTGTAAACTTGTTTATTTCTGCTCTAAAATCTGGCATTTTAACATGGGGTTGCCTCTACAGCTAGCCTGAAGTGGAAACTGGAGAAACTGCAGTTTTTCCACAATAGTTTTCAACAACAGGAGTTGCTGCAACTTTGAGGGCCTCATTACTGTCCAAGAAGAAATGGTTCACTCACTGAGTAAAAACAAGATCATGTGATGTAACAGCACCAAGTGTCATACATGTTCAGTAAACCCATATTTTTAAAACTTTTTTAATTTATAGTTGGAAAATTACATCTTTACATGAGCCCATTTAGATGTTACAGGCAAAACAGGCATCTATGAGTAACCACAGGCACACTATGGGCAGACTCGTACTATACTAGATAAAGCCACATGTAAAAGCTGTGGCCTCTGTTAAATATTGTCATTTTAAACGTCATTAGGCAGTCTGCTTTACATAGTAACCAACCTGCATTTGGTCATTGTATGACACAGATGAGCCAAAAAAAGTATGATGGGTAAAAAGTATTTAAATATCTAACTTATGTACAGGTCATGGCTCATATAAAACAGGGTTCCAATAATTCCTTGCATGTCTGAATCAACCAGCCAACTCCTTTAAAGGGAACCCGCCTATCAAGACTTTATTTATTTGATCAAAATTAGTGTTTTCTATGTGTGATATGCAAATAAACACTCAATTTGTACATTTTGAAATTTTGAAAGATTCTTAAGTAGGCAGCCGCTGTTGTGCAATGCACTTTGGGTAGTGATGTCAAATAGTTGCAGTGTCCTCACATTTTTCTGATTGTACTCACCTCAGTCTACATAAAAATGACTTTTCTTATGGTCCTCTTTGCCAATATTGTGCTCAGCTAAAAATTGAAAAGGCTTTAAGGATGTCACTCCATAATAAACGATGCTGAAAGAAGAGTAATGCAACCATTTCACATCACTACCCAGAGTGCATTGCACAACAATGGCTGCCCCCATCATTTTTTTTTCTCAAAATAATAAAATGAGTGTCTTTGTTTGTACAACACATATACATAAGACACTAATGTTAATCTAATAAGGTCTTAAAACACAGGTTTCCCCTTAATGAGTACATCTGCTTTTTCAGTCAGTCAGTCAGTAACAATCACAGCAGAACCAAACAACTTTGACCTGTTCTGTGCTCGTCAGTCACTGTGGGAGAAGCAGTTAAAACTGTTTTTGTGAAAGGATGTTGAATTAAGACACATGGATGGAACATCAAGTCTCTGAAAAAATATAGCCAAGGCATTCAGACCATTGAAGAAATCCAGACTGGTGTATTAGTAAGAATTAATACTACCTGCCTTCCTCAGATGACCAAAAATAACTGATTGGGGATATGGTTCTGGTTGTGCAGAAAGCTATGCTACTGTTTAGGTACATTTCAGTAGATGGTTAATAGTTCGCTGCAACACTTGAGGAAGGACAAGACTTAACTGGTACAGATCATGGAGCACACTTCTTTGTCCACATGGTAACAAAGATGAGTTCAAGGGAGGACTTCAAGAAATATTTATTTGATAAAATTCAAGACTTTCCAGGTTATTGGGAACCCTGTAAACACAACCAAACAAGGACTGGATGCAGGGTGATTAATTTTTTCCAGGTTAGGATTTCATCTCAAATGATCCTTTGTGCATAATGGCCATTTAACAGAAGGAGAAAAAGAAAACGAGGAGTGGGTGGGCATTGGAGGAAAATGTGTTTCCATGTAGAGGAGGTATGTCATCTTTTAATCGTCCGTAAGGTCCTGAACGAAAAGGACCTCGGAGCGGCTGAGCCCCGCCTCTTTCAGCGTGGGAGGGTTAGGCTGCTCTTCAGTCGGAAGGCAGGGCAGGACTCGGCGAGGGAAGTTTGTGACTATCTGAAACTTCTCTGGAGATTCTTTCAAAGAGAAGAGGAAGTCGTATATTACCTGTGGATAAGAAGAAAACAGCAGAAATGGCAAATTAACCATAAAGTGTATAAAGTGTTGGATGATGTCTGAATGATGTCACCCATTTGGTTACTGAAGCCAACCCAAGGCAGTCATCATATTGAAAACGTTATCTCAAACTAACCTTAATTTAATCAAAACACAGACCAAGAGATTGAGCTGAGGCAGGATGTAAGCCTCCTTACTAACAGCTACATCATACTGTCTTGCAGTCACAGCCACGCCCCTAAATATGCACAGCTCAATATCCTTATTAAACCAAAATGGATGAGTTATAAAACATTCAACATCCATAACGCTGGGCAGTAACACGGTAAAACTGTATGCCAGGCTACTTAAAAACAGCCACAGTGTTGCTTCATCATGAAAAAGCTGCTGTGTCATGATTGATATATGTAATAAATGCCTTGAGGATCTGTACTTTTCAGACAAGCTTATACTCATGCTTCACAGGATGGCACCTCAGCGTAGTTTGACTTCTCCAAACTCAAACTATTACATATGCTTTACTGTTTTTTTTATCCACAGAACTGTGAGTTTAGTAACCCTTAAATTCTTATTGCTGGAGGTAAATAAGTGATAAGAAACCATACGTGCTGGGTGCTAGAGCAGCAACATTAGGCACAATTAAAACCATTGAGTGTTTTAATAAATGTTTAAGCTAATGTTAACTCCATTTTACAAGATATGTAGATAAAGTTAATTGGTACTTGTTAGTTATTTTGGGCACTGAAGTAGTTTGTAACTTTTTATAAGTTTCCTGCATTGTGAACTTGCTGCTGGATGGAGCTCACCACTGTTGTTCTTGTAAAAATAAATATTTGTGGCCTGTCTTTATCTGTTTAAGAGCAGATGGAACATTTTTTTCCACATTCATAGATTATGCCTGATCATTGTTAATTACGAGCAAGGGAGAAGTGAAGAGCACATGCACCGGTGTGTTCAAATGGGAAAAGAGATGAAACTACATTTTATCATCTGTTCTAGTCTAACTCAATTTACCAGTCAAGTGCGAGAACAGCGCTGCAACTATAAATCACTTTGAGCCCCCCTGTTATAAATGCCCTCATTTATATTATTTTTTGTTAAAGGACTGAATTAAATACGAGTGGAGGCGAGCTCTGCTTGCTGGGCTACGGTGTGCACAATAGAAGGTGCTTGGTTGGAAATCCTTTTGTCACCTGACTGTCTGGCTTGTGATTAACTGACATTTCTGATTTAATTGTAAGATTTTAGTTTTGATAATTCCTCATACTTTGTACATGCTTTAAATTTGTTCATATCTTTAATATTGTAGCAAATGTATTTATCAATTTATTTTTTATTCATTTATAGGTTTATTTGCCAGAGAAGATACATAGGGATTGTTCAATTCTAGTGCAACTACTGTCCTTGTCCCATTTAGACTTTTCAGGATAAGATTGGGCAAAATAAAAGACATAAAAGAATGACTATTACAGCAGACATACATGAGCAGCCATACAGATGCAGAAAAACAGCAGCAGCAAGACAGACATAAACACACAACATACATGCATAAAAGCCAACTGTAAAGCAGACATAAACATGCAGACTAATGAACATGACAAAATTACAAGAAAGAGCAGTGAGTGAAAAAGATAAGAAAAAACAGAGAAAAAGGGAGGTAAGTATGGTGAGCGAAATAAAACAAAACAAAGCTTAGTGATCACAGATTTGCCTTTGTTTCAGCCATTTTATTACCTTGTTATTGAACCCTCTGGAGTCAGTAAATGTTTTTATTTTTGATGCTAGAATATTCCACATTTGTGGGCCTTTTACTGAGTAAGAGGACTGGCCAAATGTTACTTTGCAGTTCCTTTTGTAGCAGCTCTTTTACTGTAGTTCTTTTTATTCATCTGACCAACCAGCCATGGGGCATGACCATTCACACACTTAAAAGTTAGTTTAATAAACGAGAAGTTTATTTAGTTTTCAAAGCTTAATAAATTAGACTTTTGTCGTATTTTACGTTGGTGACATTTTATCAGCTTCTGATCCAGTGCTTTTAGGGTTTGCTTGCACATTGGTTTCATTGCTGATTGGGTGGTTTGTCCCCAGACAGTTACAGAGTAAAGTGCCTCCTGAATAAAATTATCATTATCATTCTGCAGTTTTTTAAATATGTAGTGTTGATATCATATATGGCAGGGAAATTTGGGGAGAGTTTAACAGCATTATAAATATGATACTGCCCAACCCAAACCCTCCTTGCAACGTGTGCCTAAAGGGACTATTCTGACCAAAACTGTGTTTGAACCAGGCTGTAAACTTGTTTATTTCTGCTCTAAAGTCTGTTATTTTAACACAGGGGTGTCTCTACAGCTACACTGTAGTGGAAACTGGAGAAACTGCTGTTTTTCGCACTTCTGCAATAGTTTCATTTTTCAACACAAGGGGATGCCGCTTGTAATCAATGCAAGTCGTTAGTGAGTTAGTCAAAAACAGACTGTACTGTCTACCACACACTAGACCACTGCTGAAGATACTCATCAATTCACAGGTTGATAAAAAAAGGTGGTACTCACTGTCAGAGACTGCCCAAAGAGGAATCGTCTCTCTACTCGTGTATCATTAGGCAGCTTAAACACTATTTTGACACTTTCTGGATCATCTGCAGGCGGCTCTGGGGGAAGACATTCTGACTTCCTCTCCTTCTCCTCTTCCAGCGTCTGGAGTCAAACAACAAAAATATACATGACTTTTAAAAAAAAAAAAGGATTTCATGAATTTCAGAGAAAGTAAATAAAATAAGGCCTCAGTTTTTTTTATTTCTTTCTGGAGACATAAATTCAAGGGAAAGTAAGTCTCACCTGCCGTCTCCTCTCCTCAGCAAGAGCACTCTGTCGGACCTTCTCCTCCTCTTGCCTCCGCTGCTCCTGCTCCTCCCTCTTCTTTCGGTCCTTCTCTTGGTCGGCACGGAGGGAGGCAAGATACGCCTCGTCCTGTTGCTGCCTTAGCACTTGGGTCTGGTTCCTCTCCTCACTGAAACCAATTTTGTTTGAAAATAAAATTGATGGTTATGAACTTGAGCCAACTACACTTACAAGTGTTTATGCATACTAGGCATAAATCTCTAAAAAAAACACACACAAATAATGTAGAACAAAAAATTATCAAAGCAAGGATGTGATCCAGAGCTGATAAAAAAAACAGAAAGGCTTACCAAAGAGCCAGTGTTACTTCTGTTACAAGACTAAAGGAGATATATGTATTACAGATCATTAACCTTGATGTCCCTCCTCTTGTTTCACTTTCTTTTTTAATAGTGTTATAAACAGTCAAACAGAAGATGTTAAAAGTATAAACTGATGCATTTTCAATCAAATTTAAAGATTTTGAATGTGTTTTACTTGTAAAATGGTGGACAGAAATGGAAACACTTGTTATAGATTTATTATCCAACTGGAAAATGCTAATCCAGTCAGTCACTGCTTAACAGCTGTTTAATCATCAACTCTTTGCTGATCTCATGTGCCGATATAAAAGTGATAAGGCAACGTTGCACCATGTCAAGCAATCTCCAATGAAATGACTGATGTTTCTACCGTTCAAGGCGCTCTGACATCAGATGTGTTTGGTTGGCATCCATGATGAAGGTGAGCTGATTGATGAGGTCCTCCGGCTGAATGAGACCCTCGAGCCGGCCCACCACTGTCATCTTGCGATCTTTTAGCATTATCATGGCCAGGAATGGGTAGGTGTTCTCCCGCAGTGCTTGGGACACTGAAACACAATCATTAGCCAGTCAAAGCTCAGTCTTTCTAAAGTGGGGCTTCTTCACTTTTTCATTAATCCAAGGTTGACATGAAAAAGAAAGTTTGTTTGTTGCATTCCTAACAGTTTCCATCTGTGTTTTTACAAAATGCAAACACCTTTATTGATCTTTGAATTAAACTAAGGCTTAGCAATCGATCAAAATTTAGATTAAATTGGGTCTACATTTTTATAAAAATCCTATTTGTTTCCATTTTTATTACTATTAATAATATGTTTAATTTGGCAAATGTTAAGTGACCCTTTGTAATGAGCAGGCTGGAAATCAAAAACTACCAATATAATAAGTTTGTGGCACCCAAGAAGTCATTTTTTTGTTTCTGTGGTAAGGAAAAAACTATCAGTATTGCTAGATTTTTACCAGTATCGTATCAAATTCAAATTCTCGGTTCAACTCCAGATGACAAGGCATTTCCATACCTCTGTATCCCTCAGGCTTGCTGGTTGAGCATGCCCAGAAGAGCATTCGTGTATTGAGGAAGGTTATGACCTCTTCTGTACATAACGTGGAGCTAAAAGTGACAAAATCAGAACCAGAAACACAAAAGAAACCTCTTAGCAGGGAACGCATTTTACAGGTGCAAATGAATTTACAACAGTGTGTTATAGGTAGATATTTACAGAATAAATGAAACAAAATTGTGCAACTGTATGCCTTAGAACAATTGCTGATGATCCAGTAAAGTAGGCAATTAGGTACAGTACATTACCGGCAAAACTCATCTGTGTCTTGATGATCATCCCCATGGAGGTACACTAATAAGAAGCGGAGCTCCCGTTTGGCATCATTCAGTGCCTGCATTTTACAGGGACAACAAAAACAATATTATACATTTTTACCTTTACCTGAATGGACTTAGAGCATACAATTGTGAGTTTCTTTTGGTATTTAGGACTTCATATTTCTAAACTTACCTGGCTGTATGTTCCCTGGTAAAATACTGGGTGTGACCGACCATATTTCTCCTCAAAATTATGAATGAAAGATACAACATCTCCAACAGGGTCTGTGACACGACCACGAGGATCTGGCCTGATGAATCGCAGGGCGAACCTGGAAGACAAACACAGTTCTTGGATCAATAAACTTCCTGCAGCAACAACTTAAAATTCCAGCCTATCAGCGCAGCTTACCTGAATATGTCCAGAAGTGTGTAATATGTAAATCTGAAAGGTAGCATTATCAAGTAGTAACTCCATCCTAGTAATCCCTGAAAGAAGAGACAGTGTGGTCTTAGATATCAAGTATCTGTAAACACTAGTAAACTGGAATACACCGGGATAAAATGTGGCTATATACAAAGTATGAGCTTCACCAAACAGTGACTAATAAATGTGCCATGTTTTTGTAAGTGATAAAAACATTTGACAGTAATGTGAAAAATCAGAGAACATACCCTGGGTTGTGGCCTTGAGACGATGTAACTATATACTCTATGGTCTGCTGTATTGACCTGTAATGGTCTGGATGGTGGAGGGTTAAACACACTGGGCACTCCTTCCTGCTCATTAAGTCTGTCTTGTACTGCAGCCTGAAACGCATAATTCAAGCCCATAATGATACTTCAGCTACAAAATAAACCAAAAGTGAAAAGAGAGAGGATTCATATCAAGCATGCACAAAACCAACAAATGAAAACAAACACAAATATTTATATTCAAAATTACTTTACCTCTATGTTCCAATTGTGCTGTTCTAATGTTCGACGACATTGGTCCATTGACTCCAAACCAGTTAAGTCCTGTTTGACATTAAAATACAAGTCAAGATCAGAGACCTCGAGTAACTAAAAACCCCTTAAGGCCCGTTTGTTTATAGTAAAGGTTGCTGGTTTATTGTCAAACTCTTTGTTAAAAGTTAGCATGAATCATGCTTACGTGTAATAAACCTGGATCCGCTAGCAAACCTCCCAAATCAAATAATTAAGTATGCCAGTCATCATGTATGCTACCTAAACCTGAAAATAACTTAAACATACGCACAAAAATCCTAGTTTAGTCAAAGCAGGGTGACGTTAAGTGCTAGCTAATGTTAGCAAACTCTACAAAATATGAAGTGGTTTTTGCGGCTAACGTATCTACCGTTACGAAGACAGCTAGAAAGGTGCCACGATTAATAAGGGAATGAGAATTGTAGCCGTCGTGATTGAATATACCGTGCAACTTTGCTAAGCAGTCACAATAAAAGTTGTTTTGCTGAGAAACTTGGGTGACAGCTCGTCCATGACTGTCGTGCTAATGTTAACTCAGCAACTGTTCAGTAAGGAGCGTCAGTAAACCCTGCGACAGTCAACTTACCGTAAAGTCACATTTTACATAATAAACGCGGCATGACTGATGATTCTCGACCAATCTAGATTCACTTTATGCTGACGAGTACCACAAGACAATTGTTCAGCAAAGCAAGTCAAGCTATTGACACCTGAAGTCAGCTAACTTGTTATCGAGCTTTGCTAATGCTAGCTCGCAATGCTAACGTTAGCTCTGACTCAAGTTGACGGTTATCATTAGGGGGCTAAGGTAGAGCTATCGAAGTTGACTCTACAAAAAGCCTAGTTACACAGATAGCTCATCATGTTTACATGGATTTATAGTCAACACTATTGTTTTACTGAATGAGGCTTCACACGGGTGTGTGTTAGGGAAGAATTTCGGCTGTCTACCTGAAATTGGAGGAGTTTTTCGGTCTGCGCCTGAGATAATTCTGGCTCCTCTGGCGCCGCCATCTTACCTCGGCAATCATCTAGCAAGGCGTAACAACGTCAACTGTCTTTTCCTGGTTCTGCCTGTTACCTCCGTCTCTGCGGGACAGTGCCACCTAGCTCCGCGGATGTAAACAATACTTGGAGGGCTGTAAAATGTGGTTACCAAACGTCTCCCAAAGCATATCAAAACACAGCAGGGTATCACCTACCGATTTTCCGTTTTTGCACATTTTTGAGCGGAGATTTCTGGTAAAATGTATTTTTTAACCGCATGAAAGTAAATTTCTTTAATATGTTTTTCAATTACACAAGGCCACCCATTGAGGGGGATAAAAGGGAACACTTTCTGGGACCCAGCCAAACGGGGGTCCATTGAGGTCAGCAAAATCATGGTCCATTACAAAGTTAATCTGTGATAACAATATTTTATTCTTAACCTGGGTGGTGGCCACTCCCATCAAAGCAACAAAAATGAGTTTGTATTTATTTATGCTGTAGCAAAATATAGGCCTTTAAAAAGTCAATCCCTTTTCTTGAAACAGAATTACCTCTCTATTGGGATGTTAACAGTGTGGATGGGCACAATGAACTAAACCAGTAAAGTAATGCCAGACTTCAAAGTGGAACAATGATCTGCACATGTCAGAAAATAAAGAAGAAAAAGATAGAATTTGAGGAAAGCGAAACAATGGGTTAAAAGTGGCAAAATGGACAAAAAGTTGCAAAAGTGGGTTAAAAGTGGGGAAAAAATGAGAAAAAGCAGCAACAATGGATTAGAAGTGGCAAAATAGTGGCAATCATGGGATAAAACTAGCAAAAAGAAGTGGCAAAATTTAATAGAAGTTGTGTTGGAAGGGTTAAAAAGTTGCACAAATAAATAATTCCAACATCAGAACCCAGTAATAGTTTTTTTTAGCTCCAAAATGAGGTCGGCTAACTGTTGGCCAGAATGCTAGCACCAATGCCACTGATCCAACATACATGCATTGATGTCATCAGTGAATCATAAATGTGGAGGGCCCATTCTGTGTTTTTCATGGGCCAGCCAATTCTCACCTCATATGCCCATTGCACTAATGAACTATCCTAAATGATCTTATCTTAGTAAATCTGCCCACATCCTTGCATGTTTTATACCCATGTCTAGTCAACATTCTTGTACCCTTTGCACATATTTCAACCATTCTATCAATGCACACAGACTTGTATGTGCTTGAAACAGTACCTACAAACACTTGTACATATTTAAATCTTCATCGATATATTTTTGTATGTAATGTTTTTTTCCTGTGCACTGAGAGCAAAGCTAATCGGAGTCAAATTCATTGTTGCATACTTGGCCAGTAAAGCTGACACCGATAAAATAACCACAAGGCAGCCAAAAAATGCAGTTTTACTATGCTGCTTTAGCAAATGCCAGTTATTTACATTATCACTGTTATTAGTCATAAAGATTGTTGTAGCTGAAAGTATTTTTAACCACAAACCAATTTATCTGCATAATGTTGACTTTTAGAAACTAACTGCATCACCTAAAAAAGAAAAAAAAGATAAATCACCTTCCTTTTAAAACATGTTTATTGAAGTGAGACTAATACTTCTTTAACCACATTTTAAGCATATACAAACACGGTGAAACTGACTTCCACAAATCAGTTATTAAGATAAGAGGGGGAATCCTGTGAATTAGAAATGGCTTCTAAATCCAGCCATGGGAGGAATCTTCCATAAGGTATGTTTGCAAAGACAAACCTGGCAGATAGCATCTTTCTCTAACATTTGTGAAATATAAATCAGATGTTGCAGTGAAACAGTAAAATCAAGGAAAAAAATCAATTTCATCCATCCTCCATATTTCATATGTTTAGCTGTATTTCATCACTTTTTCCCCTCAACCATAATAATGTGGTACCCAAACTTTGTTTTGACTGGAGGGTCTGTGTAAACCGGTTTGTCCATGGAGCTGACAGGCAGGGCAAATGCTGCATCCTGGAAAGGTCCAACCATTGATCCTCGCGTCATCCATCCCAGATCCCCCTGTCATAAACACAGCAGTTATGAAGACAAAATAATACTAGAGGACTGTAACAGAACAAGAAACAAGAACCTGATACAGTTAATTGTATAGTTTTGCTCCCTAGTCCTACTCAGGCCATACATTAGGATGAAAGTTAATGCTTTGTTGCATGACGCAAACTCCAACATATCAAATATTTACCAGGTATACCTACAGTGAGTATAAACCCTTTATCAACTGGCACCGCATGTAGGTTCTCTGGTGGGAGGCAGGTGAGAGAATAAGACGGAAAACCTGGTGGAACTCATTTTGTGTGTGGGAGTATTGAAATCACCACCAACAAAGTCTCCTTTTGTAGAAACACTATACACTTAACTGCCACGTCATTAGGTATATCTATTCAACTGTTTAGCATAAATATTGTCCAATCATATGATAGCTAACTGTTCAGTTAGGCTGTAGACATGGTCAAGATGATGTGCTAAAGTTCAAATAGAGCTTCAGAACGGAAGAGAAAGCTGCTCATGTCCATGGCAGCCATTTTTTGGTGCTGGCAGAGCCCACAACCTCACATTGGATTGCTCTCACAAGTATCTGTTGTTTATAGGTTACTAAAGGCGTTGTTTCATATTTTCTTTTCCAAGGATGTATCACCAAGAAAACATAAACACAATGTGAAAGAATCCTGTCCTAGCATTTGCAGCAGCTTTAGACCTTGAAACTTTACCTGCCAAAAGATGAGTCAGATCAGTGTCCCCTTGCCATTCCTGTTGACAAACCTGGTATCGAAAGTCCTACCTATTTGTACTTTTGACTGTCCAGTGAAAGAGAAGTTTCATTGATGAGCGTGGCACTGCTCTAGAAGTTAAGCTAAGATTGCTGCAAGTGCAGCGATCATCAATAACTGATGCCAATGTTGTGTAAGGATTCTGAGATGCAAAATACAGAGGAGGATAATGCAATAAAGGAAGAGATGTAATTTGTAAAAATGCGGCAAAAACAGAAAAATAGTTGAAAATGTTCTTACTCCTTGTCGAGCTTTGTCTTCACTGTACTGTGTAGCAACTTCACTGAATCGGACTCCAGCCTTTAATTTCTCCATTGCCTCCATGCATTTTCCATGTTTTTCACAAAGGATATGTCGAACCTGGAGAACAACATGGATAATAAATGCGTAACTATAGGTTGGGATAAAACAAATTATTCCCTTTAATTACTGCAAGCATTATGTATTAGAATGTGGCAAAAGAAAAAAAATGTAATATATATTAAAGTACACAGACTAGAATGAGTTATTAAACTCCAAAACTTTACACAGTCACTAGCACTTTTTCCTGTGCACCCCAGAGCAGGGCTGGGAAATACACATATCAAGTTTTTAGAATATGTTGATATATTTTCAAACAAGATATAGGGTGTAAAAAAAATCATTTATAGCATTCTAGCTATGTTGATGTAGAAAAAAATGAGATGCCAGGCCTAATACTCTGTAAAAAGATCAAAAACCTCTAACAGTAATACAATAGTTTACATTTAACCTTATATCTTATCAGGGCACAATGAAAGGAACATTTTAGTTAAAACTATTTTCTTTTAATTTCACAAATGGATAGTTTATTTTTCTGGTCCATTTGGCCCAAGATGATTTGACTTAGAACTGTTTTCTTATCAGAAAAAACATCAAGACAAATATCATGTTTTAACACAAACACAAAAAAATCCAGATGTGAGTTTTGGTACAGATTTCCCAGCCCTAACTTAGAGCTATTGTTTATGTAGCCATGTTGTTTTTTCCTCCCACAATTATTCCCTTATAACAAACTTTGTGCTGTATTTTAATGTGTGTGTGTGTGTATATATATATATATATATATATATGTACACAATTCGCTGCCATTTTTACCATGTATTAGCTCCAAGCTTTTTGCAGTGGTCGGGGCTACACCAGGGTTTCCTAAACTATACCATACCAAGCAGCCTATTACAGCATAATTCTCTGGCAAAGGCCCCTTCTTGCTACATTTCTTAAATTCCTTATACATTATGACAGCAAATATCAAACTATATATAAACAACTTCTCTATGTGTACTTATTTTCCTTATACAATATATACTATTGTTATTCATTAATTTCATTTAATGTCCTTGTAAAAGTCTTAAAAACTTAGGTTTAACAATAATCAACAATAGTGGTAACAGTAAATACATATATTTAATTGTTTAGTGTTTCAATATACTCATGATATCTAAAATATGTTTCTCATGTTATAAACAGTCTTAGTAAGACTTAACAATGATTAAAAGTTATTATGAAACCAAAGTAAACTTAACAATTGGCAAAGGAAGATGAAAGATTGTACTGTTTAGCAACTAATATAATCACAAAAGTGACATATTAAGAAATTAGCAGAAATAGGGAGATTAGATGTTATTAATACCATCAACATTATTATTACTGCTATTATTTTTTCATTCATTTTCCCACCTCATCCCACTTGTTAAGAGATTTGAAATAAATGACTTATATGGAAAATTTATTGATGATATCATTATGAAAGTAACATCTATTTGTATACTGTCCATGACTGTCAATGACTATTTTAATTATTAGTCATCAGTGATGTCATAATGGAATATCTAGTTAGAACTTCACAACAAAATTAGCAATCACCACTTCCTTCTAGTGAACTTGTCTAAAAGTGGGTTTGCAACAGGAAGGAAGGGGGCAGTGGTTGGTTTCACCCCATGATGTGTCACAGTCATGAGTGCAGCTTTACCTTCACAGCAGTGCCTCCCTTCGGAGCCTTTTCTTTCTTGTCAGCGTCTGCACTTCCTGAGGCAGTTCCTTCACACAAAGTTCACAATCAAGACAGCAGGTTAGACCAGTGATAAACGGAAAATAGCAATAACAATAGACACATATACAGTCATGTTAACTGCGGTAAACTGAATCGTCTCATCGAAGTGTGTGTCACAGTTTAATGCTACAGGCAAGTTAATGTGGCTGACTTCACAGAGCTATTCATGCAGCATGAACGGCAGACTATAGTTCACTAACCTTTTCCTCCCTTGCCACCCTTTTCGCCTTTACCACCTTTTCCTTTTGGTGGCATTTCAAGATTTAAGTACACGAATATTCAAGTAAATATAGAAAAGCAAATGATACAATGCTATGTTGTGAGCACGATGCGCATGCGCAGTGTACCCTAAACCGCCGACAGCTTCCTCGTCGGTCAATTCTTGGCAGACTGCAGTCACGCATTGCCCACACCGCCACCTGGTGGTACTGTGTGAGAGAAAATTTCTTTTTCTTTTCTTTTTTTTAATGTTGACGATCATTTTTAAATCAACAACTTGGCTTATATATATTGTACTTAATGTAATGAAAATGTAATACTCTTTAAAAGGTAGGCTACGTTTTTATCATATTTGTCTTCCAAAGCATGAAGTTTATCAAATTATTAGCCCGTAAAATTATCTGTATATGCAATTTCATATAACCTATACAGTGTACAATTTTTTATATTAACCTGACAAACGAGGTTAAGTGGAGCAATTTTTTTCATTTTTGTTTTGTTTTGTTTCGTTTTAATAAGACAAGGAAAATATTAATTTTCATGATTATGAGAAGGCATATTAAGGTTAACATTAAATAATGATTGCTATAGGGCATTAAACAGCTAATGAATATTCAGTAGGCCATTAATACAAAACTGAAAAAGAGTTGTCTAATAACAAACGTAGGCTATAATATACAGAGGTCAAAAAAGTACACATCTATTATACTCAAGAAAAAGTACTGGTACTCTGGTCTATAAATCAACTCAAGTAAAATTAAAAGTAAATTATTTAAAGTTTACTAGAAGAACGGAGTAGCTACTGAGGAGTTGTAAAGTAAAGTATGATCTTTCCTTATTGGCAATAACAACAAGAGAATAGATCTCCAATCAGGTTGTTCAGCTAAAGTAACACCTCTATAATAAAGTAAAACACAGCAAAATTTCCAGTGTTAATTGAACACATATAGACTTACAATTGAATACTTATAAAGTGTCTATACTGATCAACACTAAATGTAGTAAAACTATACGTTTAAGAGTGTCAAATATTTTGAAATATTACAGAGCTGCAGTTACTCTTAAAAATCTGTGGCAATGTGGGTCTACCCTGGAAAGAACAAAGCAGAGTCAGCCTCATCAAAGCAAAACATACTGTTGAAAATTACTCACTTGCATCGATTTGGAACACCTGTAGTCACAGGTGGCAGCTCTAGCTCAGTGGATAACTTCACTCATGGTGCAAATGTGTCTCATATCAAACATGCCTTTTAGTTAGTTACATTTTGTCCTTTTTAAACCTTTGTAGTTGTATTCTATTTATAGTCTTCAAAAACATTTTTGTCCAGTTTTTTTTAAAGAAGTCCCTACATTTCAATCTTACTCTTTAGATTATTCTCTTTCACTGATTTATTCAGCCAAACTGTATATCAAAATAGTTGTTAATCCATTTTTTTTAAGATTTCAAATGCACTGATGAAAATATTACCTTAAATGCTAAGTAGACCTAAAAAAGATTTTGAAAGTTCAGCGCTAATATAGCCTTGTTTAAGTTTCTTTGAGGAAAAACAGCCTTCTTTTGGTCACCGTTGTTTTTATCATCAAAGATCTGTTTTAGCTTGTCTGTGTCTAGTTTTTCTGGTGAAAAAAATGTTTATTGACTTGTCTAGTTTTCATCTGCAAAATTAACACTGCGAGGGACATGCTTGCAACGATTCAGACTCAAACTGTTAAAACAGGCAATATATGCTATTTGGGACTCTTTTCTCTACAAGTAAATAAGATGGATTTCCTTTTATAAACGTCTTACTCCTCCAGGTGACACCACCGCTTAAACATGCTGCATCCTATCCAATTTCACAGCGTCAAGAGCAAGGTGGTTACCATGGAAACGGGACCGAAAACAAAAGCACCGTGACATTTGTTGACAGAGGTCTTCTGTTTTAGCCCTCTGCTAACTCAGCTCAGCATTGCTATTTACTTTTCTTACCTTATATACCTTTTTTTTGTGTCGGCTCCGGTGGAAACATGGAGAAGTATGAGCAGGTGTTGTGTTTGGGCAGGGGAGGGGCAGGTGACGTCTTCCTCGTTAGGCACGTAGAGCTCAGGAGTCTGCATGCGGTGAAGAGGATCAAAGTGGAGGAAACGAGGCCCACTAAAACAAAGAAGGCCATTCTTCAGGAGGCGGAAATCATCAGGAGGCTTGAGCACCCTCATATCGTCAAATGTAGCGATTTGTTCGTGAATGACGGCTTCATCTGCATTGTGATGAACTACTGTGATGGCGGGACATTAGACGACAAAGTCAAAGAGAGGAAACCAGAGCAGTGTTTCACAGAGGAAACCGTGATGGGCTGGTTTGTGCAGGTTGCTATGGCCGTGAATTTTATACACATGGCTAAAATACTACACAGGGACATTAAAACCTCTAATGTACTGCTAACAAAGCAAGGTGTGGTGAAGCTCGGGGACTTTGGGATATCCAAAGTGATGAGCAGCACAACTGATATGGCCTCTACATGTGTTGGTACACCCAGCTACCTGAGTCCTGAGCTCTGCCAGGATGTCCCATACAGCTCCAAGTCTGATATCTGGGCTCTGGGCTGTCTGCTGTATGAGATCTGTGCCCTCAGACCTCCATTTGCAGCCTCAAACCTGCTGAGTCTGTTCTACAAGATCACCAAAGGAGAGTATGATCCTGTGGCAGACATATACACTGAAAACATCTCGTCTTTGATCCATAGCATGCTCCACCTCAACCCTGAACACAGGCCGAGTGCTGCCTGTATACTCAGTAGTGCCTATGTTAAAAATCATCTAGGGACTATTGAACACACAAAACTTGATTGTGTTTACACTGGTGGATCTAGAGGAGAGAACAGTGGCTTCAATATAGAAGGTCAACAAACAGACACAGATCTCAAAGAGCCCACCCAGTGGGGAGACAAAGATAACAACATGGAGACCAGTTTCAGTGGTCCAGAGACGGAAGATCTGGAAGATTTATGTGTTGGAGGATATAACCAATGTGAATGCCACTATCCTGAAGACTTTGATGAAGATGAAAGTTTGTCCTCTCACAGTGAACACTCAGGGCTGCAGCTGGGGAGTGATTCTGCTCAACCTCTCGGTAATGGTGGCGCTGTTAAGTGAATTTTTGGTTTAAATTATGAAGGGGGCATTCAGTCTTTTTAGTAAAAATACTTATATCTCAGTGTTTGGAAAAACCCTGGCATCTATTTCTAGTGAGAGTAAAATGAAACTAACCCTATAATCACTAATCCAATCAAAAAAGCCAGATCCTTAATTTGAATTCTTCTTTTAGTAAAAATGTAAATATCAGAAGTGAAGGTCCTTATCCTCCTGCCTTCTGTATATCATTACTCCTTCACTTAAGCCACAGCCATTATGGGGCATTATGATAGTGACAGTAATTTTGAATTAATTTAAAGAATGCTTTGACGGATTTACTTCAAATCTTGCACATATCATCATGTCCTAACACCATGCAAGTGTCAGACATCCTGTTACCATTAAGTAAGCTATTTAATTCACTGCCCTGTGAATTTCAGTATCTATTTGTAAGAAATATAACATTTCACACTTTTACATTGAAAGTGGAGAAACCTTTTGTTCTTGTAATGTCTAGCCTTTAACAGCTTTGACACAAACAGTTTTGTCTCTGTGGTTACACAAGTCAGAGCACAGTTCAGTTCAAATACTGATATGGGTATGCACCGCTATCTCCAATTTGTAAAAAGAGGAAAAAATAGCTAACAAGATCTGCAGAGTGAGTAAAGTGAAAAAAATCAAGGAACAATTTTTTCAGATTCTCCTTGAGTTTGCCCATCCTAATGCAAGCAACAGAAAGGAAAACATGAATGCTACATTGCTCCAGTGCAGTCAGGACACTACAATAGGAATCACTTTAATTAAGCTGATTTTGTCACTTACGCTTGCATTGAGCCCAGTTTGGACCAAGAAAAGCTTCTGTATACTTTAGTCCACTCTTACTCACAGCTGAGCCTTTTAGATTTTGGAGGGTCAAAGGTCATTAAGCCTCACGTTCATCCCTCGTCGGAGAATGTGATATCACAAGAACTCAGTGAAGGATCTTTCTGCAAACTTATCACAAATGTATACTCTGTCCAGCAGTTCTAAACCTTGCAGAAGCATCTGGTGGTAGTTCTAGAGTGTGGCAAGTCACATACAGTACTTCTGTTTGTACGCTGTGTTACAGTACACTTAAATGTGCAGAACACTTAATCCCTGCAAGTCAGTACTGTCTCAGTCTAACCACCTCTGTTTGCTTCTTCTACTTCTCTTTAAACTGCAGATGCCTAACAGACGCTAGGCGATTCTATTTGAAAGTTGATGGCTATTTCACTCACTATTAAATTCATGTACAGATGAGGATGAAATTATTAGATCCTCTATGAAAATGTCATTTTTTTCCCAAGTATTTCCCAAGTGTCATTAAAAAAGAACAGGGGATTTTTAACACAGCTTTTCCAAACATCCTAGTTTTAGTTTGGATGCTTACATTATTTCTTTTTGGACACAGGAAGAATATTATTTCATATAAACAAAAAACCACCAGGGTAAAAATTACTAGTGCCCCCTGATGCTAACAGTCATTTGGGTCTCCTTTTTTGCTGGATAGCAGCCTGCAGTTGTTTGTTGTAGTTTTCAACCGGTCTTAGACACCGCTTAGACCTGTTCTTCTTTAGTTCTTCTTTTGCAAATCTCTCAAGATCCTCCTAGTAGGAACTATTGGTTTGTGATTTGTTTTTGATCTGCCTTTTTTAAAGAGATAAATCTTCTAAATGCGAAGTAGGGTAATTTTTTCTGCATGCTTGTCTAACTCCCTCTCCTGTGGCAGGTCGGCCGATTTCAGATAGATTGTTTCAAAGGAAAAAACCTTTAAAAAAAATGCAGGATGATTGGATAAACATTCTGTCATTTTCAGATGTTTGTGTATACAAGCAGTTGAACAGGTATACCTAATGAAGTGGCCAGTGGTATGTAAAACCTCACTTTATTCGTCTTGTCTGATCATCATTTTATTAATTCATTTAATGAAATAGGTAACCATGCATGGGTAAGTCAGGGTAAGTAAGTCCGCAGACTTTTATTCTTTTTCTGAAACTTTCACTGAGGTTGAAGGAACAGAGGTGACAATATGAAGGCTTTTTGTGCTGCTTTTGGCAAATTTTACAATACAGGTGTTCATTTGAGTTTTTTAGGGGTATATACTAAGAATTATCAAACAAAAGCCTGTAATGCATGCATAAATTTGAACTGAATGCCCTTCTCATCATAGCTGTTACACTTCGCTTGTAAATCACTGAGCTTTCTCCCTCTCTTTCAGTATCAGAGGATCCTGATGTCACAGAGGAGGTGGAGTATCCTGATGATTTTGAGGAAGTTGAGGAAGAAAACGATGATAAAGCATCATTGATACTTGCTGAGTCACCACATGAGGATGTACAGGAGGAAGAGTTTCAGCTCTGTGATGCTGGGGGACTGACCATCACCCTGAAGGCACTGAAAGAAAAAGGCTGAAAACAAACTCCTGGAAGCATTCATGAGAAATAAAGGGACTGTAGCTGCTAAAACACTGAAAATCTACCAAGTGACTTGTATTATGCCATGGCTGCTAAAATGGGCACCAGGCTTAGGTCATTAAACTTTTTCTGCTGAATATTGGATTTGAACTGAAAGCTGGGAGTCCACCATCATAAAGAAATTTATATCTAACTTAACTTTGAATAAGTTTTACTTACTGATGATGTGGCTTTAATGTGGCTTTAACCTGCTTGATCTGAAGGCATGTCAGAGCTTTTTGAGGGGCTTGGCCTTTCCCAGAGACATTTTTGTTTCAATAAGCCTTAATGCTATTTTATCCACTCTTTGAACTTGAATCTTGATCATTGAGAGTAGTTGTAGACATGCCTCATATTTGATGCACACCTATATATCTTGAAGCTCTTGGTAGCATGAGGCCCTGGTTAACTTCTTAGCTTTTCCCTTATGCTAAAACCACTGATGATAGGAAGTGATTGGTGTTATGACTTCAACATACATCATACACATCTATTACATAACCTAATGCCATATTTTGTGTATGTCTCAACTTTCATGGTGCTTATCTGGCCTGTTATGACACAACTTTTTAATCAGGGTTGATCTCTTCCTCAGAATAAGATAAAACAGCAATTATGCCTCCAACATGGCCCTCAAAGGAAATGTGTGGTACTTGAGCTTGCCACAAAGAACTTTTGATAATATCTGATAATACACATGAAATTGAGAGTTTAAAAAATAAATGAAGTTCAAATACAAACTGGAGTTTAAACAAAAAGGTTGCTGTTTTTGTGTTACTTTTTAGTGTCTATGTACCCTTTACAGCATCTCTTTATATAATATTAAACATTAAAACATAATTCTATCAAAATACAGATTTTCTTTGGCTGAAAAAAACACCAATACCTGGGCATACCTTCTGCTTTTCATCTGAGGTTTACTGAGCAATGAAAGCTGATACTTTTAATTAATGCAATTAATACAGCTATTAGTCATCAGTGATTTATTCTTAAGATATAAATAAATCCTACACTACCATGGGTTCACAATAGGCTATCTCTGACCAAAATAACTCAAAATATTGTCATTGCGGTTTACATTATCACCTTAGTTTAGTCAGATATAAAACTAGAAAAGCACTCAGAGAGCACAGACCTCTGTCATTAGCCTTATCTCCCAATAGTGAAAGATCCTTTTAAAACAGTCCTGGATCCAGACAGTGATCCTGATCAGTCCCAAAATCTAATCAGTTCTTCCCATAGACTGTAGAAAGAATTGGACAAACCCCGTGTGATATCAGTCGTCTGCTTACAATAGGCGGACTCAAATGGCTCTTGAAGCCAATCTGTGGAGGCTTCCATATTGAAATTGCGGTTTCTGAACTTTGGATCAACCTAACGGTCCGCCCACTAAGTGCAACTTCCTGTCAGCCTGCTAGCTAGCATTCTGTTGACAGAAACGGAGCCTCTGCCTGCCGAGCTATCTGTCAATCAAATGAGACGCACCAATCAGCTTTCATCCTAAATATAATCCAAACGATCGTGGTACAAAAAAAATATTACCCCCTGTACAGTGGGAGCACAATAAGACACTAGCTAATGAGACACATTTGGTGTTTTGAACCAGGCTGTAAACCAGTTTATTTTGTGCGTCAAAACCGGCTGTTTAACATGTGTGCAGATGGGACTTCCGGTGTTCCTGCAGCTAGCCTCAAGTGGACACTCACGGTATTGCAATTTTTTGCACTTTTGCATTGGCTTCATTTTTCAGGACTGGAGGTTGCCGCTTGGTTCTTCCTTATGCCATTTCTGATTTCCTGAAAATTTCATGCAAATCCGTCCTTGACTTTTTGAGTTATGTTGCTAACAAACAAACAAACAAACAAACAAACCCACCCGATCACATAACCTCCTTGGCGGAGGTAAAAACAGATCATGAAACCTTGTGGTGAAACTGAAGTACAATACATATAAGCAAAAGCTTCATGTTCTAATGTGGGCCATAGTTCATTTTATTTTTAAAACTTGCTGCGGGCCAATCAGAAGTGGACCCCAGGCCCCTGGTCTAGCTTAAGAACATTTGAACTGTACTAAAGTACTTTTCCAAATACTACACTGACTCTCATGAGCTATACCATTATTTAGACTCTCTCTCTCTCTCACACACACACGCACACAAAATCTTAGCTTTATGTAAAAAAAGCAGTTTGAATGCAGCTTTGATCCACCATTAAAGCTTTAAGTGTTAAATTAATGATTCACTTCAGGGTTTCCTCCATGGTTAATGTGTCACCGACATCCTCAGCACATCAGGAGCTTTACAAGAAATGTGTTTAGTAACATAAGCACTTCATTGACATTCATTGTTGTTGGTAGTAAATCTATAAATGTGCTAAGTTCGGGGTTTATACAGTTGTCTCAACGGAAATGAGAGGTTCACATTTTATCAGTACACGATCTTGCATGACTTGACCACAGTTCCTCAGTGTCACAGTAAGCAGTCTCAGGTTTACCCATTTCATTGCATCCACATGCAAAACAGCAAATAGGTCATAGATCAAATACACACAGACATACACACCCCCACAGTCCGGGTAAGATGTTTCCATTATGAGCAGAAATATCAGCCCAGTGCATCATCAGTGTGATTGGGTTGTGGTTGGCGGGATTTGTCAAGAGAGACCAGAGTCTGTGTGACATAAATATAAACAATCATGTTAAACAATCATATTTATTTAAAGGATTTATTGGACTTAATCTTCCATTCGATCACCACTTTGTTCATCTCCGTGCAAAAATTTCCCTTAGGGTGCACTTGAAGTTGAAATTTCCAGTTGCTTGCAAAAGATCACTAATCTTCCCCTAAGTCTTTTAGAAATTCACACTTGCACACTCATTCAAACCTTCATCCACTGATCGTGTCAAAGACAAAATACCACACTGATTTCCATGATGACAACTGAAAAATGCTGCACCTGCATGCTCACTGTGAAGCACATGAAGTTGCATCTTCACAAAGACTGTATTTACAGGTGGAGAAATGAATGCAAGACTGATATCTTTCAGCAATGTAGTAATGAATTTGTTAAGTTTAAATTACTTCTTGTTTTATCTTTTAATCCACAAGAATAGCCATTTTTTCTCTGACACCACACCTTTCTTTCTCAGACTTTATTCTTGATTTTTAAGTTGGCACAACTCAATAAAAAAAAAAAAAAAAAAAAAAACAACACCTGCTGTTCAGTCTATCCCCAGATGTCTGAGCTCCTCACCCCATCTCTCAGGTTGAGCCTGGCCCTACCTGGCGGCTCTGTGGTGTCCATTTGGGCTGAGCCCATCCAGGCCCCATGGAGAGAAGCCGGCCACTAATGCTCGCTGTAGGGCTCCCTCTCAGTTCTGACTCCAGGGGTCACTCTGGTTCTTTCCTCTTCACACATGTTAATACAGGAGATGGCCTGTTGCATAAACTTCATCACAGTGATAGAGCTTTTCACGGTTTTGTTTTTGTAGCCTGTTAATGTCACAACCCTGGTACAGTTCTTAAATGGCAGAAACACTGGCAGGTGACAGAATAAGTCCTTTCTGTTGAAACTCTTTGTTACTAAACAGACATTATTCAATTATAAACATTCAACATGATTAATTTAACGGCAGGAAAGCCACATTTAGGTAAATTTACAGCATGCTGGATTTTTTTGAATACATTTCACACTCTCTGTGTGACCCAATGTGATTTCCTAAATTGCACAAGAAAATGAGATGATGTAAAAAATTTGATCTTTGTCATGGGTTATAGAAACACTAACTCCACAGTTATCCACTGTTCTGAGTTAATTGCTGAATTAATTAATCTCTTACAGCCTTTAAATGTCTGTGAAGTGTTTCTTTATTAGAGAGAAAATGTTTAATCTGGTTTCCACGTGTCCAGGTCACATTAGTCCCTTAAGAACCTCATTATTCCCCCTTTGACAAAGGGGACATTTTTCTTTCCAAAGGTCAAAATGACGAGATTAAAGTTGAAATGATGAGATTAAAGTTAAAATGATGAGATTAAAGTCGAAATTTCAAGAAAAAAGTCGAAATTTCAAGAATAGGAATTTCAAGAATAGGGTTGAAACAATTTCGAGATTAAAGTCAAAATGACGAGAAAAAAGTCAAAACTTGTGATTATTAACAGCGGATCATAGACGCTGTGTGTTTATGCGGCAATGAGAGAATCTCTTTGTTGTTAAATCCAATAATGAGGTATAATTTCACTTTCAATTTTCAACTAACTAACCCAAATAACTAACCCACTTAACTTTACCCAGTAACTAACCCAATTTTCAAATTATTCAACTTTCAAATGTAGGAAATGTGGGATATGTGAATTAAAACAGGATACAATGATTTGTAAATTCTTTTTAAACTATATATAACTCAGTTCAGCACAAAGACAAACATTTAAAGTCCAAACTGATCAACTTTATTTAAATTTTTTTTTTATATGCACACTTTCTGAATTTCATGTCTGCAACATGTTTAAAAAACTTGGGATAGAAACATATTCACCACTGTGTTATCATCTTTTCTCCTTACAACACTTTTTAGGCATCTGTGGAGTAAAGACACAAATTATTGAATTGTTAAAGTGGGATTATTTATTGCTTGATTGCTTCTAATGTCACTTAACAATGAGGGGCTTCCATTGCAATATTTTGTGCTTCATAATGCAAATTAAATGTTCAGTGGGAAACAGGTCTGGACTGCATGGAGGCCAGTCTGCACTGTTTTAATGTGAAGCCATGCTGTTGTAACTCATGCAGAATGTATCTTGCTAAAATAAACAGCCGTCCCTGAAAAAGACATAAACTTGTACCTCTCAGTATTAATGGTGCCTTCACAGATGTGTAAGTTATCCATGACATTGGCACTGTTACACCCAACACCATCACAGATGCTGGTTTTTGAATTTAACAATCTGCATAATCCTTTTCCTGTTTAGCCCAAGTACTCAATGACCATCATTTCCCAACCCATTTTGAAACGTTGACTCATGAGACAACAAACCACTTTTCCATGTAAGGTCAGGCCCAGAAATCAGACCCAGACACCTCTGGATGTATGTCTTTTACTTGGCATGGTAGAAGCTCATCTTAAATTTGTAGATGCAGAGACATACTGAAAATGCTTTTCAAAAATGCTCCAGTGTTCATGTTGTACTATCCATCACAGCTGCCTGAGGAATCAGAGGTCAAGGGCATTCAACTTTCATTATCGGCCTTGCTCCGTATGTTCTGAGATTTGTCCAGACTCTCTCTGTCTTTTGATGATATTATGGACTGTAGATGTTTAAATCTCTAAATTCCATCCAACTGCATGTTAATGAACATTGAACATCCTTTTACACCCAGTAAC
The DNA here is from genome assembly GCF_018320785.1 of Cheilinus undulatus. Taxonomy (NCBI): domain Eukaryota; kingdom Metazoa; phylum Chordata; class Actinopteri; order Labriformes; family Labridae; genus Cheilinus; species Cheilinus undulatus. The sequence continues at coordinate 17,696,930 of NC_054874.1, read as the reverse complement.
GGTACTACCACCTGTTACCTGTTAATCTTCTTAGCTGTGGAATGTCCCAGTAAGTTTTGAAGCAACTCACCCAACCTTTTCTTGCAGAGATGGGCAATACTTATGTTTTTTAATTCGATACAATACTGATACTTTTTGATGCAATTTTATAGATATCGATACTTTTGAGGAAAGAATAAAATATTGGGCTCACAAACTTTCAAAAGTTACACATTTCAGGCAGTTAAAAAGGCGTATGCAGGTCATTAAGAAATTCATTTAGGGGGAAAATTTAATTAAATTAAAATGTTTAAGCAGGTAAAAAATAAGATAAATAATATATAATCATAGCACAAAATTGTACATAGAATTAAAATATCCACAACATATCCAATTTCTTGTCTTTTTTAAAATTCAGATACGAGGGCTATATTAGCCATCTATACCCACTAATTTGAAACAAAAATGTAAGAAATACAAGTCATCAAAGATTTTCATAGCTTGTTATGTTTCTACAATTTGGTCTTTATAGATTTTATGGTATTTGCATGTGGTCTCAGTATTTTTCAAGTTTTCTTATGATTTTGAAATTTACTTAGGGACCACAATGAGTGAGAAAGAGAGCCAGGTTCACATCTCAGACTATAAAATGACTTCATATGCGAGCGAGTGAAGTTGCTGAAATCTGTTACTCATTAATGATTGGTCCTCAAATTCATATGGTACGGCAGGTTTGATTGGTCCTTGAAGCCATGTGACACGGATGAGTGGGTAAGGCATGTTTGATTGGTCTCCAAATTCATGTGACACGGACTAGCAGTAAAGCCAAAACAGTCTGGAAGAGAGAGAGGCAGGGAGGCACTCGATGGAGAGGTGGTGGTGAGACGTATTTTATAGTACTCATTTGATAATGATACTTTGCTAAAGGGATTGATACCAAAAGAGTACTTGGTGAATATCGATATATCGATACTTTAGTATCGATACTCCCACCACTATTTTCTTGCTCCTGCCCCGACTTTTTCAGAATATTGCAAGCATCAAATTCAGAATATGTGTACTTAAAAACAAAAGATTAAGGGTTTCATTTTTTTTTTTTAAATGTCATTGTGTTGAATTCATCTGAGTATGGATTAAAAAAGATTTGCCAATCTTTGTTTTCTGTTTTTGTTACCATTTTTCATGCTGCCTTATTTTTAGAGCCTTGCATAGCAGATGGATTTGCCCGTTTCCGTGTTTCTCACTGGCGAATTCATCTTGCAAAGCTCCCTTCTGAATTGATTGGGCCCTGTAGGAGAGATTAGCATGGATGCTGCTATAGCCTCTGTTTTTTCAGAACTTGACAACATTTTTTAATAAAAAGAAGAACAAATACCAGCACTGAGTTCCTTTCTTTGCAAAAACTACAAGCCCTCAGTGTGGTGGGAAAGGTCAGACATCTGGGGCACATAATCAGAAATGATTTGTGTGATGATGATGTTCAGCATCAGTGCTGTAAATTGTATGCACAAGCTAATATGCTAGCACACAAATTTTAGATGTGTACAGACAATGTTAAAATCGAGCTTTTTAGAGCTTACTGTACTCCACTGTACACTGCTCATTTATGGTGCAACTACAGTAAAGCAAAAATGAAAAAGTTACAGATCGTTTATAATGATGCATTTAGAATATTTCTGAAATTGCCTAGATGGACGAGTGCTAGTTACAAGTTTGTTACCAATAATGTGTCCACATTTCACGCTGTACTAAGAAATATTATGTACAAATTTATGGGTCAATTAATTGATTCAGAGAATTAAATAATAATATCACTTACTCAGCTCACAATGAGCGACACAAGGTTCTCATCTTGTTACTGGAAACATTGGTACAAATGTCTCTCTGTGTTTTAATTACTGGAAATGTATGAACTGTGATTTCATCCATTGGTTGTTGTTTGTTGTTGCTGGTTATTGTATGTTTTTATGTGTACAGATATGGACCTATGGGTCTGGAATAAAGTATAAAGTAAACTACAAAATTCGTGTACTGACATGTTTACAGGTGCCGTGGTTTGCTTTATGCAGTTCTTGATGGAGTTTACTCCTACAACGTCACGTTTCTTGTTGCTCTGATTGGCCTGTAAAGATGTGACAGACAGAACGTTCATCCAATCACCCTCCGAGTTTTTTTTTTTTTTCAAAGGCTCTGCCCTTTCCCCTTCCCTTCCAGATGGATGTGTGAAACAAATCCATCTGGTGTGTCAGGTAAATTTTTAGGGTCTGATCACCAGGATCCTACTTCTCAGATTTGAAGGCTTTAAAAACCTGAGGTCTTGAGCTTGCCACATGCATTGGCCTATTGGCTTGCTAGCACTCCCTAGACCTAGCTTTGACTTGGATGAATGATGTTTGATGGATATATAGAGCCTCCTGAGTTGAGCAGAAAAGTCTACAGTGATCATGGTGAAATCCCGACAGTAAGTCGTCCATTTTGCAACAAAGTGGGATTTTTTGCAATTTCTAGGAGTCTGTTGAGGATTAACCCCTCCTAGGGTGGTACTCCAGGGCAGTGGTTCTCAAATGGTGTGGCAAGGCACGCTGGTGTGCCTTGAGGCTAGTCTAGGTGTGCCATGGAAATTTGTGCAACCATACATTATTGCTACAACTATACAACAACTTTAGTTACTGTAACATGTTTTAAAATGGCTACTTTGCATGGATATGGATAAGGTGTGCCTTGAGATTTTAGCTTGATCTTAGGTGTGCCTTCGGGGAAAAAAGGTTGAAAATCACTGCTCCAAGGTTAGTGAAATTTGGCCTATAGCTAGAAAAGACTTTAATGATGAAAAGTTGTTTGGCTGGTGTACAAAACTCAAAGGGCGTGGCCATCAAATTTTCATATTTTTCAAGAAACAGGAAGTAGTTTCTAACTCAGCTGTAGATGGTCCAATCTGACTGAAACTTTCCATGTATGTAGAGTCCAGACCTGAACACATTCATATCCTCATATTACGTAAAGATTATAGTGCTTCCTGGTGATTTAAGGATACCATTCTCTATGGCACAAACCACAAGCTGGCCCAAAGTACTGACGTCAAATTTGTATCGGGGAAGGCCTAACATTTGTCACTGCTGAAAAATCTGCAACTCTTCGTCAGAGGGCGCAGGCTTGATGGGCTAAAACAAACAAAAAGAAATTGCCATTTTGTCTTGCTATAAGCATTTATAATGTCTTAACTCAGTTGTGTCATGATAATCAAACAAGATTACATTCGTTTAATGACAGTACTGACCTGCATGTATCTGCATTTTGAACTACCAAAAAAGTAGTGCCTTCTAGTTTTCCCCCACCGAATCATGCAAAGCTCACAGGTTTACGCACTAAAGCTGGTGCTGTGTTGATGCATATGCCTTTAAACAGGCAGTAGTTTTTAAAGGGCTTAAAGCACTTACACTTCCATTAATACTGGTAGAAATGAGCCCAGTAAATAAATCAAAAGGATCTAGAAGGTTCTAAGTGGGCGTGGCGCCCTCAACAAAAATTTAGAAATTTAGCTCCCACAGCACATTGCAGCAACTATTATGAAATTTGGAAGGCATATGTGTCATGCTTAACCTGACACGCCAGAAAAGGGTGGATATACAGCATTTGGGAAAGGGCAGAACCTTTGAAAAAAAACTCGGAGTGTGATTGGATGAATGTTCTGTCACATCTTTACGGGCCAATCCGAGCAACAAGACACGTGACGTAGCTGCGACCGAAGTGCAGCTACCGAGAAACAATGTGAACCATGGCAACTGTAGACATGTCAGTACATGACTTTTGTCATTTTTGAAAACTGAACACTGCTGTTCTTTGTTCTTCTAACAAAGAAATGTTGTCAAATTCTGATAAAACTGGTGCTTTAGCAGCTTCCAAGCTAATGTCTTCCGCCATAACGGCACCACCCTCCTGTTGCTGCTCGCTTACGTCACGACTCAGCGCGCCCTAAAGTACTGCCCCTCGTCACTGATTGGTCCTGTCACTTTCTAACTGGGGCCCAAACCCAAATGGTTCAGACGGGAGCTTTGCAAGATGGATTCGCCAGTGAGAAACATGGAAACGGGCATATCAATCTGATTTCCAAGGTTATATCATGATAGGACTCTGCAACTTGATAACGGAATTACAGACATAAAAAACTTTTTGCTCACAGTCTGACCAAAGGACTGGTCAGAGGTGTGCAGTATTTCACAAAAGTTGTGAGTAATTATTGTGCTTAATTGGCTTTGCCACAAGCCCTTGCAGTGCTGCTTGCAGCCCTAATTTGGGTTTGTGTTGTACATGTTAAACTTCCATTATCTAATTTTTGGTTCTACATTTAACCAAAAAGTGATCTGCTGTTAAGACGAGATGTGAAAATACCTATTCTACCCACATAAACAACAGGATGAGCAAAGGCATGCTTCACATTTCGCTTATTAAACAGATTAATCTAAGTACTGATTGGGCATTAAACGGTTTCATTTTCATATGAGTTCCTTGGTGAAACTTTGACACCATCAGTGTTACAAAGAGGTCATCAAACGGCATAAATGGTGTGGGGAATCTCCACGACTGTCTTCCTCCCCCATCAACGTTTAGCCAACCTAGTTAAAAATAAACAAGAAAGAGCACAGGTCTGAGTCACTTACTTTATCAAACTGCTGGACACCCAAACAGAAACCATGAAATCACCATCACACGCTACAAAAAACTGTGCGGTCTGCAGAATTAATAACTGTATTCTTAGATCACAGAAACTGAGAAAGTATGGAAATTTTGCCCTTCTGAGTTTTTCTTCTCTTTTCTCTTTGCCATGTTCTCGAAGAACTTTGCTCTTGAATGAGTTATCTTTGGTCTAAGAGCTCCCACAGCTTCACGAACTTCAGTTGTAGAGATAACAAGAACAGTTTAATGCTCAGTATGTAAAAGCAGTGCATAGCCAAATGCTTTTTCTGTAGGAAGGCCCCACAGTTACTAGAAAAAGAGAGAGGAAGTTCGCATGTTGCAACTTCAGAGAAATTTGAACAGTTCACAGCTGCCATGCCCAATTTGACCCACATAGTGAGTGTAGATGGCATAGCTCACGGTGTGTCTGAGTTTTGAGCTGTCACTTCTGTTGCTACCAAAAAAGACAACTGCAATCTACAGTGCTGATAAAAGTATTGACCCCTTGGATGTTTTTCCCTTTTAGTGATTTTATAAATTTATCATGGTCAATATAATTTGGCTGTTTTGACCAAAAAGATAACAAAAAAATTACCAGGGCCCACAGTAGGGAGGGGCCCTTGAGAAGCCTGCAATGAAAAGTGTGTTTTTATTTAGTAATTAGTGTCAATATTGATTCAAAAGCGACTAAGTGAATTGGTTAACAGACTCAAATTCATATCAAATAGAGTAAAGTACAATACTGAGGAGAAGGCCCACCCATGCCTAAACGCAAACTACACATGGCACGCAGGGCCTCATCACCGTGGGGGGCCTCACTTTGAGCATTATTTTTTTCTTCTCTCTCTCTGTCTGAGCATCAGTCCAGTGTTTGCATGATCAGTATGATTCAGGTAATGCATGTACAACGTTGACCAGACATAAACTTTACCTGGCCATCACACATAGTAAATTAATCCTAAAGATATATACTACATAAGGTTTATACTAGTTTAATTTTGAGGAGAAGACCCCAATAAAACAGATTGCTAATAAAATGGGATTAATGTTATGATGAAAATAATTAACCCACAATGATTACCTTAAAAAAGGACAGATGGAAATCAACAATATTATTTTTATTATTGCAACAAAGAATGAGATAATTGAATGCAATGATAATTTTTGTGACTTTTTTCAGACGACAAATTGTTTAGTTTAGTTTAATTTGTGTAATTTTGTAAAGGCACAGGTCTGTTGTAGTTTTTGGTATGTTATTCTTGATGATGACTCAATTACAACTAAGAGCGGTTTCTCTTACATGCATCTAACTCAGGTTACATTGTAAAGTATTTGTATTAATTACAAATTTAAGAATATTTCTTATAGTTATATGGAGATAATTTTGCATAAATATTGTTAAATGAGTATGTTGGGGTGATGGTGGTCGGGGAGGGCCGGGGGGCCTCATATCAGTGTTGGAAGGGCCTCATATCAGAGTGTGCTTAGGGCCTCACTTTGGCCAGGGGCGGCTCTGCTGAGGGGGCCCTGCTCCTCCCTTGAAAATATCCAAATGGAGTAGTCCAGTGCTACAAAATAATGCAAGTAAATTTAATTTAACCATTGTAAAACATATTGCCTATAAATGGGGAAATGATTGTTCAAAAATACATTAAAATGCTAAGATATTTGTAAAAATGAAGCAACATTTTTTGCTTGGCTATTCAGTTAAGGGGGGCCCTGTGTTATATTCTTTCAGGGGGCCCAAAATCCCTAGCTAGTGCCCTGGGTATAACATATTAGATAACAATAGCTGATGAATACTGTCATGAATAGTTAGATTTGTAAGAAATAGGGAGCATGCTATCAAACTCCATTTTGTGGCTTGTGCAGTTTTTGTTACTTTCCCCCATCAGTGACCTTTGCGATCAATCTTGTGTTCCTTGGGGGGAAGTTTAACAATGCAGGTTTGAAATATTGAAAATATGTGTACTGCACGAACCATGGCATCATTTATTGATTTAGTCATTTAAGTTTTAGTTGACAAAATTGACTTGAAATTGTCGAGGGTGATATCTGTTTATCTTAAATTTGCAGCAAATGAAATAAACTTCACCCAGAAATACTTCTCTGATCATTTCACAACCACAGTACTATTTTTCTGGTTTTAGAACTTTTTTACTGTCACTTCCTGAACAAAGTTAACAATAATGTTTTGTGATTTCAGATTATGAAGTGTCAGTACAGTGTCAGTCTGTATTTCATATTCAGAGGAAATTCAAAAAGATTCTACTAAACCCCACAATGAAAATCAACATTTTACCCTTTACAGTGGCACATTATTTATTCATTAATCTGTAATAAACTCCATTTATTTTTTTTGTTTGCACATAGCAGTTTGAATATCAGTCCAGGCAAATATATTCCCCTGAGGGAAGAGGCTATTTGTATCGAAAGTCCTCTTATCTTATCAGGATTGCATACAAGAATGCAGTGAAACCAGATCATTGCCGCTCACTCGCAACAGAAGAGATTCAGGGAGTTTTGCTGGATGATCAGTCTATTTATTTCTAAATCCCATACCTGCAGACCATTTTACATTCTAGTGCATCTGAGGCATTATTTTCCTTCCACGTTGGAAGGTGTAAAAAGATGACATCAGTGACTTCCTGTCCCTCACCGACTTCTGTGTATAAAAATGGGCAGATGCAGATCACAGCAGTACTCAGGCTTAAGACAACTAACAGAAGCTGTGAAGAAAGAGACACACAACGCTGACGCATGATGAGGTTCGTTTTTACCCTAGTTATTGTGTTACATTTGTGCTCCGCCGTGAAGCCAAACAGAACCTTGTATGAGGAGATGATAAGAAGACTGGATCGACTTGACATGCACTACAAAGATGGCAAAATCAATTTCACATCTGTGAGTATTCTGCATTGATACTATCACGTTTTATCATGTCAGACTTGTTGTGACTTTTTGGCCTACTGTCTCACACAAATGTAACAACCAGACACTTAACACATCAACTTTTCTGTCCTTTTAGCTGGATGCAGTGCATTTGCCACCCAAGAGAAACCATGTAAGTGTTGTATCTTCTCACTCTCTGCTCTGTGTGGTGCTCTGTTGAAGTTTCACATTTCTCATCTGAACCTGTGTTTTTCTATCGCAGACGTCCTGTGTCGGTGTCTTTGCCAGAGAGCTGAACTCTCTTCTTGATAATGTGACGGTCCGTGAAGGCAGCAGACACATCATTGAAGAACTGAAGGCTGGTCTGGAGGGCCTAAAATCACACCCTGTGGTATGCCACCAAGACATATACATTTGTGACTGGGTGAAATAGCACTTTGCACATGTATTTTATCAGGCAGGTGCAGGAAAGGGCAATGGGTGAACCAGAAATTAATCACAAGTAAACTTGCATTTGACTGAGCTCTTACTGTTTAAAAGATCATTATTAGCATGAACAGGCTTGTATAGTTGCAGTGCTCCTAAAGGGTTTGACCACATGCTTTCTCCTCTCATTCACATTAACAAATGAGCTTCTTGTGTCATTTTATTGCTGCTTGCACCATTTATGTTAACCTATAAAAAAAAAAAAAAACACCCACATGCTTAACACATCACCCAAATACTATTTCTGTCCTTCTGGCCGGACACATTGTCTTTGCCTTCATTACTCATGAGCCTAAATGTTCCAAGAATAGTATCTTCTCACAATATGTAGTCTGAATGGAGCTTTACATGTGTAGGTTGTCTCTTTTCCTTTGATCCATGTCTTTTGGTTTCATTGATGCATCATAAATTGCATCATAAGCAGACGCAATCCTGAACCCTCTGAAAAACCTAATGCTGTTTTTTGACCAGGCAACGCTTTTGAGCAACAAATCAAATCATTAATCTGTTCATGTTTTTGAGGACTTCTACTTTGAAATCTGTGAGAGTTAGAAATAATAATGCATGCTCTTGTATCTTGCTGCTTTGACCATTACAGCCCCCTTTTCCCCGCTGCAAGACTGTGAACTGTAGCTCAGCAGTTCAACTCATATTACACCTGTTTAATATTCTCTACATTGGCTTCCAGTTAAATTCAAAACACATTTTTACATCTGTATTTTTGTCTGTGAAGCCCTGCATGATCAGGCACTTGGATATATCTCTGACCTGCTCTTCCCCTGTCCCAGTAGACCCTTCAGGTCCTCAGATCAGGGTCTTCTTGTTGTCCTTGAGGTCTGACTAAAAGTGAGTCATGCTGTGGAGTTTTTGGCACTGACTCGCAGGAAAACTCTTCAGTTTCAACTGATCATGTGGATGGATATACAGTTTAACTTGGCTCTGCTCTAAAGATGGTTAGTTAAGCAGCATGCTTAGACTTTCCAGCTAGCGCATAGCTAGAAACCCCCATATGATTAGATATATTTATGAAAATGCGTATTGAATACAGTAAAATTAGTTCAAAGCAATTAATGCACATTAGAATTAATCTAAATATGAGGATGTAACAAACTTCATTCTGTAAAGGAGGAGGCTGAGGTGAGGGAGGTTAAACTTTGTGAGCGTGGTGCATCAGCATTAATGCAAGCAGGGATTTCTGACACGCTGTGAGAAACAGCTGTGATTGGCTGTGGGAGCTAGGAGGTGATAACTGATATCAGCTGATCCCAGCTGGAAGTATGACTACCATATCCTGCATGAACTAATGCTGCTCTTCATTTAATTCATGAGTTTTTCTCATTGTTATTTATGTTATTGTGTTGTTTTTAAAAGCAATTTGAGACTTGTTCTGTTAAAGGTGCATGCCAAATAAACTTTACTTACTTTTCCTCTGTTCCTTTTTGCAGAATGACACCAGATGTCCGACGACACCAGGAAGAAACAGTCTGAATATCTTCAAGCAGTACTCCAAATTCCTCCGGACACTCAACTCAAGGAAAAGATGAAGACTAAGCCTGCCTGCTTTCTTTACACAGGAAAGCTTGAGTTTGCCAATTAAGTATTTCTACCTAAAAAACGTGATGACAGATAGGACCAGTGAATGTACTTGATTTTATTTCCATGCAGTGTTGAATACAATTTGTTTCTCGATTTACATTCAAGTATTTATAAATAGTATTTAAGGTCTATTTATTTCACAGATTATTTATTTATTTATTCATATGCAGACACTTGTACCATGTTTCAACTGACTGAATGTCACAAAGTAATATTCACAATGTGAAAAATGTTATTTCAGTTCACACATATTGTGCTGCTTTTACTAATAAACCAATTTCCTTCATAATTTACTCCTGCTGAATATTTGTTCAAGTTTTTAAAGTATTTTATCAGATTTTTATCCAGTAATTGACACTGTTAAGATGGACTAAAAATGATGACGAAAGTAAATCATAAATGTCACTGCAAGTGTTGGTATTGGGGGGTTTCACCCTGTAAAGATGAAAACAGCAACAAGGGCCGGATTATCGTGACACCATGACATTCTAAGTTTTGTTATTAGATTTAAATGAAATGTGGATTTTGGTGGTACATTTTGGGGGTTTTGGCACCCTCTATGGGCGATTAAAGGCATCGGTAGACTTTCCCAAATCTCACCATGAGGATGTGTATAAAAATTTGTGATAATTGGAAAAATTGCCTTTACTACTCAAACAGTGTCATTTATGACTTACAGGTCTATGTTTGTGTTCATACAGATAACATGCAAGCTTAAAGGCCAAAAATAAGAAATTAAATCACAGGAGAAAGAAAATGACTTGTTAGATAAAGAGACAAATACTTGTTAAACTCAAAATATAATTAGCATAAAGGTATGTTCTTTAATTACGAAGTTTTTATTTCTATGTGAGAAGTTATTTTTTCTGGGTTTTTTTTGCTGTTGTTGTTGTTGTTTGTTTGTTTGTTTTTTTAATGATTCATCTCCTTTATTTTAGGATTTTTTTCCATATTAAAACACAATAGAAGAACCGCAACTTAATCCCTTCTGAAAATCAAATTTTAAAAATCTGACAAACACATGAACTGAAAGGAATAAGAGCGAGAGAAAAAACAAATAAATTTGTATACAGCAGATACAAGCATTCATATGTATACATATACACATATACTGTACATGCAACATATTTTTAACATGAAATGTTTGCCAAAATAAATCCTTAATTGTAAAAAGTTGGGGCACTGTGTAAAATGTAAATTAAAACAGCATGCAATGATTCACATATCTCATAAAGATTATAAACTTTATTTAAAGGAGTATGTATATGACTGACATGACACTGTTGTCATCATCACATGACACCTGTCATTCAGATGTACAGTAGGAGGCTCTATGAAGATTAATGAATGTTTTCATTAAGTGTCATTCAGTCAGTTATGTCACTTTAAATGCAAAGTTGAAATTGTTCGATCCTTTTTTGTTTCTCTGTACAGTAAGGTAAGGCTGTAGCCAGGTGTCTTAGAGTATAAACGGTGAAAACAGAAGGGGAGAGTGGGTTTAGATCCAGTTTTTACTTAAGAGGCTCTCCAGGAAAGGAAAAATGCTTCACCATGCAAGGTAAACTGAAAACTTTGTGATTTGGGATGTTCAGTGGTCAAGTGTTGTGTGTGGAAATGGGTATTCTTTCAATGTATTGCAGAAAAAGTGACATAATTGACCAAATGGCACTTGATGACAAAATTCATAAATGTTCATAGAGCCTCCCTTGTGTTGATGAACATATCACGTCAGTCTGGGGCGGGGGGTCCAAAAATATCTGGCCCTATGTAAAAAAGTAATTGCCCCCTGAACCTAATAACTGGTTGTGCCACCCTTGGCAGCAATAACTGAAATCAAGCATTTGCGACAACTGGTGATGAGTCTTTCGCATCTCAGGAGGAATTTTACCTCACTCTTCTTCACAGAATTGTTTTAATTCAGGGTTTTCCAGCATGAACTGCCTGTTTAAGGTCACACCAAAGCATCTCAATTGGATCGAAATCCAGACCCTGACTGGGCCACTCCAAAACCTAAATTTTATTTTTCTTGAGCCATTCAGAGGTGGACTTGCTGGTATGTTATGGGTATGCCTTACCCTAATGCTAACCCAAGAGCGTTTTAGCATGATGACACGGACTGATGGCCGGACGTTGGCCTTCAGGATTTTGTAGTAGATAGGTTAGGATTTTTCACCCCCCTGAAAAAATGTAAGAATCATTCAGACACAACATTTTCTATTTACTTGGGTTGTCTATGTGAGAAATTAAAATTAGTTTGATGATCTGAAACATTTAAGTGTGATAAATATGCAAAAGCATCAGGAATCAGAAAGGGGGCAAATACTTTTCCACAGCACTGTCAATGTCTGAGCTTAAGCACTGGAACCCTTACAAAAAGGAACCGTAAGAGAGAAAATGTGATTTTTTTTTGTCAGATTTGAAGAAAACTGTCAATTGTGCACACAAATGGAAACAAAGGTACAGTTGAAACCAGAAGTTTACATACACTATATAAAAAGACACATAAACTTTTTTTCTCATCGTCTAACATTAAATCAGATTAAACTTTTCCTGTTTTTGGTCAATTAGGATTACCAAAATTTTTTCTATTTGCTAAATGCCAGAATAATGAAAGAGATAATTTTTTAGACAATTTTTTATTTTTTTCTTGAGAGTCAGAAGTTTACATACATTTCATTAGTATTTGGTAGCATTGCCTTTAAACTGTATGACTTGGGTCAAACGTTTTGGATATGCTTCCACAAGCTTCTCACAATAGTTTGCAGGAATTTTGGCCCATTCCTCCTGGCAGAACTGGTGTAACTGAGCCAAGTTTGTAGGCCGCCTTGCTCGCACATGCCTTTTCAGCTCTGCCCATAAATTTTCAATGGGATTGAGATCAGGGCTTTGTGATGGCCACTCCAAAACATTGACTTTGTTATCCTTAAGCCACTTTGTAACCAGTTTGGCAGTATGCTTCGGGTCATTGTCCATTTGGAAAACCCATTTGTGCCCAAGCTTTAACTTCCTGGCTGATGTCTTGAGATGTTGCTCCAGTATTTCCACATAATGTTCTTTCCTCATGATGCCATCTATTTTGTGAAGTGCACCAGTCCCTCCTGCTGCAAAACAACCCCACAACATGATGCTGCCACCCCCATGTTTCACAGTTGGGATGGTGTTCTCAGGCTTGCAAGCTTCCCTCTTTTTTCTCCAAATGTAACGATGGTCATTATGGCCAAAAAGTTCAATTTTAGTTTCGTCAGACTCACAGAACATGTCTCCAAAAATTAAGGTCTTTGTCCCTGTGTGAATTTGCAAACTGTAATCTGGCTTTTTTATGTTTCTTTTGGAGTAATGGCTTCTTCCTGGGAGAGTGGCCTTTCAGCCCATGTGGGTACAGGACTCGTTTGACTGTTGATAATGACACACTCTTACCAGCTTCAGCCAGCATCTTCACAAGGTCTTTTGCTTTTGTTCTTGGGTTGAGATGCACTTTTTGGACCAAAGCACGTTCATCTCTGGGACACAGAACCTGTCTCCTTCCTGAGTGGTTTGATGGCTGGACATTCCCATGGTGTTTATACTTGCGTATAATTGTTTGAACAGATGAACGTGGCACATTCAGGCATCTGGAAATTGCACCCAAGGATGAACCAGACTTGTGCAAGTCTACAATTCTCTTCCTGATATCTTGGCTGATTTGATTTTCTCATGATGTTACACAAAGAAGCAGTGTGTTTCAGGTGTGCCTTAAAATACATCCACAGGTGTGCCTCTAATTAACTTGTCAATAAACCTATCAGAGGCTTCCAAAGACATGACATCATCATCTGGGCTTTCCCAAATTGTTTAAAGGCACAGTAATCTTAGTGTATGTAAACTTCTGACTCTCAAGAAAATAATAAAAATTGTCTAAAAAATCATTTTCTCATTATTCTGGCATTTAGAAAAATAGAAATAATTTTGGTAATCCTAACTGATCAAAAACAGGAAAAGTTTAATCTGATTTAATGTTAGACGGTGAGGAAAAAAAAGTTTATGTGCCTTCTTATGTAGTGTATGTAAACTTCTGGTTTCAACTGTATAAAAGAGTGCACTGTGCTCTTTCAGGTGAACACATGACAGAAGTGGTGGGAAGTAAGAGGAAGAGGTGGGCAGTCAAAGTAGAGAGAGAGCTGAAGTGAAGCTCTTTATCTCTTATCTGTTCTATCCAACTGGAGAAGCAGTAAGTTTTGATGTTTTCATGCAAGCACACAAAAAACACACACATAGACTTATATGAACCTACATAGATTTGCCTGCCTGGTAAATCTGCACTTACACACATAAGGTTGTGGTTTCCCAACATTTTTGGTTCTTGAATCAGCTTGCTTTTGCTCTCAGCTGTCTTACTCAGCACATGAGAGTTTCACGGGTGTCTGGCTACCTATCAGACATCGTCACACCACCAACGCTCAGGGCTTTTTGTCAGGACTTGAACATCCGCACAGGAAATGTTGGAGAGTGTAAATCTTCACAATATCTTATGTGGATCGACAGATTGTGTGAGAAGCATCTGCAGCCGTGGGTTTCCTATCTACTCTCACTTAGTCACATCTCTGTGTCAGAGGAGGGGAAACTTCTCTTTGACTCAGCACATTTGTAGAAAGGTGAGATTAAAAGGAAAACCATAAACATGTCTAAGAAACTGTAACTCAAAAAAGCTTGAGTCTGAGAGTGGAGCTGCAGAATGTTAACAAGCTGGAGGTTGAGGAGCAGCTGCACCTTTGAATAAAGAAAAGCAATTTAACCTTTCATCGCATTTCCACTTACCCAGAAACAGGACTGATATCTGTAAATATACATATCCTTACTTGCACTGGTGCAGGAAGTGCACTTCTTTACAGATGGATGGAAACCTTGTAGAAACACTTTCACTAAGTAGTTTGGAAAATGTGTTTAAGAATTAACAAGACAAAAGTGAGGAAGTCAGCCTGCCAGGAACGTGGCATGTTTTGAGAAACATTAACAGTACGTTCAAAAAGTATTCAAACTCAAATTTCATTTTTATTGTGCAGCCTGATGCTGCTGTTAAAAAACTCATTGTTATTCTCATGAATCTACACCCAGTACGCCATCATGACAAAGTGAAAAACCAAATTTAAATTAAGGCACACATCTCTCTGTAGAAGGCCTCACTGCTGACAATGCATATCAGCAAAACCAAGTCATGAGGTTGCAGGAACTGCCTACAGAGCTCAGAAACAGGAGTGCAGTGATGGGAATTCCTTCTCGTTTCAGTGATTCAGATCATTTGGCTCGGCAAAAAGAGCCAGCTCTTTCGGCCCCCAAACGACTCTTCATTCGGGTACCAGTTTGGTTTCATTTGACCTGCCAATTTTTTGTACCTTTTGTGCCTTCATTGGATAGAGGGCAGTGGATAGACTTGGAAACAGGATGACAGAGTGGGGAGAGACATTGATCTACCCAAATCCAAGTAATTCATTTCAAAATAAAAGCAGATGTATTCAGACAGGAAATAAGTCAATCTTAGTTTAAAGCAAAAATCACTTTTTCAGGTTTATTAAAGGATTTGTCCACATGGAGACAAAAACGATATATTTCCGTTTCGTTTTGAAAACATTACAGGATCAAATACAGGATTGTTTCAGGAAATGTCCACGTAAGCCCAGAACCACTGAAAACGACTGAAAACGCTGTAGTGCTTATGCCAAGCCTGCAAGTGGCGCTGTAACGCTGCCACGGAAATGCACCAAAAGAGAGAAGAAAATACAAAAAAATACCACAGGGTGCTTCTCGTTTCATATACTGGTATCCTTCCTTCCTCCGTTCATGTTGTTTCCACGCGTCTTAGCTCCACCCAGCAAGGAATCGAAAGAGATGCAAGGAAGAGACAGGAGGAGAGAGGAGTCACAACTTAGAGAATGAGAAGTTCTTCACTTCACAGCGTCAGTCTGAGTGACGTCAGATGGGCTGATCAGCTGATTCACCTCCTAGCCCAAACATTAGCAGACCCATATTTAAAATAATTTCAAAAACCTTTACGATGACTCACCATAACCATAATAAAAGAACAGCAATAAAATGTATTAAAAAAAGCATTCTTTATATTATATATGTTATTATCAGTGGAATTACTTTGGTTTATAAACTCTACCATTTAATCAGTGTTAATATTCTCATCTATGTAGCCTACAGATCCATTTTTATTAGCTGATGACTAAGGCTTTCTTTCACATAATCTGTAATCTGATCAATAATCCACCACAGAGCTCTGCGTTTGTTGATTTTTTATTTAGATAGGAACAATAAACAAAGTTCTGCCTTAATGAAGCTGAAATTCTGTCAGATTATATCACCCTGTATAAAGTTAAAACTTAAAAATAAACACAAACATATTTATCATATAATCTATCTTTATTTAAGGGTTGTATTTCAATAAATTAAGTGCTGTAAGAATATAAACAGTCATGAACCGTGCAGAGGTGCCGCTTTTCTGGCAGATGCCGGGCCTCCAAACCAATCACTTTGCACCTTTGGTAAAAAGACTTCCATGGAGGATACACCAGTGCTTCCTCGCTCAACGCTCCTCCAGGAGCTGTTTCCTTCCTCAATCCTCACCTCCTCCAGGTGCATTTAAGGAATTGGAAGATCCTTCAACATGGCAGAGGGAGGACGATTTCCCGGTCAGTGGAGGAGAGAGGAGGCGAGGATGGACAAAACTTTGTAACGAGAAGCACCCACAAACTTTCTCCTGGTTACTCTTCTTCTTTTTATTCTCTGTGGTGGATTTAAGATTTAATAGGCTGTTCTCAGTTGTTTTACAGGAGCATCAGATTTTGCTGTAAAAGCCATAACAAGCTCAGTAGCTCCTGCAGCACGAGCACAGTCCTGTAATCCGCCGTTGTTGTTTTGGCTCGACACAATGCGGCGTATGTGGGCTACGCTATGTGTGATATAATCATTTCAAGAAAGATGCGGCTGGCTGTCCACACGGAGACAAAACAGTAAGCATTTATAGCACAGGTGTCAAACTCTAGGCCCAGGGGCCAAATCCAGCCCATGGAACAGTTAAATCCGGCCCGCAAGATGATTGCATATTTCTGTTATAACTGGCCAATCAGTCTGAGGTCTGCAGATTGAAAAAAATCATTTGTTTTAATTTCACATTTTCAATTTTGCATCTCACAATTAGGACTCAAATTTAGGATTTTGACTTTTCATTTCATACTTTGAGCATTTCAACTCATAATTTTGACTTCTCATATAATGTTTTGAGCTTTAAGATTTAAAAATCTAATTTTTAAGTGATATTTGGATCTTTTTAACTAGTTATTTTGTATTTTACCTCATATTTTCAACCCCAAACTTTGACTTCATAATCCCATAGTTTGACCGTTTAGACTCACAATTTAATATTTTGAATCATATTTTGACTTTTAATTTCATGATTACAAATTTAATTTCATATCATGACCTTTTAAACTCATGATTTTGACTCTCTTTCTAATATAGTTGCCTTTAAAAAACATTTCTCAATTTCAATCTCATGTTTTGACCTTTTTGAACTAATAAACATACTTTTCTCAGATTGTGAGCCTTTAAACGTATCTTTGTGAAATGTTTTTTTATATATATTTTATTACCAGTGAAACAAGGTTGACAGTTTATGGTTAAAAAGGTGACCCTGTTAGGCCCTCAGGTTAGTCCTGAATCCAGAATCTGGCCCCTGCTGTGACTGAGTTTGACACCCCTGGTTTACAGATTTGTTCACTTTGGGACCCAGTTTCAAAAAGTAGCGTTTACGACCTCCCAAAACGCTGTTTCTGTGTGGATGAAACACCTACACAACAAAAATCTTTTTCTGTATGCGCCTGAATTCGTCTCTGTGAGGACAATGCCTAATAAAACTATGTGCCCCGGCCTGTTCAC
Source organism: Cheilinus undulatus (assembly GCF_018320785.1). Taxonomy (NCBI): domain Eukaryota; kingdom Metazoa; phylum Chordata; class Actinopteri; order Labriformes; family Labridae; genus Cheilinus; species Cheilinus undulatus. The sequence goes on along the minus strand of NC_054874.1, from coordinate 17,679,389 downwards.
AATCCCCTCGAGTACCAGAACCAGACACAAATTTCACAGGCATGTTTTGGGGACATCTGAGACCAATATCTTAAAGGGGTAAAATATGTTCCCTTTAAGAAAATAGCCTGCAAAAGTCTAAAACGAAACAGAGACTGTTCAAATATAGAATAGTGCAGTTTTAACAATGTAACAAAATGGAGATTTATAGCAGGTAACTGCAGAGACTCTGAGAATTAAAAAATGTGTAATTGTTAGACAGTCCTGAAATATTAATATTTGTTTGTTTGCTGTGTCTCTGCTTAGCCAATCTTGCAACTTTCTGGTTGTAGTCTTTCATTAAGAATCTGCTCAGTAACTCTTTGAGAGAGTGAAGCTCCCCAATCTATCACTCGTGGATCTTCAGCTGACTATAAAACATCCCAATCTGTCCCTTCTCTCCTGAATATAAAATTAATTAACTACTTTCTCTTCAAAAGGACAGAGAATATGTTTCTGTGGCAATGATCTGGGAATAAAGCTTTTGAAAACTAAAGAGATAAACATCCAGCAGTGTGCATCCCTGTGCAGCATGCACCTCAAGCCTGTAACCCTTTGACTAAAGGTCTTATCATGAAGATGCTTGAGAAGGAAAGGGTAAAAAGAAAGCTGTGTCTTTTCCTCCTGTCAGAAATACTCACATCACTGTGAGGTGACAGCTGGCAAGTCACGATTGTCTCTGCGTCCCACAATGCCCTGCATGCAACAGACCAGCTTGAATGGAATAACTCAGGCGCTGCTGTGCAGACAGATACAGCAAGGATTCTTTTATTAAGGGCTTATTTTACAGGCACCACTCGATTTATCAAAGCAGAAAACTGGTGAGGGCGACTTTAGCCTGCATGATTCTGGCATGGTTGAATAAAGGAAAAAGAATCTAGTTGCCAAGTTCTTTAGATTATCTGCAGGTTTGCCTGAACTTGAAAAGGCTGAAGGTGACAACAAAGGACACAGGACAACTCAGTTCTTTGTTTCTTAAATCTTTTTTTTTCTTTCATTTATTTTCTTCAAAAGGAATAGGTTGAAAACCTGAACAAATAAAAATAGACAAGTTAAGATAACATAATTCATGGAAAAAAAAATAAACATGTTGAAACACTCAACCTATGACAGGGGTCATCAGCTAGAGTTGTACAAGGGCCACATTTTGTTTTGGCAGGTGCTGTGCAGGCCAGACCATCAAATAAGTGAAAATAAGATTAAAACATTTGGTCTATTAGCTATCTTTAACTATCTATCTATGTCTATTATTGATTATTATTTTATTAGTATTTGTATTAACTTTAAAATTGATTGTAATTTTGAGTCATTAAGAGTGAGATCAGTCCCTACCATGCATACTGCAGCCGGCCTCAAGGGGGCGATTGAGATATTTGGGCTTGAAGTGGAGAGATGACAGTTAAACTGCAGATTTAATCAGGATTGGACTGATACGTTTGTGTTTATCATGCATCATATTAAATAATCATGGCTGACAAGTGGATTTCTGTAAAGACAGTTCTAACATTAAGTCACTCAGTTAAGAAGAACAGTCCCAGAGCACAGACCTCCACTGTTATCCCTATCTGCCAGTAATGAAGGATCCCTTAACAAATTCCTGGATCTGTCCCGGTTTGCTACCCGCCAAAGAATTCATCAATCACTCTCTCCCCAGTGTGATAGAAACTCAGTGAGGTAAAACATTGACTTTGCTTCAGATGGACTGTCATGGCAGAGGCATTGCCTGCTAGTGCCAAAAGATGCACTGACAGTCTCACCCATGGTCTCACTGATGACTGGAAGTCATGGCAGAGGGTATATATTACTCTATTGCTCTCAGCATTGTGAGTTTTCTCACTACAGTTCGCCGTCTTTCTCTCTGTTACATTCCGACTCATCTCCTCGACCAGGCGTGTGTCTTTCAAACTCCAACTCCAAAACTTTGAATTGAAACACACCAAAATGCTGCTGGGATTGAAGTTACTCATGTCCGCCATCTCCTGGAGCAAAGTGGTAACAGCACAGACCTTCACATTTAGCCTTATCTCCCAACAGTACAGAATCCTTAAAAAAATTCCTGAATCCAGACGGTGATCCGGATCAGTCCTAAAATCTTATCAGTTCTTCCTTATGCCATTTCTGACATTTCCTGAACATTTCATCAAAATCCATCCACAACTTTTTGATTTATGTTGCTAACAAACGAACAAATGAACAAACCCACCTGATCACATGATCTCCTTGGCTGAAGCAATAAAACTGTTTGAATGTTAATAGTTTTGGGGGTTGATTTGATAGTTGGGTATCTAAAGACAACAGATACCCTATAAACCACAACGTGGTTTCTCCCCCTCATTAATTCTGAATTTAAACATGTTCTAGGGGGCCAGATGTGAAGCTTTGGGGGGCCTGATGTGGCCCCCGGGCCACCAGTTGATGATCACAGGCCTATGAAATAAAAATCTGATTTTCTAATGTTTAGATCTTGACTGAATTGTAATTTTCTGTTGAACTAAATCTGTGTAACTTATTTAACTAAATAACAGTTAAATTGATAGATTAAGTTAAATCCAAACAAATAAACTTAAGGAAATCTTTTTAGATCTTTTTAGATTTGTTACTTCATCTTTATTTTAATTAAGTATTATGTTAGATTTAACCAATAATGGGATCATTCTAAACCATCTCACACAAAATCCTTCAATAACCTAGTCTATATGCACCTATATTAGCATTTAATTCTTATATTAATTTATCTGTTTGTCTATTGATTGATAATGTTTTAAAAATTAAATTCACATCCACTGACAGTATTTTAAGTGTTAAATATAAACTAAAATCACACCAAATTAAATTAAAGAAATCTTCAGTGATTTACAACAATACTTAACTTAATTTTCTTCAAACAAAAATAGTCCCTGCCATACACGAAGGGTTGCATGCTGCCCAACATTAAACTGAAAGAAAATAGCCCAATTCATGCAAATTAAGTTAGATTTTTGTTTACTTTGACAAATATAAGTTTAATAAACTTTTATTAATGAAATAAAAAAATACACTGACTGATAGCATCTCTGATGTCTCCTCTGATCTGCTCTCTGTCTGCTGCTGCATCTCTCTGCAGCTCATACCTGCTCATATAATTAAGCAGCATGCTGCCTGCCTGGTGCATGTTGCACTCAATGTCTAGTCTGCATCCTGTGCAGCACCACAAACAATAGGAGACCTAAGACCTACCATATTTGAAACAGAATAAACTAATAAGTACATAACTTGGCTTGACACTAGTCTTTTGTCTTTTTATGGTCTTAATATCATCAAATAAAACCCCAAACTGAAGCAGAAGCATTCACTCTGGTTTTAAATCTCCCAGCTTCAAGCGTACCTGCCCGCTTCTTCCACCAGGTGGCCTCAGTAAATCACTGCCCCTGTATCTTTGGCCCTTGCCCTGATTTAGTTTTGTAACCTGCATCCTAATTTCATCAAACTACATCACAGTGAGCATGTATCTGGGTCAAAACAAGAGGAAGTGCTGCTGCAGACAGGAGGCATTACTATGTGGGTTAAACTGTGCCTAATGTAGGCCACTCATGCAGGTGTTGCGAGTTGTATCGTTACCAGTACATTGAGCAGCATAGTTGGATTGGCTGCTATAGGGCCACGGTCACATGCTTCATCCTTACTCCACTTTCTCTTGAATGGGACAACGTCAGCGCGTCAGAGCGCGCGCTCTCCGGGATTTGGCTGCAGACGCGCACCGAGGCTGCAGAAGGACGCAGCGAGCGCGGTGATGGCTGAGTGACATTTCATGACTGTCTGTGTGTGATGTGTGATCGTGAACAACAGTCATCTTTGAGGAGAGCGTATATGACGCGATCGGACTGTTTTTTTTGGGGGGGATCTATTTTAACCGGATGTGGAGCCCAGATGCCCTTTGGATCGACTTTACGCAGGGAAGATCTCATGGAATCCACGGGGCATTTATTGTGAAATTTAAAATCAGGCTGCAGCATCCGTGTGTCAACAAGAACGAGGTGAGTTTAATGATAACGTGAAGCATTTTGGGTAAATATTTAGGTATGCGTGACTCTTGATTGGCTCTTTAAATAAGAACGCGCTCATGGGAAAATCCTGCTCCTACAGTTTTCTATATGCTTTATGACATCGGACCACTGACATGATAATACCCGATTGAATCGGCCATTAAAGCTTCTAGAAATGTAAACGAAAAAGTCTAAAAACATAATAAAGACAATGTATTTCTAACACGTTACAGTTTTAAACGTGAACTATCAAAATGAGAGCAGTTATATTGAGTTTAATCTGATTCATTTCTTTCCACAGGGCTTCTGATGGTCAGAGTCAGCAAGGAAAGGATTCCTGTACGACAGCAGCTTGAGATTTCCAGCAGAGGAGCTTACAGCCTCATCATTACACCCAGGAATTAAGTTACAACTGTCAGTTCAGGAGTGCAGCTCAAATGATGTCAGGGCCAGTGTACAAGGTCAGGAGGCTAATTTCCAGCCAAGAGAGGGTTGACCTCAAAGATCCCTTCTCTTATCATCCAACAGATGATGCATTCATGGGGATTTCTTTGCAAGGCTTGAACAGAGGAGCCTCCTAAATTCTGGCCCTGTGGATGTAATGTAGCTCCACTCTCCAGCATGACTTAAACGCCCCCCCACGGCACGTGTTCTGGGATGGATCGCATGAACTTCACAACAGTCATCGACTCTGGGTTTCTGGACGAGGCTCCATCCAGCCGCGTCCTCACCGGCTGCTTCCTCTCCCTCCTCATCCTCACCACCTTGCTGGGGAACATGCTTGTTTGTGCCGCCGTCACTAAGTTCCGACACCTGCGTTCAAAGGTGACCAACTTTTTTGTGATCTCGCTGGCCGTGTCGGACCTCTTGGTGGCCATCTTGGTGATGCCGTGGAAGGCCGTGACGGAGATAGTTGGGTTCTGGCCGTTTGGCTCCTTCTGTGACACCTGGGTGGCTTTTGACATCATGTGCTCCACGGCATCCATTTTGAACCTTTGCGTCATCAGCTTGGACCGCTACTGGGCCATCTCCAGTCCGTTTCGCTATGAGAGGAAGATGACACCCAAAGTGGCCTTTGTGATGATAAGTGTGACCTGGACGCTGTCTGTGCTCATCTCCTTCATTCCAGTGCAGCTCAGCTGGCACAAGGCCCAAACTAAATCCTACACCCCTCTTTCTGGGTCATCGGGCTCTTTGGGTCTGAACGGTTCGTCTCACAGCAGCCCGGAAAACTGTGACTCGAGCCTGAACAGGACGTACGCCATCTCCACCTCTCTCATAAGCTTTTACATTCCTGTGGTTATCATGGTGGCCACCTACACTCAGATCTACCGCATCGCCCACAGACAGATCCGGAGAATCTCCGCACTGGAGCGAGCGGCCGAAAGCGCCAAGAACAGACATGACAGCATGGGCGGAGGCTCCAGCATCGCAGAGTCCGAGAGTTCCTTCAAAATGACGTTCAAGAGGGAGACCAAGGTGCTGAAGACGCTGTCAGTGATCATGGGGGTGTTTGTTTGCTGCTGGCTCCCATTTTTCATCCTTAACTGCATGGTGCCATTCTGCGAGCAGTCGAGCAGAGGGGAGGCTTTCCCCTGCATCAGCCCCACCACTTTTGACGTGTTCGTGTGGTTCGGCTGGGCTAATTCCTCCCTCAACCCCATTATATATGCCTTCAATGCAGATTTCCGCAAGGCCTTCTCCATCCTGCTGGGCTGCCACAAACTATATCCAGGAGGCCACAACATAGAGACAGTCAGTCTAAACAAGAAATGACTCATGACTCTCGCAGCACTGACTCATCCTTAATGCTAAGAGTCTGAGCATTCCTGTGTAGGCTGGTTTGATTGACTTCAAATGAGGACGCTGCCTTTTGTGTTGACGCTAAGTGGGACTGAAGGGTATGGTAACCCTATATGTACCTGTGTTTGCGTTAGTCGAGTGGCCTGTACCCGTGCAGGCAGTCAGAGCGAGCTCATCTCGGTCTCCGCGCTGTCATTCCAACGGAAGGAGCCCCCTGAAAAACGAGAGGAGATTTTGGAGATTGAGATTAAGACTGCGTGCTGCTGTGCCAGGGCGCAGGGAGCACAGCGGTGCTGACACGCCCCTGGGATAGATAATCCCATGACTGGGCAGCACACGACCTAATGCTGTCAGACACTACTCTCTTCAATACCATCACACACAAACGCAAACACAAACACTGTCAAAACATGCTCATCCAAAGACGGCGTAAATGCTGCACCCAGCATGCACACTCCAAAAATTCCCATGATGGCACACAGACATGCTGTTCCTCATTAGGTTAACATCGTGAGCTCTGCAAGGATTCCAGCAGAAAAGCATCAAACCAAATCATGTTTCCTCCAAAATAAACACGTAGGTAAAGAACATCACATGGAATTTCACATTTAAACAAGAACGAGAGCAGATTTATTTAAGCCTTATCCTTTAATGGTGTTGTTTTAAAATCTTGGATGAAAATGTGCTCTTTGACTTCTTTTGGAAGTTGGCTGCTTGTGAAAATGCAGCTCATATCTCACTACTGATGCCTGTTCATGATTGTTATTTATATCTCATCTAAATGACATTTTGACTTCCTGCCACATTTATTTAACAGAAATCTCATAATTTATTAAAACACTGCCGGTTTCTTCATAAGAAAAGACCTAAACAGAGGTGTTGTTTGCCTTGTGGTGTCTTTGACTTGTGCTTATTTAGAGGCTGATACAGAATCAGTACTGACTGCATTGTGCTTCGAGTGAATCAGTTTTAATGTTTGCTCCTGAAGGGAATATTAAAGATCAATCTTTGATCAACTTGGCTTCTTCAGAAACGAGTTTGCCTTCATTCCTAGTTTTGTTCATATTGTTTGCACTTAGGTAATTGTTGAAATCCGGGAGCATCCGTCTGATCAGGTTTCTTTCCTCGTCGGATTTCACGGTGTTAGACGACACACTTGTAAACGAATCCTGCAGTTTAGTCAGATTATTTAGGCCGCACAAGGAAGAAGCAATCTAAAAGAAAGCATGAGAGGAAGGTTCTTAAAATCCTGTAGCACCTCAGGTCTGCCACTTAAAAAAATAATGTAATATAACAAATAGTGGCTTTTTTAAGATAGTGTTTAATGAAGTCTGTGCTTCTGCTGCCTTACTTTAGCGACATAAAAATCATGGACACAGCCTCAAAGGTAGAGTTTGAAGATATTCACCCTGCAATGTCTACAGCTCTATTTTTCTGAGTTGACTGAATAGTTTCATTGTAACAGTACTCAGTCGTTCTAAGTATTTTTGTTATTGTACTCAAATTATTTGACAATTAGTCTTAATCTGCAGAGTTTCCAGAATGCCTTGGTGCACTAGACACTTTCGCACCATGACTGAAGTTACTGAGAGAAATATTCCCTGTTGGGACCATCTTAAACATGCCAAGGATGATCTCTTAAATTGGAAAAGAGCTTTCTGAGTCAAAGTGTACCTGTTGTTCTTTCACTGTAGGCCTGAACCTTTGGAGGGTGTTGGGAAACAAAACAGTTATATCAATTCAAACATCCAAACAGCTGTTTCAGCTCCATATTTCTAAATTAATAGGGCGTTGATTTTTTGTTTAAACTGTACTTTATCACTTTATTTATTTTTTTTGTAATTGCACTAAAATTGTTGACAATCATCCCTTAGTTTTCCCAGAATGCTTTGGGCATTGCAGCATGAGTGAAGTTACTGATTCAGTCAGACAAGTCAAGCATAAATCTTAAGGATTAGAGTTGTTGATAGAGATAAGGGGAAATTGCAGTGGATGAGGTCAATGAAGTTTTCATCTTCATCTTGTTACCAGGAGCGTTAGACACATTTGTTTATTTACAAGGTTTAAATAAAGTTTTTTCAAAGAGTGGAATGGAGCTCTGTGATTGGCTGGTTCATTCATCTTTATTGCTGGGTCCATGAATGCATCAAGCTGCCTTCAGGTGTCTCTGTGACTCATCTGTTTGAATCAAATTCAGTTCAACCTGAGTCTGAAGTCTGTACAAGTCCAGGTCAGAGCCAGTCTAGGTAGACCCAGTACAGGTCAGACGCGGTCCACTTCCTGTCTTTGGCACTGGTCCATCAGCCCTGTCTACGCCCTGACAGTACTCAGTCACTTAAATTTTTGTTTTATTGTACTGAAATTGTTGACAATCATCCCTTAGGTTTCCCAGAATGCTTTGGACATTATATACGTTTGCACCATGAGTGAAGTTGCTGATTCAGTCAGACAAGTCAGGCATAAACCTTCAGGAGTAGGGTTGATGATAGAAATAAGGGAAAACAGTCATGGATGAGGTCAATGAAGCTTCACAAAAACACTGTTGATTTGAGTTGGATTTAAATAGGATTTTTAAATGTAGGAATGTTTTCACAGTGTACTAAAATTAACATAATTTTGTAAGAATAATTTAGCTGAAATGGCTTAAAATGTCTAAGTACCTGCTACTAAAAAAATACAATTTTTTTCAGTGTACTTACTTTTTACATGATCAGTTGCTTGGAATATTTTGAGTTCTATTAACTCAGAAGTGTACATTATACATTTTAACTTGAGTCCGCTCAAAGAAATTATTTATTATTACGTTGACATTATCAGTGTTAACAAATATTTTGAGTATTTTTAACTTGTTCAGTTTTTCAGTGTACACAGTTCTGACAGGGGGAAGAAACAGCCTTTTTTGGAGTGTCATCTTCTTTGCGGACTGTCTCCGACATCTGAACTGTTTTTCTTTACAAAACTGCTCAAGCACTGTCAGGTTGCACAGGGACTGGTGTGAACGGCACTTTTCAAGTTCAGCCACAAATTGACTGAGGTCTGGGCTTTGACTCAGCCGCTTCAGAACATTGACCTTGTTGTCTTAAAACCATTTCTGTGTAGCTTTCACTGTATGCTTCGGGTCATTGACTTGCTGGAAAATAAATCTTCTCCCAAGCCATACTTGTTTTGCAGACTGAATAGGATTTTCCTATATTTTTTGTGCATTTATTTTACCCTCTTCCTTTACAAGCCTTCCAGGGATGCCTGCCAAGAAGCATCCCCACAGCATGATCTTGCCACCACCAAGCTTCACAGTGGGGATGGTGTGTTTGTGGTGATGTGCAGTGTTTGGTGTCCACCAAACATAGCGTCTTGTCTGATGGCCAAAAAGCACTCATCGGACCAAAGAACTTTCTTCCACTTGACTATGGAGTCTTCCACATGCCTTTTAGTTAACTCTTGTCAAGATCTAATATGAGTTTTCCTTAACAGTTGCTGTGTCTTTGCCACTCTCAGATGAAGCTATGACTGTGAAGAACCAGGGGAGCAGTTGTTGTATGCAGAGTCTCTCCTTTCTTAGCTGCTGAATTTTGTAATTTCTCCAGAGTAGTAATGGATATCTTAGTGGCCTCTCTCACTAGTCTCCTATTTGCACAGTCACTCAGTTTGTGAGAACAGTCTGATCTAGGCAGATTTACACATTTCTTTCATTTCTTGATGATGGATTTAACTGAACTCTGGGGGATGTTCAGTGCTTTTTGTATCCATTCTCTGACTTGTACCTTTCTACATGTTTTCGGTGTGCTGGTTGGAGTGTTCTTGTGTCTTCAAGTTGTAATGATAGCCAGGAATACTGATTAGCCGGTGACTGGACCTTTCAGTTGCAGGTGTCTTTGTACTACAATCACTTGAGACACATTCACTGCACTCAGGTGAACCGCATTTCATAATTGTAAGACTACTAGCACCAGGTGGCTGGACCTCTGGGGAATTAATGGAGCTGAGCAGCAGCTGTACTCGTCATCTTCTTTTCACATTTTGATTGAAAGCCCTGTGGAGGTGGGATTTAAATTCTATGCTTTTAACCTCATCCGAGACTTTTCAATATCCAAAATGCTTCCCATCCTCACAGTACAGCATCATTTCCCCTTTTATTTGTGTTGGGAGCAGTGTTTACTGAGGGTAACAGGCCCAGTGATGGATTGGACAGAGAGTTCTAATATTAGAAGTCCATTAGAGCCTGCTGACTGTATATACTAATGGTTCTTTGTGTTTTCTTTCACTGATTCTTTGTTATTCTGAACATCAGCCATGCTACAAAGAAATTTAAGATAAGTAGGCCAAAGTTGGACCAGGAAGTGATATGATATGTTTATAATGAAAATTTTGCAGTCATTCTCTCTTGAGTATGAGCTCGGCTGAGCTGAAGCTTTGTTTCCAGGTTGTGTTCTGATGGTGTGACAGTCTGATTCCAACAGTCTGAGACGTAGTTTGGTAGCTTGAAGCTTTGCTGTCTGAATTGGAATGTCTGGTGACCACAGTGATGACCAGATGCAATCACCACAAGATAGTCAAAAATAGAAACATAACCCTGGGAAAACCACAAGCTTTTCTGTAAACTTTAGACAAACCAAATGGGAAACAATATTTGAATAAGAGCTTAGAGATGCTGGTGCTGTTTTTATTTTGTTCTCAATTACACAGAGCCAAGCCTTCGGCCTTTTTCCTAAGCTACACTAACTATCCCTGGGTCTAAAGGCTTCGTGATAAATGGATGAATAGGAATCTGGATATCTATTTCAAGCTTTGTAGAGAAGGTCAACAAGGATTTATTAAAAGTAAATAACAATCTTTAAATGTAGGATGACATTATTATCAGGACTTAGAAATTTGGATAACAGTTTGTTGGAAGGTGATGATTCGCCTTGACACAAGACTAGTTAAGAACCACTGCTTAAGAGTATGCATAATGCAAGCAGGGGTGTCCAAACTTTTTCCACTGGGGGCCACATACAGAAATATATAAGGATGGTGGGGCCACTTTCATACACTTCATATTGAAATTAAGGTAAGTAAAAACAATTTAATGTAGGTTAAAATATGCTCAGGGATTGGGTGTGCTTAAATGGCTCAGTGATGGCTGACAAGGCAATAGCCAATCAATTTTAAGGATTTTGGAGAGGCCAATCACATTTCAGGGGGCCCTGGTGGGCTCTGGCTATCACTGGCTCCTCCTCTGGATCATCATTGGTGCTTCTATTTGCTGCTGCAATCCATTAGGGTGTTATAAACCAAGATATCTTCATTATTTTGGTTGCCAGTGTTTAACATTTATAGTTTTGTCTCAATTTAATCTTCAAAAAACAGCAAAAAAAAACTTGTCAAAATGTTTGTTTACAGTGTTAGTTTGGTAGCACTGCCTTGTGCTGAAACTAAAATGAATAATACAGTCCAGCACAAGCTTCATGCTTTGTTGAGGGTCATATTTCATTTAAGTAAGGGTTAATGCCCAACAGGGTGTCCAGTTATCAGGGATTAACGGACAACGTGGAGGCCTGAACTGTCCAACACGCATGGTCACTTGCCAACAAAAATAACTAATAAAACTATTAGTTTATGATTTCATACGTTTTGTGATCAAAATAGAAATTTTTACTAAAACAACAATTTCTTTCCCCCAGCAACGCCTGAGGGCTTGACTAATAACTGGATTAGCCATTCCAATCCCATAATGTTCTCAGGGAATGTAAACGTTATTCAGTACTGCAGTAAATAGGATGGGCCGTAGATACGAAGTCACTAGGAACAAAAAAATAGTCCATTCAGCGCATTTTCTGAACGGATTTATCAGTGAAAAGACATGAAGACGAGTGAGACCGAGAGTCATCTGTGGACAGACTATAAACCTTTACGTTAACATGAACAGTCAGCTGATACAAAACTTAGTTTTAGCAGACCAGCTGTTTAAATAAACTGAATAATTCCCCATTCTGCACAACGAGGTCGCAGACATGAAACAGAGCTGTCCACGCCCTGCAGGTGCTGATTCTCCGTCAGACAGGTCAATATTTATCAGATACTATCACGCCAGTTTATCAGAAGCGTTTCCTTTGTCTTTACAAAGACGTATTGGCTTCTTTTCACTTCTCAGTGTTAAAGTGAGCCTGGAAACAAGACATACATTAGATATAGAAGATAAGACCACTCACGTTACTGGTCTTAAACCTGGAGTCTGTGATTTTATTTGTCAGTTAAGTGACAGTCGATACCAGTCTGCATGCTTCTTAGGCTGGCAGTGCTGTACTCCCTGCTCAGAAAATATAACTGTCTCAGGTTGCTATAGTTTCTCCTAATGGAGTAACGGCTAACAGCTGCTGCACATTAATTTGGAACAGTGTGATGTTTTTTTAATTGGAACTACTTGTGCAGTTCAGACGGTGTCCATGTATCAGAAGTTAATGGACACCAATAGAATTTCCAGAGCCAATCAGAATCAAGTATTCACCAAGACCATGGTATAATTTAAATTATTTTTGGGGGTGCAATTAAAAATGGGCTGTGGGCCACATTTGGCCCCTGGGCCATAGTTTGGACACTGCTGCATTAAAGATTATAAATCTAATAGAAATACATTCATCCTTTTTGTTAAAAATTCACTGTGTGTTGTCTGTGCATGTCATTGACTTTGACCTCCATGGATCAAACTTCCTGAAGCACATTTCACACCAGAGTCTAACAGGTCAAAATTAACTCTGCCAGCTGTGTCCTGCATCCTAAATCTCATTTTGGCATAATGAGTGTGGAGTTCGTGAGTCTGCTCCGTCTGGCGATGTATTGATGTCATTAACGGAGTGAAAAGGACAATCTGGGGTTGTAAAATGCCTGGAATAATAGAGTAATTCAGGCATTGTTGCAACTTTTTCTATTCTTCAATCTTTTCTCTCTCAAAAGACTGAACTCTAATCAAAAACTCCACATAAATCTTCAGGCACAGCTTAAACTATAAAGGAGATTCTTAATTTTTATTCAGTTTATGCAACAGGACATGGAAGACACAACATGTGTATCAGTGCTGTGGAAATTTTGGCTGTTATGTTTGTTTCATAAGACACTGGCTGGTGCAACTAAAACACATTCACAGAGATTAACCCAGGGTCATAGAGTGTTTCAGGCCTTGGATCATCAGACACCCTCATCCGGTGACCCAGCTGGGGGTGATCAGATCCTGGCTTGCCATGGTTTGCCCCTCCTGATCCACAGCCATCTTAAAGCTTTTCCTTTAGTTTCTATGCTGATGAACCAGGAGACTAGATGTCCAATGGAGACATTGGCCTGCAAAGTCTCTTAAGTCCCACACAAAGGGCTTACAGTAGGCTTTCCACTCAGTAGCAGCCCAGATGAGGTCCTGTTTACCAGCAGTGGTATTTCTCCCAGCCTGAAGAAGGTGGTGTTGAGCCCATGTGGAGCTGCTGTTCTACTGCTGCTGTATGCCAATGCAATGGTGCCATTGACAGTGAAGAAAGCAAGGAACTGCTACTGAAAGCTACCAATATGTTGTTGTATTCAGTTCATGTTTTGAGCTTCCAACTTGGGATGGACCACAATTATTCACTGCCATTGGCTTTGTCTTTTGTTGCCCAGTCTTCCCTGTAACACACTACATCTTATCACCTGAGTTGTTACGCCATGTTTTGTCCATCTCCCAGCCGGCTTCGACATATTTTTGCGACAGCTACAGGTAGGGTTTAGTGGTACTCTAAGCCATTATCCTATGGCAGCTGGTGTAGTGATTAGCTCCATCCATACATTTTCTGGAGCCTATCTCAACTGTCATTGGGCGAGAGGCAAGATACACCTATGACTGATCACCAGCCAGTTGCAGGACTGACATACAGAGACAAACAACCAGGCACACTCTCACTCACAGCCAGTTTAGAAACTAAATTAATTGGCCATAGTTCTCTTGTGGACTGAATAAGATTGTCCTCCAGGATGTTCCTATATTACTGCTGTATTCATATTACCCTCAACCTTTACAAGCCTTCCAGGGCCAGCTGCTAAGAAGCATACCCACAGCATGTTGCTGCCACCACCGTGCTTCACAGTGGTGATGGTTTGTTTGTGGTGGTTTGCAATAGTTGGTGTCTGCCAAACAAAGCATCTTGTCTGATGGCCACAAAGCACCATTTTGATCCATGATTGAGTGTTCGGGAGTTTCTTTTGTCTTCATAGTGTAATGGTTGCCAAGAATACTGATTATCCATGGATTGGATCTCCAGACACAGGTGTCTTTATACTACAATTACTTGAAACACAGTCACTGCATTCGGGGATCCCCATTTCACTAATTGTGAGACTACAAGCAGAATCTGGCTGGACCTCTGTTGAATCAATCGTTTTTCTCTCAAAAATGTCAAATCATGTTGACCATGATTGATTTATAAAATCAATAGAGGGGTAAAACATCTAAGAGGTGAATACTTTTTATAGGCACTGGAAGGAAGTAACCAGAGAGAGTGAGCAGCGCATCTCTGCTCAACTTGGAAATATCTAGTGGGGCCACAACATTACAGGGAAGTTCATGTTTGAGCAGAAGTTCATGCTTCTTTATACAGCTGTCTAAATATGTAATGTCTGTTATGGCCGCTCAGTATAGATGGCTGTTTAGTTCATGAATAAAGAATTTCTCTGCCTTTGAAAACTGTAGGAAAATTTGAGGTAATGTACAGACTAGATATAGCCACTTTTTAATTGCTGTAGACATGTTCATGCTAAAATTTGACATATTGAACAACTGAAATGGGTAATTTCTTTTGAGTTATATGAGTGTAAATACAGTCATAGAGACAAACAAGCCCACACACACTCACGGAGCTGTCCTTTAGATCCACTCTCTCCCGGCTCTGGACTGTCCTTGCCTCTGTGAAACCTCCTCAAGCGTGCCACAGGAAGAGAACAGCAATTAATTTGACTGACATCATTCAGAGTGATGGCTGAGGTGATGACAAGACAAGGGGTGTGTGCGCATGTGTGTGTTTGTGTGTTGAGGCAGTACTATCACCTGCTCCATTACTCAACCCAGAAATCCCGCGCTGTCGTCCCCGCTGAGCAAACACGCAGAACTCGTTCCCTTTTGTTATCTTTTTGTTTCAGTGGAGGATCTCAAAGCGATACTGTCTTCTTCGATTGGTACACAGGAGAAGTGATGTTGGATGTGGGGACTTCAGATGATGCTAATGACTAGCCCCGGGGAAATGATTTACTGAGACAGGGAGAGAGGAAGAAATGGGCTAGGAGAGGGATAGTCTTATGTAAGAATCAAGCAGTGGCAACTTAAAAAATGAGGCTAAAGGCTTCTCTGTAAATAACAAACAACCCAGAAGTGTCACAAAAGTCAGGCTGCTGCCACATCTATAATGGAGTATCCTGTGAGGTCACATGTCTAGGTGCAGGAAAACACACCTGGCCACGTGAAGGTGTATTGCAGTCTTTGCTCTGCAGGAAGTGTCTTGTGGAAAAAAAAATGCAATTAAACAGTTAGTGATAATCTGTATTACTGCATTAAATATGCATTATTCACAACTGGCAGTGCTGTCATAATTGCGCTACAGTCTAATGCATTTTTAATATCTCACATGACACTGATATAAACATAATTGGGAGTGAGCATGACGTGACTTCAGCAGAAGTGCGTCAAGGGGGCAACGTGCATGCAGAGTGCATGTTGAAAAATGCCCCTGCTCTGTCAGTGAAGTAAACAGATGCTCTACATTCATTTTAAAGTGGAGGCATCAAAGAGGCAGCCACACATCAGCCACTCCTGCAACACTTACTCTTCCAGGGGATATTTGTTCATTTCATGGTTGATGGATGCTATCTTGTGAACCTCAAAATTAAATGTAAAAATATGTTACCACATATCTAATCTCCGCAGCACACATTTTCATCTGTTGCTTTAAAAAACACACATTGCCCACATCTCCTGACCTTTACTGGTCTTTGGAGCTAACATCCCCCTCATTCCTCTTCTTAGATTTACCCTTGCTCTTCATTTCTCTTTCTTATCACACCCCTCTGCTCTCTTCCTCCACCCGCGCTCTGTTTACTGTTTGCGCCGCAGGCCGCTGACAACGCCGTGTTGCCATTCGTCACTCCAACAGGCTCCAGTGGAGAGGACAGGCCCTCTGACCCCACCACTGGGGAAGGAGCAAGGGAATGAGGCGAAGGGGGGAATCACAGCGGATGTTTGAGGGAAACAGAATTATTATACAAGGAGAGAAACGCCCAACCTTCAGCATGGCAGATAAAGAAGTGATGAAGACAAAGTGACTTGTAAGGCTG
The DNA here is from genome assembly GCF_018320785.1 of Cheilinus undulatus. Classification (NCBI taxonomy): domain Eukaryota; kingdom Metazoa; phylum Chordata; class Actinopteri; order Labriformes; family Labridae; genus Cheilinus; species Cheilinus undulatus. The sequence goes on along the minus strand of NC_054874.1, from coordinate 17,663,226 downwards.
TGTGCCCCATACATACATCATACCAGGTGTATTTACAGTAAGTGTTCTTACCTCAGCGTTTTCTTCAGCACATCTGAATGAGGTCGCCAACCACGCAAGAGGACAGGCTTTAGTCCTTCTCAACCCCTTTGCGTAGACCAGGGATGTCAAACTCAAGGTCGGTCCTTGGAACAGGTAAATCCAACCCATCACTCTGAGGTCTGCAGATTTCCTGAAGTATAAAAATGTAAACTTATACTTGGTGATTTAAGATAACCTTGTTAAGTCATAAAATCTGAAAAAGTAAGGAGTAAAAATAGTTGGATAAGAAGTCAGGAATGTGGGAAAAGAAATTCATTTGTGTTTTAATTTCCATCCATCCATTTTCTATACTGCTTATCCCATTGGGGGTCGCGGTGGTTTAATTTCATATTTTCAATTTTGCATCTCACAATTAGGACTCAAACTTAGGATTTTGACTTTTTATTTCATACTTTGAGCATTTCAGCTAATATTTTTGACTTCTCATATAATATTTTTGGCTTAAAGATTCATAAATCTAAATTTTAAGTCATATTTTGAGCTCTTTGACAAGTTAATTTGTATTTTATCTCTTACTTTCAACTCCTAGCTTTGACTTCATAATCCCATAGTTTGACCATTTAGACTCACAACTGAAAATTTTAATCATATTTTGACTTTTAATGTCATGATTACAAAGTTTATTTCATACTTTGACCTTTCAAACTCATGATATTGACTTTCTTTCTATTACATTTGTATTTAAAAACATTATTTTTAAAATTCGATTCAGCTTTTTGAACTAATAAATTTAGTTTTCCTAGATTGTGAGCCTTTAAACTTATCTTTATGACTTTTGAATGTAAAAAACATTTATTACCAGTGCTTAGCTTTTTTCATATTTAATTACTGGTGAAATGAGGTTGATGGTTTATGGTTAAAAAGGTGACCCTGTCAGGCCCTCTGGTTAGACCTGAATCCAGAATCTGGCCCCTGCTGTGATTGAGTTTGACACCCCTTTGCATGTTCTATCTGTACAGCGGGGTTAACTCAAGCCTGGAACAAGATTTTAAAGACTTAACTGATTTTGAAAATATGAGAACACACATTGATTAAAATGGAAAATTTAACAGTTTTGTTTCAACAGCGAGAGGTGTCCAAGCTAAATGTGGCTCAGAACCTCATAATGACAAAGGGAAAACAAAATTTGAGAAATCTTTTTAAATTTATGAAAAATAAAAAACTAAAATATCACATTGAAATAAGTAATCATACACTTGAAACACACCTGAAAATTTTCCCAGGTTTCTCCTATTTCTCTTGATCTTTTTTGACATGTTGCTACACCTCGACTGGAGTCTGCCTGTGGTTAATTAAACTGATTTGAAAAGGCACCCTTCTTTCTACAGATGGCCTCACAGATGACAATGCATATCAGAGCTCATATCAGAGCCTGCAGAGCTCAGTAGCTGGGGAAGGCTACAAAAAAATGTCTCCCGCACTGAAGGTTCCCAAGAGCACAGTGGCCTCCGTAATTCTCAAATAGAAGTTTGACACAACCAGGACTCTTCCAAAGGCGTGTCCCCATGCCAGGCTGAACGACTAGGGGAGAAGGGTCTTAGCAAGAGAGGTGACCAAGAATCTGATGTCAACTCCGTCTGAGCTCCAGCGGCCAAGTCTTATGGCCGGACTCTGCTCCTCGCATCTCTGCGAAGTTTTTTCAGGGTGATGATTTACCAAGTGGCCCTTCACGTTACTTGTATTCCCAGTCAAGGGTGTCACCAAAGTTTGGCAGTGTTTTCATATTGTTTTTGTTTGTCAATCATCATTTCTCTTTTCATGACACTGGAAAACCAAAATGCTTTCACAGGTCAGATTTAAAGGTCACATATTTTAACCCTTTAAGAAAAGTTTATATGGGTCCCAGAGGTCCCCAAAACATCCCTGTGAAGTTCGTTGCTAACAAAACACTCCAGTTTTGGGTTTTTGCATGTCTTAAGACCCTCTGTTTCAGCCCTGCTCAGAACAAGCTGTTTCTGTGTCTGTGGCTTTAAGCTTTAATGGGCTGTCTGACTCCGCCCCTCTCAGGAAATGGATGTGGCTCTCCCTATCCACCTTTCAGCCAGCTGAGAGGAGGATAGGGAGAGGAGCGTGGAACTTTCTTCCAAGCGGGGAGGGCCAACCGAACCTGGGGCGGTGCTAACTCCCACATGACATCATGAGGGGAAAATCTGAGAGCGGCAGCACACATTTTCTGAATGGGGAGAAAGAGAAGGAGGGATGGATTTGTCTGATTCTTGGGGGGGATTGTGGACAGGCCAGGGGCACATATTTTTGCTAGAAAAGCCTGAAAAAGTGTATTTTGCAAAATATGTGACCTTTGAAAGTCGCTGGGGCATCCACAGTCTCAAAACCTTGTCCCTCAATTCTCCCTCGCCACTTGTAGCATCCACCAAATTTGCGCAATGTCATTGTGAATGAGAGTCGCCTCTCGAGTATAAATAAAAGTTAAATTAATCAATGAATGATTACATTTCCAATTACATTTCAGTCATCATTAGACTTCAGAAGTCCTCCTCCGACACCAGTGTCTCTGAGACTGGGTCCATGCTTGATACAGTGTTCACTCACTTGTAGGTCAGACTATATGATTCATATCTTAGTTTTTCATAATTAATGAAATCACCTGGTGACCTTGTTTTTTCCTCGTGGATGCGTCTGCATAAATTAGGTTGCTTTGACTATTTAATCGGTGCTTTAATTTTTTAAGCATCTGTTAATGGCAGGAAGTGAGAAGCAATGCTCTGCACACAAGCAATAGGCACTCATTGTCATCATCTCTTTGATATTAAAAAGCCACTGATCCTGTTTTTTTCATTTTGTTCTATTTCTGGGTTTTAAATCCTCTCGCTGACCTCAGTGCTCTTTATGGATGCCAAAATAATCTGAACTAGATATCAGAGAATATTTCCCTTATGTGGTTTGCAGTTTCTCACCGTGTCATGGAGTGACCTCTGCTGGAGACTGGCCGAACATGGCCAAACATCGACCTGGATCTTTGCTGAATGAACCCTAATCAATCCTCCAGAGAAGTAAAGTTTGGCCACAGTAAGTGAGAGCAGAAAGCATCCATGAAGAATATACATGACCAAGTAAGCAAAGGCAAATAAGACCAAATAATTCAGAGAAAAAAGCTGCCTGTTGATAGGTGATATCCAGGTAAATTCAGCCGTAGAGAGAGGTAATGTCTGGTAGAGACGGCTCTGAGAGCAGATCACACTATTATTGCTGCCACTGTTAATACTCCAGCTGGTAGGACACCCCGTGGCTGATGTGACGATGCATATGCTAATCACCTAGCTTGTGGGGGAGCGCAGATGTGTCTTATTTGTTTAAGAGGACAACATCAGCAGCATGAACTGACAGAGATGGAGCGATCGCTGACAAATCATGAAACTGACAGATATTTGTCCCCTCCACCTGGGCTTTATTCATGTGTTATCTGTTAACCATAAGTTGACCAGAATGCCATGCTTTTAAGACCATCATAATACAGATCCAAGAATTTTTGTTTTAGCTTTTCTCTGTCCACATTTTAAGAAGAGTTGTTTTTGACTCAAAAGAACAAAGTGTGGGTCATGCAATGCATCTTTGCCAAAGGTTACTTGGAAACACGGCATTTTAATAAGAGGAATAATTGTAATGTTTTTCTCTGCACAGATTCTTTTAAGTAATGGTTCATGACATTGTATTCAAAAAAAAAAAGTCAAATGAAGCTTTTTCATCATACTAAATTCACTGTCAGCTTACATGGTCAAGGCTAAAAGTTTGACAGAGTTTGAAAAGGTCTGGTTAGTTAACAGTATTATCAAGTGTGCTCTAGTAACAGTCTGATAGAAAGTTAGCCTTGGCCTCAAGAGCTTTACCATTTCTAGAAGGCATAGCTGTGACTAAGGGTGTTTTCACACCTATAGTTTGTTTACTCTAAATCAAAGACCAGTGTATTATGGTTATCTAAATTTGGTCAGTGTTAACACAGGGACATTAACAAATAAGGCTGGGCAATAATACAGTATTTATTAGGGTATTTATAAGGAGCCACAGTATCTCTGACTATCCATTATGATCCATTATGAATGTTGAGTTATGTGCACATGGTAATAATGAGAGCCTGAAGAGTGTATGCCCATTTCTGGAGATAAAACTTCCTGTGTTGTTGATGATGATGGATGGATGGATGGATGGATGGATGGATGGGTGGGTGGATGATAGATGGATAAATGGATGTATTGATGGATGGATGGATGGATGGATGGATGGATGGATGGATGTATTGATGGATGATAATGGATGAAGGGATGTATTGATGGATGGATGGATAGATGGATGGATGGATGGATGGATGGATGGATGGATGGATGGAATGATGGATGGATGGATGACAGATGAATGGATGGATGAATTGATGGATGATAGATGGATGAATGGATGTATTGATGGATGGATGGATGGATGGATGGATGGATGGATAGATAGATGGATGGATGGATAGATGGAATGATGGATGGATGGATGATGGATGCATTGATGGATGGATGGATGGATGGATGGATGGCAGATGAAAGGATGGATGTATTGATGGATGATAGATGGATGAATGGATGTATTGATGGATGTATTGATGGATGGATGGATGTATTGATGGATGGATGGATGGATGGATGAACAGACAGACAAATAGACAAATCACAGAAGAAAACAGAAGGCATTTGCCCCAGAACACAAAGAGTTAAGAGTAACATATGTTGAAACAAAGCTTTATTGATTTCCCCTCTCTTCTCAACCATCTGTATCTCCCTCTTCCCCTTTTCCTCTTTCTCTTTTCTATTTCTGCATCATCCTTTTCTCTCTTTCCATATCTCCCTCATTTCTGTTTGTGCATAGCTCCCTCTTTTTATTCCTGCCTCACCCTTTTCTCTCTTTATGTATCTCCTTTGTTTCTGCATCACCCTCTTCCCTCTTTCCTTGTCACCCTCTTTTCTTGATCTGCATCTCCCACTTTTCTCTTTCTGCAATTTCTTCTACACCTTTTCAACCCCAACACAACTTTGGCTCGTGGCTCAACATCTGGTTCTGCTCAAGGTTTCTGCCTTCTTTTTTCTTACCACTGAATCTTTCTAAATGTTTCTTCATTGTGTGCTCATGGTGGAATAATGTTTGGACTGTACAAACAGTACAGTCTGGACCTGCCCTCTTTGTTAAGTGTCTTGTAATAACTTTGGTTATGAAGTGGTGCTATCAGATAAGAATTGAGAAAGATTTAGAGTTGTGTAACACAGACGATCGGTGAAGTGTGTGAATAACACTGCAGTTATTATCACTTCTCTCATGCTGTAGTAAATACCCAGTGTCTGTGCACTGTTATTTTAGACTCTGTAGAAGAAGAATTATCTAAAAGGGTTGAATAAAATAGGTAATGGTATTGGTATTAATGGTATTAAAACCTGGATACTGCTTGAACCAAACAGGTTAGGTGTGAACTCCTAAATGTCATCAAAACAGATATTGTATACTATACCTCTTTTAGAAAGAGCTATTATAGACTTCTCTCCCACAGTACACTGCACAAAAGAAATGTGGGTGCTCACTCAAGCCCAGATATTCTCTGTTTACAGTAAATATTAAGGTGGGTCAAACAGCAGGCTAACAGTCCTTTTCCTCATAAGGTTGTGTGATTGATCCTTAAAAACTTCACATTAAAACCAAAGATTATATTTTTTTGAACCACCGGTGAGGACACATCTGGCAGGAATAGGAAAGCCAGCCATATTTTTCTGGTTCTGCTCAGTGCATCTTAAAAAGGGATTAACAGAGCAGGAGGGGTGTAAAGAAGACCACTCAGCTGCAGACATCCCACTCAAGTGATGGCACAGTGACAAGCTAAGCAAACATCGTGAGCAGACACACGGGGAAGCAGCAGGAAGAAGAAGGGAGGGAGATAAGACAGCAGGAGAGTTGTTTTGGAAAAGAAGCAAGGAGCAGAATTACAGAGTACTATGAAACTTTTACCTTAAAGCACTTTTGCTCAGCGCTCTTGTTGAAGCACAGTGTAAGACCTGATTAAATATCCATTATGCCATTTTTTCCAAACTCATTTTAGGTGATATCCATACTGATATAAAAACACTTTTGTACTTTATCAAGAACACCATGTATCTCCTAGAATTTCACTGTTGAGCCCAGTTCAGACCAAAGATTCATGACAAAGCAACTGCAGATTAACATGAGGTAGAATAGAACACTGAAGAAAGTTAAGTGCAAATGTGCAGATGAGGTGAGCTTTCTTATAGTATCTGAGATACAGTAAAGCAGTAAAATATAGTGCAGAATGTTTCACATTAAGTAGCGATAAGGTGTTTGTTAAATGGAAGTTCACTCTGTGACTGCTGAGTGGTCTTTAGAGAAACCCTCTGACTGTCAAGCCTACATCAGAGTGACAGCCTGGAGGAAGAAGCAATTGTTTTTACTTGCAGTGCCCTATAAAGCCAACCAGAAGGGAGAATGGAAGAGTTGTGCTTTGTAACTTTATGATTGCTAATTGACGTACATAAGCACATGTTCACAACGTGCACATGACCCACAACCAGCGTACCGTTCCTCTTGGCATTCCTGTTTAAACAGAAGAGTACCTTTTTAAACAGAGTACCAGAGGGCTGTTTCTGACCAAAACAACTCATGATTAGACACAAAGCCAGAAAAGCTGCTGTCATGTTGTGTTTTTTTTTTCTCCATCTTGCTGACACTGTGACAGCAGCAAGTAAACTGCATGTGTTATATGACAAGATAGCCTATCTTCTATGAACGGATGAGAACACCTTTATATCCTGTGACCGGTGCGTCATCATAGATTGTAAAACAAATGGCAGATGCAACCTTAGGTAGTAAAGAAAATGTCTCATTTTGTTTCTGTTCACCAGTGTTCTCCTCCTCTCTGATACTGTGAATGTCAACAAACAAGAAGCATTGATTTAAGGACTAATAATCTCAATAGAGCCTCTTTAGCAGAGCCTGTTGCTTCATCTGTCACTCCACATCTGTGTGAGTTAATGAGCAGTTAGGCATGCCTACTTGAGTATCCTGTGAATGAATAATAATAACTATGTCTGATATTAATGCTTGTGATATTATAGCTGAGGCAGGTACGCTGAAGCAGACAAGTATTCACTGACAGACAAGAGTAGACAAAATCTCTCAGGAAGATGTAGAGTCAGGGGCATGCATTAATGGGACATGAATGCATACAGACAGAGAGAGGAGGGGGGGTAGGAGCTTAGTGAGGAATGAAAAATGGATAAAGAGGAGAGATAAGCTTTGACTTCAGGCTCAGTCAAGCTTAAACCTTCCACAGGGCTGCGAATCTAAAAAGTTGAGCAAAAGCAATGATTTTCATTTTTTAAGTTGTCATTGTGTTGTATATGAAAAACACTAGTTGTAAATGTACTCTTCTGCAATGTGTGTTATACATAGGTGAACACATTCTTTCCTTTTATTAAAAAAAAGCAAAAAAGTCTTTATTGGGGGCTGTTAGGCCATGAACAGTGCATACATATGTTTTCTATGGGTACTCTGTGAGTCCAAAAACATACTCATATGGCTGACTGAAGATGATAAATTGCCCATAGGTGTGCGTCTGCCTGTTTGTCTCTATGTGTCTGCCCTATGATTTATTTGTTACCAGGACACAACCCAATTCCAAATAAGTTTGGTCGCTGTGAAAAATGTAAGTAAAAACAACAATTTAAAATTTCATGAACCCATATTTTATTCACAAGAGAGCATAAACAGTACATCAGATGTTGAAACTGAGACATTTTAGCATTTCATGATAAGCTCATTTTAGATTTGATGGCAGCAACAAATCTCAAAAAAGTTGGGACAGGGCTTTGTTTACCATTGTATAGCATCTCATCTTAAAACAACAGTCTGTAAACGTCTGGGCAGTGAGGAGACCAGCTGCTAGAGTTTTGGAGGGTCTGAATGTTCCTCTGAAACCTCTTTACACCACATTGCATTGATATTACCTGTCAAGAAGTATAAGCTGCCCACTTCGTGCACTAGCACAACCTCATACCATCAGAGATGCAGGTTTTAGTGCTACAGCTTAGAGTTTGAAGAAAAAAACTCCAAATGAAAGCCAAGCAGGCTTTCATATGTTTCACACTGAGGAGAGGCTCCTGTCTAGCCTCTCTGTCATGGGCTCAGATCAGCTGAGGGCTGCTGTGATGGTTGCCCATCTGGACCTTTGTCCCATCTCCACACAGGACCTCTGGAGCTCAGTCAGACTGATAATCAGGCTTTTGGTCACACCTCTAACCAAGGGCCTTCCCCCCGATTGCTCAGTTCAGGCCAAACAACCAGCTCTTGGAAGAGTCCTGGCTGTGCCAAACTTCTTTTGTTCAAGAATTATGGTGCCTACTGTGCTCTTGGGAACCTTCAGAGCACCAGAATTGTTTGTAGTCTTCCCCAGATCTGTGCCTTGCCAAAATCCTGTCTCTGAGCCAGGGCTGCCCATGGAGTTGGCTGGGCCCCTGAAAAACCCAGTGGATGGGCCCTCCCAGTTTTGATTTATTGATGATATCAGTGCATGTATATTGGATCAGTAGCATCCTGGCTAACAGTTACTTTATTTTGGAGCTGCAGTGTGATAAGCTAGTATCAGGTTCTGATGTACTTATTTGTGCCACATATAGACTCCTTTTCATCCACCCATTTTGCCACTTTAAATCCAGTTTTGCAGCTTTTTGCATATTTTTACCACTTTAAACCAATTTTAGCACTGGTTAACCAATTTTCACCATTTTACCAATGGTTTTTGCCTTTCTTAGCCCCTTTTTTCACAGTTGTTATCCCATTCTTGTCTTATTTTATCCAGTCTAGACACTTGTTACATGTTTGCCACTTTTGACCCATTTCTGGCACATTTAAACCACTTTTCACACACACCCACTCATGAAGGTACTATGTGACACCTAATGAACATCCTGGTCGGTCATGTGATTCTATGTTTCTAAAGCATCACTTCCAAGATGTCTGTGTGCCAGGTTGACACTTTTGACATAACGAGCTAATTTTCAAAAGCTTCTATTTAGATGCTGAAGGTAACATTCAAGGCATTCAACAGTTCTTATCAAAACACAAGATATTCTTTCATACATTTAAGCTACTGGAAACACGTATCAAAAAAAAAAATTGATATATAACAAATTAGACAAATATCGTGGTACCATATACGTCACATCGGGCCTTGAACCTTAAAATTGTCATGAAAACCTCATGTGACATATAGGTCATAAAAAAAAAAATCACGATATTCTCACTTATTAAAGCTGATTCAATGATATTTACTTAATATTGTTAAATAGAAAGCATATTGAAACAAATATAATGAAAATTACTAATAAAATGCATAAATAAATCTTTTTCAACCACCAATTAATAATATAAACAATAAAACTATTTTTCGACCCTGTATCAATCATATTTCAATGTTATTAAATTATGTTTTCTGTCGTATGGATAGCAAGAAGTAATACAGTGAGTTTGAAGGATGACTCAATTGAATACACCGAAGATCCTGAGCCAAAGGCAAATTATCTTGACTTGAATTACATTTTCTACTTAAAAAAAAATAAAAAATAAAATATATATATATATATATATATATATATATATATATCTCCCAGGTTAAGATATCTTTGTACTTTGCTCCATTCAGTTTCCCTCAACCCTGACCGGTCTCCTATAGTCCCTGCTTCTGCATAAGCACCCCCACAGCATGATGCTGCCACCACCATGCTTCACTGTAGAGACCGGACAGGTGATGAGGGGTGTCTGGTTTCCTCCAGACATGTTGTTTAGAATTGAAGTCATACAGTTCAATCTTTGTTTCATCAAGCACACTCATAGTGGGCTTTATGATTTACACTGACAAGAGGCTTCCGTCTCGCCACTTTGCCATAAAGCCTAGATTGGAAAAAAGATTTTGTGATTAAACCTACAGAACCAGTCAAAAGTTTGCACACACCTTGTTTCTCAAAGGTTTTCTTTTTTGCATTATGTCTACTTTGTAGATTAATATCAAAGACACCAAAACCATGAAAGAGAACATATGGAATTATGTAGTAACCAAAAAGTGTTAAACGAACCAGAATGTGTTTTATATTTTAGATTCTTTAAACTTTTGACTGGTGTTGTAAGAGGTTAAGTTATAATTTTGTGGAATTACATATAAAATCACAATTATTTGTTACCAAACTGAAAAAGGCTACTAGTCTGATTTAGTTGCAACTGAGGAATAAATTTACCATTAACGCCCAATATGACATTTATGTAACTTTTCAGATCTTTGACACTTGGGGGTGGTATTTTGGAAAAAAATGCCAGAAATGTGTTTTGCGGTCTGTTTGTTCTGTTTCATGTCCCCCATAATTTTCCTTTGAGGAGAAATGGGTCTTCTGGGTTCCTATGGGTTTAAGTGTTTAAAAGATGCCTCTGTGCTTTTGTCACTCAGCAGTTTTAGAAAATTGTTTCTTTTCTTTTCTACTGAAGACAAAATGTTCCCAAAGTTACATTTTCTGCAGAGCATCAACACCAAATCTCCAGGTTGCTCTCTTTTGCCAAGCATGAAATCGTGGGATGGTGTTTTTGTACTTTTCAGTGTGCTGACTGAAAGAGTCTTTCTTTTGAAAAAGGTTCAGGTGTGTTTAATGATGAACATTTTTGCTTTTACATGAGAGTGAACTCCAGGTACTGCAAGATATTCTGGGTTTCTTTCATGGAAAACAAATCCCTTATAAGTGCTGTGATCGCTTTAAAAAGCATCCAGTGAAGCTGGAATGTTTCATTTTTTCCTTCTTTTTTCAAATCAACTCAGGCAAAATTTATAATTAATGTAATGAATGATTCATCTTTACGGTTATAATGAGAAAAGGAGTGACCAAAAGTAGAAGGTAAGGACCAAATCTCTTGACTAAGACTTTCCAGGAATAGAAGCACCTCAGACATTCATTAATGCAGCTGGCTGGCCCGGTGGCCTTGCATTTGTTTTACAATTCTATAGGAGGGACACAGACTGCAGACACAATCTGGTCTATTTTAGGATGAGACTTGTCAGACAGGAGCACAGCAGGAGCCTCTTTTACCCTCTGGAAAGTTCAGATGGGTCTACACGAGCAAGAGCAGATGCTTACGAGCTCACAGGCACACGGACATAAAAACACACAGATAAACAAGAGACACAGCTGGGCAGGAGACTGAGAGAACAGGGCTTTTGGATCCTTTCTTTGGACACAGTCAAAGAGAAAAATGACATTTTCCTCTTCATTTTGTGCTTCTCTTGCCATCTGAAAAATCAGTTCTTTTTCCCTCACCTTTTAGCGATAGGCCGGAGAGAAACACTGAGACATGCAGAGAGGTTCAGAACGTTTTCACTAAACTACCAAAAAGACACCATGTTCAGAAAACCGTGCAGCACTAGTATGAAGGAAGTAGACTCAATAAAGGCAGAGCAGGTAATCTAAAGTTATATTTCAGCATCAAATAGAGTGATAGAAGAAATTCCCCCGCAGTTCTCCAGTCTGAATGCTGCTGTAACCCGTGTAACCTGCTGTAAGCCACTGTAGGGCTTACTGTGCATGCTACAAAGTAATATGACTCCCACAGGAAAAAAAAATCTCTCTTTCCTGCTGCTCCTCCACACAGAGGTCAAAGGTCGGGGTCGGTTCTAGAACAGCTTCCCTGTGGCTGGTGTTCAGTGGGTCACTCAAGGACGCCACTGGGGGGCTTGAACTCAGGTCTCTCTGCTCATCACACCACCATGATGTCATATTAACCCCACTGTGACAGCAGCTCATGGTTATTGTATACTGATTTGACAAGCCCACACTGCTAATACACCATTTACCAGCCGATCTGTTAGGATTAGGAAGTGTCCCTTTAGCTAGCTAACATTACTGTATTACTGTGTGACTGTGTGCTCACAGCACACACACACACATGCAAAATATATACAGTAGAATACATCTACATCTATCTATCTAATGCATTGGTTCCCAAGTTGGGCTCCGGGACCACGCAAGGGTGCCCCAGAGAACTTGGGGGGGGGCACGAGGCTTTGTCTGCTATGAGGATGCCTGAATTAGATTTGCAAATATTAACAAAAACCATGATAAAGATGAAAGATAAAGCCTAAATGAGACCTATCCACAGACTCAGTGCTGTGATTGCAGCCAAAGGTGCATCTACTAAATACTATTTTGAAGGCGGTGAGTATTTATGTAGTCACTTATTTTAAATTACACATTTTTGTTAAATTGACTTTACTTTGTAGAAATCTCTTATTACTCTGACATTAAAGATGAATTTGTTTTGTCAAAACAGCCAAATTATATTGACTGTGATTGATTTAAAATATTAACAAAAGGGTTAAACATCCAGGGGGGTGAATACTTTTTATTGGCACTGTGAGGATCTTAAGAAAATAATGAGTGAAGTTACATTAAACCAGTTTCAATCAGCCACACAGAATAAGCTTTACCATGTGTAAATCAGCTCTCAAATTGAGTAGATTAGCCCTGCGTCTGTGAAACAGTATTATCAAAATCAACCGGTGTGCTGTGAAAGGCCAGATAAATGTCCCATTCATTCAGAAATAATAAGCTTTATTCATGGTCTGTCAGAGAGACACAGGATAGTCCACTCTACACAGCAGTCAGCGGCCTTCTCAAAAGCAGAATAAATAGCTTATGACTGCTATAAATAAAAATTCAAATGATTAGTTAAGCTGTTATGAATTATGCTGGCAAGATTGAGGGTATCTGAAACAAATTTGATTACGATCCATCATTAGCATCCTGAGACTCAAGCCTCTAAATATGAGCTTGCTGTTGGTAAGGGAAATGTAAGGGGATTATCAAATTCTGAATGTCCTGATATAACAAACGTCTCTGTAAATTTAATAGCAATCCATCCAATAGTGGTTCAGATATTTCAGGCCAGACATAAATAGACTTACAAACCAACAGGCATTAGAGAGCAGCTAGCGTGACTTACAAGAGGGATGAAACAAACGCATGTTCAGCTGCCGCACTCTAATAAAATAAGGATTTGTATACAAAGGGTTTAAGTCAACACGAGAGCCGGAGAGGAAGTGGAGATGAATGCTTTTTTTGAGGACTATGTTAATCTTCTTTAATTGCTCCCCTGCTAAGCCCACCTTCTGTTTATCAATAATTCAATATGTGGCCAGACAGGAGGCCATGACCAGACATTGTATTTACCAGAATTAAACCCAGTATGTGATTATCAAACCTTACATGGTTTACCGGGGTCCCAGAACAGACAAGGTTTTGCAACATAGCAGTTTTAAACTGGGGTTAAAAGCCTGGAAAATCAAAACAACGTTATGGAATAAAATAGTTGATGCATCATTTCTTCTTTTCTCCACCACAGAAAAGAAAAACACAGACATGCAATCAAGTTAAAACACCTGTGTAGACAAAACTGGACACTCATCAAGTCTACCTGTTTGACTGCTCATTTATGCAAATATCTCATAAGTAAGGATTGAGGCTATCAAAGTTTTCAATACTTTGATACATGTGCTCTAAATGATACAATATAATTTTTTTTAGGTTTTAATCTTGATGATTATGACTTACAGCTCATCAAAATCACACATCCACTATCCAAAAATTTTAGGATATTGTGGAAAAGTCTAATTTGTAAAGTTTTCCTGAGCCTTCATTCTCTCACTCTGGTTCAGTACACACAACCACAATCATGGGTAAGACTGCTCAAGACTGGGTAAGGCTGGCATCAGTGTATCAAGAGCCAACACACTAGTGTTGTAGTACTTCAGAACAGTCTTGGTCCTGAGACACGTCTCAAGACCACATTTTGAATATCTTGGTCTTGTCTCAGACTCAAGAACATTTTTACTCTACCTGGTCTCAGCCTAAGACTGGCCAGACTCTGGATTTTCGATCAAGACCGACTGAGACCAGCACTGATATGCTATTCTTCAGCTTCATTAACGTGATAATAAAGAGAAGCACTTACTAAAATAACAAATAGCTAAACCTGCCAAACCTCAGACATCAGTCCATCTTTTTTCAGGTCTCTTAACACTTTCTTTAGTGATCAAGTTTCAGTTTGATTGAGGGATAGGCCCTTGAGATGCAGCATCTCGTTTTCAAGGGGGCCCTCATTCACAAGAAAAATCTACATAAACATCTCATTTTGAGAAATTTAAAAGTCTAAAGAGAACAATATTTAGACCGTTCATCAGTGGTCCAAAGCCCTGTTTTCAAATCAAAGTAAATTTTGTATTTCATTTGGATCAGGTCCCAGAATCTGGGAAAAAGATCACAGAGGCAAAGAACCCGTGTTAGGAATGATAAGCATGACAAGTAGAGTTCCTCTCTTTTTCTATTCTCTTTTTACCTCCGCCAAGGAGGTTATGTGATCGGCAGGGTTTGTTTGTTTGTTAGTTTGTTAGTAACATAGCTCAAAATGTTATGGATGGATTTTGATGAAATATTCAGGCAATGTCAGAAATGACATAAGGAAGAAGTGATTAGATTTTGGTAGAGATCCGGATCACTGTCTGGGTCCAGGAATTTTTTTAAATGATTCTGTACTAATTATTGGGAGATAGGGCTGCGCTCTCCGAGTGCTTTTCTAGTCTGTAAATTGTTTTCAACAGATTTTTTTTACGTGGAATATAAACAGTGGGTTAAGCTGTGTGGATTGTCCAATAGTGTTGAATGCACCATGCCAGTAGTGCATGCAAACGATGTGAAGATGAGAAGATGCCAACATTCATGTTACCAATCTACAGCAGACCCACACCCAAGGACTTAAATGAACTTAATCATTATTTTTTTAGGTAAACCCAGCTAAACAAAATTGAACTGTTTGGGCTGCTGATAGCCCCGCAATTGGCTGGCTACCAGTCCTGTCTTTCTTCTTTCCTTCTTTAATACACTGGATGTTCAGGCTGGTAGATTCTCTGCTTATTTACTCAAACTAAGCCTGTGGCACTTGGAATCAGTGTTTTAGTTTCCACAGTCAGCGATGGTTTGAGGTATTGATTCACCGTGCTTTACCAAGTCCAGAGTCGACGCTGTCAGCCGTCTACCAGGAGATTTTAGAGCACTTCATGCTTCCATCTGCTCAGAAGCTTTATGGAGATACTGATTTCCTTTTCCAGCAGGACTTGGCACCTGCCCACAGTGAAGCTGAAACTACCAGAAACTATTCTGCCGACCGTGGTATTACTGTACCTGATTGACCAGTCAACTGGTCTGACCTGAACCCCATAGAGCATCTCTGGAGAATGTCCAAGAGGAAGATGAGAGACACCAGACTCAACAAAACAGACAAGCTGAAGGCGGCTATCAGAGCAACCTGGGTTTCATAAAACCCCAGCAGGGCCACAGACTGACTACACCACAAATCACTGCATCAAACGTTGTAGATGCGCGTTGTATTTGCAGTGTAGGCAAAAGAATCCCTAGTATAGAGGATGCAGCCAATTTGGATGAAAAATATGTAGGCTATCATCTTTACATCAATCTTACAGTAAACAATCTCTTGAAGCTGATCTTGTTTGCTTTTGTCTGAAATATCAAGACCAGTCTGGCTCATTACTGCTTAAAAGTTTTAAATTGGAAACTGAAATATGGTGACGGGTAAACAGAGCAAATGAGTGTGTCGTAACAGAGAGTTACAACACAAAAACTCAGATTTCACTGTTTTGAAACTTCTGGGTAATTTAATCTCCATTGCTTGTGTCGCTGTGAATCAGTTTTTCAGTGTATCTGGGGTGTATATCTCATGTCAGCAAGTGTGTTATTAAGTTACCAAAAAAGTGTTGGAGGGCTCGGTCTCCTTCAGAACAATGGGGGCCATGGGGAAGATTGATGACTCACAGGATCTCAGGAGACAGAGCGGGCGCACAGATCAGTGAGGAGACCTGGACAATGGTAGAGGCCACAGATGGAAGCGCTCTGAAAGGACTTGAACATAGAGGTACAAACCTCCCACAGGGGGAAGTATGGATGTCACTGTGAGAGGCTAATTTAGTTGACATCGCTGTGCTACATCTTCAGGAGAGTCATAGAGTGGAGAAAAAGGTCTAATCTTAAAGGTGAGGGGAAAAGAGGCTTGCATGTGTCCAATGTTCACCTCTATTAAAGATAACACGACAACACACGTTCATGCTGTTCTTTGGTCTCAGGTTATCAAAAAGCATCAGATAGTTCTTTAACATGCAGCTGAAAGAAGCCAGTTAAGTTCTTGTTAAAGGAGGTTGGTCTAGTCATATTTTGGCTATTAATGCTTGCTTGCAGTTGTTGCAAGCACACATTATGTGCAATTACTTTTTCACATAGGGCCAGGAGGGATTGGATGGCTTTTTTATTTTCTTGATAAATGAAATAATTTAAAAACTACATTTTGGGTTGTCTTTGTCTGATATAAACATTTGTTTCATGATTTGAAACATTCAAGTGTGACAGGGGAAATGCTTTTTTACAGCGCTGTATTAGTGCACCCTAAGTTAAATTCACATAATCTGTACCAAAAGTTAAGAACAGAGTATGTACAGGGTTATAAAGTTGTGTTTAGCTGCTTGCTAACTTGTTAGCCAGGTCAACTTGAAAGGTTCAAATAGTGACTAGGGCTGTAAGCAGCACTGGAGGGCCCTCACACCCCCGTGCACTGTGTTGCACAATTGTCTCACTTCCTGTTGCCAGTAGGGGGCAGTGAAGCAAAATGATATAGTTATCTTTGAAAGCCTAAAGGGGCAGGCATCGATTTGAAGCAAACCAGATGTTTCATATGAGAGTTACACCAACTTCCTGTGAAACTGGCGAGATATTGAAATGCACGCCATTGAGCTTGCTAGGTTCAGCACAGTTGAAGGAATAAACAGATGACACATTTGTGCCACTTCCTGTTGACAGGAGAGGGGGCCAGATGAGAAGTTTGCATGTATTTGTGTTCAGTTTGACCCTGTTGTATAATCAAAGATTGCTGAAGAACACAGAGTGATGTACACAAAAACGCCTTGTTTGGAAATTGATGTGAAGCTGGTGCTCTTCCTGTTGGGATTTTGGCATTGATCCAAGAGGCTTTTTGTAGGTCTGATGATGCTCTATATGCAGACACAAAATAATAAACCACACTGAAATGGTTTGCACCCTTTAGGTGAATCCTCCAGGATATGTTTTGATTCACTTTTTGCAACTTTTAGTAACAAAAACTTGCCCACAGTTCAGCACAAGCTACTGCCATTTTCAACTGTGTTTCACAGAATCTCCACAAAAACTCCAAAATTCGAACTTTATTGGTTTTTAGTGCACTTCCTGTGCATTTTAGAGGTGGTCCCAAGCCATGATATTTATATGTACTGATTTTCATGCCTGTGGGTCTTACCCAGTCCCATTATGTTACATGTTTGGGGCTATTGTGCACAATGGACTTGCACAATTCTGCCAAAATACGTACATTTTCAATGGGGCTGAACGATGGGGAAAGTTTGGTGAGTTTGGGGGCGGTTCAACAATCCATTTAATAATTATAAAAATTCCTAATAGGGCCCTCATTCCGAGGTTGGTGCTCAGGCCCTAACTAGCTGAATGGGGACATATCACCACCTAGTACAGTGGAGTCAGACTTCATCTATAAATTAATCCCCACCCCCCGCCCACCCATGCTTGTATTCTAGGACAAGAGCAGTCTGGTTAATTATCCTCATGCTTCACTAAACTGTACATTAGATGTACTGAGAGTAAACTAAACAGTGACATCATTGCACACAATATGAACCTGTATGGAGCAAGAGCAGTCCTCCTATAATAACCTCAGGAGATTAAAAAATATATATATATTACATACACAAAGACGAAGCCAAGAAAAGTCAGAAGAGCAAAGTGTATAAGCTTTAAACATTAGAACAAATAAAATCATAATAACATCCTGGAGTGCTTTGTTCTCATTTCTGTGATGAAATCTACAAGGGCCGAGAGAAAGGATAAATGCCCTGACCCCAGAGAAATCTCTCTGTCTTTTAACCTCAAAGCCAAAGCTTTTAGGAGTGTCTTTATGTTTAAATAGGTCATTCTGTTTGGTCGTCCTCACAGAGAGATATATCTCTTGAAAACCAGCTGAAAGAAACCAAACAAAAGACAGAAACTGCTTGAGGTGGGATTCCCTTTGAGCACAGGGGATGAGGCCTGATCTCTGTGTGCCGACGCATGCGTGTTTCACTTCAGATCAGGTTCTCCCGGAGAGGAAACTGTCAACTGGTTATCTAAGGGCCTGCTTTCTCCATCATAATCAGGACATGAGAAATTGAGGTTTACTCAGTGCTAGCTTGGCTAAAGCTCCCTCTAGCTTTCATGTAAAACTGAAGCAGAAAGATGGCATTTTCATAAATAGGGCATAAAAATCTAAAACAAAGATGGTGGATAGAGCAGGGATTGTTTGAGGTAGCACACCTGCTCAGCAGCTTTGAAGCCAAGATGAAAGCATGTCCTCTGATTACAGCACTTGGAACAAAACAAATGTCAGCGCTTTACTCCTCTGGCCTTAGAGGTGTGTGCTGCACAAATAAAAAAAAAAAAAACTGTCACTCTCGCCCACCCTGCTTTTATCTGTCATATCTCACATTACTGCCACCCTTTTTGAGGAGTGATCCCACAAATGTGTGTTTTTCTGCTGCATGGTGAGGTGAGTGCCATATGATGAAATGCTCCTCCACAGGCTGGGAGTGAGAAAACCCAAACTGGCTTTTATCTTTCATTTCTTTTAAACACTATGGCTCTGACTGCTTTGTTTTGCCATAAACACATCAGAACAGATTAAATTCATAAACCATGTCTGGGCGTGTTTAATGAAATGCCAGTGTGATAGAAGTAATTAGACGTCTGCTTGTTATTATGAGCATCTGCAATTATCATGATGAAGAGAGGAGAAGAGAGGGGAGGAGAGATTTTAATGCACTTTTCCTGATCAGTTTTAATCTTAGTCTGATGCTTTTCACTGATGCAAAATGCTTCTGTTCCTGCAACAGTGGTCTCCAGAAATCCCCAATCCCCAAACTCGTGCAATCCAGCTCTGGAACAATGCATGAGACTTATCTTTTATTCACAAGGCCACTCATGCGGAAGTCAACAGACATTATCTAAGAGGCTGTGAATTGTGAGCTGGGTAGCTCGTTCATCCTGATCTAAGACGGTTTCTCGTTATCTAAAGATTTTAGAAAAAGCCATAACAAGCCCTTAAACATGGCAAAAGTCAGGGCTGTATGGCCTTTCTGAAATCAGTGCACAGAAACAAATGGGGAGCTGCTACACCTAGTGGATTCATGAGGGAGCTGCAGGGCCTCAAGCTGAGCAGTTTACATGCTGGCATAAATACTACGTGCTCCAAAAACTAACATGTTTATGAATGAAAGTGTAAATATGAAATGAAAAGCCTTCCTTTTAGGACAGGGTAATCAGGTAAAGAACAACTTACTAACCTTTTGAATCTGATGCTTTTGCTCTGTTTACATGTGTAATATTTCCATAATCGGTTTAAAATACTTCAGACTGGGGAAGTCCACCAAAGGTCGTGGGTTCAATCCTCAGCTCCTACAGTCACATGTTGATATGTCCCTGAGAATAGCATTTAACCCCAGACTGCTTCCTCTGCTTCATCTATGGTATCTGAATATGTATGGATTAGGGCTGTTAAAAGATTCAATTTTTTCATCTAGATTCATCTCAGGATTTCTAATCGCATCCTTTTATTGCATCTGTAAATTCCACTATTATTCATTCAAAACTGTTTGTGTCACGTTGGGGTTTTCTACTGCCTTAAACTAAAGATTATTGATTTCCTGTTTGGATACAGACCTGCTTATATTGGTAGATAGGAGATTTTAATATGAACTTAACCAAAAGTAACTTGTTATGGATTGAAAAGGAAAAAATGGGTCAGTATAAAGGTAAATACTTGATAACACAAGGTGCAGGTGACTTGTCCACTGGGTAGGGATGTAATGGTCTTAAAATCTCACGGTACAATAATAGCTCGGTAACAAGTCCATGGTATGGACTTTATTTTGATATAATAAAAACCCTAAAACGGGGATGTCCAAACTTTTTTTACTGAGGCCCACATAAAAAATATAAAAGGATGGGGGAGGCACTTTGATATACCTCACTTTGAGGCAGGGGTTCTCAAACTTTTCAGCCCCAAACAAAGGGGCCAAGACCCCCACTGTACCTGAAGATGGTTGAGGCATGGTTGAACACAGACATGTGCATTCAAGAATAGTCATGTGCAGACCTCTGTTTGACTTTACTTTTTTTTTCAATACGAAGTAAGACACAGTTAAAGAACATTCTTGGGTAAATTTGACCCGAATGCAGTTCTTGTTTTAAATGGGTAGCTCGGTTGTAGTGGAAAATCAAATCCCCTGTCATGATTTGCCGTGCTGAGTCAAACCAAGTTCAGCCAGGCCACTCAATGTAATGGAGTAGCGCTTTAAGACTCTCTTGGTCTAGCCGGATTCTGTTCCTCGAATCTTCACCAATCTTTACAGGGTGATGGTTTGCAAAGTGGTTCCACATGTTATTTGTAACCCCTATCAAGTGTGTCATTGCAGTCTGGCAGTGTATTCACATTGTTTTTTGTTTGTGCGTCACCTCTTTCCTCCTTTCTTGACACTGGGAAACCAAAATGTTTGCACACGTCAGATTTAAAAGTTGCGGGAGCCTCCACAATCTCAAAAACATTGTCACTTGGTTCTCCCAGTAGACAGCATCCATGATATTCGTGCTGTTAGATCAAGCCACTGAGTGGAGGGCAAAGGAAGATGGGTACACTGGGGCAGATGGTGACCTAGATGCAAGGCCATCTGCACTGCTTAGGATCTTCTTTAGACTGTTTTTTTTTTTTATCATTTTCAAATCTTAACTGATTTTAAAATATGGGAGACCAAAGTCATTAGGACCATTTCAGTCGATCTTATTCAATCTGCAAGAAAACTACAGCTTTGGAGAAGATTTATTTTCTAGCAAGAAAATGACCCGAAGCATACAGCTAAAGCTACACAGAAATGGGTTTTTAGGTTTTATATTTTTGTTTTATCTGGTGTTGACAATGTGGATAGGCCATTGCACCTTCACAAAAGGAGAAGACAGAGCTCGAGGAAACTTTCTTGGTAACTTTTGAACCCAAAAGGAGGTGAACGTTACCACTGTAACCAATCCAACACACATGAACTAACATTTAAATCCATCAGTGGAGGGCCCGTTCACTGCGCTGTTCAGGGGCCCAGCCATTTCTGTGGGTGGGCCTGCTCAGGTCCCTTGCTTTGTTTTAAGCCACGATCACCTCTTTCTATAAGCTTTCACTTTGAAACCGTATGAAACTGTTTACTGGTGTTATTGGGCAATCAAAGCCATTAACAGCCTCACTATCAGCTTAATGCTGGGTTGATTTCAAAATGGAAGAGAGCAAATGGACTGTGAAATGTGAGCTAATGGTAACAAGCTTTCCCAAAGTTTACAGAGAGAGGGGCCGTATAATGCACCGTGTCCTTATCACTGACTCGACACATCATTTCACAGTTTTAAAGTCATAATTGAAGGACAAGGACAATTAAACCAGGCACTGCAAAGGAACAGGCTGATATTATGCTGCATTACAAAGTTTAAAGGGGTCATTTCAAGTATACAGCTGCTATCAAACAAATAAATCTCAGCCTCTGTGGAATCCCTGAATTATATGAAGCCACATGTTCTCAGTTTAGAAGATGTGAGATGTGCAATGTGTAGAAAACCTTTATTTGTGCAAACATTTCACATCTTTAGAATATTCATTAAAGACAGACAAACCTCCTCTGTCAGACCATCCAGTTGAACGCCCACCGTTAACGTATACACAATTGATCCTCGGTTCATGTGTGCTGCAGAGGCCCTTATAGTATTATAGCTTTCAATACCCTGCATAAAGCTCTAAAGCAGATTAGAAAGCTCAGTGGTTCAACTAATATGTTTTAGTCCATCACGCACAGCTTCCTTCCCTCCTTCAAAAGTTCCTTGATTAATGACACCAGATATTCAGGTTTAGATTAAATGGATGTCAAAACTTTAATACCAAGGTTTTAAATATAATGTTGGAATTGATTTCTTTAATGATGAACGAGGCAAGATACAGCTGCCTTCTAACATTTAAGTATGCATAGAGCTTAAATGCAGGATAACAACACCTTCTTATACACTTAACACATGTTGAGCAATAAAGACAGCTATACACAGTTTTAAGGCCAAAAGACTTGCTGTTTGGACCTCCAATCAGCTTAGACATGAAACAAAATTAGTCTCATTTAAAGCATGTTTAAACCACAAACTGAGAATTCCTTTTCTATGAAATAAAACTAAATGAAAGTAAGAGGATCAGACTGACCTGTTACCTCAGTCTAGCATAGTTAGACCATTTAGAGTTACAGATATTGCATCTTGTGTTGTTTTTTTTCATTGATTGTCTTTTTTTAATGGGCTGCACAGTGGCGCAGTGGTAGCACCTTTGCCTCATAACAAGAAGGTTTGTAGACTGAACCTAGTCAGACAGGTGGGTCTTTCTCATTACAAGTGTTGTAGTATTCAAGAATGGTCAAGACCAGTCTCAAGACAAAGTTTTGAATGTCTCGGAATTGAAAGCATTTCTGTCTTGTCTTGGTCTCAGACTAGCCGGACTCTCGATTTTCCATCAAGACCAGTCAAGACCACCACTGATATGCTATCCTTCTATGTCATTAATGTGCTAAAAAGGAGAAGCTGTTGCTAAATCATCAATGTGTAAAATGACGATTTTGTTAAGGCTGGGCACACGGTGTCATCTTCTGTTGAACTGTTCTGATTGATGTGCCGGCAAAAACTCAGATCTTAACAAACTGGTCCGTCTGAAAATACTCTCAACACTTATTTAAGGGGTCATTCACCTGACTAATCTAGATAAACATCTACTTTTCAGATGTTTAAAACAATTTCAGACTTGTCAGTGGCTTTTTTTATACATACAAAGATCTTTTTTGACAAGAAATTAGTTGAACAAATTTGCTAGGTTTGTTACAGAGTTGCATACACCTTGTTTTTTCTGTCAATCTTAAAGCAAAGTAAAATGAAAGAGAGAGTGCTCTTTTACTGTTCAACCTTGTGATGACTTGTTTTTATTGATTCGTCTTGTCGTGGTCTTGTCTCGGTCTCGACCCCAAAAAGTCTTGGTCTTGTCTCAGTCTCCAATAGTGTGGTCTTGACTACAACACTACTCGTTACTTTACATCCTCTCTCCTCGACTGATTTCGCTCCTTCGCCATGATAAAGGATCTCAATTTCTCAAAGACACAACAGTGCTTCTCTGTGGAATTGTTATGACCAAAGATGGTTGGTTTGGAGGCATGGCATCAGCAGCTGCACAGAGTTTGTACGTTTTCACACTTTTCCCTCTCACAGAGCTGATCTGCATGATCTGCATATAAAAATTTTAACCTGAAATATACTGATATACTTTACACTCAAAGAATTGTGACATTTCATAAAGCACAAGATTGTTTCTAGTTTTTATTTTATCAAACAATATCAATATAAACTCATAGAGTTTTATGATGAGTTCTTGTGCAATCACATGAATAAGAAATAAAAAGCCTCAGTTATCAAACCTCATTACATGAATCTGCACATACATGAAAATATTTCAGAGGAGCATATATGATTAAACAAATACACTAATAATCAGGTATGTTAAAAATTAATTCAAATTCACTTTTTTCAATTTTATCATGTTACAACCTGACGCTACAGCTGAAAAAAATCCTTTTTTCTAAAACAGACTTTGTTGCAGATTCCAACTTTTAATTTATTTGCAAAAATGTGCAAAATTCTGTTTCACTTTGCCACTATGGGGTACTGAGTGTAGATTAGCAATAATGAAAAAAATGTTAACTGTAGCATCAGGCTGCAACATAATAAATTGAGTGAGGGGGTCTGAATACTTTCCTTATGCACTGTATATGTAAAATATACCAAAATATTTTTTAATGGCTTTTAATGATTATACAGCAATATTTAAGGTGAATCAGCTGTGCAGCTCATCATCAGTGCATGGTGGAGGAGCTAAGACATGATGAAATAACGCTAATGAGGGGACAAAAAAACGAACTGAGGAAGACTGAGGGACTTTCCTGCATAAGAATGAATCACTTAGGGAGAAAGAACTCACGTCACAGTTGTAAAAAAATAGAAGGGATGAGGGACATTACAGCTCTGAGGAGCACATATCCAATTGTGATCCATAGCGTTATACACTGCTTGCTGCCATGTGATTGGCTGATTAGATATTTGTGTTAATGAACAGTTAATGAACAGGTATACCTGATAAAGATGTCAGTTAGCACCATCGTAAACACAAGAACATTTTCCTTTTGAGCTCTGCGCCATGAAAAAGGACGTGGTGAACGAAATTTTCAGCACCTGCCCCGGGACTGCAGATAAGAGGTGAAGAGGTCTGTTGTATGCAGAAGAGCCAGTAGACTCAACAGGAGGCCTGGAATTCACACTAAAGGTTGTGCTTACTGGAAGACAAGAGAGACTGCAGAGAAGAGACACTATATATACTGTGTATCTCAAAAACAAGCACAGTGAACAGAAGAAAGGATTACCTTCAACTTCCAACAAAATAACTACTGAAATGTAAAACAGTATCAGGATATGAGTGAATCTTAAGCTTTTACAAATTAATGTCATTTGAGAATGCTTTAACTATAAAGTAAGTATGGCAGGACCAAAATGTCATCCCAAAATTACAGTCTCCTATTACCTTCATAGGACAGTAATGGTAAGTAAGTAATTAATGGTATATGGCAGGACAGTTCTGCTGAAGGATCATGAAACTTCAGCTCCACTTCAGAGTCCTGTACTAAGTCTTCATCATGTATCATAAAGTCTCTCATCCTTTTATGACACTCTTGTGTTTTCTTTAACAGCATATTTAAATCAGCCATTTGTATAATGCTGCGTCTTCTCAGGAGAGATGGAACAGGCCGACCTGTGAGGCATACATGGCCAGATGTGCAGCAGAGATAAGGGGACTGCAGCCCAGTCCATAGAGAGCTGATGATTGCACCTGCAGGTTAACGCTAAGTGGAAAACCAAAGGACGAGAAGCCTGGACTGAATGTAGCTTTAGGAGCAAAGCCAGACACTATTTTGAGTTTCTCCATCTCTGCCTCCTGGAGCCTCTTGGCTTTAGCTCGTCTGTTTTGGAACCAGATCTTGACCTGGGTCTCTGACAGTGTCAGAGAGGAGGAGAACTCAGCCCGCTCTGCGATGGACAGGTACTGCTTCTGACGAAACTTTCTCTCCAGGGCCAGCAGCTGTGTGGTGGTAAAGGGAGTGCGAGGCTTACGGTTGGTTTTGTGCTTCCTCAAGGGACAGGCTGCTGGGCTGAGCTGATCTACAGGAAAAGAAAGACACGACACAGTAGTAAATTTCAATGTGATAAGATATTTGCTCTCTGGATCCCAAGCCCACGTCCCTGGTCAAAGCATGCCTACCTGTCCTGTGCCCGATCATGGTGGACATCATCAACTCCTCTTTAAGAACTGGAATAGTCCCCTCTTGCTTCAAATTGGCCCCAGTATTGCCCATTCTCAAAAAGCCAGGTTCAGACCCGGAGGACCTCAATAACTAAAGACCGATCTCCAACCTTCCATTCCTCAGCAAGATACTGGAAAAAGCAGTTGTCACCCAGCTTCATCACCATATGCTCGACCATGAGCTCTATGAAACCCTCCAATCAGGATTCAGACCACACCACAGCACTAAAACCGCCATCATTAAAATCACTAACGACCTTCTCATAGCAGCAGTTTTCCAGAAAAATCAGCCTACTCATTCTCCTCGACCTCTCTGCAGCCTTTGACACAATCTCTCAATTGCTTATCAAACCACCTAAGCATTACCAGAACAGCTTTCTCCTTGTTTCAATCCTACCTCTCAGACAGGAAACAGTTTGCCACCATTGACAAGTCCCGCTCTACCCCAACCCCTGTAAACCAAGGCGTGCCCCAAGACTCTGTTCTTGGGCCTCTTCTTTTTATTATTTACACGCTCCCTCTTGGTCACATCATCCGTAAACATTCCTACGCCGATAACACACAACTCTATCTACACAACACACGCCCCTCACTCACTGGTCAACTGCCTGCAAGAAATCACAACCTGGATGTCAGCCAACAAACTCAAACTAAACAGCAACTAAACAGAGCTCATGGTCGTGGCCCCCAAAGCACTGCTCAGAAAGGTTGGAGATCTCGTACTTCATGTGGACGGCAATCCCACCCGCCCATCCTCCGAGGTATCTGGGCATCATCATGGACTCCACCCTCTCCTTCCAGTCCCATATCAAATTTGTAAATAAAACTGCCTTTTTCCATCTAAAGAACATCTCCAGACTCAGATCATCACTCACAGACTCAGTTGCAGAGACACTCATACACTCATCAGCTCCCGTTTGGATTATTGTAGTAGAGTCCTGTCTTGGATACCTCACAAAGCCCTGGACAGGCTACATCCAAAACTCTGCTGCCAGGGTTGCACTGGCAGCACCTCATCCCTACCTTCATCCACCTCCACTGGCTCCCAGTTACAATTCAAATCAAATACAAAATCCTCCTCCTCACTTACAAATCCCTTCATGCCCTTGCCCTTCAGTACCCTTCTGGCCTCCTTCATCCATATACCCCAACCTGGAGCCTCCGGTCCTCAGACGGTGGCCTTCACACAATTCCCACCGCCAAACTTTGCACCTATGAAGACAGAGTGTTCAGGACTACAGCCCCCATCTGCTGGAGCTCCCTCCCTGTAAACATCCGCAATGCTCCATCCTTGGACACGTTTAAAAAAACACCTCAAGCACCACCTGTTCATCACAGCTTACAGTCTCTCCTAAATGTGCCCCCTACATACACTCAACTTATAAGTCCAAGCTATTGTTATTATTATCTTTATTATATTTGATTAATTGGATGTCCATATAACTGACTAAGAGCTAAAATGGATTGGCTAATCAGTTAATTGACTGAGTTATAATTAATGACAAATGCTTCAATTTCACTGATGGCTCTTGATGATAATTTTTGGCTATAAAAGAAGAGTTTGTACAGACAGAAAACCTTTAATCTTAAAGAATGATTATTTAAAATAATTTTTATAGGCTTTATTTTTAAATGTTTTTGTCAGTTGCATTCTGAACTAGACAAAACAGAAAAATGGAGTTGGGACAAATAATACTGTTTTGTATCTATCTCATGGAAATCTGCACACATCCTTGCATGTTTTATTCTTCTGATAATGTTTAGTCAGCATACTTGTACATCTTG
The DNA here is from genome assembly GCF_018320785.1 of Cheilinus undulatus. NCBI lineage: Eukaryota > Metazoa > Chordata > Actinopteri > Labriformes > Labridae > Cheilinus > Cheilinus undulatus. The sequence continues at coordinate 17,635,731 of NC_054874.1, read as the reverse complement.
CAACCATAGTTTCAAAGCACACAGACTTATACAAGAAAAAAATACAACAAAAGAGCTTGTACATATTCAAATCTTTTTTTTTTCAGCTGTATTAATTTTTTCTATGTCATGTTTCTTTCCTGTACATTGAGAGCAAAGTTAACCTGACTAAAGTTCCTTGTTGTGTAGGCACACTTAGTTTTTTTAGTTCTCCTTACTTTTGAAAGTTTTGCAGTTTCAGCTAGCTTACAAACATATTAACCGATCAAACATACCAAATAAACGTTATACAGCAAGGTATATTTCATGCACCCTATGCCGTGAATCAATCACAAGAGTCATTATTACGTCCACATTTGAGTTAAAACATCTTATGAATGACTTACGTGGAGGCAAAGCCATCTGCTTCATGGAGTTGGATTTCAAAAAGTCCCCTCGTCCCGGTGATTCTGATTTGATAGATATTAAAGGATCGAGTGGTGACCCTCTGTGAGCCTGATGATCCTTCATTGAGTAACTTTGTCCCTCCTTTCTCTCCGTCACTTTCAGAGGTCTGCTGTCCGACATGAGCGCCTCCACGCTGAAGGGCAGACACACCTGTGCCGTGTTCATCCGCGGCGCTTTAACGTCCTCACCAATAAAAGTCTCCTCTCCCCAGTCCACAGACGAAGACATGCTTTATTCAGGGGATGATCTCTAATCCGGTGTGAGGTGAAAACATCCAGCGTGCGTACGCTGACAAATCCGGGGAGAAATGTCGGACCAGGCTGTTAAAAGCTGACAAAACTGGTGTTTAGAAAACTTTGGGAGGTTCTCTGGACTTGGATCCAGTATTGCGTCCTTATCCCGGAGTTTGGGGAAGACTTGCGATTGGACGATGTGTTTGGGGAAGAGCCACGCCCCCAAACAGCAGGTCAGCTGCTCATCTGCTTCATTTAGCAGGAATTACACAGGGAGCAGGTTTGAACTTGAAAACAAATCAGGAGGATTTATTATAATGACCTTAGACTCAAAAGTAGTGTTTTTGTCATGCTGTTTACAAATCTTTATTGACATTAAATAAAGGGTGGAAAACGTTTATATAACTAAAATCAGATAAGCCCTCATATTCATCAGGGAAAAACAAGAAGAAAATCACTTTACACATCTCAACTGCCTTTTCTGTGAGCTGCTTAGGGTGTTCTTTTGTCTTCATGGTGTAATAGTAGTAAGGAATAGTGATTGACCAGTGGCTTGACCTGCAGACACAGGTGTCTTTGTACTATAATTACTTGAGCTATATTAACTGAACTCAGGTGATTCCTGTTTTATTAATTGTGAGACCAGCACTAATTGGCTGGACCTCCATTGAATTAGGTCAGTCATTTTAAAGGGGGGAGTATTATTGCAGTCACTTAGTTTACCTTACATACTTTTGTTAAATTAGCATTTCTTTGGAGAAATATTTTAATGAAGAGATTTTGTGTAAGAAAAGAAAAAATGAAAATAATTTGTCAAAAAAGGTCACATCATATTGACCATGATTGATTTATAAATAAAAGATTAAAATGTTCAAGGGAGGTACATACTTCAAGGCACTGTATACTGTATTGTAGACTAAATCTGAATGTCTATATGTCAATCATTAATTCATTACTTATTGTATAATGAAAATTGTGATTATCTTTTATGTTAAGAGTGCAAACCGGGTACTTGAGGAGATAAGTTAAGCAGTGTATAAAGCAGTCTGTTAACTCAGTTATCCTTATGTAAGCTATTAAACTTTGGCGGTGTGGTGATATAAATATGTAGGGCTTCATTCGGGCTGTGCTGGTAGGGCCCACAAACTATGCTTTAGGATTGTCCAGGCTATTACTGAGCTTGAGTTGTACCATGATGAAAGCATGATATTTGAAGAGCTAAATTTCCACTTCACCAAAACTGGCAGAGCTCTATAATTCAAGCCCGAACTGGCAGGACCTGACACACCAAGTGTGGGCGTAATCACAATGATAATCGATAAGCATCACTCACAGTGCAGCAGGCACACACTTTAACGTGAGAGTAGGTTGAGAAATGGATTATGGTCAAAGCAGGCTTTCAAATGACTGTCATTACATTGTTATTATTAACACCTTGTAATTAGGTTGGTGGAATCCGGTTCTTTTAAGCAGGATTTAACAGTAATGATGGAAAATTGCTACCTTCCTGAGGTGTGTGGCGCCCGCTGCGATTATTCCCAGTCTCTGCTGTCTCGTGCCTGTTTGAAGCTCATACCTGCAGGGCTGCAGAGTCTTAGGAAACATCACGAGAGGCACAAGAGCAGCTCTAGCTTCCTAAGCATGCTCTTTAAGAACTTACCGATGGAATAAGGCAATGCAATGTCCTGAAACCTTAAGAAAAATGCTAGGGATGTTATTATTAACATGCAGATTTTTTTCACTGGATGAAATTTGGTGTTCAAGCAGCTGAGGAAACATGCACAGATGCAAAAGTAATGGTTGTTATCCAGCACCAAAGGTATGTGTCTGATAGGTGGAGCTGAGATGTTTCTTTAATTCACCAATCATGGAGAAGTAGTAGCGAGGAAGTCCTAGAATCAGACTATTGCAAAAGATGCATTCATCATTATAGAGACATTTATGTTCTACCTACCTTTGTGTTCTCCTTTATAAGGATGCAGCATAGAAGATTAGCTGGTCAGCAATTTGCAGCCATGTTATTTACATATGTGTTGACATGGATAAGCACAGAACATAAGATGTACAGGAAAGTTTCTATCTTTGTTTTTGTCTCTTGTCGTGTGTTTTTCTCTTATATACAGTATAAATACCCACATGTACCAAGTAAGGCCACCTATGAGGTGATTGTGTCCAGAGCTCTGTGATCAGCCCTCAGAGATGGTGTGTCTGTAATCAGCAGGATTACAGTGGCATCAGAGGCTCCACTTCCAGTGCCTCAACATCATTAGTCTCCATGTGAAGCTAAGTGCTCACACAGTATGAGCTCACTCTCCTGGAAACACATGCAAATCCATTTTGGATCCTGGGTGTCATTTTAGAGTGCTCTCTGCAGATTCATGGACAACATGTGGGTAAGAGTGTGTTTTTATACATTTTAAGGTAAATTTCTAACAGTAAAATCCAATCGGCTCGAAAAATCTGCTCTAAAACACAGAAAGATCATCTATAGTAGGTTTGTATCAGCAATGGTAATGTTGTTGGCCTTTTCCCGCACATCTTATCCATCTATCTAAAACAACAGTATGAAACAACTCAGTTATAATGGCAACTCCTACTCCCAAATCAAACCATACTAGATTCACTCCTTAAAGCCTGACTTACAGGTGAGGACAAAATTACAAGCCCCCTTCAATGAAAATTTCAGTTTTTCCCAGTTATTTCCCCAGTGCTATTAAACAGAGCAAGGAATTTTTAACACAGCTTTTCCAAACATCCTAGTTTTTTGTTTTTTTAATGCTAACATTATTTTACTTTGCACACATAAACAATGACATTTCACAACGACTACCAGGGTCAAAATTATTAGCCCCCTTTAGGCCTGATCTTTGTGTTGAGCTGTAGCACAAACCACTGCTGTGCAATGATGTGCTTTAACTTTATAAGGCCCAAAGCTTGTAAAATCAAGTTAAAACTGATTATCTTCCAATTTACACACAGTATGAAAACTTCAGTAAGGGTTTGAGGTGTTACTGAGAAAGCATCACGGCAAAAACAGAAATAAATTGGTGTAAAACGAATTGTTGATGCTCACAAATCAGGAGAAGGATATACAAAGTTATCACAGCATTTCCAAGTGTCAAGAACTGGAGTTAGAAATGTCCCCAAGAAATTCAAAGAGAGCCACAAAGCCCAGAATAAGCCTGGCAGAGATAGGAAGAGAAGGATTTCAAAGACGCTGGAAAGAAAACTAGTGAGAGATGTGTGTCAAGACCCCAAAACAACAGCCAAGATACTAGTGAATGACTCAGCCAAGTTAGGAATTGTAGTCTCAAAGAAGGCCATCACTAGAGCCCTGCACAGGAATGGACTGAGAGGTCGCAGACTAAGAAAAATTCCACAATGTTTTTTCCCCTAAAACATCTTTGTGGGATGAGATATGAGAATTTTAGTGATTGTTTTGCCTCAGGGATGGCTAGTTTTAGTTATCTTTCATGTTAGTTGAAGATGTTACCCTCCTCCATCCATCTCCTTCTGCCTATCCGGGGTTTGGGTTGTGGTTGCAGCAAGCAAAGTTAAGTCAACCCAGACTTCCCCCTGCTTAGCAATGTTTCCCAGTTCCTTCTAAAGGAATTCTGAGGTTCTCCCAGTACAGATAGGATATGTAATCCCTCCAGTGAGTTCTGGGTCTTCCTTGGGGTCTCTACTCAGGGAGGCGACCAGGGGGCATCCTAATCAGATGCCCAAACCACCTAGACTGACTCTTTTCTATGTGAAAGCGCAGCGACTTGACTTTGAGATTTCTCCAGATGTCCGAGCTCCTCACCCTGTCTCTGAGGCTGAGCTCAGCCACCCATCTGAGGAATTTCATTTTGACCACTTGAGCCCAGGATGTCAGTCTTTTGGTCGTTACTCAGAGGTGAGGGTTGGAATGAAGATCAACCAGTAAATCGAAAGCTTCGCCTTCCAGCTCCCATACAGCATCTGCAGTACTGCTGATCATGTACCAATCTGCCTGTCAATCTCAAGGTCCATTCTACCCTCACTTGTGAACAAGACCCTGAGATACTTAAACTCCTTCACTTGGGGCAAAGATTCACTCCCCACCTAGAGGGAGCAATCCAACATTTTCCCTCACAGGACCATGGCCTCAGACTTGGAGGTGCCTATTCTCATACCAGCCACTTCAAACTCAGCCACAAATCATCCCAGTGCCTGCTGGAGGTCCCTAGCTGTGCAAGTCAACAGAACCACATCATCTGAAAACAACAGAGATGAAATCCTGAGCTCCCAGAACCGGAAACCCTCCTCCCCCAGACTGTGCCTCAAGATCCTGTCCATGAAAATCACAAATAGGATCTTTATGTAAGTAAAGTTAATCATGATGCATGCTGTGACAGATGTGCAGTTGAGTAAACAATGCCCAGTCTGGGGTTATCTCCCTGATACCAAGGGAGCTGTGTTGTGAACGCAAACTCAATCACAACCTTTAAGGATTACTCAGAGGGGCCAGTAGAGGGTTGGTTTATACTGGACACAGGAATTTGTGCTATATCCCTGTGCAGGGTAATCAAATCGAGGTTGCATCAAGAGACAGTCAAAATAAATTTGCTTTAAAAAGGGAAAACAAAACCATGGACTACTTCAAGATAACTAAGCTTAAAGTCATTTTAAGTGAAGGGTACGGTGGATTGCAGTGAGTAAAATTAGCTTTTAAGATGTTTTCCTTTATCCATGTTTATTTTTATTTGGGGTGTTGTTGTCTTCTGTTTGAAAACTGACTATGACCACTCCTTCAGCTGTTTATTTACTTAAGCATTGTGGTTGGAGTGCACTTCCTTCAAGTCACTCTCCATGGTGATGTCCATGACTCTGCCTCTCTACAACTCAGTAACAAACACAAGAGGAACAGTCATGTTTGATCCCCCTGAAGCAAATACTAATTAAAGTTTAATTAATGTCACCACTGGAACTTAGAGTCCATTGTGGGAACTCATGGAGCTAATTTCCTGCCAAAACTTATCAAACAAACAGAACATGTTTTATAGATGCCCTTTGATTTAATGGGTTTTAGAGCACAAAATGTCTTCAATAAACTATTGCATTTTGTAAATATAAAACACACATAAAACAGATATGACAAGAACTTGTCCAACTATTCATGATGTAGAAACAAATACAAGATACTTACAAGAACAAATAATGGATCAGTTAGTGTGTGGACTAATGTTTCAGCCATGATTGCCTCTGGGATTGCACAACAGAAGAGCTAGTTATTAAAATCACTGTATTGAATGTACGGTGATTTTGATCTTAGATCAGCTTTTGTTAGGAGTAAAGGGAAATAAAGGAATCTTTTAATTACATTTTATATGGTGAGCAATCTTGGTGAGGAAAGTGATGCAGAATGAGTGACAACATTTACAGGTTTTTACATATCTAGTTGAAAGTGAAAATAAATCCATTAGGGGTGTAATGAGGTCACAGTTTGGGTCATACCTCGGTTTTGGGGTCACTGTTCCGTTTGAGGTTGCTTCATCAGAAAAAAGCAACAAGAAGTCCCTGATATTTAATTCTAGCCTTCCTCATTTATTATTTCTAACTGAGTATAGAGCAGCTTTCAGGTAGTTCGATCAACTTTAATCCACCTGGCCGGTTTACAGCCTGTGGTGTATTAAATATGAAAAAATAAAGAGAGAAAAAATTCCTAAATAAAAAAACAACACAGAAATTCATTGTCTTGTATCTCCTGATTTAAAGTGAAAAAAATAAATAGGGCTGTAAGCAGCACTGAAATGGCCCTCACACCTTCCTGCACATCAGGCTTGTGACACAACCACCAGATAGACTGCTTCAGAGATGTCTATCCAACACAAAAATGTCAATATCTCTGACCTCTGATGTCAAAATAAAGTGAGTGCAATCAGCAAAAGCAACTGAGGCATCTCATGCAGATATCACAGAGTCTTGAAAATAGTTGGCCTTACAAAAAATGTAAATTCTGGACTTCCTTCTGATTTTTAAAAAATGAGTTGATGAGGCTTTTGTGTAGGTCCTGGAATGATAAATAATCCTGTCAAATTTCACAATTTTAGTTGCAATTTTAGGCAAGAGCTGAATTGTTCTAGTTTTATAGGGGGCACCGCTGAGTCATTTCGCCACAGCCTTGCGGAAAACGACTTTCTGTTTAATGGCTCTCAATGCATTTTCACAGTAACAGAAGTTTTTGCAGAGCTTTTTATGATATAATAGGGGAGATATGTGGATGTTTGAAACCAGTTTTGAGAGTGGTTCTGGCAGTCTGTGAGGATTATCCCTATTTTTATTTTAGAAAGAACCACATTCTGTGCCATGGCAAGATATCAGACCTTGAGGAGCTGCCATGGCCTTTGAGTTTTGTACATGAGCCAAATTTTTTTTTTTTTTTTTTTTTTAAAAAGGCCTCTTCCAGCACGATACCAAATTTTAAGAGGAACTGAATAACCCCCTTGGGGGGACTTCCTGTTGATTTGGTAATAATGGTCCAAGAGGCTTTTTTGTGGGTCCTACTTGTTTGTTCAGCCAATATTCACAGCTGATACAGGCAGATTTTTTTTAGCCAAAATATCAGTGGTAAATATTGACAGAAATGTTCATATCTGCCAATATGATTATTCACTTTTAAAGTTAATATCTGCAGATATCAATATCATACCAATAATATTGTGCATCCCTAATCATAATAATATATCTTCAATGTAAAAAAAATACATATTTTTAAGATAATTTAATTTGACTTGTCTTTTGGTTTTGTTGTTTGACCCAAGTCCCATCTGTTTACTTTTGGAGGTGGAGCTAATGACCTCCAACGCAGCTGGTCAGGAGGAAAATGTTAAACTTTTAGGCTTCACTTTTGTGGAGCAGTCTTGTTGTCCAGCTTTTGTATGCAGTGTCAACAAGTTAAGCTGTACACAAATTTCTATATTAAGTTCAGAGAAGTTATTTTTTTCTTTTTCTAATAATGTCAAGTAATTTGGCCTTTAGAACAGCAGCACGTCTATCAGTCAATGTATTATACTGAAAGGTTCATGTACATACTGCTCTCCATGAAACTGGAGGTAAAAGTTGTTGGTCTGTCCATTCAGCCCATTTTCTCTGACTCAGTGAGGAATTTATTACAAAGTCAAAGTTCACTGCATCTTAAAAGTGTGTGAGAATTATTTGGCATTGAGAGATTCTTGTCAAATTTGGCACAAACCAGCACTAGGACTTGAGGGTGAACAGATTGGATTTTGGAGGTCAAAGGTCAGTGCAACCTTTTATATTGTGAGGCCATAGTTACCTTGTACCATATTTTATTTTTAGGTACTTTGCCTTCTTTAAGTGTTGTCGTTCAAGTGCCGCAATTTCCATTTCAAAACCCATACAAGCGATTCCTACGCACCAGTGTACTCTTACTGTCCAGCATTAGCGTACATCTCTGAAGCAGTTTCTGACATGTGGTCGCTTTCATTCAAGTAAACCATGCTATTGCAAATACAACAAGGAAGGAAATGAGTCCTCTCTTCTTTTAAACCTCACAGAGGTAGTAAAGGAAACATGACGCTGTAATTTTCTCCAGTGATTCTAAAGGTCTGAAGTGTTTTTCCATCATTACTTTGTGGTTAGTTGATGAATCTTTCACTGTTTTGTTGTTTCACTGCTGTTTAAAGCTAGGTGGTTTTTAACTTTAAAACAGCCAGTACCAATTAAAGTAATTCCCTGACTGACTCACTGTAGTAATAACACATTCCCATCTGACCACAAATAAGTTGAGGCTAATTACACTGGTAGCAGATCAAACTTTTTAATTTTAGCCCACATTTACTGCCAAGAAGCAAACCACCAAAAAAGTTTATGAAGTCACTTTATTTCAGTTTTTTTTTTCCAGAAAATGAGCTGTGGCTTAAAAAAAGTCACACATTCTGCATCAAGAACTATATCAGCCCTCATGAGTTATTGTACATTCACACTGAGAATAATTCTATTTTAGTTTTCTCACTTCACTGCTGCATACTAAAAAAGCTCTGAGGAAGTAACACCAATGTCATGAGCTGAACTGTTTCTCCTCAATGTGTGAGCATGCATTAGTGCTGCATGAGTCAGTTTATGGACTACTTAGCATTGTTAGTGTTGCTTAAACAGGAATCTATTACATAAAATGAAACACAACTTTGCCTTATGCCTTATGCTTAAAAGACACTCAAACATTAGACAAAATGTGCACACACAAACACAAGCACCATGCAGGGAGTGAGAGTGTTGCCTTTCAGCTTGGCTTTGCAGGCTCCAGCATGCAGTGATTACACTGTAGTGAAGCCAAACAGCAGGTGATCCGCAGGCTAAACATCACCCTTCCAAAACTGTCATGCTCTCATTTGTCATTGCATCTGGAGACATAGGATGTTACAACATACCTCAAAATATCAACTGTATTCAACTGTAAATGTACTACCTGTGTTGCTCCTTATTTAAAGGATGGTTTTATGTAATCTATTTGCTGCTTAGACTTCATTACATGATGTAAGAAAAAGATCAGAACAGAATATTTAAAACATTTGTTTCTACTTGTCATTCAAGTGGCAACCTCGAAGGCAACTCAAAGTTCAGTGTTATGTTAGTACAGAGACAATTCTGTTTATCAAAAAGCCACACATGGCTGGCAAGAAAAGCTGAGCCAATCCCCATGAGGCTCCATTTTTTAAAAGCCCAGCTTTCAGCTGAATTTAAATCATTACAATATAGTGGAAACTGGTTTCGGTGCTTGCTGCCAATTTCCCAGTTCATTACAGCTAGAAGAGTGATTTTTTATACCAAAGAGGGACAGGATGCTGGTGCATGCATCCCTAATTTTGAATGCCATAGATTGTGTCATTTAAAGGTACAGTATGTAGAATTTCTGCACTAAAATGCCTACATAGATTAAAAATGACAGCTCCCATGTTATATGTACTTTTTAGTTGAGAGCTTACATTACCATAAATATTTCCAAGTGTTCAAAGCCAGAGAAATCTTAAATTTTTGCAGTCATAACAGTCAACTTCTTGTCATAGTGGCCACTGTGACTGACACAGGGTGTTCATCATTGTCATGGAAATTCTACATCAAAGACTAATACATAAGGAAGGATGAACTGCCATTGGAAGCTGCCTTTCTGTTGCTGTATCTCATTCATGTTTTAGGCTGCTTACTTGTGAATAACCATGATTATTCTCTGCCATCAGCTGTGGGTTCTGGTACCTTCAAGTTGTGCAGACGCAGCGATGCACTGCTCAGCTCCAGCCACCCCCCTGCTTATTTTGAAATCACGACATTGCTCAATTAAACCTGCACTCAATTTGGTGTATTTACTAAACATTAAACCAACATTTTTATGCTGGTACAGTTTTAGTCTCCATATAGAGTAGGCCTATACTCAATTCTAAATCCCCACTGACACTACTCATTCAGTCATATGCTCCGTTATTTCCAGGATGGAGTAGAGCATACCTCTAATCAGCTCAGACTTGCTGTTACTTTCCTTGGTTGGTTTACTAATATCAGAGTAAGCTTGGTCAGAGCCAGAGTAGTAGGACAGGGCATGCATGCTGTTCTCTGGGATAGCTAGCTATGTAATGGAGCTGGCAGCACTGTTTTCGTCAGCTTGCTTCCTTTATCATAATTTCATTATAGACATTACTAGCTGAAGTCAAGCAGCAGAAGTTGAGCATTAATGTACAAAAGCAAAAGGCCTATTTTTAATTGAACTAAATATGTATGAGCAGTTTTTAACACAGGCTGTTTCAAAACCTAGCTGCTGAGTGAGGAGCCTGAAGCGTTGGGGTTGCATGTCTCCTGGGCCAAAACAAAGATCCAGGCCTTGGAAGGTGCCATCCAATCTGTGTCTGTGAATGGTGAGAGAGTGGAAGTTGTAGAGCAGTTTACCTACCTTTGCAGCGTAATCTATTGATCCGCTAAGTGCAAGGCCAAGATCAACACAGACTTGGACTCCCGCATGGGGCGATGGGTGCACTGAGCAAGACATCATGCATGGTGTTTTCAGTATCTGAGCATGTGGATGAAAGTCAGAGTCTTTCCACCATTGTCCTTCTGGTCTTACTATACTCTTGTAAAGCCTGGACAGTGACTGATGGCCAGAGGCACCAAATGGACTCCTTGGGGACATCTTCTCTTCAGTGCATTTTTGGTGCTGTTGATGAAAAGGGTCAGCTGCCTGGGCGGCTGTGCTTTTACGGGCACCTGTCGCGCTTTCCCAGGCCTGATCCAGCTCACCAATAAATACAATAAAGTGTATCGTAACCTATCATATCATATCACCACATACTGGGTGCCCAGGGCCAGGGAGCGCTGGTCCAGATGCAGTGGGTGACTGCATGCATCGTGGAGGGGGGCTGGGAGGATACCTAGAGATATGGGGCATGGGCCTAATGTTCATCAGAAGGCCAGAGCAGTACAGGACCAAGGATGATGTGGCAAAGTGCCATAATGCTCCCATACCTAACCTGCTGTTTAAAGAAATGTGTGAGATAAATTAAGAACATAACCACTACTGCATGCACTACTACACCACTGATGAGGGAGAAAAGCTGCTCAAAACATTTTTCCTGTTCAATGCTATAAGTAATCCTGGAATGCGATCCCAGAATGCCTATCTACTACACTCTCCATACAACAAAAACAAAGACACACCAAGAGTGAGGCGAGATTAAAGAAAGCACAATTTCACTTCTTTTTAAATTCTATCCAAACTCAACTCTTTGATTGTATCAAATTCTTCATCTGTACAACATGGTCTTCATTTTCTGATCCAAAAAAAACTTAGTAAATGTGTCTCTTGCTTCCCTGCAGATGCCACCAGAGTGAAAAGAGGCACTTGAGCTTTAACACTTCACATCAGTTTTCTCCTCACTTGCTAAGGGATGTTGCCTGTTAACTCAATTAAAGCTGATGAAACTCTGTGAAAGTCCCTGCTCATTTCAACATCTTGAACTCTGTCTAGCATTGAAATAATTACATGTTTTAAGGGGTCTGAGTCTACCTGGAACACATGAGGCATAATAACAAGAGAGGAATTCGTCTTTCTTATATTTTCTTTACGCAATGTTCTTAAAGGCTACCAAACCACATTCTCCAATTACAGAGCATTTCATGATTATGGGATTCATGTAGATCAGCTTTTTATTATATAGATATTTCTGATGCCTGTCACAGGTTCTGTTTGGATATGTCTATACTCTACGCCCAAACCATAAGATCATACTTGGCTTACACATTTACATGCCACAGACACAGCAGTCGGAGCAAACTGGGGTTAAGTGTCCTTTACAAGGATGCTAAACCCACGGCCTTGCCAGATGACCAACTCTAGGCCACAGTCGCCTACAATGCATATGTTTAGATTAGAAGCATTAGCAATGACCAAAACAACCTGGGTCTGTCAATCAACAGATGCCAATTTTGAAAGGATTTAAAAACCTGATCAAATAAAATTTGTTCCCTAACTCTTGAACTGTTATGCAAAATGCATCAGCCCCATAGAAGCGGGAGAAGTCAAGCCAGTTCTTAGGAGCACAGAGCATCAGTGGCTTTGCTCTGCACAGGAACAACTGCAAACTGAGGATCCCTTTGACATTCATCGTGTTCGGAGTTTACTGTTACACAAGTAAGAGATACGCTGCAGTACATAGGAATCTTCAAAGGTTTCTGGAGCAAAAAGGGTAGTGAGAACTGGAAGGAAGTAGAAAGCAGAAGCTCTAGCAAAAGTCCCCGAGGTGCCATAACATGCTGGTGGAGGCAGAAGTAGAAGAGCTGGGCTTGGAAGCCTTGAAACTCCTCAGTATGACAAGGCATTAGGGATGGAGTCACAGAAGACAATATTAGAGCTGGCAAAGAGCGTCGAACCACATGGGAGAAGACAACAAGAAGACCTCCTGTAATGATCACTGGAAGATGGATCCATGCAGCATCAAGTTCCTCATCCATAGCTAATCCATCTAAAAAAGCATCCATCTAATGAAGCCTCTTTTTGTGAGAAAATGAGTACTTCAGCTTCTGCCTCAGAGCTTTACATATCCAAAAAGGAGTGGGAGGAAGTAAACAATGTATGCTTATATACACATAGCTGTACAAACCAAAATGCTTTTTCTAAATATTAAATCGGAAATATTAAATATTTAATCCTTACAATAATAAACTTTACATTTGAATATAAACATGCAAAAAAAAGGAAATTGAAGTGGCTGCATACAGTTTTTTTACTTGTAACTGGGAAATAATTTCAATATTGTATATTTACTGTTTTATTATTACTATTTTGCTTTTATTAAAACACTAGTGCTGTCAAACGATTGAAAGTTTGTATTGTGATCACTCAAAGGCTTTATGTAGTTAATTATGATTAATTTCTTTTTGTTGCATTTTGAAATTGCAAAGATTTCCATTTAACACTGTTTTTGTTTCATTTTTTTAAATTTTTTAGTTTCTTAAACTTGGGGTAATGAGCTTCCTGTTGGGAAACAAAACTGCTTTTATTTTTCAAGAAAATAAAGAACTTTCGGTAGATTAAAGACTAAGACATGAACTTAACCCCGGTAAAGGAACTTGCTATGGATTGAAAAGTGAAATCTTTGATAAAACAAGGCACAGATGACTGTTGACTAGTCCACTGAGCTGTCTGTGACTTAAAGGAGCAGTGGCGGACTTATTTTACATCACTGTGGCTGCAGGAAGACGCTGCAGTGGCTTAACCAAAGACTTCTTACAAGGACAATAAACCATGCAATTAACTGAGACTTTAAAAAATCAATGCCTAATTATGGACTTCCATTAATTGTGACTACTGCATTAATGCTGACAAGCCTATTAAGTAGGTCATAAAGCATATATTTTATTCAATGTTTACAGCAAACTGAACTGAATCTTATTACGAGTTAGAAGATATGATGTTCCAGGCCTTCGCCTGAGGATATTTTTTCAAACAAGAGCTTGTAGAGTTTTAACTGATGACTCTGGACTACAGGGACTGGAAGTTGAGAGGAAACCTTGGTAAGCAGCCACAGGGGTTTGTTCAACTCATTACTGATGTGCCACAGCAATGCGTCTTGAAGATGTTTATTAAAGTACGTGAAAGTAAAACAGAGGTTTGATTTTTGCTGATGGTTTAATAATGAAACAGCTCCCAAGTCTGCTCACATTATTGGTGTCTCAGTTGCATTAGCAAGTTTCTCACAGAGTAATTTCTGTCCACTGTGGAGCAATAGGTGTCAAATAAATCAACAGAAACAGAAGCTGCATGCAAATGAAACATGCACTCTCACCACAAAGAGCTACTTTGAATTCAAATACAGCTCTTAACACAAGAGATGCAGCAACAAAGACAACTTTATAGATGAATTCACAGCTTGGCCCAAACAATACTTACAAAAAGCTTACTTTATTACTCAACGTTACATTTTATAGCTCTTCTACTAATCTCCTCTCCCACAGTTTCTGCTCTGATTCTGAACAACAAAAGCAGCTCATTTCTAACCACACTCCATCCTGTGGCCTCTGCCCGTGTAAACAGCAAGCTTCACAGTTTGGTGCGCAGGTACAGCTGCCAGTCTGCAGGTCCCCTGTTCAGGCCACAGCTTTGTTTAAGAGGCCAATTTAACAACACATCACCAGCAAACAGCCGGTTCTCTGCAATGATGTAAAAACACTATCTATAAATCCAAACCCAGCTGATACTGTGTGTAAATTTGAAGATAACATTCAGTTTTAACCTGATTTTATCAGATTTGAGGATTACAAAGTTAAAACATATCGTTGCACAAAAGGCCTGGACAATCAATCGAAATTTAGAGTAAAACGCAAATGTACAACTGCAATTTTCACATCGCATAAGATACAGTATTTCTTTAACCTGCAATACGTGTCAAGATACCAAATACAAACTTGTACAGCAGATTTTTTATGCCCTTCACTTCATGTGTTATTTTTGTAGAATAGTTAGAAAAAAAACTTTTTCTTCATTTTTGTATTTGTTTTTTTTCTTGATAGAAATGAGAATGACATTAAAATGGCCATTCCCCCAATACAACAATTCATATTTAATTAGCCATATAAGTCAAAATAATCACAATACTTTTTTTTTTCTTCAAAATTTCTCAGACCTAGTTTAATCCATCTAATATTGTGTTGGTTGTAATGTAGGGTCATTTATTACTTGTGTTTGTTGAAAAAATACATAAAATGAGGCACTTGAAAATGATCACACACTAAATTGCAATGTCAGGGAAATAAATCACAACAAAATTATTTTCTATTGCACAACAGTGGCTCGGCAAAAAGGTCAGTTCTAGAGAGTGCTAATAATTTAGACCCTTGTAGTTTTTTAAAATATTTTTGTTTCTGTGTGCAAAGTAATGTAAGCATCCAAAACAAAACTAGGATTTTTAGAAAAGCTGTGTTAAAAAATCCCTTGCTCTGTTTAAGGCCACTGATTTTATCCTCATTCAGTAGTGAAAGGGTAAAACATTTTTTTTTGTGAAAGCCCCGTGCAGCACTCTGCTGGTGTGACTAAAGGCACACATTGAACTTGTAACACTTCCCTGAACTTTAGTAGGAACTCTGATAAGGTTGCCATGTTTTTGTATTTAAAAAAAAAAGGGAAAAGAAAACCTTGCCTCTAAACACGGAAGCAATGAGGCGCATCAATCAAAACATGAAGAAACTACAGAACAGTTTAAAGTAAATTGTCCATGGTTTAAAAGTAATTATTTTACAGTGACAAATAATTACAGCCATATGCTTCTCCATATTTCCATATAAATCATAATAAAAGAGTACAGCCCTTATAACCTTTGGTAAAGGTTGCATCACGGTGACTAATGATGAACAAGATGAGATTGCTCCTTTTTCATTATTCAGCACTTTTTGTTCAGCACTGCCAATAGAAATACATCTAAAACAAACACAGGCAGTGTCTTATCTCTAAAAAAAAAAAAAACAAAACATCAACAGCAATTTCCTTTTAAAACCTGACGACATAATCCAACAAAAGTGGAGTCAGTCAAACCACACTCAGGAAGTAATTGTTCTATTCACAGTTACAATGCAACAAAGAGTTTAAAAACAGCTTTACTGTAGTTAAATTTAAATGAAGGACTTATAAAAGAGGTGGCATTACCATTCATTTCTAAAGAGGTGTTTGGTGTATAAAGTAAACATGACCACGATCTGGAACATGCCAACACAAATATTGTGGGAGGGGGCGCCCTCTAGTGGACAAAGAGTTTGAGATGATTCAATGGTCAAAGCAGCTGATGACCGGAAATCAAATGAGACAGTTTGCTCTCATGCTGCATGTCCTTTTTCTTTTAAAAGGGTTTCTGGTATTTTAACGTTCATTTTTATTTTTATTGAAGCAAACCCACTATGATTCAGGGGATGAAACAGAGCTAGACTAGATACCAGAACGCTGAATTTCTAGTTCAAATGTTACAATGTTACAATGTCATTTAGCAGACGCTTTTCTCCAAAGCGACGTACATTTGAGAGCAAGAACAACACAAGCAATGATCTAGACAAGAAGAAACAACATCAGTAAGTGCCATCAAGTGCTTCAGGTCCAATTGGACGCAAGTGCTGCCGTGTAGAGTTTAAGGCAGAGTACCTAAAATATACGTTGTTTTTTTATTTTTTTTTTTTTTTTTTTTTTTTTTTTTTTTTTTTTGTTATTAGACAGCAACAATGAATCAAGGAAAATGTGGGATCACTAATCGCCATTCATTAGACTTCACAACAACTATTTACCAAGTACCAAGTGCTGGATCATTCCCAAAGAGCTGGGCAAAGAAATCCCAGAAGTAGAGCAGGACAGTGCGAGCTAACTATAGTTGGGAAACTCATTCAACCACTGGGGGCAGCAGTGGAGAATAGTCTGGCTGAGACTCAATCTACTACTGGGGACAACAGTAGAGAATTGCCTAGCTAATTTCAAAGTGTTCTCTGAAGAGCTGGGTCTTTAGCCTTCTCTTGAAAGTAGACAGGGAGTCTGTAGATCGAATGGAGTTGGGTAATTCATTCCACCATTTAGGGACAACAGAGGAGAAGAGTCAAGCTAGTGACTTAGGAGCATGATGTGCTGGAAGTACCAGGCGCCTTTCGCTGGCTGAGCGTAGTGGGCGAGAAGGGGTGTAGACCTGGATGAGGGACTCCAGGTAAACAGGAGCAGTTTTAGTTACTGCTTTGTAAGCAATGATTAGAGTTTTGAATTTAATGCGAGCTGCAACTGGAAGCCAGTGTAGAGAGATTAAAAGAGGCGTGACATGAGCTCTCTTGGGTTGGTTGAAGACCAGACGTGCTGCTGCGTTCTGGATCAACTGCAGAGGTATAACTGTGCATGCAGGTAGGCCTGCCAGTAATGAGTTACAGTAGTCAATACGTGATATTATAAGAGCCTGTACCAGGAGTTGTGTAGCATGCTCTGTCAAGTAGGGTCTGATCCTCTTGATGTTGTAGAGGGCGAAACGGCAGGATCGAGCAATCGAGGCCACATGGAGCTTGAAGGTTAGCTGGTCATCAATCATGACACCCAGGCGTGTCTTCAGCATCAAATGACACAATACTGATACTGGTAATGACCATAACTAGTGAAGGTAATTGTAATTTCCAACCTGCACATAAGAAAGGTTTTACACACTATTTATAGTAATAAAATGTGATAAAGGCAAACTAGATATGTTTTATGTAATCAAATAAATAGGACCTACCTCAAATCAAATATTCTTCTGAATTATTATTAACAACCAAGACATAAAGAGGCTTAATCCAACAGATTTGCTGATCAGTGAATTAAACAGCAGAGATTGAGGTTGTGATGGCGGGCAAAGCAGAGACATAAGGGGCAGACAGACAGAGGCGTGTCTTCAGCATCTGAATCTTCTTTTATGTCTGTGCAGAGGATTTGTTGTGTCACTAACTTCTGTAAAGTGTAACCACTGTGAAAAATCTGTGAATTACATCTTTCCTCTTCTGATCACCACTCTTTTTAGCTACAGGCAATGGCGCTCGCTCTCATTTGATCAGCCATTGCTGCACACAGTCTCTCTCTGCTTGTGGCACCCCCAGGTTGAAATACAAATATCTGGATTGTTGGATTCTTTTTCCTTATGCTTTGGCAACGACATGATTTAATTTTTCATGCAAATAAAGCTATTTGAGATTTAAATCTGAATTGTCCTCATAATTTTCTGTGTTAACGTGAAGTATCAAAGTGTCAAAAGTTTTGACAGCCTTAAGCTGGACCTGTGTGCACACGAAAACATTGCATACTCTACTGTCATGGCCTCCAGTGACCACCAAACTCTTAATAAAGACAAAACCTGAGAACATGGAAAAGTCCCAATTTCAGACACAAAGAAACTGAATAATGTAGAACAAATATGAATAAAAACTTCAGCTTCAGAGAACTAAATATGAACTTTTTTAATGCATAACATAGTCCACTGAACACGGAGTTGATTTTTTTTTTAACAAATATCCTCTTGCATCTCGACACAAGTTGGTACAAACACAGAACAACCAAACAGTGTTCTTAACACCTTTATACTTTAGGAATAACCATTCAGAACTCTGATGTAGAGAAACACCAACAATTCTTTTTTATCAAAAAGTTACCATAAAGTGAGCAGCTTCAGCTGTGGATGATTTCAATCAGTCAGCGCAGCGTCTCTTGGTCTGGCTGAGGGCGGTTACTCTCTCTCTGATGAGCTGGTTCTCCTCCAGCATCCTAGCGATTGTCCTCAGAACTGAAAGTCTGGCCTGCCCAACACAGAGACAGGTGTGGATTTAGCAGATTATCAATATGACTTCTATAAGAAAGCTGGACGCCTGGCCAAACTGAACAGTTCAGTCAGGCGACCAGCTCTTGGAAGAGTCCTGGGTGTGCCAAATTTATTCCATTTGAGAATTATGGAAGCCACTGTACTCTTGGGAACCTTAAGTGCTTGCTCTGATATGCAAATAACTCTCTATAGAGTTTGTTTCCTTTGAATAGGATAAGCGTATGAACTGTTATTGAAGTCGTCTTTGTTCAGGGATTAACAGTCAACAGGGTGTTTTTCAATTCAACTCGTTGTCTTTACGGTAACTCCTGTAACTGCTCATAATATATGCTCTACATATAATATATTCTTTGTATAGAGATTACCTTTTCTTTATCGTTAAGGTCGTTGCTGGATGATTTTTCAGAGAAATAGAAAACATCTCCTCCAACAGAGTCAGACTGGATGGCAGCACCTGGCAATAGAAAAAAAAAATTATGAAACTTCTGTGAACTAATATGTCTACTGCTGTCAAGATTAATCACATAAATCGCGATTAATTACGATCCACAATTAGTGTACCAATACTTTCTGATCGCATGCTTTATTTTTGCCTTCAACAAACTTTGGTTGCGCCACTGCAAAGTCTCCCTGCAGCCACAGTGATGTAATATAAGTCCACCTCTGCTCTTCAATGTCTGATTTTAGTTTAAAAAGCTTACAGACAGCTCAGTGGATGAGTCAGAAGTCCTCTGAACCGTGTGTTATAAAGCATTCACTTCATATTGTTCAAGTATTTTCTTTTTTAGTAAATAACAAGTTTCCTTTTTCTGTGGTTAAGTTCATGTTAAAGTCTTCAACTAGCCTATAAATGCAGGTCTGTAGGGAAACTGGAAGACAGTTACCCTTAGATTAAGACAGTCGAAAAATATAAAATGACACGAAAACAGGTGTAAATGCAAAATAGAGGAATTTTGGAATGGGATTTATAGGGTGTGATAAATCGCAATTAACTAGAGAAATCCTGAGATTAATAGCGATTAAAAATTAAAATCTTTTGACAGTCCTAGTCTAAACACAATATAGAGTGCTCACAGCTTTCACAGCTATGGCAGAAATTGTTGGATTGTTGATTTAGTTATAATAAAGTATTGACCAAGAAAACTAAACTTTCTTTTTTATTATCCTAGTTGTTATCTTGTCATTTCTGATTGTGCACTAAATGACACACAAAAATCTTTCAAGTTAATTCATACATCATGATACAACCTAAAACAACTTGAATGTCATAATAATTAGAGTTTAGTTTGCTGCAGAGGTGGTCACCATGTTTCTACTTTGTCTTCTTAGCTGCTAGCAAACAAGCTAGCAACAGCCATCACTAACTTGGGTAACTAGCTAGCACAATTAAGTTAACATGAAAAGCGAATTTACGCAGTTTTTCTCGTCTTCGGCTCTCAGTAGTAATTGTTTCATTTGCAGTATTCCCTAACATCAGTCCTCTCAGAGCCACATCCTCTTTAGCCGTCTTCTTGGACTTTGATAATTTAACTTTCAGAAGGAAGCGGGCTTTCTCATCTGTCTCGCGCTTCTTTCCGCGCCTGTCCCCCAGACACAGAGAGGGGGGCTCAGCCTGGTCCGACTGAGGTTCTTCTCTTTGACTGGAACTCATTTGTGAGCCAAACCGAGGTACATACACAGTCCTGACCGGTGACATCCTTCTCTTTTTGGATAACATCCTCAACAAATGTGACAGACGCCAGCTTTGTTTTATTGTCATTAACCTGTTTCTACTGTGTACCGTACTTATTTAGCAGTTGTGAATGAGGGCCAGCAGGTGGCACTGTTACCCGGATGAACGTTGCTTCCAAAGTGTGGCGTGCTTTTATTTTAGACAGGAGGGCAGAAAGAGTCAGAAACTGGGGAGAGAGAAGAAAGAAAAGGAGCCACAGGCTGAATTTAGGCCTGATCCATCCGCTTTCAGGACAGCAGCCCTCGTACACATGGGCTACAGCACACCATAAGCATATTTTAATGCTAGGACTCAATTCATAGTCTTGTCATATGTAAGACATGCAAAGATCAAAAGGACAATGTTACTGCAGAGGACAAAGAGGTTATACTTTAAGCAAAACCTCAGTCTAATTGTGGTAATAAAAATGTTAGTACTTGGGTAAAAATAAAGTCTGTAATTGTTCAAATGTAGTTTTGTTTACATCCATTGGGGTTTAAAATCCCTATGTGACCTCGTTCTTGACTACACTTTCACTTAAAAAAGGCTTTTATTAGAATTGGAAAGGTTCTGTTGGGACAAAAAACAAGAGGTGTATGAGAGTTATATAGCACTCACCAAGGCCCAAAATAAGCCTGAGCCTATAAATACCTCTGACCTGATTCAAACTTAAACCAACCAGATGTGCCAAAAAAGATGCTGTTACACAACAATGGCATCAGGTGTGAGACTCCTCTTTACTAGAGCAGCTTCAGGAGGCATAACAATTAGCACACACCTCTAAGAAATGACAGAATTAAATAAAAATATGTCATAAAGGGAATAATTCTTCCTCACAGCTGTTTTATTCGTTCAACATCTCACATTACAAATACTTCAAATGTATGCATACAGTTACAAACAGTTGGCAGCAAATGAATATATGACATTAGATCTTTGTTTTACTTCAGTACTACAAACCAACTATAAAAATTGACTTCTGTAGCGGAAATTAATCAGGAAGAAAATATAAAAATTGGAACTTACGTATAAATGTGAAATGACTCAATAAAAATCAAAATGATATCAGGTAAAAAAAAAAAAGTTAATAAATATAACCTTCCCAGCATACAATTAAAAACTATTGAAATTTGCAATCAAGTAATACTAACAGACATAATCAATATTCTTTTCATCTGAAAATGTGGAGCACAATACAGCAATTAGAAAAACTAGACACATCAACAAGTTAAACACATCACCCCAAAAATATAACAAAAATCTGATCAAAATGATAGTTATACATTTCAATTGAAAATATAGCAAATGCTAATACATTATCGACCTAGTATATACAATGTTTTCAATCACAGTAGCATGGTAGTAGCAAAATAAGTAAATAAGCACAAAACTAATGTTTAAAAATAAATTCAGGTATAAATTAGTTTTTTTCTTGCAGACATTAGCATGAACAATAGGAAACAATGTGTAAATGACTGCATGTTTTATATGAGTTAAATGACTTACACTGCGGAGACTTGTTTCTGGAAAGAATAAGTATTGCACATAATGGCTCAAAAGTTAACTTGCAACATTAAATCACATTCAGGTTATGTCCCAAAGCATGCCACATCACAAAGGGGGTCAAGTGATCAAGTCTCCTCACCTATGTCCTACTGAGTGTCCTCTACATTACAAAAAAAAAACGCATCCAAAGTGTTGTCACTGTGTAGATTGCATAAACATCATGTCTGTGTAAAGAAGGCAGACTCCATCATGTAAAGAGAGGCTACAAGAGAGGTGATCTCAAAGAGTTAAGGAAAAGAAGTTAAAAGAAATAAGGAGATCTAGTGCATTACAATAGGTCCTGCATTAACACTAGCCATGTTATTTTGTATTACATTATGCATGCCAAGAATAAGTAGAACTTACAGGCAGTCCCAGAAAGAGGATCTAAATATTCAAACAGCTGATATCCACTCCAGCGATCGAAGGGAATATTGTATATTGACCAAAGCCAAAACATTTACCCTATTGAGAATCTTATTGACTACACCTAGGAGAGAATTGTCAGAATATATCTTCAAGACTATCAAAATCAGTTTAGAAAGGTCTTGTCATGCCGTAGGATCCTGTAAGTATGTTTATTAGGACAGAGGAGAATCCATATATGATCGGCTAATGAAAGCCGTATTTTTTTTTCTTTTTCTTTATCTACAGAATCACACCGATGCACCAGACAATTTTCAGATTTACCAGCACTTAAATATATAAAAGCTAATTGAAAATTATATTAATATCATTCATTTTCTTTTTTTAAATTAAGTTTACCATAAATGCAGATCTCTTAGTAACAAAGGTACAAAATTATTTTTCACCAAGTGAAAAAAATGAGGTATTGCAAAAGGAGTTCTCCCATCTGTGAAAAATGTGCCTAAAATGACTATTGAAAAAAATATTTAGAAAAGTAGTGCATAATAAATGTATATATGTTCATGACAAAATAATCAGCTATAAAACACTGTACAAAAATCAGCAGGCCATGTATAAAATAATATCTTTATCTCTGTGACAGCAAATTCTAGCTACTACCAAATCCAACCACAACACTTGTGATAGAAGCTCCAGTCATGGTAGAGCGTGCAGTGGTACACCATGAGGACAGCTCAGGGAGACTGGACTGTGCATTCCCATTAGTTTGTACTACATTAGCATGTTAGCTTCCAGTGCTAATATCCCTGACATTATAAAGTGAGCAAATACTACTGTCAATACCTGAGCCCTGAGGGCTGTGTCTTTATAAGTCGACACCCACAAACAGAAACTCCCGAAAACTCCAGCCTTTCCTCCGCCGTATGACGAGAGGACACAACGTTATCCTGAAAACCCTCAGATCAACAACTGCTTCTGATGATGCATTTTAGGCCAATCTTTGGTTTGCCCTTCTGGTTACAAAGTGTCAACTTTTAAACCAAGACCTAAAACTCATGCCAGCAATCTAAATATGCGTGCCAGACTGAGGGGGGGATTTTTGTTTTGTGACGTGGCCAGATGCTATACTCTGAGCTTCTAGAAAGAAAAAAAACCTCAATTGTCCGACCATCTTAAACGCTGCTCCTTCTCTCTTCAACTCAACCATTTGCACTCAACCTTTGGTAAATGGTACAGTTGTTCTCTAGTCCTGCGAGCAAAAAGTAAGAAAATGCACCCTTCTTAAACTCAACATCCATAGTTAGTATACTGATTTAAGTATGATGAACCTCACTTAAATTTTATGTTACTCTTGACAACAAATGTAAGCAGCTTTGCCAGCTAACACGAAAAGAAAGTACAGTCAAGTCAGAAAACATCTAAATCCAAATCTAATGCATCCATATGCTCATGCACACTTAAAGTCAAAACATAAATGGGATTTCACTCTCTTCTTAGCATTTCTTCTTTTAGAAGGCCGAATTAAAAAAATAATAAAAAATAAATTAAGTATTTTTTTTTAACTTAAAAGAAAAGTGCATTTATTTTTTCATATCGTAGCCCGTACCCTTCCCGAACTACCCCTTTCATTCAATCCCTCCCCAATCCTGCGTCATCCCCCTCCCTGGCCCTCTCGCCTCAGTTCCAGCGAAAGGAGATGTGTCGTGGTCGGTCTCCTCCCTCCTTCACCAGCGGCTTATGGAACTCACGCCCAGCCCGAGAGTGGATGGCTGCCCAGCAGTACTCGCAGTAGTACTGCAGACAGGTCACGTTGGCGCAGAAGAAAGGAGCAAACTTCCCCCCACAGCGAGTGCCCTGGCACTCATCACACAGCTGGTCATCCAGGACATATGGCTTCACTTCCACCTGAAATGGAAGACAGGAGGTGAAATGGAGGTCGAGGGAAATTGCATCAGAAAGGTGGGAATCAATATTTCATGAACATCTTTTCTTCATTTTTAAAACCTGGAAAGGAAGCTGCTGACATCAGACGGTCTTACCCGTTTATCAATCTCCCCATGCTGCAGTTGAACAAATCGGGCACTGATGGCTGCAATGTAGCTTTGCTGATTGGAGAAGGCTACTCGCCCCGCCCCTTTTGGATACTTGAGTTCAGGGTCTGTGTCAATCCCAGCGTAACACACTCCCCCATACAGACGGTCCATTATCATGGCCAGCTCCACTGGAACACAAAATAGGAGATAATGTAATCAAAACCTACATAGCAATGCATTTTCATGTACTTGACACAAACACTTACCTGCACGTAGGGGACGAGGTACACCTCCTACAAAGATAGTTTTTCTTGGATCCAATGGCTGAGAGCCGTCCATTACAAAGTCACTGTCATTCAGGTTCCAGGGCCGAATCTGAACCTAAAGAGACCAAGATAAAAAAAAAATGTTAAAATTCTCTAGGTCGTACTCTCCTCCTTTGTGAACAAGAACCATTTGAGATTGTAAAAATGAAAGCTGCTTGCTGCTTGTGTAATATGGATTAACAAATATCAGTGGTTCAGTTTAACTGCTACAGCAGCATGTTGGTTGTGGCTGGGGCTTTTTACAAAATTGGCCTAAAATCACAGTGACATTCTGCGGATACACCAATCACCATCATTAAAAAGTCCACCTTTTGTTTTTATGGAGCTGGATGCTGCAATATCGACATTATACAGATAAATAAAAAGCAAACAAACAAATTTTACACTTAAAATAAGCCATGGCTGCTTGTACTGACAATTAAATTGCACAAAAATTGAGCAGTAGAAAAAAAACTCATGATTGATCACTGCATAGTCTTCATGTTGTCACACAAACAAATGCAACCATACTGCTTTTTCCAGTTTTCAAAGAAACACTGCCGCTTGTCTTATAACAAAGAACTTATTTGTGGATCTCCGATCGTAATATTTGTGTTGGACAAACTCACAGGCTTGTCTTTGATTGTGGGACTGGAGACACACAGGTACAGCTTGCCATCCTCCTGAATGCAGGCATCGATCAGGGCCTGAACAGAGCTCTCGTCTTGAAACAGCAGGAATGCATATCCTGGAAAGGTGCAGTATCAGTGAGTATACACAGAACACAAATATTCATCATCAGAGCACTGTAAAGTCAACATGGAGACAGGAAAATAAAGTTCAACTGGTTTGACTCACCTTTCGGTGGAAAGTAGGACTTGCTCTCAGCCTTGTGAGGCCAGTCGACAAACAAGTGGCCGAATCGACGGAAACTGGCAGTGATTTCATCTGAAAAGAGCACTCAGTTAGCTAATTAACCACTGATCGTGTTTAATGACCTGAAAATCAAATTACAGTTTGGGTAAATATGGTACAGCTGAATAAGAGGCACTAGAATTGTCAGTATTTCAAGTATGGCAGCTCTCAATTCCTCAGGAATGATAGAAAAATTATTTTTTCCTTATAAAATGATGCCAAAGAAAGGAAAACATAAATCTTGTTGATTTGTTCTAGCTTTTGATCAAGAGAAGCATTTTCTACATCTTCACATCTTTACCTTCATCTATATCTGGGGGCAACCCGCCAACAAACACTTTACGGGAATATCGCTCCACGCGTTCACCGTTGAGGTGAGGAAAACAGTGGGCTGAGCCGAGGCCAGCAAGCCCCTGGTCACCTGACTCATCTTCTCCAAATGAGCGCTCATCCTCCATGGGAAAAAGGGACGAGTGGCCTAGTGGAGGGAGGGAAAGAGGTATGTATGAAGCATACTGGTTCATCATAAAGCCTGATTTTTACTATTTTATGCTTTTTAATACTACAGTAAGGAAGGAATTTGATTAGATATGAACTTAATGTCAAGAAAAAAACAGAAGCAGACATGATTGTATTTTGTATGATATTACAAAAGCACAAGTATTTTCGCAACTTGGTTTTGGCAAGTAACCTCAGAAGTAAAATGAGCTAATTATGTTCCCCTAACAATGTTCAAGGCAGAATAATCAGTGACACTGAACAGCCAAGCAGACAAACACAGAGGCAAAACCACAAAGTCATTCTTTCAGAGAGTGTTACAGCTTTCTAAACAAAACAGAAGACAAAGACAAATACACAAGTTTTACCTCGTCTTCTGCCATAACTTCTCGCTGCATGTAAAACAACACAAAACACTCTTGAAATTGCTTTTTTATACAAAGGGCAAAAAGTAAAAAAACAACCAGTATATTCATGCTAAGGCTTGAAATTAATTCATTAGATTACAAATATAGACAGTTTTAGTGTCATTGTATACAGATGCTTATTTAATTTTCACAATGCTTTTTTTTAAATCAGATGAATTTAATTAATTAGCATCGAGTTTATTACATCAACTTTTAGTAGTTTCCATTTCCACCAAATGCAATTGATTTCACAGACACATAAGGGATATCAGCCAGTACGTTTACATGCAGTCAAAAAAAACATCTAATTTTTTGGGTTAGCCTCAGTAAAATGAGACTTTGGAAATATATACAAAAATTTTAAATTGTACTGAAGACATTTTAACATAGTAGGACCAACACATCTAGATAACACAGTTGGAGATTGATTTAGTTTTGCATGTATACACCTCTATCAGACCCAAGCTGGTCTGAGTGTTCTGCACATGCTCCAGTTTCCATGCCAGGCATTGACCTGGAGCTCTACATGCTCTACGCAAGTACAAAAATAGATCTGTACGTTTTAAACGTTGCAACTGTCATTGCCCTCATACTGTTGTGCATTTATTACGTTGGGGTGAACATTGAAAAACCAGTCCAAAATAGGCATTGTCTCTCATGGAGCTAATGCTGCTCATAGACTCAAGAAAGAACAGTCTGTCCTCTGCTCAGCTGTGCTCTTGTAGTTGTCCGTCTTTGTGCCCTGGTGAGCTAACATCATTGATATGTTTTTATTTTCAAACAACTCGCTCAATGTTCAGCCACATTTTCTCTGAAAACTCAATTATGTTCAGCCTTTTTTAAAATTCTTCTTCAGCATGTTTTGCTAGTCCAGGTTGAACTGTGGGCTGCATTGCTCAACACTGCCCCATGACTAACAGTGATTTTGCAACATTTGGTCATATCCATAAGCTTTGAAAGAAGGACGTAAAACGGACAAAATGAACGTGGAGTACGGATAGAAAAGTTCCGTCCATATCTGTATTTTCAATGTAGAGCATGAATGAGCCTTAAAATGGCAGGATAGTGTGCATTGTACTTGCACAAAAATTAAAACGTAGGGTATTTACAAAACCTACAGAGCAGTAAAGCTGTTAATGTTTTCACTGTTGGACCGTTAGCTTTTTGCTAACGTGTTAGCAAGGTTAAAGGAAGGTCCATAGTAACAAGCTGAAAGGGGGCACACCGTCTTATTCTGTAGCAGAGGCAGACGTGTCTCAGTCAACTGTGCATGTATACTGGGACAAGGACAGTAGTTCAGTTAAATTGCCTAATCTAGCTATAACCGTAGTTTGATCCTTTTATGCATGTAAACATACTGAATGTCAAAAAGTTCACTTATGTATACAACAACAAAAGAAATGATCTGCATTTTTACTTGATTTATTTCCTAAAGATTTAATCATTTAGCACACAACTGTGGTGAATTAATGTCTTTAAAAATAAAAGTTCAGTCATTATGCATAGAAAAGTTGGCTTGATATAAATAAAACTTACAAATGTAGATGATCTGCATTCGCAACCATGTCTTCAATTTTGCTCTTTCTGAAACTCCCTTACTACAGAATTTGTATCTTGCCTTAAGAAGCCATCCTGCTCTCTATAGGAAATTTGACTGTGTGCAACAGTGACCACAGCAGTTTAGAAAGGTATAAAACAAGTAACAGAACTTCACCACTTAAACTATGTGATCATATGACTACTAGAAGTTCCTGTTTTGTTTCGTAATTTATCCAACCAAAGCTGAACAACTGCCTGTAAAAATGAGTCTAGTACTCATATCAGGTTAGTCTGGCCTATTAAATTGGCCTTTGTGTTTCATTTTTTCAACTACATTTGTCTGACATTAATTTCAAGCCTTGGCCTCTTTTAGAGCACTGCATAGATGAAGGCATGTCATTTACGTACCATTCATTGGTAGAGGCCCGTCTCCACCCTGGTGAGAAAAGCTGTAGCGTCCTGAATGAAAAAAGGAAAAGAAGAAGAATTTACCAGAAAAATCTAACCGTTTTTTAAATACATAATGTTTTTGAAAATAGTATGCATGAAAACTGATGTGGTAACTCCAATGTGTGTTGGATTCCATGTTTGTGCAAATCACCTGCAGACTAATTCTTTAGGAAAACAATGGAAAATATGATAAATTACAGTCTTAGATTAAAAAAAACAGAAGTACACACATGAGCTGGCCCATATTAGCTTCAGCAGAGCTGGATGTTATTATGAAAATGTTCTTTTCAGATTGACTCAAACAAAAATGAACTGAAATGTTTTATTAATGAGAGAGTTAGCTGAGATGAAAGAGCCTCCACAGCAAAAAGTGCTAGAGGTGATTGTTTTTCACAAATTGTGGAGAATGACACAGAAAAAGTTCTGTATTAAAAGACTGAACTGTAACCACTAAGTAGGGTTCATTTATGTTTATGTTCAGAGACATACAGCATGTTTAGGGGATTTATATCCATATAAAAATCAATACTATTGATACTTCTAACGTGAAGATCTTTCTCTTCAACGCCCTGTTTCATAAGAGACAAGAAAGCCATTTCTCCATGAAGCAAGCTGCAGTCAAAAGACTAATCTGCCTAAGGAACTCTCAGCCAAGCATTTTTTTTTTACTTTCTGAAACTCTGCACTACAAAAATCAGTGATACCATCTCTTATTAAAGTGCCTTTGAGATTACATCTCCATGATTAAAGAAAAATATATGAGGCAGATTTAACACCACTGTTTCCGGCCTTGTATCAAAAATTTGTTTGACCATTTTTGCCTCTGCTGGGCAGGACAGCTGAGGACAGACAGGAAATACTGAGAAAAAAAAGAGTGGGGGATGACATGCAGCAAAGGGCTGGGTGCACATCCAAACTCATGACTGCTATGAGGAGGACCATAGGCTGAATCCCAAACTCCACCCTCACTGGCTCACAGACATGGAGGCACGTTCCTGGTCAGTGTGCAAGTGCTTAGTGCTGTCCCACCGTGAAATCATCGAGTCTCTAAGAGCTCTGGTGTGGACTTCTAAATGGCAAATTATGAGTCTGCATACCTCCACACTTTCCTGTGGGATTTACCCAGAGTTAGCTGTAAATTTAGTAATGTAAATGGATACAATTGCAGGCTATACTGAATAAATCAATCATGATGCATTGTCACAGGCTAAGCAACGTCATGTACTGAAATTTACAGAGATGGCTGCAGCAATGAAAATGCACAGTGAAATTCTAATTTCTAAAATTCATACAAAAAATGTTGTGCAAATTGCATTCTGCAGGTTTCCTATACGTTACCCAGTTTCCAATAGACAACGTGCACTTAAGTGTTTTCCCTCTATATATTTTTTTAACATTTAAAGACCTGTAACAAGCTGTCCATGACTAATAAACTAGTGAGACATCTCCTCTAACTCTTGTTGTGCATCAAGGTCACATAAGTCACCTGTTCGTTTCTGCGGCTGATCAGACAGAAGTAGAGAGAGAAAGCTGAACATTTCTCCTGTTATTGTATGAGAAAGGGAGATGTCTAATGTTAAATATGAACCTCCCATGTTACTTTGAACAGTATTTATTCAATTGATGCTGTTGGTGTTATTCTGTGCTCTATAAATTTGGGATTTGTATGCATCCACAACAACACTCCTCTTGCAGATCAGCTGTTGCAGCCTAGCCACTGAATGTTGAACGACATATTTCAAATTGTAAATTGTGTTATGCATGAAATGTACAGTTAAACAGTACTGATTTAATATTAGGCACTTACAAAGAGAAACTGTAGGAAGCAGAGCAGAGGTGCTTTGTGTATGAAGAAAGCAGCAGTGTGCACGCGCACATTTGAACAGCAGTTTAAATAAATCCATTAAAAATAAAATAAAGGCATTTTTACACATAAGCTGCATACAACTGAAAGAGAAGCACTATTTATAAGCTGTATGTGTCAAAACTTTAACAATCTCCTACGCTGCCTCTTTTCATGCTTTCAATCAGAAAAAGCCGCAGGGACTGTAACAGAACATGATTATCATCCTAAATTACAGATTTGCACAGAATTTGTATTGCCTTTGGACCTATATGTGTGTGCTGAACTATGGTGGGTAATTTGCCCTGGAATTTTACCTTCGCGAATTACAGACATGGTCGATACACGCGCGAAACACAGACATCCTGCAAGATTACTACAAATAACCACAGATCCCTTAGTAATACTAATCCCATGTAAATATAGCGTATGTTTAGTTTTCGAAAAAAAAAAAAAGTCTAAAAAAATATTGCTGGACTGTTGGGAGTAAGCGAGCGTAATACATTTTTAAAAATATATTCAAACAGGCACTCTTTACTTATCATTTAATTTACTTAATGATGATGTTTCAGTACAACTCCAGACATAAAACTACCATTTTTTGAAGTCTTAACCAATCAGATCAGGCAATTTTACACTCCATAGACTTGTGTGTAGGTGCCAGTCAGTATGGTTGTGCCAAAGACTAAAACTAAGGATATTTTGTCTCCATTTCTATTTTATTTTAGTTAGTTTTGTAAACACACTATACTGTTTTAGTTAGTTTTTATTTGGTAAAGCTTAGTTTTTATTAATTTTCAGTTAACTAAAATGATTTTTGAATTTTAGTTTTAATTTTTTAGCTAGTGTTAGTTAACTATAATAACCTTGGTCAGTACTTTCATCTGTGTATTTTCTATTAAAGTATTAATAGTGCATTGAATTATTTCTGAGAAAGTAATTTCCTTTAATAAAAGTACAGACTAAAGTGTAATGACTTTTTATTGTCTTAACCTTGACTAAAACGTTTTTGAGAGTTTGTCGATTAGAACTAGTCATATCTACCCAAAATTAACAGTTTATCACTCTATTACGCTTTAGCTATTTGGTCAGAAGTACATTTAAAGAGTCGTTTGAGTTTTTCGTTCCAATATCCCCAAAACATAAGCCTAATATTAGAATTGCACAAAATTATCTGCATGATACTACTTTTGGCGGACAATCCCTCAAAAAGTTATTTTTTAGTATTGGCAGGTATGATACAATATTTATAGTCTATATATTAGCGCGACATACTGCCAGAATGTATGAATAGGTTTGTGTAGTTCAAAGGAGCAACAGACCTACCTCAGCTGGTTTCTCTTTTTCCATCCTTGTTTCTTAAGCTTTTAAATGTGTAAATCTTAAGGTCTGAACAGCTAGTTTAATGTTTTACATTTAACAATTTTTTTGTTTTTTTTTTTATATATAATTCAAGCACTTTGTCACAGATTTCTCAGGGAACCATGGGGTGTCTGCAGGATCTTAAAGCATTAAAAGTTGATAAATCAATTCAGCCAAAATTAAGGCTTTTACAACATATTTAAAAATCTTACATGCAAGAATATTTTCTCTCAAATTTTGTAGTTTTTTCATCTAATTTTATAGCCTATTCATCTAAAGAGGTCGTAGGCTAGTTTTCCCACTTAGTTAGTTAGTTAGTTTTTTTATCTCTAGATTTAATCACACATAAGATTCTTTTGAAACTCTCCCATTTGAGACCTTTATTCTTTCCAGACTTATTGATACAAGTTATTGAAATTAATAAAACTCATTTTTTGAGCTATGGCTCATCAGCTGCAAGGGTAAAGTGATCGCTGGCAATAAGCTGCTGATTTCTTCCAGTTTCAACAGCAGTGCTAGTATTTGGTTCTTTTCTCTTATAGTCTAATCTCAGAATGCACCAAGAGAGCTTAATTTCTATACTACAATGAAAATAATACTGGATTTTCTTTTTTTTTCCCTCACATTCTTATCCTACTACCAGTATAAAACTTATATGTAATGCATCCCCACCTAATAGTTAGCCTATGGTTTTTTTTTTTTTTTTACTTCTAACAGTGTCCTGAAATATAAAAACTCTCATGAAACATATGAATACATACACAGAGCAGACTTTTTCTCATTCAGTAGTGCATCTTGCTTCCAGTCAACATGCAATGTTATGATAGTGTGCCCCATCACTAGTTGCACTAACACATACGCAGCACATCTGGTGCCATAAAAGTCAATAAGGGTTTAGGATGGAGAATTGGATTTAGACATTGACTCTGAAAGACCATTCACTGTGCACGGGGCAGGAAACAAAACCACTAGGCTACCCAGCACCCCTCTACAGAACATCATGAAGCTGGTTCACCGAGCACTGAGGGAATAACAACGGATTTCTACTCAGTTGCAGGAAACATTACCAATGAGAGGCAACCAAGTTGTTCTTGCAGAATCCCTTTGCATCAAAACAAAAACCCAGGTATCATACTGGATGAAATTGCCTTAAAATTAGACAGCATAAAAAGTACAATTACTTAAGTTTAATATTTAGTTCTGTGTCTGCCACCAGAATGTTGATAATATACTTATACTAAAAGAAATAAATACAAATTGACAGCGTCAGGAATTACCTTTCAGCTGATAAGGTCCCCTAAAAGTCTTGACAAGCCTTCAAATCTGAGCTTAAACAAAGTGGTGCTATATTTCTACTTTTGGGACCAAATAAGCTGCATTGATTTTCAAACTTAAGCCATGCTGTCAACACAACCTGTTGTCAGCATTGTGAAAATGAGATCAAGTTGCTATTTTCCTGTCAAATAAATACAACAAACGGCTGTATTTATCCACAGCCAGCGGTGGGGAAAACTATCTCTATCCTCAGTATTGTTAGTGTGGGAACCAACCTTTCAAGGAATCCTGCTCAGCCCTCATAATGTCAATCAGAGAGTTCTCCAGAGAGTGCATACTGAAGCCATCAAAGGACCGTGTTCTCTCCTGCTGAAAGAGAGGAAGACAACAATTAGCATCCTCACTTTCCACATCACCATTTAATGCTGCAAAAGCCCTGACATAGTTTTCTATGATGCTAATAGCTAATAAAAGACTGCAGAGAATATCCCTGTGGAGACCCTCAGCAGAAAGTACTACAAACAGAAAATGATGCCCAGAGTGTTACAAAAAAAAAACATCAGCATATCTCTGCAATCAAAACTCATCTTTCCACTCTCACAACATCTGATAAGACATGCTACGTGAGGGCCAAAATGCATCCTAATGCCATTATATAAAGACATATATTTGCATTTGAAAGCTGTGATGAGTAATAGAAGCAAGTGAGGGTACTTGAGTGTGTATCTAAATGGGTTGTGAGCATGCAAAGCTGCAGAAGAGCACAAGACTCCTCAAATCAGGACAAGAGGAAGGCCATGTGATCAGAGCAGATGATAAGACTGCTCTCCTTCAATGAGACTGATCTAGATAAGTGCTTAGCCACAACACGCACAATAACTTTCAGTTCATCCATTTGGTTAACTTAAGCGTCACATATCCTGTTTTACTCAATAGCTTATTTGTTGCATTTGATACAGATAAGTGTGTTTAATAAAATTAACATCATTTGCCCCTGGGAAACACAATACACTTTTACAGCAAATATGCAGCTGTACTGGAGCACAGTCCAAGTTTATGGCTGTTTTCATAAGATCATCACATAACGTACTTATTTCTTTAACATATCATATCATATCTCCTTGCTCCCTTAGACCAGCCTCAGAACTACCTTTGATATGCTTACCTGGAAAGGGTAGACACTGTCGCTGCGACTCATACTGTCCTCTACCCAGCCTTTGTGATTGAAGCCAGAGCTGTTTCTGGGGAATTTCTGTGATGGAACCTGTAGGGCATTTGGACAGAGTTCTTAAACGTCTCCATATATAACGTGATTTCATGTCAAATACTGGTAAATAAACGGAGATCCACTGGTGTTTAATATGAGCCAAGCTAATCTCCTCACCTGGTTGTTAGGGAACGACTTCTTTAGTGGAGAGATCGAGTTAAGACCTGTCATCCCTCCACCAACCCCCCGCCGATACTCTCGGACTCCCTGCGTGCCTCCCCAGCCACCATACCCCCCAGGGCTCCAGGAGGTGGATGTGGGAGTGGATGGGCTCTGGTAGCTTCCCCAGGGTGAAGGAGGTTTGCTCTGGGCAGGAGCGAGGTGGGGCAGCTGGGTAAATGGTCCAGTGCGATGGGGATGAGGAGGGAAGGAGGGCTGAGGTTGATGAGGGCTAGCAGGGGAGCGACGATGCTGCTGTGGGACCCCCTGACCGTGAGGGTGGTAGTGCTGGGGATGAGGTGTGGGTGGGTGATGCTGGGAGACTGGTCCAATCTGCGGGGAGAAACTCCCTCCCGCTCCAAACCCAGGCCCGGCATGGTGGGAGAAGTTCTGGAACAGCAGAGGGGGTCCATTGGCGTTGGAGCCAGCTGGGCCAAAGAACCCGCCGACATCTTCCCCCACCACTGGAGACTGGGTGGATGGGACGGCAGGGGACCAGTTGTTAAAGCTGGTCAGTGAAGATGAGGAGGAGGTGGACTGTGCACAGCTTGTACCCATTCCCAGGCTGTCCTGGTAGTCAAATCCACTCAGCACTGGGGACTCCATCCTCAGCTTCTCCTTCCCACCACTGCTCTCCAGAGAACCTTTTTCCAATGTGCTGTCTTCGGGCAGAGACCCTTCCAGCTCTCCTAGGCCTCCCCCTGCCTCCTGCTGGCCTGGCGACAGGGCCTGAGGCTGGGCCTGAACCTGAGACTTCTCTTGCATGTCCTGGAGGTCCAAGGCCTTGGACTTGTCTGACTCCAGAATCTCATCTTGCATGTTACTGTGTTGGGCTACAGCGGGGAACAGCCAAGCACTGCCCCCATTGGTGGAGCAGGTGTTGTTTACGAAGGAAGGGGGGCTGGGGGGGTTGGAGGGGTGGTGTGTGTGCTGGGGTTGGAGGTGAGGAGGGATCCTTACAGGGAAAGCAGATTTGTTACCACTGCTGTTCTTCACCAGAACTCCAAACCCGTAGTCCCCCATTTAGGACAACCAGTAAATCTTCAGTTCACTTCTGGCTTTCACCGTCTTCTTTAGCTTAAATGTAGTTTCAGGAGAGACAGAGAGAGGGGAGAGGGGTGACAAAAAAGACTGTTACACCTCAAGTTTGATATGGCCTCTGAAAAAAACTAGCCTCGCCAACCCAGTGAATGTGCTTGGGCTGCACCCAGTCTGGTCTTGTGATGCAATCAATGAGATTAAATCATTGACTCGCTTGGCCATGGGAGGCCTGGATGAAATATAACACTCGAATAGCAGGCAGACAACCACGGAAAACACCCAGCCAGGGCAGCGTAGGCAGCTAACAGCTTGAGCTGGAGAAGCTGACGTCTCCAAAGGTCGTTACGCAGCTAGCAGCAAGCTAACAGCTGCTCCGCCACCTTCCATGTGCCCTATTAATCATGCAGATCCCAGCAGTCAAATTCAAAGTACGTCTGTGCAGTACACTGCATCTGTGAACGCTCAGGCAATGAGATGGCTTTCAGCATGGACACCTACCGTCTAATCTTCCCTTTTCAGCAATGACCTCCTCATACGCAACCATTTAAATACAGGAAAATGTTGATGACGTCTCCTGTCTGTTCTGAATCTAGGGTAGTTCCCTTCACCAAGCTGCTAGGCTAGGATAATAGCCGATACCGCAGAGACGTTGTAGCATATTTGCAAACCAGCTGGGGAGCAATAAACCAATTAAACGGCTACAACGTCTCTAGAATATTCGGTAACGTACACGACAGCGTTATCAACGACAGAACGGTCCAGTATTACTAGCCCTTACTCGACTGAAATCGTGTATAGCTCTTTAAACGACCTCGTCTGTTTCGTGTCCTGTATGTTCAATGTCACACAGCCGTCCAATCCTTGTCATCATTTTTACATCCTGAAACAACAAAACGCAACCTCGACTTCTATCCTCACATATCGAAACACATGTGTATTTAATGATATGTCGGGCATAGCTACCTTCAGTTCGGCGTCATGACCTTATCGTTTTGATGTTGCCATATTTTAGCGTTTTCCCTTTTTCTGCATTTCCTAAGCAGCCGGTGTAAATGGTCTCTTCTCTCTTGTAGATGACAGCTGGACCAGTCGGGAGACACTTCCGTCTACAAACCCCGCCTATTCCATCAGCAACCAGCCACTGTGTGTCAGGAATCCCCTCGGACGCCCCGCCCTCTTTCAATGACATCTAACATCGGATTGGCTGGACTCGGTGTGGTCCTGCCCACAGCAGTCCTTCTCAATGAATGGCACATGCACTCAAGACGTTCTCCTCCCAAATAAGGAGCCTTTAAAATCAATGGGAGGGGTTGAGTTAAGGAAAATTCGTAAGATATCCAAATACATTTTTATCTGCACTTTCAGCCAGGACCAAAAGAAAATATGTATTTCATTTGAATGCAAAAGAGGTTAAAGTTCAAGAAGAAGGGTAGTACCCTTCTAGCATTTGCATTTTTCCAAATGAGGTATTTGACTTAATTTGTATAAGCAAATATTTCTTCTCCACATAGATACTCTATATAGATAGATAGATTGGGGATCACCTAATTGCTGTGTCTGGAAGGTCCAGTCACTGGTTAATCAATATTCCTGGCTACCATTACACCATGAAGACAAAGAGCACTCTAAGCAACTCAGAGAAAAGGTTACGGAAAAGTATAAATAAGGGGATGGATACAAAAAAATCCAGGCACTGAACATCCCCCAGACTTCAAATGGAAGGAACATGGCACGTGTAAATCTGCCCAGATCAGGCCATCCTCACAAACAGAGTGACCTTGCAAGAAGGAGACTCATGAGAGAGGCCTGCAAGACACATATGACTACCCTGAAGGGGTTACAAGCTTCAGCAGCTGAGATGGGAGAGGATCTGCACACAATAACTGTTGACCAGGTTCTTCACCATTCAGAGCTTTCTGGGAGAGTGGCAAAGAGAAAGCCGCTGCTGAAGAAAACTCAGATTAAATCTTGGCTAGAGTTTGAGACTCCATGGTCAAGTGGAAGAAAGTTCTTTGCTCTGATAAGACCAAGATGTCGCTTTTTGGACACTACACATCACCGCAAATACACCTTCCCCACTGTTAAGCATGGTGGTGGCAGCGTCAAGCTGTTGGGATGCTTCTCAGTAGCTGGCCCTGGAAGGCTTGTAAACGTAGAGGGTAAAATGAGTGCAGCAAAATACTGTCCTGGGGGACAATCATATCTAGTCAGCAAGAGAACTACAGCTTGGTGAATTTGCCGTGTCCAGATAATCAAGCCCGGTTGAATCTAACCGATTGAGCTAAAGCAGTGTATACTTAATACTGACTTGAAAAGGGTTAATATTTATACAGTTAATTTTTTGACATTATAGATTTTTGTTAAATCGGTAATACCTTGTAGAAATTTGTTTTCATTCTGACATTAAAGATTTTTTTTTTTGCCAATAAAGCCAAATTATATTGACCATGATTGATTTATAAAATCAATTAAAAGGTAAAACATCCAAGTAGGTGAGTACTTTTTATAGGAACTAATCACTCAGCATGTCATTTCTCACAAGAGCTTGATCAATTTGGCCAGAACATAATTGATACTTGTCTTTTATACCATAATACCATGTTTTTTTTTATTTTGCAGGACACAGAGAGCTTATAAAACATTATGTTCCCTCCCTTATTCAGTGCTACAATCTTACATGGATGACACAGCAAGCTCGTTAAAACCTGACTTAACAGAAGAAAGAGTATCCTTTTCAATTGAAGCATTCCTGCTGCAGCTGCAGTATCAGTTACACAAGTGGGAGTACAGTTACTTATGTGCAAGCAAGCAAAAAGACTCTTCTTTTCTATAATTCTAGTACTTATAAAACAGATAAATATGGTCATAAAGTAGCACGTGGATCCTAGAGTGCAGGAATGCAATTAATGTTGTAAGGCCTATGAAGGTTCCCACAGTCAATATCAGCCCCACCCCCAACCAGCACACACACACAGTCTTTTAAAGTATGACTTACTGCTTACTTGTTGAGTTAGTCTAGTTAATTCTGTATTCCTGCTCCCCTTAGGCAGACCCACCCTTTATTTGTATCCAGAAGCACACATCACCCCGCCCCACTCCCATGTGCTGCAGGGCCTGTTGGGGTGGTTTAACAACACAACAGTGTGGCCTGATCTTCTGGTTTCTTCTTAAAAATAACAGACTTCTGGTGGGTGTTGCTGGTTTAGTAGTCTCATGCCAGTATCAGTGGACTGTGTAAACTCATAGTGGCCATGGCTGGAGTGTTTGGATGTGTGCTGGGATCAGCCATCTTATACAGGCTGCTGTCTAATGTAGGGCTTCGAAGGCTGGCAGTAACTCGAGCACAGTGCGTGGTGTCAGCATTTTCTTCTCCGAGAGCAACATACTCAGTGTTCCCTAGTGAAACTGAGGCTAGCTGCCCTGGTTCCACTTATTTTACACAGCTGAACGGGCAGGTAAAAATCCAATCCACATTTATTTCATCTCTGTTCTTCCTGTTTTATGTGCATGTAGGACATTCATCTTTCTGAGGCCAACAGGGAGACAAAAGTGGGCTGAACTTGTTCACCTTGGATGGTTCCTAAATGATTCATCTGTGGAACTTAGGCACCCGGTCATTAATTCATTAGTTCTCACTGGAGCACAGGATAGATGTTTACAATGCACCCGAGGCCGACTGTCTCAGGTTTCTCTGCTCACAGATGCTGTCCCTCTGTGCTCCTCAGCCTCCTCTCAGATGTGATCTGCCTCCATTTTAATAGGGCTCTGTTGTTATAGTGACCACATAAGCATGGCGTTCTCTGGTCCAGTCAGGTGCCCATTGTTGAGCTGGGAGGACAGTCATCTTAGACTTGATGTATTGGTGCAGCAAAGAGAGTGTATCAGGTCTGTAACTGTAACGCCACACAACAGTGTGCACGGGATTCTTGTCAGCATAATGTTTAGAGCTGCAGAAGGGTGGATTTGTGTGAATATGTTCAAGTATCCTGCAGAGGCTGATTTATTTCTGATATATCTATATCTTTAAAATGTAATGAAATACACCCCAGCAATGTCTTCATTGGTAAATTAGAATTAAGGGCAGAATTGTCATTTCAGTTATTTAAGAAATACTAAAGGTTAGGATCCAATGACTCATGACTTAGGTGAACACAAGTCATATTTTAGGTGTATTTAATTTATCTTAGAGGACTTTCCTTTTATATTTCAAGACAATGAATACAACAGTACCCATAAAGCAAAAGCAATAAACAAAGTAAATTATAAAACCACACAATTATGGTAAATACAATGAGCTCTGATCAGTTGAAAACATTAATTATCCTACTATCCACTACACCACTGTGCACATCTACTGAAGGGCAGTTATCATTAACTGGCAGACCATATCAGGCCCCCTGAAACAGTGGTTGCTGGTGGATCAGAACCAAAAAGTGTGCCAATTTTTGCCACCTCACACAGATTTTAGCTCATTTTAACCCATTTTGTCACTTTCTCCCACCAATTTTCCCAATTTTAACACGTTTGCCACCTTGAACACATTTCTGCCACTTTTAAGCTGTTGTTGTCATTTTTAAACACTTTCCACCACTTTTTGTGCCTGTTTTTGCCACTTCCAAACCAATTCTTGCCACTTTCTGCATTTTTTGCCTCTATTGACCCATTATTGCCATGCTATACCCCATATATGCATTTTTGCCTATTTTAACCAAATTTCACTATTCATTTTGCCCAGTTTTTTATCCAATTTCTGCCACTTTCTGCCCTTTTTTCTGCTTTAGTTAACCTATATTTGCCAGTTTTAACCCATTTTCCCACTTTCTTATCCCATTTTACCACTTTTCCACCCATTTCTGCCACTTTAAACAAATTTCTGCTATTTCTAAAATCCCGTTTTACTACCTTTTCTGCCAAGGGAAAGGGATTTGCTTTTAATAGATGGCTATATACTACAGCACAAATGCATTAAAAAGGTTTGTGTTGCTTTGATAACAGTGGTAATTATTCAGGTAAAAAAGTTGAATATGGATAACACAGCTTAACTTTATGATGGGCCGTGATTTTGCTGACTCCATAGGCCCCCAGTTTGTCTGGGCCCCAGAAAGCTCCCTCCTTTATCGCCCCTGATTGGGGCAGCGTTGTCTGCACATGACTCCTCCAGGTACAGTGGGGGGTCCCGGCCTCTGGCACCTTTATTTTGAGGGTTGTGGGCTAAAAGGTTTGAGAACCCCTGCCTTAGTGGACATGCATCAACACTTTTTATTCAACTCTTTTTTTTATCACTGTTTTATCATGAAAATGGGTAAATTTAAATGTTTCCTCAATATTTCTGATTTAATCAGACCAGTCTTGATTAAATCTGCAGTTTTCCATGTTAGCTTTCCACCAGGCTTTTGGAGAGTACAATTTTCCTGCCCTAGAATCAAAACAAAAGATCTTTATCCTGCAAGTGGTTTTTCCCAATAAGGATTCACCTTATTAGCTTCATACTCAGAGATGGACAACAAGGAAACCTGAGTCATTCACCCCCTTGTTGGTGGATACTGTATCAGCATTTGGGACTGGTAATGTGTAAAAATTACTTAGGTTTTCAAAAGAAATACACATTTTTACGCAAATGGTGGCTGTGACTAAGTTGGTAGAGTTGGGTGACTTGCAGTCAGAAGGTTGCGGGTTGAAAGCCTAGCTCCTGCTGCCACCTGTTGATGTGTCTTTGGGCAAAACACTCAACCCCTCTGCCATCAGTGTGTGACTGGCGTGGGAAACTGTGTGAATGGGTAGGTCTGGCCTGGGGTGTAAAAATGCCTTGAGTAGTCAGATGACTAGAAAAGTGCTATACAAGTCAAAAAAAAATGTTTATTTAATTTTAGTTCATTTGAAAGCACAGCCCAATAAGCATCTGTCAAGGCTGCTTCTGCCGCTTGTACAGATGTAATTAATGACTCATAGTCTTGGGCAATGCTTTTCAAATGGTGTGGTGGTACTGGTGTGCCTTGAGGCAAGATTAAAAACCACATGTCTATACAACAACTACACAACAAGAGACTAGGAACATCAGCTGTAAAACTAGCCTATACCGTCTGAAAAAAATTGGCTGATATTGGCTGTCAATATCAGCCGATATCGACTGT
Organism: Cheilinus undulatus; assembly: GCF_018320785.1. NCBI lineage: Eukaryota > Metazoa > Chordata > Actinopteri > Labriformes > Labridae > Cheilinus > Cheilinus undulatus. The sequence continues at coordinate 17,594,400 of NC_054874.1, read as the reverse complement.
AGATATCAGCCTTTATCCATCTAAATACCAGGCTGTATCAGTTCTAGCAACAGAGCTCTAGATTGCTGGCTACATAAATCTTGGCTGTAAATACTGGCCTATATTCCCTCTAAAGATTAACCTAAAAGGGTTGAAATTATCAGTCTGAATTGACTGTAAATATTGGCCCATACTTGCTGTCAAAATCAGCCTATATCTTACGTAAATAAAGGCTTTTATCAGCTATAAATTTGAGTCATATTGGACTGTAAATATCAGCCAATATTGACTGTGAATTTCAGCCAATATCAGCTTAAAATATTATCTGTATGTCCAAGAAAGTTCATGGAGTTTTAGTCAAGACCAACATCAGCCAAAGACTTTTATTCTAACTTTCATTCTTTAAACTTCAAGTGTGATAGAAGGACTGAAGTTTCACATCTGAACTATATATTTTAATTTTAGTATTTGCTAAAATGAGTCTGTAATAAACTGGCATATTGGAAAATGGTACAAATCCAACATCATGCATCACTACTAAAGATACAGTAACATGTGTTGAAGGGGCTGTTTTGCATGGATATGAATATGGTGTGCATTGAGATTTTAGCTTGATCTCAGGTGTGCCTTGGACAAAAAAAGTTTGAAAGCCACTGGTATATGTGTAGGCTGTACATAGAATGATCTAAAAAAGAAAGCATCCAATGAGGAGCAGATCTCTAGGCCAAAATGCCTTGTTGATGAAAGCGGTCTGAAGAGAAAGAGCAGACCGGTTCTTAAATCACCATTCTTTCTCATTCTGATGCCTGGATTGAACTTCATAAGATAGTTTTGGCCATGTCTACATGCCTAAAAGCATTAGTGCTGACATGTGACTGGCTGGTTGGATATTTGTGGTAATAAGCATACAGACAAGTATACCTAATGAAGTGGTCAGTGAGTGTATTTGCTTCACCAGAGCAATTAAGGATGTTTTTCATTCAGAATTACTTTAAATTTCTTTTCTTCTCTTTAAAATATCTTATCCTGTTCACCTAATGTACTGACAACAGAACACACGTTACCTTTTCTTACTCTTGAGGGAAGAGGTTGAGTTATAGGCTTGTTTAAAATGTGAATATATCTTGACTGCACATGTACCAAAATCATTTCCAGGCATTGTGTGGCCGATGTGACCGGTAAATCTGACTTCAGTTACCTTTTTTTTTTTGCTGGAGATTTTGTGATCCTGCAATGTAAAGAATACAATGAAGACAATGTCAGATACTAAAATCTTTATCTGGTCATGAATATTAGTAGCCCAACTCCTACCAGTAAAACAGAGATACCTGCACCTGCTCCAACAATCTGCCTTTGTTAATAAAAAGAAAGATGTCACCACCCAGTGGTCATTTATTGCAACTACACACTCCAGACAAGCTGTGGCAGCATGTGACAGCAGGGTCACTGTGACCTGTAGAGGTGTTTAAAGAACATAAAAACTGTGTAATATGTTGGAAAAGGTTATGTTTCTTTCTGTCACACTGCAGACAAACTGACTGAACATATAAAGGATGTATTTGTGAGTCTTACTGCCATATATGGTCAGTGTCAGTGCACTTCACTATAACTAACATCACTCTAGAGCAGGTTAAAGCTTCAAAGCAGCTATTGGAAGTCTACCTTTCAAATCAAAGCACTGTCTAAATGTTTAGTGAGCCAGTGTACAGCTCATAAAAACTGACACCCTGAACACACCCTGAGCATTGCATACAATCCAGAGCTGCTGACGTAAATGTTTAGGTCTCTCAATAGGGAGGATATTTACGGTCCTTGAAACTTTAAACACAGTCCATTAGAGAGGAGGCAGCGAGTCAAACGAGAGCGGGTGTCTTTTAACTTGTGTGTACACCTGAGACGACGAGGCCTTCTCTGCTAACCATCTCAAAGCTCCAACTTGTGATAACTCTGTCCTCAAGAAGATATTTTCCCTTGATTTGACCTGCTTTGACACACAAGACTGATGGACAAAATATGTAAAAACCTCAAAGCGCTTGTTGTGTGCTTTAAAAACAGAGTCCCTGTGCTTTACAGAGGAAAGCATGTGATGCAGTGATGGAGTACTAATGATACAGGAAACATGGTTAGTTTTATTTTCCTCCGAACACATTAAAAACAGCCATTAAAGCCACTACATTATTACAAAAAGCCAAACTTAAAGACAGAGAGCTGAACAGATTGTCACTTTACAAACATACAGTACATTCTCAATAGGATTAGCTTATGTCTTGTGCTGGGATGTCACAGGAAATCCCAAATTCCACAACAAAATAAAAAAGAAAAGCGTGAAAGCCTCACTGATGATTTAACCCTTGGAGCTTATAATAGTCTGTTAATGATTGCAAGGGTTAAAACTTACTGTAAGTACAGCAAGGGAAAAGAAACATGAACAAAAAACATAACTGAGCCACAAAATCTGAGCTTGTTTGATTTTCTTTTTACACCAGTCACCAGCATGTGGTGCTCACTATCAGCACTGCCACCACTGAAGCATGTGACTGGCCTGAAATGGTCAAATGCCTGCGTCTGTTACCTAAAGGAGGGAGAGAAGGAGAGCACAAGGAGCAGTAAAAGACAGGAGTGAATCATCACATTTAAAAAAAAAAAAAAAAAAAAAGGAGTTTAACATGTTTGTCTACTTCTTACTGCTTGACTCTGCCTCTCCGGGTTGCTGGCTCTTGGCCTGAGCCCAGAGGAATTCTATGGTGACTTGGTAAATATAACATTTAGAATAACAGCGCCAGAGCCCCCGTGTGTGGACTTAACCCAGTTCCTGGGTCCTCGCTGCGTTGCCTGCGGCTCTTACGGGCAGAATAACAGTCCTTCATGTCTCTCCTGACCTAGGTAAGGGACCAGAGAGGGAGGAATGAGGGCTAATTTAGAGGGGCCAAAGATCTGGAGGGTTTCTGTCAAGCCTCTTTCCTGCCAAAAGAGTGCTCTTCTTAAGAAGGGGCTCAATGTGGTCCTAGGGAGCATATGGGGATACAGGAAGTGGAGCTGTGGTTGATAGGTTAGACCAGGGTTGCTAAATTTAAATCTCCTTTTACAGGGTGACTGCTCTGGTAACCTGGTTTGGTTTCTGAACTTGCAGCGGCTCAAAACAAATCATCCAAAGTGCAAAAATCTAAGACTTTTGTGGCTCAACGGCATCGTAAAATACAAGCCCAACAATACCCCCCCCAACACAGTATCATCCATTCACTGAAATCACAGAGAAGCGGTCGCTGTGGACAATTACAAGTTTAGGCACCTTGATGTGTGAGATTTAAAAAGAACTTGGTTGAACATCCTCTCTTTACTGCAGTTCACAGCGAGCTTAAACCAACTGAAGAGAGAAGAAATAGCATCTGACAGTTTGGTTATAATCTGTGAACATGAACAAAAATGTCTCCTGAAGCTATAAACATGACATTAAGGTGTACTGTCAGAGAGACTCAGCCTCTGCAGCTCTATTAACAATGAATGGGAGCCATGTGATACTTTCTGTGTACAAAATAAGACGCATGTCTTGAGTTGCATGGACCAAAAAGAGTCCTTAAAACTGCACCTGCTGCTCAGAAAGCAGTGCTTGATGACATCAGAGATCAGTCTTTCTAGCTTTGCGAGAGACTCATCGATACAATACACGTAAAATAACCGTCCATATTCATAGTATTACATTTGCATCCTCTTTAAAATGAATCTTCACTTTAAGAATGCACAAGTCTGTCGGCTTTGTGGCCATCATGCACTACATTTCATATGTGCCAGAACTGGACTTGAAACCTGTACAATTTGTATTTAATCATCAAGTATCTATAATCATAATACACATTCCCACTCTGAAACAACAAATGGTGTATGTTACATATCTACAGACTGAGTGTGATGGGTGCAATACTGTGAAGAGAGCAGACAGCACACCATATACTATCATCTATATTATATCAGTATTGCATATTGTAGCTATATTCATACATGTTTATATAAATATAGATAAGTATATTTCTATGTACATTTTGATATTTAGACATTGCATAAAGAATAAAATAAATAATACAAATATAATCAAATCCTACAATAAGTATGATTTGAGAAATGCTATATTAGAGCCAAAATAGTCCTAACAGTTGAAATAATCATGATAATAACAATTATTATTCCTTTTTAAAAAAGTGTGGCCTACAGTCTGGCATAACAGTACGAGCTACACCACATTACCCTGCAAGTTTACCATGTGGGACTGCTGGAATGACTGGAGAGGGTGGAATAAGGACAGGAAAGGTCGGGGCTTGTTTCCTTCTGCTCAGTCTGTCTGGGAATTTGTGTGTGTGTGTGTGCAGAGAAGTGTGTGTACATGTGTTTATGTGTGGAGGTGTGCATAAGTCTGCAAGTGTGGTTTTTTAAGCATGGTAGTGTCGCGACAGCCTCCTGAGCTTTCACCTACGGATGTCAGTGGCCTCTGGGTCTTCCTGCTCGGCCACAATCCCGGCCTCGGGATTCTGTCGGCGGGGTCCCTGATTGCGGTTGCGTGGGTGAGCGTTGAAGCCCGCCTTGCTGGCTTTCTCCTTTTCGCCTTGCCGAGGCGGGCGAGGGTGCTCCGGCTCCGGGTGCGAGGGCGACGGGCGGCGTTGGTGTTCGACGAGGGAGCCGGCCGGGGACGGGGCAAGGGAAGAGCAGAGGCTCAGGCTGTCGCACAAAGCCCCCCAGTTCTGCTCACACTGTAGCCGGACGCTTCGAGTCAGCGCCTCCTTCACCTCCTCGCCGCAGCTCAGCAGGATGTTCACTAGCTCCACATATGGACTAAACGGAGAGAGATAAGGCATGTGATTACACATCCAGAACACAGCACATTCTTTAGAATTACAGAATTACTTTACATGGAGGAACACAAGAGTCTAGTCCAGGAAAAGTAATCAATCACTGATAAACAAGATAGAATGCATGCAGCGACTCACCCTTTAGGAAAGAGATCTTGGAAATGGATCATCTCCACCATGACAGCCACATTCTCCTTAGCAGCAGAGCAGAGGTTGTGTTTGATGTAACACTCTCTTTGGAGCTGGAACACCATCTCTTTAATGGACACACACTTCCTGCTGATACAGCTAAACTTGTGCCGAAGTCCATGTGCCATACACTTCAGAGCATCCTTGATGAAGGACTTACCCTGAAAGAGTGAGACAGGTTTTGATTTTTTTGTGTACATACATCTGCAAAGACATGTTTATTAATATTACAAAATATTTTTAGGTTTGTTAGAGATGTTGCACTGGCTTTTGGAGTATAAATGTTGGTGTTTTAGAATAAATCTGGTAATAATGTGTCACTAAAGGTTTCAAATAAACACGTAGGTGATGAAATTCTACCTACATAGCACTACATCATGCTACTCTTTGGCTGAAATCCTGTGGTTTCATCTGCAAAAGATGTAAGTGCATTGTATGTAACTCTTTAGACATATTAGGACCCTGGTCAGTCAGGCCTGACTTGGCAGAGCTTCTGCCTCTGCTATGTATGAAAAGGGAGCTGGCTGGGCTCCTGGCCAACTGGCTCATGACCCCTGCTTCTAACTGTACATGCATCAGTCCACTGAGAGGGAAGTGAACTTCCCACGAGAGGAAAAGAGATTATTAGAAGGGTCTATGAATGATTGCACCTCTAGAAAAACTGGTTTGTAGAGGGAAAGAACCTTAGTAATAAAAATCTGCTCATGGCATACACATGTGGATCAGTGAACCGTGAAAAGGAAAAAGGAATGTTGCCTCTGGTTATATCATTTTTGCAAACACAAGGACAGACTAGTTTAGTACCTGAGAGTCAAATTTGCCAGCGTTGTGCAGGAACGTCATGCAGATTTCCTGTAGCCCTCGTATTTCGCAGGAGTTATTCTCAAAGCACTCAAACACACCACAGCCGACATCCCCTGCACTCACCAGGCAGTGCTGGATCTCAGCTGGAAAGAGAGAACAGGTTAGGGGGAGGGACCTTATCATCTGTTCACAGCAGAGACAGCAGCAGATTGTTTCAGGCACGTTGGCAATGAAGACCATTCGGCTTGAAGGCACTGATTGCTGCACGAATCATAGAGCTGATGTGGCGTATAACTATTTCCACAGACACAGGCGGTCGCTCGTTCGTTCGTGTGTGTTCATGACCTAGAGTGTGAGAGAGGAAAAAGGATGCGGGAAGAGAGGAGGGGAGAGAAGTCTAATTTCCCAAGCTGAGGGGTTCCTGCAGAGGAACACTTGGTGACAGATATTACTGTGTCATTCTGCAGCACAATCCATCTGCACTGCCTAGCTTTGAGAAGGGATGGTGCATTGCAGATACAGCCTTGACTACTTGTGCAGGAAGCTCAAATGCAGTCCTTTGTATACTCTCTTATATGCATCAACAAGTCTCATGTTTTAACAATAAATGCATGGAATCACAAAATAAAAATGGCTGAGACACGATTGCAGCAATGCAGACACCAAAACTTGGATAATATGTAAGCACATGTCATGTTAGAACACAATATCAGCCCAGGGCAGGCTCTTCAATGCCATTTTCTTAAGAAAGACAGAAATAACACTGATGATTGAGAACAGAAATTACCAAGGGAACGTGAATGTCTCTTGTAACCCCAAATTGCTGTCTGACAGCATGTATAATGAGACATCTGACTGCCAGCTGGGAACCTGTCACAGAAACTGATGCTTACCTTATGTGACATCGTTTGGAGTTTTTTTTTTTTCTGTAGGCAGCTTGTTGATAAGATCATGAAAACCGCAGACGTTGACGTTAACGAAAAATGAATTAGTGATAAGTCTTAAAGCCAATAGATGGGCATTTCCTCTTCCGTTTTTAAGTGCGCACCAGTTGCGTAAAAACGCAGTATTTTCCAGATTAAATGTGACTTGTTTGAAATCACGCTTGTCAACAAAGAGCCTCTGTTGGGGGGGCAGTAGTAGGGGGAAGGGCCCAAGCTGAAGAGGGGTTTGTAGGCACAGAGTTGAACTTTAGTGCGCAGGAAAAGTGAGCCGCTGTCAGCAGTGCTTGTTTTGGCATCACGGGAATGTGCTTGGATCGTACGAGCTCGGCCGCAACGTGCATTGAGTTACACAGTGGTGTTACCAGCCTATCTGCTGGGGAGTTTGTCCCCGTTTTTCAGCGTGGGGGCTAGAAAACAATAATGTTGTAATGTCCAGACACATGTTCCCATGGTGGGTACTAAGTCATGCTGTGTCCGTGAGGGAGAAATAGAAAAGATGATTCAGCAGTCCAGCGTGGCATCGCTGCTTTATGACAAGTCTTCAAATCAAACTCGTTTTCCTGGGTTAATAAAATAAACTCCTGCTTGCCCCCAGGGCTGTCCAACCACGACGCTAGCCTACTATAGTCATTGCTGCTCCACTAACCCGCCTGGACACATCAGCCAACACTCAATTCAAGAGACAACACATGAAAAAGGCACATTTCTGCAGAAAACCACTAAAAGTGTCACCTATAACTCGCGCACAGCGGCGCGCACGCAGACCTAGTGCTGCCATATACATTACCTATTACCTTGTACCGTTCTATTAATAGTTTACTAACATATTAGATTTCTGTCTGAGAGTATTTACAAGGTATCGTCTTTCTGGGTAATCGAAAAGGGTCACCGGTGTGCACCGTGGCGCCGAATTTAGGTGAAAAAGAGCGGATTGATCTCCTCGGCCGGTCGAGTCCCAAGCGTGGTTAAATCTGCAGCCACAGAAGCACGTGTACGGACAAACCCCACGTAGATGCGCGAGCTGTTGCACCAACCAATAATCTCCACATTCATATCTGCACTGCCACTCATTCCTTACCTGTGTTCTGCAGGGAGAGGCGTCCTTTCTGACTCGCAGGCTTCTCCGGGAGGCTGTCATGGAGATCAATATTATCCGATCCCACTACTTGCTCCAGCACTGACAAAACCAGCAGCGCCACGGCCAGCTTGACCAACATCGCGTCTCTGTCAGCACTCGACTCCCTCAGCGAAGATCCGGCTGTGTGCGCGAGTGTGTGTGCGAGTGTGTGTGAGGGTTCACCTTGGATCAGCGATCAGCGCAGCTGCGGCTCGGTGTCTTGTGGGGCAGCTGTGGGTCTGAATGCATGAGCTGGAAGGGATGCTGCCTATATTTCTCAGAGCCCCGGGTGTCAATTTGGATGAAGGAGTTAAGCAGGTGTTGTCGGTTGGGGCTTCACAACCAATCAGAGATGCAGACATCCACGTCCAAGGTTTTAGGGGAGTGTCCAGTGAAAGTCCCCTTTTTGCAATAAAACTGGCGCCATAAAGCAATATTCATGAGCATGATGACTGTGACAGCCCTGACATGATCAAGACAAATCTCAACATTCAGTCCTATCATTTCCAGTTTATCATGTGCATTCATTGCAGTATTACTCAGACTCTGCTGCTTGCTGCAGCAGTTAAAGTCAACACAAAGTCTGGATTTGCCATAAAACTGAAGCACTTATTTAGGCTACAAAGGGTTAGTATAATCACAGTTGTAGGATCAGGGAATAGGCTATCAACCTTGCCAAAAACTGCAGAAAATTGAAGCATATGATGTCCAAGGGCTCTACTTAGCTCGTGGCTCTACAACCCACTAATTCATTAATGCAAGGTAGTGATTACATTAACAACTGCAAAGATCATACAGTCCATCCTTTCTCAGACAGGAGGAGAGAGTTCTGTAAGAACAGCCCAATTAAAATGAATTACACCCTTCTGAAGAGTGATCAGATCAATAATCAAGTCTAATAACAACAATCAAATGAGAAGTAGTCCGAAGTTAAACACAGTTTATACTGATTTTCACATCCAGCTATAATAACTGCATGCTTACAATGAAAGTTTCTATAAATAGAATCCCTTTAACTAACTTTTATAGGGAAGGCAATATGAAGAGGGCTGTTACACAATGCCCAGTTTAGTCCGTGACAATGGGCTCTGCTAACCACTACTACACACTGAGCTAAGAATAGAGGACTAACATTGGCAGACGTTTGAGAAACTTTTTTCAAGAGTAACACTTGAGGATGCCATGTGGAAGGGCTGCAGAGGGAACATAAAGTCTTCAAGTCTTTCCACTGACTTAATGCTGTTACTACTCTCAGGTAAAGGCCTCTATAGGTGCGACCCAAGACGGCACGTTGCTGGCAGTGCCAGAGGGCTGCTTGTGGACAGGAAGTGGGACTGATGGCTGGTTATGAGCATCAGGGAGGAGGGTGGGCAGCTGCACTTGGCTCCTAAGCCTCTAGGGGGCCCACCAATACTTCAGCTTCCTTTTGTTCCTTAATTACAAGGCATATCAGAGCCACCTCAATATGATAAAACCAACAGTTAAGTATGTAAACCTTCAGACACTCAGAGGGCCAACAAAGTGAGACAGTCACTGAAGCAGGCAGATTTTCTCAAGAGCTGAGGCATGGGTGGTTTCGCTTTAGGGACTGCAACTCAGATATAATTATACTTGATCAATATGTTAGTGCTGGTAGATACATGGCCAGTCTCCATGAATTATACCTACCTCTCAATCCCCTGTTAGTATGATGATGACCGATGACACACGGCTTAGTTGGCTAGGACTTCCTGTTACCTTCCTTAGTTGGTCTGGTGGGAATATCAGGGTAGAGGCAGAGTTGCAGTTCTCTGGGATATCCACCAGGTGAGCGGGGCTGCCAGCACTTCTTTCACTAATTCCCCACATCAAAATTTCACAATGATCTTTACTACCTGCAGTCAACAAGCAGAAGTATGCGGTCAGTGTGTAAATACAAAAGGCCTATTTCAAGGTGAGCTAAATACGCTAGAGCAGTCTATTTCACAGACCATTTGTCCTTTGTTCACTGAAAAAAGTAAAACAATGCTGTTGTAGGATTGATGTGATTTTTTTGTTTTATAACAGCCTAAAAGTATTGATTTATTCATTAAATCTAAATCTTCTAAATAATCTTAATGGTTGAACCTATATTTTTTATTTAAACTGGCAGCTGGACACCAAATTAAATTGGATCAATGTATTTTCATTGCATTAAGCCTGCTGTGCGCATTCGTAACATCTCGTAGGTCCCGAGTGGATTCAAAAAACACTTGATGCAACAACGGCTGTCACTTTCTGAGTGGCTCTCCCTCTACACTCCAGCACAGGCATCCAGCGTTGACCTACGTGTCAAAACGCATCCGTTGTGGCCAGTTATGCCTGAATAAATGTTAAAATGGACATTTTGAGTGCCAACTTTCCTGCGTCCAGTTTAGCTCAATGGTTTACCCCTGCTGACATTTGACTGGGAGACTGATGGTTCAAATCCCAGTCAGGTCCTAAACTTTGGATAGAAGTGCCTGAAACATCAGTAGAGCTACATCCATCTCCTGCAAGAAGCCTATGCTACTGTTTTTTCAGCAATAAACTTCACAGGCATGTTTCAGGGACCTCTGAGACCAATATAAACTTGTCTTAAAGGGCAAAATATGTCCCCTTCAGTACATTTCTGCTCTCCCATTGCACCAGAGTAGCAAGAGTTTTCAGGAAAAAATTTGTTGAGTTGACTGTCAAGACTTTTGGGAGGCATGGTGGTGCAGGCGTTAGCGCTGTTACCGTACGGCAAGAAGGTTGCTGGTTTGCTTCCCAGACTGGGCCTTTCTGTGCAGAGTTAGCACGTTCCCTCTCCGACCTCCAAAAAATGCTCATCAGGTTAACTGGTGACTCTAAATTGGCTGGGATAGACTCCAGCCCTCATCAACCTTTATAAAATGGTTGTATGAACTTAAACATTTGAAGTTCAAATGAGTGGAATATTTATATTGGTTGATTAAGGGAAATTTTTAGTTTTAGTTTAGGACAATCTAAGATAATTAGGCTTGCTAAACCTTTAAACATAGTTTCTATGAACTTAAAACATTTACATTTACCTAACTTAAAAAAAATATAACTGATTCAATTCAAAATGTTTCGTGTGATTGATTACTTCATTTTTTTAAAGTTCAACCATTGTTTTACTTTTTTCAGTGTTAAGTATGTCACAAAAAATTTGCGAGTACATCTCAATAAAATTGAATACCATGAAAACATCTTCTTTCTTCCTCTTTGCAGATTTGCAAACCAAGTGTGAACTGCCCCCTACTGAATCATACTGTGCATGCATAGGTGATGGGCATGGAAAAATGTTACTAATGTGAAAGCTGGCCTGGAGAGGAGAGGGGAAGAAATTGTGCTCAGGCATGGTATGATACAAACACGCCTAAGCCTTAAGCAGCTGAGAGAAACTCACTACAGATTCCATAAGTGGTTATACACTCTTACATTTTATTTCACTCTCGTGATAATGTTTCCAGCTGTTTTGTCAATAACTTATTTATTGGTATATCAACTCTGGTTTTCCAGTGACAGTGAGTTAGGCCTTGTCCACACTGAGACAAAAATGATATATGTCTGTTTAGTCTTGAAAACATTTTCAGTAAACACATGATAGTTTCAGGAAATGTCCACTTTAAGTACAGAACCACTAAAAATGACTGAAAATGCTGTAGTATATATGCCAAACCTGTAAGTGGTGCTGTAATACTCCCATAGAAATGCACTAAAAAGAGAGAAGAAGATTACATAGCATGCGTATAAAGCTTTTGTGCCGTACACAGACACAAGAACAAGATCCGCCATTGTAGTTTTGGCTTGACTACGCTTTGTATGATGTAACTGTTTCAAGAAAGATGCGATTGGCTCTCCACATGGAAACAAAACAGTAAGTGTTTACAGCTTTGTTCACTCTGCAACCTGGTTTCAAAAAGTAACGTTTACACCCTCCCAAAATGCTGTTTGTAGATGAAACGCTGATGCAACAAAACACTTTTGCGTATAATCCTGAATTCGTCTCCATGTGGACAGGGCCGTAATTACTCAAGATTTAAAAGAAGCAACTGAAACCGGCTTTTTTGTACAGGTAAGCTTGTTTCCAGAGATAAAAAAAGAGAAATACGTCAAGAGCTTGTCTTATTTGGCTTCAAACGTTAATCTTTTTTGCATGGATGCATGTCTTTAAGGGCCTTCATAAGGCATGTGCACACTGAATCTGTTTTGTCCAAAATTGCATCACGTTAAAAAAGAAGTGTGCTCTTTTGTCATGTTCGTTATATTTGCACACTGATTTAGAAGCTTTTCTTCATCATTATGTTTTGTCAGAAACAGGTTTGATTTTCTAGGATTTTTTTGCATCCATTCAAGTCATTTGAATTGGATGCCACACAGGAGACAATAATTTTGAAGCTCTTGAAGCTGTCATTTTATTATTAACTACAACGTGAAATCTTTTCAGAGAGCATCAACTACTTGAACTCTCTTATTGAACCACTGAAAGTGCTTTACAATCGGAAATGGAGTCAGCCTCAGATTTTTGAGAAAGTGAAGAAAGAAAACTAAAATAAAAACCCCAGAAATGCAGCAGTAGGCTCGTGCTATCAATACAAACAAATTCAACAATAGATAAACTGTGAAAGTTTGGAAATGTGCACTATAAATGAACAAAGTTCACTTACATTTTACCATTAACATTCCTACAAGTTCAGGTGGAACTCCCTGTACAGGACAAGATAAAATAAAGGTAAATTGTGTACTTTTTTACCCTTTACAGGGTCTAACTACATGCCATGCTGTTTGAGATTGCTAACATTACTTCACAAATGTAGACACAGCACTCAACACCCGGCACATAGAATTTCAAAACAACAACAAAAAAAAAAAAACACACCATCTCGTCCAAATATTGTCATAAAACTTTTTGTAACTTTTTGTCTGCTTTCTTACTGTTTTTAAACACTGATATTCAAAGCAGTCTTTTCAGTACATCTTAAGGTTGTTCGAATACAGTGTAAACAGGAAGAGACATCTATGCACAGCGAGTCAGCTTAATGTTACTCAGTGCTGCCACCAAGTGACCATAATCTGCAACTGCTTGAGGACATCCACTTAGAGTCTAATCCTTATTTTAGTAAATCAAAGACATCTACAAATAACATTTAAGTTTAATTAGATACTAGAACTATGTAATCAAACTAATTCATCCACATATTTAGGTGGATAAATTATATTTGAATTATTTTACCAGCTGGTTACACATCAGTTCTCAAATGTGGTGTGATAGAGTCATTTTCAGCAGGTTTTTAGTGTTGATCCGGCCAAAATCTTTCTTCAAAAAGTCTGAGGAATTTTTAAAACATGTTTAATTTGCTGGGGAAATACGGAAAAAGCTCATCCTCCATGAAAACATTTTAACACAGCCAGCATAGCTCACATAGTTCCGTTAGCTGCGTATGCTATGTTAACAACAATGGTACATAGTTAATGTAGCCAAAGCTAAGCTCACAGAGCAGCTAAGTAAACTTAATAGCGATGTTCTCTACTTTGCTACATTAGCATTAGCTTAGTTGGCTAAAGTTAACATAGCTGTAGCATACTTATGTGGTAATATAAATTACACAGCTAGCATAACTATTTTAGCTTTAGCTAAAGCTAGCAAAGCTAAAGTGAGCCACTGTTCATGTAACTACTTCTAAAAGGGGTCAATGTATATTTTAATCTCTGATGATCTTTTCCTCTTTCATTTTCTGAAATTTTGCTTTGTCTAAGGCGGCCAGGTTTCTGAGGTGAAAACTGGAGACGTTCCAGTGCGGCATATGAAAACCAGTAAATAATGTCACCAAATGGGGGCACTTAAAGTTTCATGTATTTTGACAACAGTTTTACAGGAGGCATCAAACACAGCCTTGCTGCCTTTTTTCTGAGACTGTATTATGTTAACATGACATCAGTAATAAAAAATACAGGAACTAAACAGCCAATATGAAATAAAATAGGTTATTACATAACTCTGCTACATACTGTAACTGTTCATCAGTATGTCTTCTATTCTTCCTATTTTCATGTCAGTTCACAAAACTCTTTTATTTGGAGCCAGGAATTTTTATTTTACTTTTTTTTTTGTTAGAATATTTTCCACCAAAGAGCTGCCATGATGCTGAGTCAAGCTACTGCTGCTGAAAACCAAACATTTCCTGCTGTCGGAGCTTCCCACTAAAACATTTAACTGGCAAAAATGCAAGTTGACTTTATTTTGAAGGAACGGTAGACTACTTACAGGAAACGCCTGAATTTAGCCTAGCCCTTGGCTGCTCATCAAAAACTTTTTTTTTTAATAGTGGATTGGGAGAAGTTTCAAACCATCAGTAGTCTAACAAGAAGCAGCTCTTTTTTCAAATTTATTGTAGAAACTGGGGACATTTCTGGGATGGCACAAGCCAGCGACAGGTCTCTTACAACGGTGACTGTCCCAAGAAATCTGTTACATCTGGTCACCCTGTACCGGTGTCAAGTTTTATTGTTAAATCTACTTGCAAGAGATACAGATGTCTATCCAATATGGTGAATTTGAAACAAACTCCCAACATGATTTAGGGAACAATTAGAAGGTTTAACATGGGTGAGCCCTAGGGTGGAAGTGGGGACCCATGTGAAACCCTGAGACCTGAGACAAACAGAATACACCACTGCTCAGGCGCCCCACAAAGGAACATGGGGAAACAATTGGCCCTCGTGTGTGTGTGAGTGGAAGACAGACTGTGGCAGACACAGACAAACAAGCATATGATTGTGGCTGTCCAAATTTCATAGATCTGTGACTTTGAAATCTGTTTGTCATAACATTTCATTTATTTTTTTTTAACTAAATCCTTTTCATGGGAAGCTCTGGCTCTGTCTGTTGGAAAAAACTTTAAAAGCCAAGCTATATTTAGACCATCAATGAAATTAGCCTAGAGCGGGAATTGGACCCTGGCTCTAACCTAACCAAAATGACGATCACTTATAGCTCTAAATATAGATAATTATCATCTTCGGACTGCTGTATCTATCGTTTTAATTGAGGTTTTTAGTCAGCGGAATGTATTCTGGAAAAGTCACCACAGCTGAGGAATGGGAGGTATTTTGGCCAAGAGATTATTCAGCATAGAAACCTCAACATTGCAATATTCCCATCATATTCTCATGGTGGATGTGGAACATTTTTTGGCTTTGCATCTTTTATGCTCTTTACCTACTTTTGTCTCCCATCTTAAGGTTAAAACTCTAATTCAGAGATCAGCTTTGATGTGATATGTGGTCAAGTCTAAATTTAACAAGACTTTCTTCTGCTCAATAAAAAACTTTGTTCCACTCCTTGTGCCACAAATTGACTCAAGCCTGACGAGCACAGATCGGAAATTGCAATGCAGCAGTATTTTCAAACTCCAGTAGATATCCAGCAGGCTCACGCGGGAGAGAGGAGCAGCACACCGTGGCACGCGCCTGGAGACCGTACGGGTTTGGTGCGTCTCCAGTTGTGCCTATACCACAACCTGGAATCTCCTGCTTAATTCAAGTCTGCTAAAATCTGCCCACGCTGCGAACACACCCACGAATTGGCCCAATCAGCACGCTGCCGTGGACCACAGGCTTGTAATGGAGTGCGTCACCGCTGCCTACCGGTGTTGCATTCAAGTCCAATGAGGAAAAAATGGCAGAGGGTCCTCTGTCCAACAGCAGCAAATTTAAACATAAGGTTATGAAATCCATTCTTTTTTTTTCAGTTTAAAAGTCCTTATTGTTTATAATCTATCACACACATTAGTGAATTGAAAGCAGATCAAATGGTAAAAGTTTGTAATTCAGGAAAAGGGATTTTTTACTCTCACATCAGTTAAGGAGCCCTGTAATGTACAATTTTGCCCAAAACACGATCTCTATCTTTACCATGTGATACATTTTTTTATGACATACAGTACCCAAAGAAGGTATTCATCTCCTTGGATGTTTTACTGTTTTACTCATTTTATAAATCAGTCATGGTCATAATAATTTGGCTTTCTGACCAAAAAAACTCTCTAATGTCAAAGTAAAAACTAATTTATACACAGTAATGCCAACTGAATAAAAAAATGTACAGTAAAATAATTGACTGCAAAAAATTCACCCCCTTTAAAGTGACTGACCTAATTCAACAGAGATCCAGCTAGTTGGTGCTAGTAGTCTCACATTAGTGAAATGGTAATCACCTTAGTTCAGTGAATGTGTCTCAAGTGATCGTAGTATAAACACACCTGTGTCTGGAAGGTCCAGTCACTGGTTAAGCAATATTCTTAACTACCATTACACCACAAAGACAAAAGAACACTCCAAGCAACTTGCATCAAAGGTTGCTGAAAAGTATAAGACAGGGGATTGATACAAAACAATTTCCAAGGCACTGAATATCCCTCAGAGTTCAATTAAACCCATTATTAAGAAATGGAAGGAATATGGCACAGATGTAAATCTGCCTGGATCAGGCTGTTCATGCCAGAGGGGGACTAGTGAGAGAGGCCAAGGAGTTACAAGCTCCCGAAGCTGACAGGGGAGGGACTCTGCATACAACCACTGCTGCTAGGGTTCCTCACCAATCAGAGCTTTATGGGTAAGTGGCATAAAGAAAGCCACTGTTGAAGAAAACGCATTAAATCTGGATTAGAGTTTGCCAGAAGGCATGTTGGAGACTCCATGGTCAAGTGGAAGAAAGTTCTTTGATGAGACCAAAATGGCATTTTTTTGACCATCGGAAAACACACTATTTTTGGCGGACACCAAACACACCATCCCCACTGTGGAGAACGCTGGTGGCAGCATCATGCTGTGGAGATGCTTCTCTGCAGTTGGCCCTGGAAGGCTTGTAAAAGTAGAGGGTAAAATGAATGTGACAAAATACAGGACACTCCCAGAGGACAATCTTAATCAATGACCTGAAGCATACAGTGAAAGCTACACAGAAAGAAGTTAAAGACAAAAAGGGGATGTTCTAGAGTGGACAAATCAAAGCCCAGACCTCAATCCAATAGAGAATTTGAAAAGGGATTTTACACTTGATCCCTGTGCAACCTGACAAAGCTTGAGCAGTTTTGCTGGGAAGAATGAAGTACTAGAGTAAGAATGGAATACTAAACTCTGGCTTGAATGGAGGTGAATATTTAGGCAGTCGCTTATTTTGAATAGTATATTTCTATTGGACTGGCATTACTTTGTGGAAATCTGTTTCCATTTTGATATAAAGAAAGTCTTTTGGAAATTCTTTTTGTCAAAAAGGCAAAATTAAATTGACCATGGTTGATGGTCCATCCAAGGAGGTGAATACTGTTTATAGGCCCTGTAGGTAGGCTTTGGACACCAGAATTGGCCCTTTTAGTTCAAGTAAAATTGCTGTGTATGTAAAAAGATGGGGTATTGTGTTTGACTGAATTATGGATTTAGACTACTAGAAAATGTGTAATCATTTTTGGGCACTGATTGACTTGAAGGGGGCCAGGGGGGCCTCTGGTGCCAATGTTCAAAAACTGCCATGAAAGTGTCCTCTTGAATGCCCGCCCCTATATTAAAAAAGATGAAGTGCCCTCTCATTTGCAACAAAACTTGATCCCTATCCTGACCAAGCTCCTCAAAATACTGTAGGCCGGTTCTTCATTGCCAGTGACAACTGCTTCAGTAGAGCAGTAATTCTCCAGCTAAAGCTGATCAAGAAGCAGCTTTGGAACAGATGCGGGGAAGACAGCCTCTCTGATCTTATGCTGATATCCACTAAAGGGGACATTCCTGTTGACCCGAACAAGGTATTGATATCTTTCAAACACCTGGGTCCAAAAGAAGAATTCTACTGCAATTCCAGCACCCTGATTACCTTGACCCTGACTAAGCTCAGTCTTTTTTATTATAAATGCCAAATAGAATAATTCCTTGTTTGTTGTATGACATTAAAAAAATGTATACATAACATGTTTGCCAACTTTTTTGGTGCTCCTCTGTAGGTGCATATTATTGTTTTTGCCCCTGCCCTTCAATCATCCTGCTGAAGAGCCAGATTTACGTGGAAACAATCCACTGTAAATGTAAATGTAAATGTATGCATTCAGATAACATCTTGAGAACAACTGCATTGCACAAAGATCCTAAAAATCCCTATATCACTGTAGTATACAGGCCAGGCCAGGCCAGGCTGGAAATGAGTCTTTGTAGTTTACCAACATGCACGCATGCACATCCAGTACTGTACAGAACTTTTAGGCATATTTGGGCCAACAATTGAGGATGCAATAAGGCGTGTAATGGCAAGTAAGTCCGCCTGAGGGCACCCCATGGATTGACACAACCCCTGGTTGTCCTTGCATATTACCAGGGGCATGGGAAAATAATCTGTTTAAAAAACAATAAAGCCCATACCTTAAGGGCAGAGTTAGGGGTCGATGAAGAGAGTCAGCACAGCCTAGGGTACTGTCCAAGCAGGTGGTAGGGTTGCCGTGAGCCCCTCGTTGTGCTGTGGATGTCCCAAAACTGCCAGCGATCTCCGGGCGTATCACAAAAGAGATGCCATCAAGCTTGACTTTGGCTGCCAATTGACACACATGCATGTTAACATGTATCGAGCCTGACTCCTGCTGCCACCCCCTCCTCTCGTCCCAGTCTGTGGTACATCAGACCCCATGATGCATCCTTAGCGCTGTACATGCCTAAAACTCATGCACAGGACTGTTTACTCTTCCAGCTACAGAGTGCTGAGTTGTAAACAAACAAAAAAGACTGGCTAAGAAAGTTTGTGTGGATGGACGATAAGGTGGGGTTGCTATTCGAAGTGACCCTTGACCAGTTATCCCCTTAGTGGGGGTGTGAGGCATTGAAAGGGGAGTCGGGGGGGATTTTTACCAAAACATACATTCAAAACATAAGCATAAAGAAAGTAATGATTTACAGCTGGCATAAATGACTTTGTTAACATTATGTAAGGGTTACATTAGACAGTTTTGTTATTAATATGAACAATAATGTGGAAAACACAGTTAACTGTAATGTTGTTATAAACATGAGAAAACTGCAGCTTTCAGAACATTAAAAAAAAAACTGACTAAAGTGCAAATAGGTGGAGAAAACTGCTACTCTAAATGAAAAGTGACATTCATATTTACTACTTGACTTGAAAGCAGCACCAAATGCCAAACATTGGCACTGACAACAAGAACATTCAGTGGTTTGAGTAACCAAACGAATGAGCAAGAAGATTTAAAACTTTATTTACAAGGTTAAAAATAATCTTTGATTTTATGTTTCCAAGAGTGTGTGGCAGAGAGTGACCATAGTGACCATTGACTACTATGAAGCTTGTCTGCCAACACAAATATTTAAAGTGTGTTTGAATGAGACAAAACTATGTTTAAGCCTCTTTTTAGTGGCTATAATGAAGCTGGAATCTTACAAGCAGGGTTGTCCCGATCCCAATCGTAATCGGATCAGAGCATTTTTAATTGATCTGAGATTGGCAATTTGATCCGATCAGCCAAGCCGATCATTTACCTCAGCTGTAGTAGACGGAGCACAATTTACAACAGGCCGTAAACGCACCAGTAGCAGTAGCAACATTAGCATTCCTGTGTTTAAAACATCAGCAGTGTGGAAAAACTTCAACCGTGAGAGTGGTAACAGTCCAGTGACCACTTGCAGCATCTGTAACCTGGCCCTTTTATGAGGTGGCAGCAGCAGAGCTGCGTTTAACTGTACAATTTGATCTGCCATCTCTAAACTAAACATACAGCGGATTACATTGACTTCACTATAGCAACAGACAGCTACACTGAAGCAACAAACCCTGGACTTTAAAGGTGTAGTAAGCGATTTATTTTTAGTGTCATATGTCCACAAAAACAACACAACTCGTCAAGGTCTTGATATTGAAGCCATCTAACATAATAACACACTTATGCCAGCCTCCTCGCGCTGCACACTTGAGGAAAACCAGCAAAGGACAATGCTCCAGCCAGTGAGGAGGCTAGTACTCACAGCCAAGGAAGGCAAAGGTCAGAGGGAGCGTTCCTATTGGCCGCTGTAGTAGGTGCACTTTAACCTCTCAGCTTACTGAGAAGTTGATACAATTGCGGAGATACCAGCGGTGTTTGGTCACAATGTCGAATTTTTTCATGTTGAGACAAAGTGTTGGTTCTACACGGCTCTCATCGAATGTTTCGTACTCAAGCTTTAAGAGGAAGTAAGTACAAGTACCCTCGAGAGAGCCATAAGGCAAAAAAGGTAACAGAAAGTGGTCGAATTCGTCGCTTTGGGTTTTTGTTGTCTTCTTGAGCTTTTGGACCCACGCTATGCCATCCCGTCTCGACATTACAATATTGACACTGGCTTACCAGACCTGTACAACAAAGTATGTGATAGCATACTAGAGAATTTAAAAATCAATGTCACTGCCCTTAGCTTCACTACCAATATTTAGAGCTCAGATGTTTGCCCCATGCCACTGGTGAGCCTCACTACACAATCCTCCACCTTCGAGTTAAAGACCCTGTAAAGTAAAATCCAAAGTTTTTGTCTTAACACTCTAGATATTTTGGAATATGGTTGCTGTAAACATGTGAAAACACTGAGCTCTGCGTGTGACTGAATTCAGGATTTAGGCCATTTCACCTCTTTCCTGGCTTGGTTTCATGTGGGCGGGGCCAATATGTGGGCTCACGATGTCATGAGCCCACAGTAGGGAATGACCCCGCCCCTCTAATGCTACAATATTGTGGAAGGAAGCAGCCACCTGGAGCAGGGACTTCTGGGTTCATTTTGTGCAAAGGAATTCACTCTTGTCTTGTACTGTTCTATATTGTTCATGTTTCATTGCAAAGTTATAGTTATGCATGTTTTGTTTATTGGTTCATGTTTTTAGGGGAAAGTATTTTCCCAAGTATGACACCATGAGAGAGGGGGTTAACGCTGCAGACTGTATGCTGCCTGTATGTGTCTGTATCTGTGGTTCTAAATAAAAGAAAGCTGCTTATGCTTACTGCGTAAGGGCTTGTTAAACACATTCAATTTATCTATGAGCCACTCCTCATCACAGTTCCCTACATTGTAAAATCACAGAGCAGTTCATCTCTGTACAGTGTACAGTCTTTAAATTGTACAGTATTACATTAGCCAGTTTCGTGGGTCTCACACAGCAGGGCATGTAAAGCAGGCCATCGAAAATGCTAAACAAGAAGCTACACTTCATTTTAAAGTAACAGTGGGTAAAAAGTGAGGGAGGAAAAAGTGGTGTAGCAAGAGTGCTTTGTATTTGATATCTGGTTTTTATTGCAGTGTTCATGTTTTGATTCATGTCTCAGATTAAGCTGCTACATTTTTTTTAGTTCAGTTTTAATGTGACTATTATAGTCAAGTTAATAACCACTTCTAAGTGGAATTATAATATTTCAAATTCATTAATTGAATTAATTTGTTATTGTGACTTTTGTCTCTGCTTTCATTACCTTTAAGTGGAACTGAGGTTATTTGTGTTCATTTTTTTGGCTGCTCAGGTCTGTCAGCTATTTCGACCATTTTTAAGTGTTTTTTTGACTGTCTGATTTAATTCAAACACTGCACTAAGTGAAAATGTAACTATATTTTTGACAGATGATTAAAGCGAAACAGAGCTATGACACCATTCTGAGCAGAAATGTGATTTTATTCAGATTTCTATTGTTTGTGGGATGCTTACACTTGATGTGTGCTTTCAGTTTGAGGTGAACTAAATAGCATGGGATGCAGACAATGTTTCACATGTTTACAGTGCATTTAGAATGACTTGTGATCCCTTTCACTTTTCATTTTTCCTAATGTTGTAGTCAGTCAGTCAAATAAATTCATTTTTATTCTTACTAATCTACACTCAGTACCCCATCATGACTAAGTGAAAACAGAATTTTAGATTTTTTTGCAAATTTATGAAACATAAAAAGTTAAATATAACATTGACGTAAGTATCAAGACCCTTCGTAACGAATTGCCAGGTAAAGGACCCACAAGCAGACTCAGGACACTGGGAAAAAGTCTCAATCCATTTAATGAATGCAAAGTTCGGTACACAGGAGGTCAATCAACACAGGCGAAAGTACAGAAATACGGCAGGTAAAACTCAGAAATCTAAGAACATAAACTGGGTCAAAACACGAAGGGTCTATCAGGATAATAAGGCTCGAAAGTAATGCACACGGGGAGTGATACTAGACGATCTCGCACAGAAGGAAGGGAGTGAGTGGTTTATATACACAAGGAGAGAAGACAAGCCCGGATGAGGATCACCAGGTGGAGACACTCAGACAATCACACGCAGGTGAAACACATGAGGGGATTGCAGACGCGGGGAACAGGAAGGGATGGGCAGGAAGGAGTGATCTGGAAGAGAGACACTAGATAAGTATACAAAATAAAACAGGAAATGACAACACTGGGAAACATGAGGAGAAAAGAGACAGGATTGTTGCACAGCACAGGTCTGGGGAAGGCCACAAAAGAAGTTCTGTTTTACTGAAGGTTCCCAAGAGCACAGTAGCCTCCATAATTTTCAAATGGAGAGGTTTGGCACAACCATGAACACTTCCAAGAGCATGTCACCCAGCCAAACTGCACAACCGCAGGAGAAGGCTTGTGGTAAAGGAGGTGACCAAGAACCCAATGGTCACTGATTGAGCTCCAGAGATCCTGTGTGGAGATGAGGCAAAGTTCCAGGACATAAACCACTGCTGCCCTTTACAGATCTGTGCTTTATGGCAGAACAGCCAAACAGAGGCCTCTCAGTCCAAAATACGTTAAAGCCTACTTGGAGTTTGTGAGAACTGTTTGGCCTCAATTCTAAATGTAATGTCTGGAGGACACCAGGCACCTCTCGTCACCTGAACAACACCATCCCAGCATTTAAGCATGGTGATGGCAGCATCATGCAGTGGGGGTGTTTTACAGCAGCAGGTTTTGGGAGACTGAGAAAGCCGAATGGAGCAGACAGGTCTGAAGGTTCCCCTTCCAACATGGCAATGATCCTTAGCATACAGCCAAGACAACACATGACTGGCTTAAGCCTGGCATGCACAGTGCAATTTTGTGCTGTCCCAGATTAAAGATGACCAATCACGGTGATCTTTGGCCTTGGCTCTGAAACAGTGGTCTTACGTTGCACTGTGAGGCAGGTTGACAGATGGCTGTTGTCATGGTCTTGCGACAAAAGATGGCCTGGGATGAAATTCTGACAATGTCAGAAATTTAGGATGACCATCTCACAATGGGACTGCTGCTACGACCTACGTCGACTATAAACCAATAGGAATGCTGGAAGAAATGACATTATGATAAACCCATCATTGGTGCAAAAAACCAAACTGGAATAAAATGGAGACAATGCCAAAAAGCAGAAGTTTGTGGGATTCCAACAAGGAGGAAAATCTTGATCTCAGATGTTTTTCTAAGCATATGAATGATACAATTACAATAACTGCGCTTCATTAGTTACCACGGTACTGGTGATGTAGATTGATGACACACACTGTTAATGTTTATTTCTTGCATTATCAGCAAACAACGTAGCCCGAGATTCAGGGACTTTAGTTTAGTCTGCACACATCAAACTTGATGTCGTATGAGATTCATGTCACACAGTGTAGCATGCCAGAAACTTATAAGACTGCTAAAAAGGCACAGCCTGTAGGAGTCTTTAGAGAAAACTCTGTGAATGTCCTAGAGGGACCCAGCCAGAGCCCTGGCTTAAACCCCTATTGAAAATGGCTGTCCATTGACCATCCCCTAACAACCTGACTGAGCTTGAGAGGATTTGCAAAGAAGAATGGCAGAATCCCCAAATCCAGGTGTGCAAAGCTTGTTGCGTCATATTCAAAAAGATTTAAGGCTTTAACTGCTGCCAACGGTGCTTAAACTAAGTATAGAGAAAAGGGTGTTCATATGTCAATGTGATATTTCAGTTTTTTATTTCTAACTGCTTTGTCTTGATTGAGAGCCCTGCAGTGTTGGAATTTACATGTGTTTATAAATGTTGAGAGGTTCCCCTTAGAGATCCTCACATTAGGCTTTCTTTCATTTTCACTCTGTCATGTTTTATTCGTATATAAAATCAATTAACCTTACAGAAAGGACTCATCTCCTTTGTCACTGTCCAGAAACCTAGCTGTGCTTGGGCAGCAGTAACGCTCATTCACTGTGACTGCTGTGCTGTAAACATACAGAAAGAAGACATGTGTTCTGAGTGGGGTCCCTGGGGCCCTGGCAAGTACTCAACTGATGAAACCACAACAGAGAGGCCAGGCTGGGGTGCGTGTGTGAGTACTTGTGTGTGAACTGGGGGGTCGCTTCATTGGGAGGGAGGCTTCTGTAGCAGCAATTAATGTTAGCAGTTTACAGACTTCTTATAGTACTTTACGGGAAGCCTGTGGGTGTAGTTTGGCTACAAGTTCAGGCTCAGCTGTGGAAAAGTGCTGGGCAATAACTCCTGAGTGACCCTAAAGACTACTTATTAAAAAAACTTGTTGTATCTTCTCCAATCACTGAGTTTCAGTTGTCTGAATTGCTGTGTTCACACGGCAGGTAAATGAGGCCCTAGATACTGTCAGGTATTTTTCCCTTGTGCATGATAAACTCAAATAAACTCTTATATTTGGAAACTTCAATTTGTCCTGCTTCTGCGCTGGCATGGGAAAAAAAACAGCAAAGCTGCAATGGAGGTGTCTGACTGCGTAATTACTTTGGAATGTAATCTGGAATTTTGCCTCAGTGCCAAAAAGAAAAAAAAACAACAAAACAAACAAACACGCAGAAAACAGCTCCAAGTGGTGTAGCTGCATGGTGTCAAGTCTGATGAATAAACAATGCAAGGTAAAACAGGGGTAACTTGATGTTTATGTAAAGACAGTTGTTTGTTTTGACTAAAATTAGATGAGAAGATTGATATGAATTGCTGAAACCACAGCTTGTTGGTAATATTAGCATAAAGACTTATGAAAGAGGGACACAGCTCATTTTATATCATGGCCAGGTCATCATGCACACCCCAACATGGCGAGGTTAAATGTCACAAAAAAAACGCCTGGCACCTTAAGGCAACATTGCCTAGGAATGTGATTCCATGCACTTTGGCATCCAGCAATGGTTTCTGAGGGCAGCTGCTGTAAAAGGGCACAGTGATGGTTGGACAGTATCAAACCATGAACAGAGGGCTGCCATATATGTGATATCCCAAAATATTCCCCCTCCCCAGGCCATACCGGTAGTTCAAGTAGGCTGACCTGTTTTATAACCCAGGAATATTCTGGGTTTGTGGCCGTATGATCAAGTCTAGGGTATAAGACTAGGACAGGCAACAACCTTAAAGATGGACAAGGAAAAAAAAAAAGCTAGCTGGAGCTAACTGGCTTCTTTATAGCTGAAGGCTGGTCTCTGTAAAGCTGTACACACTTCTCGTGAAAGAACCAGGCTCTACTGCTAAAGATAAAGCAACTGACTAGGGGGGCTCTTTGGAAACTTAACAGGCACCTTTATTCCATTGAAAGTTGTTGTGCCATTAAATGAACTCTGAAACTATTTTAATGTGCAAAGGAGAGATAACGTTGCTTTAAAACTCATCATTTCACAAACTGAATCTTATTCTCAGTGGCCACAGACAGTGTAAGGGTCTGTGTCCTCAGCGCTGGCACTTATTCTCAATTCAAAGCCAGTGTAGTCCACTGTTCTGAGTCAGAGAAAACATCCTCAGCGTCAGCTGTTTCTGTTGCCATACTTAAAGCACTCTTACTTCAAAGATCTTCAACATTCGGAACAACGCTGCATTCTTCTATGTCATTTCTTCATCACTTGCCAATCAAAATCAAGAAGGGTGGGGCTTCTGACAGTAGCAGAAGAGAAAACAATCTGGCTGGACTTTTTTCCCAATTTTTGCCCTTTTATTTTTGGCACTTTTCATCCATTTAAGCTGCCCATTGCCATTTAATACCACTTGTTTCCTTTTAACCCAATCTTTGCCCTTTTTCACAATTTTTGGCCACTTTTTCACAATTTTTGCCACTTTTATCCAAATTTTTTCCCTTATTTCTTACCATTTTTTTGTCACTTTTTGTCCATTTAAACTACTCTTTGCCATTACATACCATTTGTTTCCTCTTTATTGACCATTTTTGCCCATCTTGACTGCTTTTTGCCCATTTAAGTCACTTTCCATCCACTTTTTGTCACTTCTCACCCATTTCTGCTTCTTTCTGACCGTTTTTCCACTTTTCCTCCACTTTTCACCCATTTTCACCCATTTTTTGTTGCTTTTTGACCATTTTGCCACCTTTAACCTATTTTAATTGTTAATTCAGGCTGTTTTTGCCACTCTTCACCTCTAAGATTGTTGCTCCTGCAAAGGTATTTTTCAAAAATTTGTCTGTTTGGTTGAGTAACACTGCTCTATAGCATAGTCCCAATAGTAACTATAAGTCCATCCATTTTGCTCAGTGCAGAGCAAAGGATCACAGCAGAGGATCGCAAAGCAAATCACCTTTTTCTGGTTTATAGTTCCACGGCTCCCTTGAGGCTCTGTGGCGCCCCCCAGGGGAGGCCCACCTCACACTTCGAAAACCACTGTTATAGACACTTTTATCCAAAGTTAAGGACCTGACTGGGATTTGAACCATCAATTTCCCAGACCAAAGCTAGCAGGGTAACACAATGAGCTGTCCAGCATCTCAGCTGGCAGCTGAGAGGAAGATCAGCAGATGAGTGTGGAACTTTCTTCCAAGCAGGGAGGGCCAATCAAACCTGGGGGATTGTGGACAGACCAGGGGCACATATTTTTTTTAGAAAAGCCTGAAAAGGGGATTTCAGCGCAATATGGCCCCTTTAAATCTGTCATTCTCTCTTTCACAGTCAGCCTGTTGTTCAGTGCAGACACTGAAACCCTCCTCCACCCCAGCCACCTCCATTCAGTTAGAAACATCTAGTCCAGATCCTCACAGGTCTCCTGCTCCCATTCTGCATATCGGGCCAGCTTTACTCCTCATCTGATCCTGCAACTCTCAACACAACCACCATTGTCTAGCGGAGGTCACGTTAACTGAATATTCTCCGTCATTGACGGATTTTTTTGAAGGGGACAGAGAATTTTGGAGGCTGCTGTCATTTTGACATTTCAGAACAGGTTCGATTTTATGCGAAATTTCGTATCAGTCCAAATCATTTAAATGGGTGATGATTCAAAACCTTACCTTCCACGCTGATTGTGGGGGTATTTTTTGGCTTTAATTTTGTACAGAAAAACCAAATGGAAACATGTTGTTCAAATTTGAATACAGCCAATAGTACGAGCTGAACAAGAAGGAAAGTGTATAAACCACAGGTTGTAGTTTGACATAAGATTACCATAATTTCAAACCTCCAAGTATGGACACTTTAATTTTCCCACAAACCCACACGTATGAGCTCATGGTACAATTGGATTATTTCTCAGTGTACCTTTCAACACCATGGAAAGTGCCTCAGTCGCTGACGAATCATGCCTCCCAAGATCAACCAAGCCTCTTTTAAAAAAATGTAATTATATAACACCAGTGAACAAAAACACAGGATTACATAGAACACTATTAGGTTTGTTGTGACCAGCATTGGCATCACTCAAACAGCCTCCCGGCTGTACCCACAGTTTGTGTTTGCTCATTTTAATCTGGCTTCTTCTGTCGGCATTTCCACTGGGTGCAAATGAAAATGGACATTTACAATGAGTTCAAAATACAGCTAATTGTCTGGCACTTTTTAAAGGAAGCTGTTGCCTCAAATGGAGCTCTTTGGAAACTGTTGACTTCATTAACAGATTACCTGATGCTGTCAGGTATGTCCTGACCTGTCAGTATGATTTCAGTAGGGCTAGCTAAGCAACGTTAGCATGGAAAGATTGGCTGACACATGTACAGACAAATCAGCAAATCAGTATTGAACTTTGATTGGTGATGGATCAGCGATATTTTTCATTGGTGGTACAGGCTCATCTCACCCCCACCTTTTTCCCCATTAGGGCTAATACCTGGTATCTGTTTTTATTTTCATTTTCTGTTGTTTTTTTTTTGTGTATAGCCTCTGGAGAAGTTCAAAACAGGATGATACTAAACTGTGACATCATGGCACTGCCAGCTACTGCCTGGTCAAAGAGTCTTGTCAATAGAAGTGTCATGAATGGGATGCCAGGCATGGGAATCAAACTTCTATGGTTGCTGGCTTTGTACTGCTGTATAAATACACTTTTCAGTGGTATTTGTCTCACTGCTTGCAGTTGTCTGGAACAAAAGTCATCTCCTCACAGGGACATAAAGTCACAGATCAAGAATTAGGTTAACTTTTGCCTGTCTTAATTGTTGTGTCAGACATCACAGCAGTTTCACACTGCCATGTTGACAACCCCACCTAAGTTGTGGAGGGACTATCAGTATATGCTGTAAAAGGAGTGCCCCAACCAGGTAGAATGGAACTGAGATGAACCAGTAACACATATAGGGCCAGATCCTCAAAAGGATTGCACTGCTTTTGCGACCGCTAAACCTGTGCAAATGACAGAAAAAAATAGCGTGCAATCCTCAAAGCATACGCAAGGGTGAAATGCACGCAAACTGAACCCAAGCCACTGCCAATCCTCGCTGCGCCAGTCTAATTTGCATGCATGTAAATTAGGGAATATTCATAAATTCAGTGCAAAATTGCCCCCTTCCTATGCAAATGAGCCTCACTGCAAATACCACCTAATCCTCAAAGACCAGCGCTAATTGCCACAGGCAGTAAAGCGGTGCTATTTACCACCAGTGAGACCCGTGTATTAAATCCGCGCAATATCTCTTTCACCCTCTCTCTCTCTCTCTCGCTCAAAATGATTGCAAATTGCTCTCAATTGGTGGTAACTGTGGAGCATAGCCTATATAAGGGCTATCATGCCAGGACTCTGCAGAAATCATGGCAGCAGTGATTGTAGCCAGGCGAAGGCACCATGGCAGGCGAGATGGCAGGCGAGATGGCAGGCGCGCACAAGAAAGGATTTATCGGAGGAGAGTATCACTTTTTGATCTAAGCGACAATGAAATCATCTGCAGATACCGGTTGCCAGGCCGGATGATCCTTGCGCTACTAGATGCCACACGGCTTATTGCAATCAGAGGCGCAAATAGCGCTCAGCTGCCAAACTGTGTGGGCGTGTTAGCACTTGCGTATGATTAGAGCAAATTCTTTTGAGGATAAGGCACTAAAACAGGGCAGATTGCGTGAGCTAATCTTGCGCAAATAACGGCGCTATTAGCAAGAGCAATCCATTCTTTGTGGATCTGGCCCATAGTGTCTATAAAAAGTATTCACCCTCTTGGAAAACACATTTCTACAAAGTCGTGTCAATTAATGAGTGAGTGCATAAATACTCACCCCCATCAAGTCAGGATTTGGTAGATATACCTTTGTTTAAATCACAGCACTGAGTTTGTGAGGATAGGTCTCAATGAGGCTTGCACATCTGGACACTGATATATGACCATTCCTTTTGCAAAACTGCTCAAGCTCTGTCAGTTTGCATAGGGATCAGGGGTGAACAGCCCTTTTCAAGTCCAGCCATTAAATTCTCTATTGAACTGAGGTCTGGGTTTTAGCTCGGCCACTCCAGAACATTCACCTCGTCTTTAAACCATTTCTGTGTAACTTTCGCTGTCTGCCTCAGCTCATTGTCTTGCTGGAAAATAAATCTTCTCCCAAGCTGTAGTTCTCTTGCAGATTTACAAAGATTGTCCTGCATTTTGCTGGATTCATTTTACTCTCTACCCTTTACAAGCCTTCCTGGGCCAATTACCGAGAAGCCCCCCCCACAACATGATGCTGTCACCAGGGTGCTTCACATTGGGGATGGTGTGTTTGTGGTGACGTGCAGTGTTTGGTGTCATCCAAACATAGTGCCATGTTTGATGACCAAAAAGCACCGTCTGGTCTCATCAGACCAAGGAACTTTCTTCCACTTGACGATGGAGTCTCCCACATGCCTTTTGGCGAATTTCAGTTAAAATTTTTGTTGATGAGTTTTCGTCAACAGAGGCTTTCTCTTTGCCACTCTCCCATAAAGCCCTCGACTGGTGAAAACCCGGGCAACAGTCATTGTATACAGAGCCTCTCCCATCTCTCCTATCACCTGTCTTAAACTTTTCAATAACTTTTTGTCTGAGTTGTTCGGCGTGTTCTTTTGTCTTCATGGTGTAATGGTAGCAAGGAATATGGATTAACCAGTGACTGGACCCTATTTCCGTAATTGTGAGACTACTAGCACCAGTTGGCTGAACCTCTGTTGAATTAGGTCAGTCACTTTAAAGTGGTTGAATATTTTTGCAGTCACTTATTTTACCTCTCTTTTTTTTTTTTTTTTTTTGTTTATTCGACATCACACTGTAGAAATCTGTTTTTACTTTGACATTAGAGATGTTTTTTGTATTTTTTTTGTCAAAAAAAGCCAAATGATATTGACCATGATTGAATTATACAATCGATAAAAGTGTAAAACATCCAACTTTTTGTAGGTGCTGTATAGGAAAGCACCATTACAGCCTGTGAGGTCTCTAGTTATGGAGCTTGAACACAATACAGCCAGCTAAGCTAAGCAGGTGTTTACAATGTTAGCTTTTATACTGCATTGTTGTGTACAGACTTGACAGTGCTGTCATTCTTCTCTCTAAGCTTTCAAAAGAAATGCATTCAGGACCATTTTTAGTTTTTTCATTATAACAAACATATGTGTTACTGTATATGTTAGCTATACAACTGTAATTTAAACAATAACCTTTGCTAAAGTGTTGTACAACTTAGCATTCATTTACTTGGTGTTCACTGTCATTATCTGCGCAATTAAAGACAAGGAAAGGCGTTATCCAAGCTATACAAGAAAGTAAATGTATAAACAACAGGGCTACAGTTAAGCTAGCTGAACTAAGCTAGTCAGCTAGTAGGCTACTGCACTGTACTGTTTAGTGTACAGGACTGAGGGTGCTCTCAATCTTCTCCCTAAGAAAAACTCTACTATATGTTATTTCATTAAAGCTAACTTGAATGTTACTCTTTATGTTAGCATTGAGCTAGCCTGTAGCTTAAACTTTAATACTTTAACATTTCTCTACTTGAGTATACTTGGTACGCATGGGATTCTCTGGCATTAGACCGTCACTTCAGATGGATGCAGGATATGGTCTGAGAGACTTTATGTGAGCAGACTAAAAATAACTAAACCGTAAATCAAAGATGGACAGAAAGTTTTCACAGTGCAAACATGACTTGGAAAAGCGCTCCAAGCAGGGGGAACATGAGAAGGCAGCAGCGTCAGGAAATGAGTAAAAGGAGTCATGAAATATCAAATACCAAAGTCTTCGAGGAACCTGAAAACGATATCTCAGTTTCTAAATTTGGCCCCGTTTGTGGTAGTGTGAATTTTGTGTGTGCATTCTTGAGCGTGCTGTTGTGTGTTGATGGTGTCAGCTGAACCCCTCATATCTCCTAACTGTTGACTTCTTCTAAGCCACATTAAATTAAAAACATTCTTGTTTTAGTAGGATTCACTTTTGGCCTCATCCAAAAGTTTTATGAGCCTGAGATGCTGAATTACTGTCTTAACTCATTAAGCCACATGTTTACAGGATGCTTTCACGGCAAGTTTGAGTAGTGCAACAGAAAAAAAATGCCTGTTTTAACATTTAAGCTGCACAGTCTTTCCCTGTTAATGCACTTTTTTGGTGTGTTAACTCACCTGACTCGTGAAAAGAGAGTTTTTACGGCCTCAGCTCGGCAGGCCAGCTCCAGGCTCTGATTCCAACCGGTGTGAAAGCACCACATCTCAGACCCTCACTTAACTCGCCTCAAACAATGTGCTATTATAGAGTTTGCTCTGTATGGGTTATATTGCTTGAGCGCTGGCACTTTACAAAGTGCTCCATCTCATTACTGTCCATATAAGCTTGCAGGCCCGGCCAGCACAAAGGAGTGATTGAGTGATAAGGTGATAAGGAGAAAGAGATGGCCCATTGCTGCCTATGAGAGCCCTCACCTTGGCTGCTCTAGCCTGGATGAGGGCAGAGGTGATGTCATCATGGCTAGAGACACAAGGGTCGACCCCTCTGATAGGTGGGCATGCTGGGACAAAAGAGAGCAGCTCGGACACAAAGGCCCCATTTAATGAGAGTGAGACATGAGGCCGGAGCGGACTACGTGGGTGGCACATAGTGTCATAGCTGCTGAAAAGCCCGGTGAGCAATTAATCATCTGATTCAAGAACTGGGCAAAGGGCTTATTATGTAAGGTCATTTTGGACGACAGCACCGAGGCAAAGGGAGCTTTACTGGGTTACACTTCTATTTAATCTCACCAATCCCCCCAAATTTTCCTTGATCCCATATTATTGGATCCAGGGATGCTATATTTATCGTGATGTTCAGGTCCAGCAATTGTGCAACATAATATGACACACTTACCCCTCATTAGAGATGAAGGGTCCTTTGTGGCAGCCTGACAATCATTAAAACTTCTCCCCTGGCTTGGCTTGTTTACTCTGTGGTAATTACCAGGTGATTGTGTAGCCTGTGACCCACATTCAGAGTCAGGTCAGCCAAGACATGGGGGATAATTGACAGTGTTCAGAGAAGTGCACGTAGAGAAAGAGTGTTAGAGTGGATAGTCATTTGTTCCTGCCTCATTAGACTGTGTTAGAAGACAAGCTGGCTCACAGTATTCTTGCAGTGGAACAATACCTCACTCCACTGTAAGACCAAAACGTGGACTCTGGTGTGTAAATGTGTTTGAGCTAGCCTCATTTGTCCATTAATGCGTTCATTTACTCACTCTCTGGTAATATGGAAAATAAATGAATAAAGTGACTGTGTGATGTATATGTCTTTGAGGTGAGCTCATTTGACTGATCGCAGCCAATGAAGCATTTCTGGACCGCCTGGATCTCAAGCACCGCCCATTTCACCTGTCCAAGTGAGTACTTCACTCCCTCTGGCAGCGATCCTGCCATGACCGGACTGCCTGCTTAAACACACACAAAATCTCTGCCTCATCTCGATCAACTCCACTGTCACATTGGCGTTACCACCCCCACCCTCACCCCACATATACACACACACAAACATTTTTAATTGGCTGTAGCCTCACTTGCAATAACTTTCCTCGTATCTTCTCTCTCCGCTGTGTGTGTTTACCATGCAATTATCTCCACAATGCATCACTTGCTTTATTGATGCCAATAAAAGCTAGTGCGGGGCCAGCTTGCAAAAAAACTGATAGGTTGCATCACTAAGGCTGGCAAAGACGTTGGAGAAAGCAGCTAAAATGTTGTTTTACATAAGGCACTGTTCACGTGTCTAAGCTACTAGATGTGAATCAAGTTTTTCTCTAAAGATGTTGAAATAAAAGGTTAGATCAAAACAATTTAGCCACAAACTGTAATTTAAAAATGGGGCATTATGCAAAATATGAATAAAAATGAAATCTGTGATTTGCAAATCTTTTATAAACCTGCATTTGATAACACAACACAAAGGCACAAAATAAACAGTCAACTGTTTTTTACCAAGACAAAGCCAAGCCACATCTGCATGAGTTACAACAACATGGCTTCATAATAAAAGAGTGCTGCTACCAGACACCTTTGGCAAGTCCAGTCACTGGATAATCAGCATTCCTCACTGCCATTACACTATGAAGACAAAAGAACACTCCAAGCAACTCACAGAAAAGGTTATTAAAAGAAAAGGTCAGGACATGGATTAAAAAAAATCTCCAAAGCTCAACATGCCCTGGAGTTCAGTTAAATCATCATTTAGAAATGAAAATAACATGGCACATGTATTTATCTGCCTAGATCAGGCCGTCCTCACAAACTGAGTGACTGTGCAAGAAGGAGGACATCTCTGACTACTTTGAAGGAGTTAAAAGCTTCAGCAGCTGAGATGGGAGCAACTCAACAACTGTTGCCTGGGTTCTTCACCAGTCAAAGCTTTATGGGAGAGTGGCAGAGAGAAAACAACTGTTGAAGAAAATTCATTAAATCTGGACTAGAGTTCGCCAAAAGGCATGTGGGAGACTACAAGGTCAAGTGGAAGAAAGTTCTTTGGCCTTATGAGATAAAAATGGTGCTTTTTGGCCATCAGACACAAAACAATGCACATCACCGCAAACACACCATCGCCACTGTGAAGCATGCTGGTGGCAACATCATGCTGTGGGGATGCTCGTTAGCAGGCAGCCCCAGAAGGCTTGTAAAGGTAGGGGGTGAAATGAATGCAGCAAAATTTAGCCAATCCTGGAGGGAAATCTTATTCAGTCTGCAAGAGAAGTACAGCTTGGGAGAAGATTTATTTTCCAGCAAGACAATGCACAACTCCAAAAATCATAAATGTTACACCCGCACTTGTCTTACCTCAGGATTAAGGAGGAAACTAAGTTGTGTAAACTGCCAACATAAAACCAGACTATGAATCTCAGCCCCAGCTAAATTTTGAACAAGCTGCTTAAAAAAGCTTGACAAGAAGTCAGAAACTGGTGGGAAAACATCCAAACCTTTATTTGTGTTCGTTATTATCCAGTGCTCCTCTGACACAACTTGGACCCTGTACGGCTTTGCATTGGTGTGTAATAATAACCCTTGTAAGTAGCTCATTAGAAAAGTGTTATTTGACATGGCTTTATTGGAGACCACTGTTTCTATACTGGCGTCGGTGATTATAGAAAACTGCATTGGACTGCAACGGTGATAACAGAACTGCCTTATATAAGACTACCTGTCTGTTAGGAAGAAAGCTTTGTATTGTACTATAGAGGAGTGTTTTTCTTTGTTTGGAAAAGGAAGAAACAATTTTCTGATAGTGGTATAAATAAAGCACATGATATATTTAGAATAGTTGAGGTTAATTAGGCAGCTCATGACTTGGTGGTTGGGTCCAGATCAAACCAACATGTCACAGATGCTTGTGAACCTCAGAGCCATGAGGTTACAATTGCAGGATGTCTTGGGATATTTGTTGTTTACGATGTGTGTTCTACACTTAGGGGTAATTGATTGCTGTGATGGTGTGTGTTGGAACATGCTGTATTTTTCCGTAAGGCCAGCGGCTGAGGGAAAGCTGAGAGGTTGCAGCAGATAAAAAAGCCTTCTAGGACCATCCAACCTTCCCAAGAATTCCCAGAATTCCAGTTACTAATTATGACATCCGCGGAGCAGAGGCCCAACAAACCCTCCTCCCCCAGCCACAACCATCAGCCCTGAACACCCATTACAAACACATTTTGGCGTGAACACATGCAGAGGCACACAAACATTCACACATTCCAATTACCCCGCTGCTAGCATCATCGCAGATGAGAGATGTAAAAAGACGAGGAAACAGAGGGAGAGGATAGGGAGCCACAGAGCAAAGAGAGGAAGATAAGAGGGCAAAAAAGGAGGAGGAAGGAATTTGTAGACCAAGTTGAGCCTTTAGGTAAGTAATGTCTGCAGATAGTTCCAGATGCTAGACACCTCATCTTGTTTAGGTTCCTTCAGGTATTTGGAATCAAATAAGGGCTCTTCTTAAAGGTACAAAAACATGGGTAAATCATCAGGCCATCCTCACAAACTGAGTGACCGTGCAAGGAGGAGAATAATGGGGGAGGCCCCGAAGGCACTTATGACTACTCTGAAGAAGTGATAAGCTTCAGCAACGAGAGACTGCTTGCCTGGGATCTTCACCTGTCAAAGCTTTATGGGAGAGTAGAAAAGAGAAAGCCATTGTTAAAGAAAACGCTTTGAATTTCAACTGGAGTTCAGCAGGAAACGTGGGAGACTCCATGGTCAAGTGGGAGAAAGTTATGAGACCAAAATAGTGCTTTTTGGCCATCAGACAAGACGCTATGTTTAGACACACACCATCCCCATTGCGGTGCAAGCTGGTGGCAGCATCATGCTGTGGGGTTGCCTGTAAGCAGACAGCCCTGGAAGGCTTGTAAAGGTAGAGGATAAAAGGAATGCGTCAAAATACAGGAAAATCCTGAAGGACAATCTTATTCAGTTTGCAAGAGAACTACAACTTGAGGGAGGATTTATTTTCCAGCAAAACAATGAAATTAAGCATACAGCAAAAGCTACACAGAAATGTCTCAGCGACAACAAGGTAATTATTCTGGAGTGACTGAGTCAAATCCCAAACTTCAATCAAATGAATTTGTGCCTGGACCTTAGAAGGGTTTTTCATGCCCGATCCCTGTGCTACTGTACAAAGCTTAAGCAGTTTTACAAAGAAGAATGGAGTTAAATTGCAGTGTCCACATCTGCAAGCCTGATTGAGACTGATCTGCATCCTTTTTAAAGTCCTTGTAAAGTAAAATTCAAAATCTGTGTCTAAACACCTGATATGTTGGAATACCGATGTTGTTAATATGTTTTGATGCTGAAATCTATGTGTGACTGCATGTTTGATTTAAACTGTAAGAAATGTTTTCCCCCGGGGCGCAGGTGGCTGAGTGGTTAAGGCGCACCCCATGTATGCGGGCAGCCCAGGTTAGAATCTGGCCTTAGGCCCTTTACCGCATGTCTCTCCCCGCTCTCATTCCTGTTTTCGATTATATCCACTGTCTTCCTCTATCAAATAAAGGCACAAAAATGCCCAAAAAAAATCTAAAAAAAAAAAAAAAAAAAGAAATGTTTTCCCTTGCATGGCTAGGTTAAATTTTGGCAGTAAAAATGTAATGTCCTTGGACATAGGAGAGCCCTGAGTAAATTAATCCACCCTCTGATACTACAACTATATAACCTCTAAACAGATTTATTAAGTAAGATCTGTTGTAACTGTGCCGTCACTTAAAATTAACGGCCAGCTAAATGCTGTCATTGTGAGGTAAATTTGTCCAACCTACCACCCACAGTGCCCTACAGGTCACTGAAAATAAAATAATAGAGTGAGAAATCACATGAAACAGAAAGATTCAGTCCTAGACTTTTGTCTTTCTGCTCTGGCACAGAGCCAGGCCATTCGCCTCTGGCTGTATTGCACCGTAATGTCAGGGAGCGGGCTAATGGCCAGAGTGCTTGTGTGTGTGTCACTTGAACCTGGCAAAGCAGGAACAAGTATTTTTACCTGCTGAAGGTATGTTTTAATCAATATTTCACCAGTCTGTTGTCCTGGATGATTAAAAGAAGCTGGCTGCGGATTTGTCTCTCTCAAAGCAGCAGTGTTACTACCAGCTCTATGTGTGGCCGTACTCCAGATTAGGCCAAATTAATTTGGTTTAGATTTAGGAAATGAACACACTCAAATAAGCCCAAAAACACAATTTACAAAAGGCACTTAAGAGGAAGCAAACTGGCGGTAAGTAAATCCGAGACAGAGATAGAGACAGAGTTTGCGCTCAAACATAGAAATTTATTTTATCTTGAAATGAGCAACACATCAAAGGTACTTATAAAAGAATGAATAATTTATTCAAGCAATCTTTTCAAAATATACACAAGGTTAAAAATATTGCAGACTAAGGGCCTATAAAGCTCACCAGTGCCTGGGATGGAGGTGTAAGTCTACTTACCATACACACTGGTGCCTGGACACTGCACTCTGCCAAAGTGAGCAATCAGGGGAGAAGAGCCTTAGTAAGAGAGTCAACCAAGATCCAGTGGTCTGTCTGACTGAGCTCCAGGGATCCCGTGTGGAGATGGGACAAGGTTCGAGAAGGACAAACATCACTGTAGCCTTCCACCAATATGGGCAATATGGTAGAGTTGCTAAATGGAAGCCTCCCCTCAGTGCAAAACACATAACAGTGAAATTTTTCACAGCAGAGACCCAAGCAGAGTCAGTTTATCTTCCTGAATGAAAAATGTATTTGGGTTCACACCCAGAGTCAAGAGTTGTGTCTGTGAATGAACATTTCATGTAGGAATTCAGATTTTAAGTGAATTGGTCTCACACAAACACAAATCTTATCTTGGAAGATAAAAGTTACACATGTCCTCCCTGTTCTAGGGAGTAGCTTCATCCTTGAGAAACAGTGAAGAAGAGACAAAATAAAAGTTATAAAAAAAAAAAAACAGGGTTATTGTGGACAGTTCATTATGAGAAACGATAATTTTCCATTCCTGAACAAAATTAAGTTACAAACAAAAATCTCTAGTTCCTCATTCACATCCAGCTGTATGTGGCGGCTCACCAGGTTAGTCAGCCAAGCTTTATGCACAGCCTCTTCATTTCATGTGCCAGAAATGCTTTGGGACGCAAATTCTCTGGTGTGAATCGTGGGAGGTATGAACCGAGCACAGTTGTTTCTGTTTGCTCTGTACATTTGGTTCCTTGGGGAAATCTCACTGATTAAGTGCTACTATTCTGACGATATGTCAACTCACAGGGAGTGAAGATGGATTTATGTGCTTGGCAGCTCAGTAAACAGCATTGCTGACCAACATGTTCCCAACCTCATCCCAGTGCTGTCTGAAAAAAGAGGGTCAGAGGCCTTTC
This sequence comes from Cheilinus undulatus, assembly GCF_018320785.1. NCBI lineage: Eukaryota > Metazoa > Chordata > Actinopteri > Labriformes > Labridae > Cheilinus > Cheilinus undulatus. The sequence goes on along the minus strand of NC_054874.1, from coordinate 17,556,023 downwards.
TATTTTAGTGCTGCTGCCAGACTGTAAAACTCTAATGAATCATTTTAATTAAACCCATGAAGTGTGGCCTTTTTTTCTCTTTTAATTTCTCTTCCAAATAAATCTTCAGTGTAGCATCAGTGTGTGTATGCAAGAATCCTCTGTGACACCCATAGACCGATTCCTAAAATGCATATGTATGTTTCTTTATTTTTAGGATCGAGCCCCAGGCCAGACCACGCTGTGAGTCGCCATGGGGATAAAAGGGCCCTTTATTAAAGATGGCACACAAGGGTCCTTCATAAGGCCCACATGGGCACTTCATAACATCTGACATAAGCATTTGTGAGAGTGGTTACCAACGCTTGTGGTTTAATCACTGACGCTGCGTGGCTGATTGAGTCCAGTCTTATGGGGGGTTGGAGAGCTTGCTCTCACTTTCTCTCCTCCTCGTCTGCTCTCAGGAATTTAAAGAGAAAGAAAGAAAGACACAACAGAGACCCAGGAGAAGGAGAAAACCAAAATGTTGTGATGCTGGACCTAAACCACAAAAGCAGTTGGACGAAACCCACAAACTATAAAAGCTTCAGGGAGGCTAACTAATAAGTGTTTAACAGTGCATTAGTCTGTATCAGAGATGTTGGTTCACTTTATAAAGGTGTTTAACAAAGCAACTTTAAAAAGAATGGCATCTTTAGCCTTTCAGACTGCCATTTCTGATTTGCAAAAATATTTAGAGAGTTCCCCTTTCACACATGACCCTTACAGCAGGAGATTTTCTCACCGAGACAGGACACGATGCAAAAAGACCTGCTTGCATTTTTAAAACTTTGGTTTAGGTGGGACATTGAACATGCCAGTAAATATTAAACAGTATCAGAGGTGCCAATCATTAGTGTTTTTATCAATGTGTGTGAATGTGAAAGCAGAGCAGGGTGAAGACATTACCAAAGCCAATGCATTTTTAAAGCTATTTGCACACTTTTAATGGTTGAGGATTCCCAGCTTCAAGTGCGTATAAAAGATCTCAAGTCACATTATGCATCCTGTCCCATGCTCTCATAATCCAATCTTAAAGTGTAAAGTAGATTCAATTCTGTCATCAAAATCCAACAGCTTCTCAACCAACATCATCACCCAACCCATCTGACTGTACTACACAAGTGGTTAAAAATACTTTAAGTTTTAGGGAAGATCACAGTGTTGGGTAATGATATTTACATCTGAGATAAAGGGGATGTAAACAAGAGTCCCTGATGTCACCCAGCCATCCACTCAGACCATTTCCCTAAAAGAGTTTTTGTGGTGCTTTGACAACATCATGCTGCATCCACCTTCGCTTCTGACAGACAACAGTCATAATTCGCACACCTCCACAAGGTCCCTCTCCGAAATCTATAAATAGAGGTCATTTAAGGCATTTGTACAAACAACCAGGCCTGCCGCTTTTCTTGTGAGGACCAGCCTCCAAAATTAGCTGATGCCTTCCCTGACAGGAATGTTAGATAACCTGCTACCAGTTTTCAGGCCGTGCCTGAGTGTTTGTGTTTGTCTCCGTATGTGTGAACATTCCTTGCATGGCCAAGCATCGAAGTTGAGTGCATAGAGGGGGGTTAGTGGAGTGCTTGTAGACCAACTCGGTGAACCCTGGAAGGCTGGTTCATCCTTCATCATTACCTCGTGCTGAAAGATCACAGTGAGCAAGAGAGAGAGCGGTCTCTTTCAGTCTTTGTACAAACACAGAACACACTTTTATCCAGCTCTCAATCCTTTAAATCCTTCCTTATCCATCGCCTCTGAGCACCTTTTATTGAATCATGTAATACATCTGTTGTGTGTGTGTGTGTTGGTCAGATGTCAAGACAAGAAGCTTACTCGTTAATCATTTCTGAATATAAATTTATTTTGTGACCCAGATTGTAGCTCCCCTTTGTCTATAAGTTGTAACTAAGTTTAATTGCAGTATGAAAATATGAGTGACTAAAAGAAAAGCCCTATTTCAACTCAGCTGATGTAATGTAACGTATGAGGTCTGTATAAACATGCATTATTTTTGCCTGCTTGTTCTGGGGTTCAGTGAGAGTCTATGTGGTGAGGGATGGAGTACTGTTCATTACACTGACAGCAGGGAAGAAACTGTTCTTGTGGTGTGAGGTTTTGGTCCTGATGGCCTTAAGCCTCCTAGCAGAGGGCCTTAAAGGGATACTTCAACATTTTGGAAAATTTGCCCATTGCCATAATCCCTATAGTCTTACTAATAGGTTTGTTACCTTTAGTTGTCGGTGCAAGCTATTTTTAGATCAGCGCTGCTGATAGGAGCTGCCCTGCCAGTGCAATGGATTCTTATGGTATCCCAGCTTTCCCTCATCAAACTCATCAAATACACAATCCAACAACTCAAAAACGCTCTTGTGGACAAGTTGTGACCTGCACATTCACCACGCTATGAAATAATCATGGAGCATCATGAGACAGGGACGTTTTAAAGGTGAAAGTAAAGCCAGAACTACACTCCAGACATGGCTGCTGCACTGTGTCACTCCGCCCAGTGGTTCACTCAAGAAATAGTTCCAAGTATTTGCTTCATGTGTTGTCATTACATAATTATACGCTATTATTTCATAGCGTGGTGAATGTCCAAGTTACAACTTGTCCATGAGAGCGTTTTTGAGTTGTTGCATTGTGTATTTGATAAGTTTGATGAGGTAAAGCCGGAATACCGTAAGACACCATAGCGTTAGCAGCAGCGCCGATCTAAAAATAGCTTGCACCAACAACTAAAGGTAACGAACCTATTAGTAAGACTATAGGGATTATTGCAACGGGCAAATTCGCCAAAATGTTGAAGTATCCCTTTAAAAAGTCTATGTCCAGAGTGAGAGGGTTTGGCTGTAATTTTACCTGCAAGTCTCAGAATCATGGAGATGTACAGGTTATGCAGAGATGTAAGATTGCAGCCTGCTTCTGTCCCTCGCCATGGCCGCAGTGTACCAGACTGTGATGGATGATGTGAGGATGGACTTGACTATGGCAGTGTAGAGGTGCACCATCACTTCTCCAGCTGCCACAGGAAGTGCATCCTCTGCCGGACTCTTTTGATAAAGAAGCTGTTGTTGAGCTCCCACTTGAGGTTCTGGGCGATGAGGGCTCCCAGGAAGAGGAAAGAGTTCTCAGTGGAAACTGGGGAGTCACAGAGGGTTATGGGGGCAGGGTTTAGGGTGGCAAAGTTGACAACCATCTCCACTGTCTTTATAGCAATAAGTTTGAGATTGTCTTGACTGCACCAGGTCACAAGATGGTCCACTTCCCACTTACGAGCAGACTCGTCCCCTCTTGAGATGAGTTCAGTGAGGGTTAGGTTGTCCGTGAACTTGAGATGCTTGACGGACTGGAGACTGGAGTTGCAGCTGTTGGTATACAGGGAGAGAAGCGATGGAGAAAGAACATAGCCTCGAGGGGAGCTGGTGCTGATGGTCCTGCTGTCAGAGACATGTTTCCCCAGCTTCACCTGCTGCTCCCTATCGGACTGTTAGAATTTGATACTCTGAGTTAAAACAACTCAAGATACTACATTATACATTCAAGAAAACCTGGTTTGTTTTGTACAAGGGAGATATTGTCAACTATCATTGAACACTTGTGACGATGTCCTTGCAATAAGACAAAGATGAGGCAAGGATGGGGCAAAGAGATTAGAGAATACACCCTATACATACAAGACCAGATCTCCATCCTTTATAGTAGTCAAGCCCCTGCCACAAGCAGGAAATAGCCAAACTAATGGATAACTTCACCTATGGTGCAATAGTTTTTAACATAAAAAACAACAATAAATGACCAGAAACATGAGAAAAAGAAGCCCAGCAACATTTAAATACATCTAAACAAATATAAATACATAAAAAAAACTCACTGGAACACTTAAGGCCAATAAACTCAGAATAGAGTAAAATGATATGTTGATCTTTGTCCGAACCCTCACCTATGGCCATGAACTCTGGGTAATGACCGAAAGAACAAGATCACATGTTCAGGTTATCAAAATGAGATTCCTCAGGAGGGTGGCTGGGCTCATCCTTAGAGATAGGTTGAGGAGCTCGGACATCTTGGAGGACCTTGAAGAAAAGCCGCTGCTCCTTTGCGTCAAAAGGAGCCAGTTGAGTTGGTTCAAGCATCTGTGTTGAGATTTGATGTGCTAAATTTAGGTTATTCTTAAAATATTGATAATCTATGAATAGCAATAAACAAAATGATTAATCATGGTTAATGATTAACAGGGCACCACCCTGAAATCAGGAAACAACAATCAAAAAGGAGCATAAATTGATCTCTGAATGAAAATATTTAAATACCAATATTATTTATATGGAATAAATATTGGTGAGATTGTACACTGGCCCTTGCTGTCAGCAGTTATTAAAATGTACATGCACAATAACCTGACAACTTCTTTTTACATTGATCATAATATTTATTAAACAAAGCACCATCAGTTGTTATAAATGACACTAAGTCTAACAAATTACTCTTAAAAAACTAAACTACAAAAGAACAACTATTTACAAAGAAAAACAGTAGTGAGTGTGTGTTACTGGGATGTTTGTGTTGGTGAAAGCAGTTGACCGATTATGAGCAAACACAGCAGGGTAAACCAACAATAGGCAGGACAATAAAACAAAGCCTTTCAACAAATGCACATCGAAACATGTCCTACAGCTATTCCTGCCTACACAAAGCTTCTATTTTGAGATCATGGGGTGTAATTAGAGTCCAATGATCACCTGGATCCAGGTGTGGGCATTTGTTGCTTTTTTTGGGTGCTTCTCCAGCAACTCCAACAAAAAGTATGGCAACAGGGATCAACTTTCTGACAAGAGCAGGGCTGCCATCATCTCCAGCTCCTGATGCCATATGTGGATGTGTCCTCGGGCAAGACCTGAACCCAAATTGATCCCACTGCTGAGTCAGTGGTGTATACATGCAAACAGGATTAGTTAATACTGTTGGGAATCCGCCCAGAAGGCACTGCAGAGGCCTGTTTCTGAAGTTTTGCAAGGGAACTGCTCAAACAAAGAATTATGAAAACTGAGACTCATCATCCCAGAATCCTCTGCAGCACCTACAGAGAAGACACATTGCCCTCTCTGGTAGGAGGAGACCTGAAGACACTGAGGCCCCTGCAACCCCTCCTCATGGGCCACACTACCACCTGCACAGAACCAGACCAGCTGCCTTCCACTGTTACTCTGTTTTTCCCAGCTTTAGCTTAAGTTTTAGCGCAGTCAGCAATTACAATACACAAGTTATTTCCTTCCTCCAGCATCATGTGGACAGGAATGCTTCAGAAAGCCCATGGGTTTCCAAAGGCCACACAACTCTTCTCCCACCTCAGAAGGACAATACAGACCCTGCTCTCATTCTAAAGCTGAATCTTGCTGCCACAAAACCTTTCACTTGCTGGAACCGTGGAATAGAAGAGAAGAGAAGTCATCTGTGATTACTGTGCACACAAAAATCACAAAGAACTAATAGTTTGCCGGGTTCAGAAGGGTAATGTACAATCTCACACAATATTTATTTAAATACAGGTATCTATTTAAAAAATAATTTCAGTATTATTTAAATCTTAATTAAGAGACAGATTTTTGCTTCTTTTGTGGTTGTTATTCCTGTCTTCAGGATGGTGCCCCGTTATTTATCAATCTTGATTAATAATTTTATTTATTTGTAGTAATTATTATAGTGATTATTATCAATATTTTAACAATAATCTAAATCTAGTGTTACAACCCCAACAATATTGATGGGCTCTCTAAATAAAATCCTTTGTTGGTTGGTAAGTAAGAACAGCGGTTAAAAGGCGCCCTGAGTTGTCGGACGACTCGAAAGAGTAATACAAGCTCAGGTCCATTTACCATATGTTTGAGTATGTAGTTTTGTTCACAACAACGATAAACAACAGCGCAGCAAAACTAACCTTCTCCTACAAGTGACCTCATGGACATGCTCTATCCTGTAAACCATGTTTAACAAAAAATGTATTGTGTGTTTTGGTTTTATAGTTACAGCAGAACAACGTCCCATTTCCTAATGCAGAGGCAGCAGAGCTTATGACCTCTATTACAGCCAGTCAGAGAAGCTCTGACTGTTTCTGCCTCACCTCTATAGAGCTGTCCTGTCATCATCCCTTCATAAAGTCTTTAGCAGTAGCTCTTAACTGGTCTAGCCTCAGTCAGCACCAATCACACTCTACTTAATGGGTTCTTTGCATGTGACGTCATGAGGCAGCAGAGAACTCCTCTTGGGGGGCAAGTAGGGATTTCTGCATAGCCAAATGCAACCAAAAGGTCATGTTTTGGGCTGTTTATGACTATGTCAAGAGTTGAAGAGCAAAAATAGAAACATTCTTCATTCTTAAGCTACTTTTGTGTCCCAAAAGTAAGGAAATATTCTGGCAAAACATTTTTGAAAAAAGTTTTACAGCAGCAGGTAGGAATTTTAAAAAGCCTCCATCCAAACAACACTCATGTATGATCAGTTTCTGTAAAGCCCGGTTTGGTTCAGTTCAGTTTTAGCACATTGAACTCCGATCTTTGCCACGTTTCCTCAGCTGATGTCTGTGCCATCAACGTCCAGCCTTGCCCATTGTGACGGGAAATCTGTCTCTTTATAGAGACCCAGATCACTCGGCTGAGCTCAATAAAGCTGGTGGTTTGGCTCCTAATCTGCTTTTTATTTGGTCGCAGTTTGGCTTTTTAAATGTGGGTCAAAAAGCAACAAAGACTGGAGGAAGCGAAATTGGCACTCAAACGGGAGCTAACTACCATGATTCACGAAAAAGATTTGTTTTGTAGCACAGACTCGTTTGAGAATGGCTCATCACTGGGTCACTTCCCGCACATGTTTGTTATGTTGGCAGTGTATCACTGCTTCACTTATGTGACAAAAAAGGGATTTTTATGTGTTGAAAGGGCTCGGCTAGCCTCTTAGCTCAGTACAAGACTCCAGACTCGTGTCCATTCATCTGGCTACCTGATGCTAGGTCTGCAGGACTGAGTAATTCGTGATATTGACCACCTCCACGCCAGGTAAATCTGAAAAACTGTGGTAGAAATCTCTTTTTTGATCCTTTTAGGGCTGTTAAGTACAAACTTTCCTCCATTCCCATTCATTCCTAATGGCCGTCCCACACTTCCTGACCCCAATGGACATTCCAGATCACATGACTTTAGCGTCTTTTTTCTTAGCAAACATTCACAACACATTTAATACAGCTCAGCAACCCACCATATGTGAATTGCTGGTATTTGAAATATAGTGCAATGAAAAGGGCTGTCTGATGCTTCAGAGCCTTGCATTCTTGGCCTCACTTTGGCTGACCTCTACAAACAGGGACTATGCTGACCTCTATCAAATACACTCTGCATTAAAGACCCCCCATACAACCCCATTTAAAAACAACTGAACAATTACTTAAGGCGGAATACCTCAGACGTTTGTGTATCAGTCCGACGACTACTGTGACTCTGTTTGCATATAAAGCAACCACAAATAGCATCTCAACCCGAATGTTGAGAGCTCTGGTGTAAACATCTGAAGCTCAGCTCTTGTGAAAGAATTGTTGAAATAAACTGGACTCCCTCAGTGCTTGATGTATTGTTGATGTCTTCCTACATTGTGAACCTCTTGTTTGGCTCAGAACCCTCTATCAAGGGAGACCACATGCATGAGCGAGACATTTTTAAGGTCCAGGGAGCCTCATCTCAGCGAGGTGCAGCTTAGTTTTCATGACATTGCGATGGTGGGCGCCACTCATCTTCATGGCTGCGGATTCCAACCCCCAATCTGATGATTACGCTGTCTTGGCCATCCCAGCGTGTGTAGTCATACCTGTGGGTTGGATGGGAGCTGCAGACAGCTAGTGAATTGAAGTTGAGCGTTTATGGTGTGAGAAGCAGCCCCCAGGGTCTGACCGTGGTCTTAGTGGAGTCTGTCACGGTAGGTTTGGTGAGAGAGGCAGACAATGGCTCCTCTGGTGCCTCTGTGGTTGTGGACTTCTGTGGTTGGAGCTGATCTAGGCTGCGGTATCACATGATTTGAGTTAGCTTAAACCTACATGTCTGCGGGCTAATGCTTCTGGTTATCAGCTAGCCAGTTGTTATGTGTTGTGGGTTCGATTTAGCTGCTAAACCAAGGCCAGGCTTCTTTGTGAGAGCATGAAGCCGCTGTGTGGGCTCTTTGCTGGTTGAATGTGCGCCGTTGGTTTGGGTTAGAGGGAGTTGGCCTGGGGAGCTGAGGGTGTAGCAGACATGCACAGTGGTGGGAACTATGTGGTAATTATTGTGTTCAGGACTGCCATCTGTCAACTCTCCCCTTCTAGATATTTACTGGACCCACATTCCTACTGCTGGATGGGATGCACTTTGTACTGTGTGTGTGTGTATTAATGCATACATGCAGTACACAAAGTGGCGCATATGGTGTGTGTACCAGATCCTGCGCCTAGGGCCATCTTCCATTATAATGCCTTATTGTCCAACTCTTCTCCCTCCCTCTCTTCCTCTCCCTTTCTTATTTTCTCATGGTTTACATCTCCTCAGCATATTCAGTTTGTCTTTTTGAGTTATTTACATTCTCCCAGGATGCAGTTATTTATTGAATATACAAATATAACTCACTCTGTTTATGTGTTGTGTGTATGTTAGATTCCAATGTCTCTTTGTAATGATGTGCAAAGCATTAGCTGCATTAGATGAGTGTGTTTGTGGACACAGGGCGGGTGAATGCTTTCCATTAGAAAAAAAATCCTTTTTGCATTTTTGGTTTGCATAGCTTCTTGCAGCCTTTCCAAGAAAAACAAATCAGTAAATCTGCTCCACTGTCCTCAATGATGGTTTCAAGTGTACCTGTCATGGTGCGATCTGGGTTAACCTCTACAATTTGAGAACAGCTCTTGGCATCGCCAATGGAAATCTGCAGAGGGCTTATACATGGGAATTTGATTTCTGTCTCTGCTCTAGTTGGTAAAAATCGATGGGAAGTTTGGGTTTGAACTGATCTGACTCTGCAAGAGTTATGAAAAAAGGAAGACAGATGAATAATGATTCATTTCTCTGTCTGGCTCTATCTCCCTCAGTCTGATAAAAAGGAACAGTGGTTTTAGTCTCAGGATGGAGTAGATTTAGTGGCATTGCCTGTGGAGTGAGCGCTGATTTGAAGGATTATTATATTTCATTTTTGAAGCAACAATATAATTTCATAAGTATTAGGATAAAAAGGGAGGGCAGACAGGGACAGGCTGAAGGTGAGCTTCTCTCTTTAGATTCTTCAGATTAGGGATGCTTATGATTAGACAACTGAACTAAACCTAGCATTAAATGTAAGGAAATTGGTGTTTGGACAATTATTTCTTTGATTAACGATGCTTCTTTGCAATAAATCTGATACGGTTGAAAAGCCTGTTAATTCCCCTTTTAAATGGTGCCACATTTGTAAGGAACATGCATTTGTGGGATGAGCAGCAGAGCTGAGTACATGGGCTGCACCAATGAAAAATGTGCCAAATCTTCTCTGCCAATGCCAAACAGCTTATTTTTCTGTTGATATAGCCTGATTGGCTCACCGTGTGAGCAAGGGCTCTGCTACAATGGTCTGCAACAAAAATCAGCATGCCACATTTGACAGATTTTGGTTCTGTCTGAGTTTGTTGCCAACAGTACCAGGTTGCTAGTCTGAAAGTCTCAGCTGCTGTTCCTCAACTCATTCTTTAAACGAGGCAGACATGAGAAACTGCGATCACAGCTCACTGATGTGACAGGAAGGGTCAGAGATATGGATAGGAGTTTGAATAAGTCAATAAATGCATCCAAAGGTTTTTGCCTTGTCAAACCAAACTTCTTCCCTTGAGTGGGATTAATACAGCTGCACTCAGGATGACAAATGTTTTCCCTGTGTAATAGTCAATCAGTCACCAACGTCGACATCATATCTCGCTTTGGTGAGCGACTCAGTTCAATCTCCTGTCTGATTTAATCCCTCATTATTACAATCTATAATGCCAAACTAATAACTAATTTTACTTACATACAATTTAATTTTATGTCAACAAGAAGTGAAATTGTGGTATTTATCACTTAAGTTTAAACAGGACATCATTTATAAATCCTGTGGCATATTTAACTACAGGTCTTGTCAAATGGTATAAATGCGATAAACGATAAAACAATAAAAATAATATTCCATAATTGAACATTTAATCCTAATCTGGACACAGGCTGTCCTATGACATGAGAGGTCGGCATGTTTAGTCTTGATGCAGTGCTAAAATACGCACAGAGATGCCCCAGTTCATGACGCGTGCAGTGATGTCAGGGGGATTCAGATAGAGTGGACCTGCAGAAGAACAACTGTAGGGCTCATACCTGTGTTTAAAGTCAAGTTTTCACTCAGCAGGTGAGGGTTTGCAGCTCCATAAACAGTAATGTAAGTTTTAAAGTGTGTGGAAAATTTAGCACATCAAATCTCAACAAGAGTTTTAAAGTGATTTTTTCAGTGTGATAGACCCCACACATGGTGACAAATAATCACAGACTTTACTGATTTTGGTGTGTTTTACGGGGTGTGGAAGGAGAGGATCAACTCAGCACACCACACACTAACAGATTCTGTTCACCGACTACTATTGTCTTTGCCTGGTCTCGTCTCTTAAAAAGTCAGATCTCGTACAGTCAGACGTGACTACTGAAAAAGCTACTATGTTAGCTGTTAGCTACATGCTTTATTGTGTTTACCACTTTGGTCCAGCTCCCTCTCTCGTCACTTGCAACAAATTGCAACAAGTTGCTTGTCCATTTCTGACTTCCATCCAACTTTACGCTTCCTGTTTTTTATCCTTGCTGTGGCTGGGTTTTCATTTTACATCCACCTTCAGTCAGCTTACTTCCTGATTGGCTACTGCTCAAGTCTGCTCGTCAGGATTTTGGTCGTAAATACTCAACATAATTAACTTTTAAGATCTACAATCAGAGCACTTGTCACATCCCCCGGTTGAGTTACTTAAGTTTTTTATTTTTCCCTCATGTTTTCCAGTCTTGTCATGTCCTGTTTTATTTTGTATACTTACCTTCTGTCTCTTTTGTGTCTCACTCCTTCCTGCCCTTCTCTAGCTGTTCCCCGCGTCTGAAATCACCTCATGTGTTTCACCTGCGTTGATTGTCTGAGTAGCTACACCTGGTGATCCTTGTCTGGTTGTCCTCCCTCTCCTTCTGTACGTAAACCACTCACTCCCTTCCCTCTGTGCGAGATCATCTTGTTCTACTTTCAGTGTGCATTACTTTCAAGCCTTATTATTCCGATATACCCTCTGTGTTTTGACCCAGTGTATGACCTTAGTTTTCCAAATTTTGCCTGCCTTTGTACATTTGCCTGAGATATTTGACCTCCTGTGTACCGAACTTTGCCTCCATTAAATGGATTTTGAACTTTAACCTGTGTCCTGTGTTAGAATGTGGATCCTTTGTCTGGCATTTCGTGACAGCACTTTTGGCTAAGTAGAGAGAGGGAAATGTCACCAGCACAGGAAATTTGGCATGATAATCTTAAGAGCTGGCCAATAATCTGGCCTTTTCTGGCTTTGACAGGATGATTCAGCCTGGCAAATGGCATGGTTAGCATGTAGCGTGAGCCATGTAAATTTGACCTATTCAGGTCAAACAAACACCTTTTCTCTTTACAAATTTGTATCTATTCATTATTTTTTTGAGCTGTCATTTTTTTGTCTAACAACCACATTGCAAACATTACAGACTAAGCAACATTTCATTATTAAAATAGAGGATAAGGTCAGCGGTCTACCCTGGGAATAAATATAGACCTCTTTTGGAAGCAGTTGCACAATTTAGCTTTGTAATGCTAAGATACCTATGATAGCCATGTAAGAAATACTTACTATATAAGCAAATGTAGCTAAGTTAGCTTTAGCAACCTGAGCTTTAGTAAATATATCTAAGGCAAATATAGCTACGTAGATAATGTATAATATATGTAGTTTACGTAGCCGGTTTGTAAGCTTAGCTTTAACTACGTAGCTATGTTTTCTATTTGTCGAACACTGCTAATGGAGCTACATGATTGCTGTGTCAGAATGTTTTCATGGAGAACAGGAATTTTTTCCTGTAAGCAGACTGTTTACTCAGCGTTATAAAACATTCTGTATATAGGTTCTGTCAGTCAGGTTTTTAACTTTCAACTTTTGGTATCCTAACCCTTACCCTAACCCTAAATGGAAATTAAATCTGATTATTTTTTGGAAAGTTTTAGCATGTTTATTGGTTCTGAGATAAAAAGCATCTTATGCTGGCCTTACACTAGAGGACTTTGATAATACTTTTAAAAGACTTTAAAAAGACCAACATCTAACATCATAGTGTGACATCCAGCCACTGCCAGCCATTGAATGATCAGAGAGTATCGTCTTAAAGGTACAGTGTGTAGAATTTGGCAGCATTTCACCAAACGGAAACGGTGTAAATGGGATATAATGTTTATATATTTATGTGAAGTATGTTAAAATAAGTGTCCAATCATCCCCTTAAAACTTTCATTTTCTTTTTACAACATTAGAAAAAAGCTTTTGAAATTTACATTACTGCGGGTCGCACTCACGGAGGCTGACATAATGAACCACCATGTTGTCTACGGCAACGTTTTGGGGACAGAAAGAGCGAAATGCGACTTTTAAATGCGAACCTGCACGCCGGTCCTGAAATCTACCTGGAAGGCAAGCGGAGCTTACAACTGACCTATAATCTATAGAAATAATGGTTACAAAAATGAATGAATAAACCCTCACCTCGTCACTGCTGTAAATGATGTCTGGCTCACAATCCTTATTGGTTTTCACAGGTTCTCGTCGCTTAGTGATGTGATGTTTTGGTAACATTCTAAAATCTTCACTGTCATGGCAGATTCGCACAGCCGCGCTAAGGACCCTGCCTACGTTGGGGGAGCATATCAAAGTATATAGTATAATGGAAAACGAAATGCCTGGTGTTAAAACTAAGTAGAGTTAATCCAAATGTAAGCCAGTATCACATATGAAAATGTATTGATATACCCATGCATAGCTGCTTTGGTCTCCATGTTTCTTGTAGCTCTATACAGGCTTACCTAACACGCTGAGATGTGATGAGGTCAGAAGAATGACTTCTGTCAAAGAGCTGCTCTTGGCATGGAGCCACCAGGTTGGTCAGTAAACGCAGCACAGCTCCCTTGTAGTGTGTTTGATGTTTGAAGTATATACGGCAGATGAGGCCCAGGCAGTGGTCTTGGCTGTCATGGTGGGACCCTTGAAGGAGTCTGTGTTGTTATAGGAATGGTCCCAAGCCACGGCATTAGCTCTTATTCCCCACAGCCACTCATGACACACCAGCAGGCTTCAGATGTGGCTTTTCCACACACATGAGTAGAGTGGGTCGGACTAATATTTTATAGAACTGTAAAAACAGGACCATAAAGAGAGGCTTCACTGAGTCACACACGGGGGTCCAGTCCTGTGAACCAACAGCTCAAAGAGGCAATGATTTCTCTGTGGCTGTAAAAATTCTGTCATCGTGATGTTTAACCTCCACCTGTAAAATGAGGTGATTCTATAACAGACCTGGCAGAGGCGGTCGCACATCCCTAGCGTTGAGTGTTGAAGTATTTTCTGGAGCACAGTGTTGGGGTGACTTTACCGAAATCTCTGCTTTTTCTTGACGGTCCCTGTTTCTCATGGCAATAAATGTAATTTGTTGGCCTCATGCTGTCATGCTGGCTCTGCTCTCAAAATCACACTTTGCTCAATCAAAAATTCCACTGAAATTAACTTCTGCGAAAGACTATATAGTGAAGACTTCCCAGAATACATTGTTCCTAGAAAACAGGGTGCTAAATCTCAGGAATGCATCTGAAACCAAAATGTGGGCCAAATGGTTTCCACGAAAGCCAAAGTTGGACGCAGAATAACACTGAGGCCATTTGGACCATCAGTAGAAAGCATGAAAGAGGTGGGGATGGGATCATGAGGTGCTTGATATCTCATAAAGATCGCTCTGATTTAGAGCACTGGGATGATTGATGCAGTGAGCGAGCATTCTCCACTCATCAACCTTAAAAGACTTGTTGCTGGGCACAGAGGGCAGCATTGTTTTCGGAGTCAAACCCGAGCACAAATGCACACAAACACTGCTGCTAGAAGCCGGCGTTAGTGCCACCACACATGAATGGAGATAAATACGGTGAGTGCCTGAGGTTTCCAACGTGGCTGTGTTATATGAGTAAATGATTAATCCGCATAGTTGGACCCTGTCTCCTGTCCACAGCGGCATACTCCAAGGCCACACAGCTGGTACCAATTTGCATGCCACCGCCACATCAGGATCCAACTGCATGTGTAGGAATCAGGGCTTATCGCTGCAGTAATTCAGTCCTTCCTCTCATGCTGAGGCTATTCTTGGCTTTTCTGCCTTTTTATTTTTAGTCACGGCTGCTTCTCTAGGCCATTGAAGTGGTCTTGATGTAGTGTGTCAGCTCAAAGCAACAACCCCGTGGTCAAAGCAACAAACCCTTGGTCCCAAACTGTCATGAATCACCTTTGTGATGCACAACATCTCAGATCAACACACAAGAGTGTTGCGTGTCTTTGTTCCCCCTAAAAGCTGCAGATGTTACCAGTGAGCTGGATGTAATGGAAGCAAGAATCTGCATTTTCTGCTTTTTTCGTGTGACTGTTCATGTGGGGTGATTGTTCATGAGAAAGCATGTGTGCATGTTTGACTTTCTGTCCCTGAGTGCATCAGGTTTAAACGCTATCTTGCACAGAAGAATCTGGGCCCCATTAAGGCTTTGGCAAATGAAAACAAGTAAAAATAGACTGGGCAGTCTGATAAATCTTAATTTGAGCGTGTATTATTTCAAGACATCAAAGTGGTCACTCAAAGGACATGTGCTGTCCTTCAGCAGACCTCATGGTGACCTCACAGGAGGATAAATGGCCCCCAGGCTCTTCATTTGTTGACCTCATTCACCGCTGGGCCGGTGATGAACTCCTCTCGCTGTCCTCTGTGTCTTGGCTGGTTCCCGGGTTCCTGGGTGGACCGAGAGCTACGGGGAACATGGAGTGCATCCCAGATTAACATAATGGAGTTAATTGATAAACTAAGGTTCAGTCAGGGGACAGTCCTTGAATGCACTCACTACTTTTTGCTGGTTACACAGTGTGATACAAGATTACCTCACTTAAACCAATCAGAGCTCACTGGTCACATCAGGCAATGACAGCCCACTATCTCAGTTTTCAAAATCAGCTTTTTGGGTCATAAATTTGATTATTTCAGGCACATTTAATGCCTCTAATCTATTAGTATACAGTATATTAATATTTATCATAACACATTTTGGGTGCTGAGCATGTGTGCTGAGCTAATTCTAAACAATTTAACGATCAATAAGCAGAATAATTTAAATATGGGTGGGCTACAAGAATTTTTAATTGGGCAACCAACTAGCCAAGATGTTAGAGCACTGGACAAGTGTTTCACAACAGTATCAAGTTTATTAAATCACAGTGAGTCCTCTAGGAAATTAAGAATATCCAACACTGAATTCCTTGAATTATGGAGAATATTTTTGCAACAATTTGTGAGGGAAGATGATTAAAACTGTATAATGTTGGCTAGAAAAACAAAGCTTGGATAAGGACATGTCTGTGCCTGCTAAAGTTGAGGTGAGCAAGACTTATTAGACTTTTAAAGGCCTATTCAAATGTGTGAATTGAGGCTATTTTAGACTTTTAAAGGATCTGCAGGAACCCTGATAAATGCTGCCACAAGGCTATTTATCTCAACTTTTGTAAATACGTGCTGTTGTTGAAAATTGGCCCTTGGTTGCTTGATAGGCGTCGGCGTTATGCAGTGACAAACGTGGACAGTGGTCACTACAAAACTTGAAACAGATCAAAAGTAATGATAAATAAATATTACTGAAAATTAACTAATGAAAACAAGACCTTGCTTTTGAATCATGGTGCAACAGAACTACTAAAAAAAAAAAAAAACAAGTGCATGAAACTGGCCTGTATGAAAATAATGGTACCCTTAATTTAATATTGTGTTGCACAACCTTTTGAGGCAATAACTGCAATCAATCCATTTCTGGATCTCTCAATGAGACTTTTGCACCTGTCCGCAAGTATTTTGGATGGATGGTGCATTCTGACACTGATGCACCTTGACCTTGGAGTCCACCTTTAAAGACCCTGCAAAGTGAAATCCAAAATTTTTGTCCTAACACATTATGTTGGAATATGGTTGCTGTAAACATGTGAAAACACTGAGATCTGCATGTGACTGAATTTTGGATTGAGACCTTTTCACTTCTTTCCTGGCTTGGTTTAATTTGGGCGGAGCCAATATGTGGGCTCATGATGTCACGAGCCCACAGTGGGAATGACCCCGCCCCTCTAACACTACAATATAAAATCACAGAGCAGTTCATCTCAGTACAGTCTGTTGTTAGCTGATGTCACTGCATTTATTGAAAGTTAACAGTCAGATAATTGCTGCGTTTTTGTTCACTGTGAGGTAAATTTGTCAAATCTATCAGCTACCGTGGTCTATGGATCATTTAAACTATAATAACAGAACAACCTAGACATCTCTCTCCCCAGCGACATCTTCCTGCTCTTCCTGTTCCCAGTCCAGATGAGATATATATAATCCCTCCAGTAAGTCCAGAGTCTACCCTGAGGTCCCCAGGTGGACACGAGCAGAAGACCTCCACAGGGAGGCATCCTCATCAGATGCCCAAACAACCTCGACTGGCCCCTTTTGACATGAAGGGGCAGCAAGGAGCTTCATCGCGATGTCTGAGCTTCTCAATAGCTTATTTCTAAGGCTGAGCCCAGCAACCCTCCTGGGGAATGTCATTTCTCTGATGAACAGTCAGAGACCAATTTACAACCACCTGCCAATTAAACTTACCTCTATCTTACTCTAGCTCTGGAGAGAAAAGGTGGTAAAAGAAAAAAATGAAGAGAAAGACAGAGATGACAAGAAAAGGACAGAAAAGTTAAAGTAATCTACATTTTTTTATACAGATGTCCCTGACTCTGAAGAAGGGAATACATGAGAAATGAGAGGGTAACATGAGGTTAAAGTTGAATTCACTGCTTCTTAGTGGTTGATCTGTGTCACCTCATTAAAATCTCTCCACAGGAAGAACCTTGTCCCCAGCTTAAGGAGTCGCTATAAATCCTTTAAAGGTTTGATATCATCTTAAAATTAGCTTAATAATGTATCAGTATGTATGTGTGTGTGCTTTTCCAGTGAGTGAAAGAGTGCCCATCTGAAAGAGGAGGGAGAGAAAAAGAATAAAAGCACTGAGAAACAGAGAGAAACTAAGCAGCTGCTGTTGTGGCAGATAAGCTGCCTCCAGCTATTCAGGGATTTGCCAAGATACCATTTTTATTACCGAGTTTGTGTTTACTACATCTGAGAAAAAAAAATATTGGAGGAATATTGAATCTAAAAGTAGGGGTAGCTGAAAAAACTCACAGTGTTTAAAGAGATTCTGTGATAATTCCTTTCAAGCTCTAATTGTCAAATGAGGCTTTTATAAGTATTGTAATGGACATATTATTGCTTTTTTTACAGCAGAGTTAGATTAGATGATCAGAACTTATTGCTCTTTAATTAATATGCAGGTGGCACCAGGAGGTAATCATGGTTTGAACCAGCAGGCAGTTATGCAGTGACTGTGTCTGAAATCACACACTCATTTATTACAGCAGAGGGAGTTCTCCAGAAAACTTTAGCCAGCTCACTGACACATTAATACTGCTGAAAGCTCAAAGTTTTCTCAGGTTGATACAGCTCACAGCAGAAATAAATCTACAAGATAACTGGCTCCATTTCGGGCTTGATTCCCACTTTCCAACCAAAGTCAACAAAGGCCTGATAACACAGCCATGGAGATGATAGAAAACGCAAAGCACGAAGTTAAGCCTGGCATACACTGTGTGATTTCAAGCCGACGCTGTAACTGTCGGGGCGGAATATCAGCTCATGCTGTGTGACTGAATCGCATACGAAGCAAGACCATTGCGTATGATTTATGTGCTCACGCAGAGGTCCACTGTTTGGAATATTTCCTTCTCGTTTATTTCCTTTATCATAGCAGGAATGTGGGGGGCATTAAAAAGTAATTCCTGCTGTTGTCATGGTGACTTAATATGCTGTCTTACAGTTTACAAAAGAAAAAAATACACCAAAGTTGAGGAATATCCTCAAGGTTCTGCTCTCACTGTGGGAGTGTCTGGAGTCGTACAACCAAAATATCAAACGTGTCAGAAATCCATCCATCAGTCAGGAGCAGCTTGTTAGGCAGTAGTGGGGTCGTGGCCGGCCGTCATATCCCCCTGTACACAACATGATAGACAACGCAAGTCGGTGTCGCTTCCAAGTTAGTCGAGTGACTCAAATTCGTGTCTGAATTGGATGAATTTCAAACAGTGTATGCCCGGCTTTTGATGGACATCAGAAATAGAAGACCAATTTGCTGCCTTTCCTGTGCCTAGAAGGAAAGTCTGAGGTAGATAGAGAAGCAGCAAAAACCCAGAGCAAACCAGGCATCAATGACAACAGAATAACACTGATTAAGTCAGAAGCATGTTAAAGAAGCATAAAGGAGGAGCTGGGGTGGCGGAGGGTCACAAAAAGCAACTTGTGAAGGGAGCAGCAAAATGTAGCCAGGCTAGACAAGTTTAAATATGACAGCCTGAGTAGAATTAGCCAGTAGCATGCTTGCTCGAGATCGAGATATATGGCAGCGCTTGACTACATGGCCTGCCTGAACTAACACTATACGCTTGATTTGCAGAGTCAATTCAGATAAAATCCTGATGTAGACTAAACAACTGGTCCAGTACTGGTTGAAAAGGTACTCACAGGTTGTTAAAAAACTATGTGTGTTTTGGCACATGACTCGGAACAGCCTTGTTCTTATATGTATGCTGTGCAGCACTTTGTTGCCTGTATCAAAAAGTGCTGTACAGATTTATTATTGTTATTTTTATTATTATCATTAAACTGACAGGTGGGTCACTAGGTACTGTAGATTCAGTCACACAATCAGAAGGTCTAGGGTTCAACTCCCAGCTCCTACAGTCCTTAGGCAAGACATATAACCCTAATTTGCTAATGGCAGCCTTAAACATCAGTGTGTGAATGTGGTATCCATTTACTTTTTCACTTTTTACTAAATGAGTAAATATATTTCTCAAGCTTTATAACTTTTTTTATTTTGTTGTAAACATAATCATAACCACAAAATGAAAACATCTTTTAGTAAATATGCCTCTCAGAATGCAGTTGTAGAAAGTTTTGCTTGTCCATGTGTGTATGTTGGTACCAGCCTGCATCTCAGAATGGGCTGTCCCATCAGTCAGCAAATCATCTTTACACAACCTTAAACAAACATGGACTAAATTAAAACCTAATTTGGGTCTTAAATCATCACACCTGTGTGTGACAGCCTTGGACCTCTTGCAGTATTGTGTATGTGTGTGTGAGTGTTTGAAGGTATACATGCTGCCAACACTTCAGTTTGAATGCCTTTGGCCAAGCAAAACACTGGCATGAATGCAAAATGGCCATAGCGAGCGCCTAGCAGGGGCATCCAAAAACAGAACGGCAAGCTGAGGCAGCACAAATCAAGTCTTCAAAGAGAAAAAAAAGAAAACAAACTCACTAAGAAAGACACTCTCACCTCTGCCCTACAATCGACGCTGCCACAACACGCTGGAATGACCGATTAACACCCAGTCTGCAAGCTTACAAAACACCAGTGCATTCAAAATATGACCTGAGCAATATGTGATATCTTGCGTCTTCATTTTCATGCACGTATGTAGTCTAATTTTTCTCATAAAAACATGCATTGATGGGAGTGTCTCCTAATGCCAGCAAATGTAAATTAGAAGAAGCAGAGACCGCTGACTTGGCTTGTTGTTGAGCCCTGGCACAGACTGCATCATATCGCAGACACTCAGAGTTATTCAAGTTGAGGCTCTGAAATCCTTCCTATATGTTATAATGACATTTGTGCATTTTTCCTGGTTGCCCTATAACCATTTAACAGTTTTGTGGGAAAAAGAAGCACTCATAGATATTATTTGTCAAATCCAGTTTTTCCACCATTCATCACAGCAGTGGTAATTGTGAAGGGTACAGACTCTGGAACATTCCATTGAGAGAGGAATGATGGGGGTGGACGGATTCAGTATCTCTCCTGTGCTGGACAGATCCTTTGGACCGTCCTCCATTAAGGCATGTGTTCTGATGAGTGATTCAGTGTGTCTATATTGGGCAGGAACTCGAAACAGTGACATGAAAACGCAGTTGGCAGCAGCTTCACAAATCCCACATCAGGCCCTGGGAAACCATAATCACCCCTTTCATTTTTCAGCCTTGTTTATTTCAGAGGCTGGGGTTACAATTAAGACCATTTGCCTTGCAATTACTGTGTTAAAAATAATAAAACAATTTCGGCCTACCTAAAATACCTGCATTTTGTGTAATGATTCAGGGCGTGCAAATTGAAATTGCAATGTTTGGACATTGTCAGGGAGTTGTGTAAAGCTGCTAGAGTGATAGAACTATGTTTATCTGGATGTTTGTCTGCCTTTGGATTGCTAGCACTTTGTCAGAATGCAGCCAAACCCTGGTCACAATTTCTGCCTGACCTTCACAGGATAATTTTAGCTGTGTGGATCTATAATGTCATGATTTACTGCAAGGATTAGTTTTAAAACAGCCACAATGTAACAGAGGAACGTCTCTCGAGGGCCAGTGAGTAAATTCCCTTGTCAGTAACCTACCCCAACTCTAAACAGCCCCTGAATCCCAACGCCCACAAGCTCCCCACCGCACCACTTACCATAATTTTACCAATAAAGTCGCACAGCCCAGCCAGTCTCTGGCCTCAGACTGGCATTTTGCCAGAGTTGTGCACAACATTCAAACGGGCATTTTGGTTTAAAATTTACCCATACAAACCCTGTAGTAATGCATTTTGGGCATGTGGATATCAAATGACTGCACATTAGAAGTATATCCATATGCATCAACATCTTCAGTCACTACATGATATCTGAACTCACCTGCCTGCTTCTTATGAACACAACAGCCCATACTTTATTTCCATGGCTTTCCTACTGTGGCTTTGCATCCTTCAATGGCGCATGCAAGGCTGCTGGCAAAAGGATTAATGAAGGTGAATTAACCACTAGCCAAGAGGCTAACAGTTCCTCTTCAACAGCTTTTCTCCATCATGTCGATCAGTTTGTGAGAACGGGCTGATCTAGGCAGATTTACACATGTGCCATAGTCCTTATGTTTCTTCCAGAGGATTTGGAATGTTTTTTTGTATCCATCCCTTGATTACTTTTCAATAACCTTTTTTTCTGAGTTGCGTGACGCATTATTTTGTCTTTATTGTATAATGGTAGCCAGGAATAGTGGTTAACCAGTGACTGGACCTTCCAGACACAGGAGGCATGGAGGCGATCAGCCTGTGGCACTGCTCAGGTGTTATAGAAGCCCAGGTTGCTTTGATAGCGGCCTTCAGGTCATCTGCATTGTTGGGTCTGGTGTTTCTCATCTTCCTCTTGACAGTACCCCATAGATTCTCTATGGGGTTCAGTTCAGGCCAGTTTGCTGGCCAATCAAGCACAGCAACACCATCGTCATTGAACCAGCTTTTGGTACCTTTGGCAGTGTGGGCAGGTGCCAAGTCCTGCTGGAAAATGCACAATTTAAAATCTGTACCAGCCGGTAATTTTCCCTGTAGCCAGGTCATTGCTCTTCCCTGCTGCCATTTGGAAAGTTGAAAAGTTTGTGCTGAGCTTCCATGAAATTTGGCAAAACGTAGTGTCCATTCAAACTGTCCTCTTTGGTTGGATAGGTTCCATTCAGGGAAATTACAAATTACCCATAAGTATTTAAGTGTTGTCCATGATAACAGCGTACAACCCAATGGTGGGTTTAGGCAGTCCGATTTTTAAATCTGGGGATAAAACAGACGAAAACAACTACAGGCTGATACAGCAGCAGCACCGAACAAGAGGTAGGTGGTAGTAAAATTACTTTCAGTTTATTTATTTATATTAAAGGGTCCTTCTCAACATATCTTCTAAGTAACACAATACCCATCCATCCATCCATTTTCTTCCGCTTATCCGTGGTCAGGTCGCGGTGGCAGCAAGCTAAGCAAGTCAACCCAGACATCTCTCTGCAACAACATTTTCCAGCTCCTCCTGGGGGACTCCAAGGCTTTCCCAATCTAAATGTACCATGGCCCTAAAGGCCAACAGAATTTATATTTCAAAAGTGCAAAATAAATTTCACTAAAAACACAAATACATTTCACAAAACACAAAAATATTTTACAGAGCATGAAATATATTTCAGGAATCCAGAAATGGTAGGACCCTGGTATTTGTCTCTGATTGGACGAAACCCAAGTCATTTCTTGTTTCCAGTGGATACCACAATAGCCGATCTAGCGTGAAATTTAAAGTGTTTACCAGGATGGAAGAGGACATTCACCTGATAAGGCAATACTTTAACAAGGGACATACATATGGTGTGATTCTTGAAATGCTCTCGTTCGTATCATGAAATACACATGATTGTGTCACTCTTGAATGTCATTTCTGGTAAGTCAGGTCCCAGCAGCTCTGATAGTATTTCCCTCCTAACAATATTTAATGAAGAATATCCACTACTTCTCCCAGTCCGAGGCCCTTTACGTGAGATTTAAAGGTTTCAATTAGGATTGGGTGATATTCATTTTTTGATATGTTATCCACTCCCTGAATTTGACCGGGGTATACAGTATTACCGCCAAGTGTTTACATTATAATCAAAGTACACTTGTCGGGTGGACACAAGCACAGCAAGCAGAGCGCGCCTACCCCAGCGTTTCATTAAATCCTTCATCAAAAAGCTTCAGGCTTAAAAAAACATGTTTGTAAGGCAAGGTTTGCAGAAGTGCTGCAGGGATTTGCAGTTGAATTGTTCTTTATAATATCCAACTTCATAAAAATAAGCTACGTCCTCTCTATTCCTCTGTTTTCTTGCACTGCTCTTTTCAATCGTCCATTCCCTTGTCCATGATTTAATATGAGAAATGATAACTATTATCATAAAGGATCTGGGAATGTGATTTTTCTCCTTCTACTTGACAGATAAAGATAGACCTTTATTTATTTCCGTGTTGTGCGTAAACGGAGATCTCCGTCCAGCCACGGATTCACTTCGCAGCAAGCTTATAAAATATGGGAGACTTAACATCAACGCCTACAAATAACCACCAAACACCAATCAACGTTATCTATTTCACTAAAAGAGTGACGAGGTCATTTAAAACTTTTTTAAAACCTTCAATGGATTCAGTTGTTTCTGACATTGCTACAGGTCACAAGATTATTAATAAACTTAATAATTCCTCATCATCAATCTACACACAGACATAATAATAATTGTGTTTTTAAACTCACTCATGGATCAACGTCTGCAATACCACAGATGCTGCACCAATCCACCTGTCAATCTCATGGTCCCTTCTACCCTCACTTGTGAACAAGACCCCAAGGTACTTGAACTCCTTCACTTGGGGCAAAGACACCCTCCCAACCCTAAAGGGAGCAACCCACCATCTGGCAGAGAACCATAGTAATATGTATTTATTATTATTTACATATTTGGTAAATGGCATATTTGTCAGCCAAATATTTTGGCTGTTTGTATTCTTATCTGCCAGACATCCTCCCATGTGACCAGCCAAAGTCCAGCTAACAGAAACTTCTGATCTGTTTTTACAGTATAAAAGAACATCAGCAATCATTAGCAAGGTCACAGAGGCTTATACATACTGGGGTGTAATTATTCATGTCTTCTGTCAGCCCCCTTCTACTCAACTCAATATCTACAGAATGAAAGGTATGGTTGTGCAATGAAAAGTGAGTAATAGTGCTATGATATCAAAGATTTGAGGCTGTTATTTGGAGTTTAAAAAAGAAGCCTTTTGTTACTTTAGAATTTCCTATGAACCAGGTTTTGCATTCTTATCCCAGCGTGGTGAGTGTGTTTACTAGAGCATTTTCTCAGAAAACATCTGCCTGCTGGCACAGAAAATGTGGATTCATGTCAGTGTTACGACTTAATCAAAACACAACAGTTGCATGCCATAAAACCTAAATATCAAGTTAAGAAACAAACACCAAAAGCTTGGATAAAGGACATTTTGCATAGCTGCTCTTTAACACAGATACATGTAGTTTATTTGTTATGTAAGATTGTGGATTAGTGTCCCTTCAGGTTTGCATTTTTGTTACTTTTCAAAACTGTAAAACCACCTTAATTGAATCAATCATAATTTCAGAAAAATAATAAATCCAAAGGTCAACACTGATAAAATTGTGTTTATAAAGCTGCTAATTATCATATTTCTACAAATCTTAAAAACAACTATTCTTTATTTCCTTGCTTTCCTGTGACTTTCCTCTCCATACAGCCCTCTGGTATGTTTTAAAGGCCTAAATCTGTCCACTTTTGTGAAGCTTGTCAGAGGTTTGGCACTGAAGAGCACCAGGAGATGAGTGTGTGCGAGGGCGGCATGGCTGTGGATGTCCGTGTTTCATGTTTTTGATCAAATTGTTGTGGAATCTTATTCAGACTGCGACACATGTGCTGTTAAGATGAGAAGAAGCGAGCCCATAAAAGTTGTGCGTCACATCCCACGCAATGCAAGCAGTATATGCACGAGGTCTGGCTGTGCCGTGCGGGGGAGAGCTTGCAGTGCACGGAAAGCTGTTGTCTCACACCAAGCTCTGTGCTGCAGGCCCACGTACACTAATTAGACCTGATATACTGCCTGATGTGTGCTGATTGAAAGCAGGCTCATCTAACTCAGGACAGGGTCCTGTTGTGCTGCTGTGGATCGCCGGAGGGTGTCATTTTGTTTCCAGGCACTGGTCTAAGGTCATTGTCGTGGTCTCGAGACAAATTTCTTTGGTAGTGATTTAGAGAGGGTAAACTGATGCAGACCTGCAAGTGTTATGCACTAACCTATTGACGGTGTAGAAGGATGTACTAGTCTCACAGGGCTCTGCTGCTCACAACCAGCTGTCCATGTGGCGACAGTTTCGGCCTCACACAGAAATGAATGGCATGCACCAGACAGCACAGGCCATGGCACTGTGCCAACCATGCCAGGCACACCCTTGGTGCCTTGTGCAGCATAAATCTCAATGTTGGACATGTTGGACTACAGTGAATCTGTTGATGAATGAACAGGAACATTAAGACTGTAGACCTTGTTATTACACCTCAGCGCCTGCAGACAGATAGATAGATAGATAGATAGATAGATAGATAGATAGATTAATAGATAGATAGTCCAGCATTGATCTGGCGGACATAGCTTAGATATGACTTTTAAAATTAACATCACACCACACCTCTGACAATCCTTAACTAAAGTCCTATAGAGCTTCAAGATAACTGCATAGGCAGCCAAAACTGGATTTTCGACAACACAGGTAACCACAAAAGCTGGGACAGATAGGCTTGTGGCAGGCCTGGCAGCATATATAAAAAAAAACACAGACTTACTCGCCTTCTGACTAACTTCTCGTGTAGCACATACACCAAGTCCTTCTTGTGTTGACACCACTCATGTATCCTTACGCCTTTTACTGCATGAAATAGTGCCATTACATTATATTACACTCATTTTGGAATGTACTGCTATTCTATTCCATTCTTCTTTGCAAAATTGCTTAAGCTCCGTCAGGTTGGGATAAATTAAAATAAATTGTTTTCAAGTCCAGCCAAAAACTCGCTATTTAGGTCTCCAGAACATTTACCTTGTTGTCTTCAAACCATTTCTGTGTAGCTTTTCATGTATGCTTTGGGTCACTGAAGACTGAATAAGACTGTCCTCCTTGATTTTCATATATTTTGTCACTTTCACCCTCAACTTTTACAAGCCTTCCAGGGCCTGCTGCCAAGAAGCATCCCCACTGCATGATGCTGCCACCACTGTGTTTTACTGTGGGGATGGTGTGTTTTTGGCGATGTGCAGCGTGGTGTCCGCCAAACACATCTTGTGTGATTGCCATGAAGCACCATTTTGGTCTCACAAGATCAATTGTGGCTTCCACTTTGCCACTCTCCTATAAAGCTTTGACTGGTTAAGAACCAGGGCAACAGTTGTTGTAGGCAGAGTCTCTCCCATCTCAGCTGCTGAAGCATGCAACTCTTTCAGAGTAGTCATAGGTGTCTTGCTAGCCTCTCTCACTAGTCTCCTTCTTACACGGTCCCCCAGATTGTGAGGCTGGCCTGATCTAGGCAGATTTACACGTAAGGCATATTCCTTCCTATTCTTGATGATGGATTTAACTGAACTCTGGGGGATGTTCAGTGCCTTGGAAATATGACTTATAACCTTTTCTCTGAGTTGCTTGAAGTGTTCTTTTGTCTCCATGGTGTAATGTAGTCAGGAACATTGATTAACCAGTAACTCGACCTTCTAAACAAGGTGTCTTTATACTACAATCACTTGAGTCATATTCACTGCACTCAGGTGATCCCCATTTCACTAACTGTGAGACTACTAGATCCAGTTGACTTGGCCGCTGTCTTTTTATAGGCACTTTTTAACTTCCAGAGGATGGTTCTAGTTTATCACTATCTTTCACAGTTTTTCTATCTGTTTTTGTCCAACCTGAGCAGAAGAACGTCTTACAAGTCTCACTCTGCTTGTTGCTATCACCCCCCAGCTCATAAAATGAGAGTTCTGGATGGCAGGTCTCTTACCTAAAGAACTATTTTCACTGGAAATGCAATCAAGCATGGTGGACTCTTACATGTATAATCAGGCTTTTGGCCAACACTTTCCGACGTCATTTTGAGACTGCTTTTTTTTGTTGTTGTTCATGTTCCCTGCTTAGATGTGGATTCCTTAAGATATGTAATAAAAAGTTGGATCACTACAGCAGGTCTATCCAATTTATCTTTAAGGAGAATGCTCTCTTTGACCTCCTGCAGTTACACTTCAATTATATACAAGAAAAGAAAATTATGGGACAGTTAAGTAGCTCAGAGCCTCAGCATGCACAGAACAGCCATCCTTGTGATTTTACAGCTGGTTTGCAATTGCAGAGTAATTATAGATTAAGAAAACAAGATTTGTGTCAATGAAATAATGGCAGCCCATTGACAAATACGCCTTCAGCAGCCCAACACCTGGTGAAAGAGCAATTGTTGGGTTTAAAGCAGGCCAGTTCGAAAAGTACACAGCGAACACTGGGTTCATTTTTCCAACATTTGTCTTTGTAATGAACCAACATCTCTTTCTGGGATGGGGACCTGCCGTTTGTAAGAAACTTAAACAAATTGCGTTCCAACAACTTTTTCAGTGACCCAGAGGTGATTTGACTTTCTTTCAACTCACACACTATTACTCAAAATATCACGTTTCAGTTTCTTCTTTAAGGACTGTATGTACAATTACTGAGTGTCCTGCAGACTTGTTGATTTCACTGATCATTACCAAGACTTAATAACAGTCAATCGCTTGTGGTTTCTAATCATGCACAGTGCTAACACTTGCAAAACAAATCCTAAACATGGGAACTACAGTACAGATAGGACAGCCAGACACCAGCCCCACTCCTGATGAACAGTGATGGATGTGTAGAAGAGCCCAAGCTGTTTTCAATAGTTATTGTTGTAATGATCCATTTGTGCTTACAATTACTTAATCAGCATGTGGAACATTCTATAACATCAGCATTTGGTAATGGAAATCTTGATTTATAGGCTATTGGAGTTGTGTTGAGGTTTTTTCAGGATAACAGGTTTTAAATATTATAGCACTAATGTTCTTGGGAACAAAATAGCACACATAAAGATCTTAAAGCAATAGTTTTACATTTTAGTACGCTTCCTGCAAAGACTAAGATCAGGGTAATGTGTGGAATTTCTACATCTTTGTAGTAAAATAAAAAGATCAGAAATGAAAGTGTTTGTTTTGTTGAATAACCTGCTGAGGAGTAAAAACTATAGCTGCAACCCTTAAGGTTACCAGCCTGACTATTGGTGCCTTCTAAACAGGGTCATGTTCACTGTGCTCATGAGAAGAGTCTGTATGAATGCCCCCCTCTTAAATGATCATGTCATCATCAGTCATAGGAGAATGCCAGGAGAGGACAAAGCATCATTTTGGCGTCCATGTTACTTCCAAGAAACGGTTTTACCATATGGTTAAAACACCAAGCCACTCCTTACATGACTTAACAGCATGGTTTCACAACTTTATTAGTTCATTTGGTAGAATATCTCCTGGCTCAGAAGAGGAATTAGTAGCCTTTAGCATTATGGTTTTGAACCGACTAGTAAGTCTATTAGAAAAATAGCTTCACCTATGAGCAAGAGAGATCCTGATAAGCAAGGTTCATTTTCTTTTAACCTTTTAACCTCTTCAGCCCTCAGTTGTGGCATATCAGGCCCCATGATGAAACCTTATTGCTCAGCCTTCCTACATCCTCCTACAGACTGTGCGTTTTTAGCAGTCTAATAAGTTTCTGGCATGAATTATTGCGTACATCAATTTGATCATCACATTTTGTCATCAGTGTGTGCCACGTCATTGTATATCATCCATCTACACTGTCAGTGCTGTGGTGATAATGAAACAAAACAACAACAAAACTGCTGTAATTGTTGCATTCATGTGTTTAGGAAAACATCTGAGATCGAGATTTTCCTCCTTGTTGGAATCCCACAAACTTTTGTTTCTTGGCATCATCTCCATTCTAATGCTAACCTGTTTGTTGGAGCCAGTGTCACATTTATCTTTATGTCATTTCTTGCTGCATTCCTATTGGTTGGTTAGTCAACGTAGGTCGTGGCAGCAGTCACACTGTGAGATAGTCATCCTAAATTTCAGACACTGTCAGAATTTTATCCCAGGCTATCTTTGGTCGCAAGACCATGACAACAGCCGTCTAAACCTGTCTCACAGTGTGACGTAGGATCACTGTTTTAGAGCCACGACCAAAGATATCGCCACAACTGGCCATCTTTCATCTGTGGCAGCCCAAACTTTCACAGTGTATGCCAGGCTTAAAACGTATGCACATGACTATGTCATGGCATTCACTTTTTTGTAAAACAATTGGCTTAATGTGTAATTTAATCCAATGTTAACACAAGAAACATGCAGTGATTGAACACATTAGTTGAAGTTGTTATTTGGCTGGATGCACTTAGTGCCACTGGAGAAAGAAAGCACCAAAGAGGAGAAAAAGTGGATTAATGCTCTTCTGTTCCTGTCCCAATATTTTTCCTTCCATTTTTAGATCTTGAAATACAAAAACTACTATCTCCAACTATTTATTTCCATAATTTGTTCCTTCTTCTTCGCCTTTTCTAAGTCACCACATTACCAACTATGGTTTCTTTGCTTTTTCTTAGTTTCTTCATGTGAACTGTGCATTGCATTGTGGGACACTACTGTCCACTACGACTGTCTCAGACTAAATTAACTTATATTGTGGTTTTAACTGAATATTTTTATCATCTTCCATGCAGACATACAAAAAAAGAGCATATAGAAAGTATCTGGGGAGCATCTCAGCCCTGCTTCATATGTAACAGAGGCAGTCACTCTAAATGTCTCCACCACAAATTATGTGTTCATCTCATTATCTCTGCGTTTCAAAATTAAAAGTTATTTTTTTCTTTTTGAATACCAGACATCATAAGGAATTTCATAAATATAAGCCAGCGCAGAGACGCAAGTCTGGTGTCAGAAAGTGCTGATTCGACTCGTCTTCATTTTACGGTGTTTGAAAAAGAGCAGGCTCCGCGTCTGACGGAGGATAAATGCGGGAAAGATGCTTGATGGGGGGACGATGGTTTGTCCTGTGATTTAGCTACCAGTTGGAACTCCTCACAGCGGCACTGATTCACTTATACAAGTTATTACAGTAGCGCCAGCTGAAGCCAGCAGTAATGATGAGTTGCAGTTCGCCAACCACATGGTGGACGCAGCCTCGCCAGTGGCCTCCTGAGACCTCAGACTGTCTGTACTGACATACACCTTGCTTTTTGAATGCTTGGGAAGAGGAGAGTTTAAATCTGAGATCGTTTTCACATTGAGACCAACCGTTTTTTCTCTATGCAAATTTAACACTCACATGCATATGATAAGACAAACACATGGATATTTGGCATGTTCTCACTCTACTCCACACTGTTAACAAACTTTAACATTGATTTTCTGGTGCTCCTTTCTCTCCATTCTGCTCTCTTCTTCCTGTCTCTCCTCCCCCTTCATCCCTCCTCTGTCTCCCACTTAAAGCTGCTTCTCCTCTCTGTTGACAGCTTTGCTCGGCTGAAAAAAAGATGCAGAATTACTGAGTAAAAGGGAAAAAGAGAGCAAATAACAGCTCTTAGAATGTTTGGATTGTGAAACCAGAACATTAGTACAAACCATAATGGCTGGCCCAGAGAGCCCAGCGCCTCTCCAGAACTTCACTCTCACAGGCAATGATGTAACGCCAGCCATTTCATATGAAGCATTCGCTTGTTGCACTCCTCAAAGTCTATTTATACCTTCTTCGTCTACTCAAAATAAAGCAGCCTATGTTAGGCTGATGCCCTTTAAATAGCCTGTTTGTTTAAGCTGAAGGAATTAGAATACAACATGTATGATTGCTTTCTATAACTGTGGAAAAACTTTGAAATGTGTAGTGCCTGCAAAGTAGAAAAAGATGTGAGCTATTTATCACAGACATGATGAAACGAAGAATGTTTTAATGTCAGGAGATGTTGCCTGTTAGTGATGATGTTCCCCGCTCAGTTATCCATAAATGACTGAATTAATGGACATAAAAAGCAAGTGAGTCACTCAACTGGCAGGTACAACCTGCTGCGCTGTCCAGGATAGATACTTTTACTACGACAAAGCAGTGTGTGTGTGTGGCACGTGTGATTGTGGTGCCAACCAGGCCTCAGTGTATACTACGCAGCAGAATAAACAAGTCTGTCTGTGTTCACAGTCTGTAATTAAAGCCATATAAAAGTGCACACGCATGCAGTAACAGCACACGTCATGACCCTCAGCGGCTCTGTTTCTCAGCCCTCAGCTGGGGCTCGACAACAGCTGACCTAAACCAAAACCAGCTATAGTGAAACGTCTCCACACAGACGTATATGAAACTTTAAAAAAAAAAAAAACAGCATTAAAAAAAGCTGCACAGGCGTGGGCGGCTCGGCTCGCTCGGATAAGGCTACACGTGCAGCATGCAGTAAATGCTGTGTAATAACATGCTGCTGGAATCACAGAGCAGCGGCCTATATCAGCCACTGCAGGGACATTTGATTGTATTGGCTTATTTTAACGCGTAATCAGACCTCCCAATGGCTCCACCACCACCTCAGCCATAAAAATAACCTAGACATGAGAAAAGACCACATCATGCTGAATGCTGCCAGAGTTAGCTTAATCGTAGACCTACTCCAGTGGCCCATAATCTACTGAGAGGTGAGGTCATAGGGGAGTCTGCCTTTAAGACCTCACAGCTCAAACATGAAAGCTACCTGTGCTCTGTTGATACTGGAGTGCAATCAAATGAATTCTGTCGCCCATACATCCCATTTTCCTACAGTTAATGATGTAATTTTTGGGGGTTTAAAGTGATAGTTTGGTATATTCTAAGTGGGGTTGTATGAGGTACTTGTCAAAAGTACATGCATTACTCATAGGAGATGCAGGTCAGGGTGGGCCCTTTAAGGAGAGAAGGTTGTTTGCTCCATGTCAATGTCAAGAAAAACTGAGCTGAAAAACAAAAACCTACAGGGTGAATGTTTGCCATATTGAAAACAATAAAAGTTTTGTGCTACAGAAACCACTATGTTTAAAGTACCTGTAAAGTGATTTTAAAAATCTGCATTTTAGGATTGTTGTATGACAGGCGACTGTGTGATGAACCACCAGGCCAAATTAGAGTCATGAAAACTATCCCTAAGTTTATAAAATTAAGCTTCAAAACCATGACAAATGAGGCAGTCAAATCGGCTCCAGGATGGTGTGGGCGTGTCAGCTGAATGAGCTGAAGCCATGCCCACTCACCGGGAATACAATCATCTCAAATTGCTTCTGTTCAGGGTGCAGCTGCCTGGCTCTGTACTAGAGAAGAGACAGAAGTTGGGGGTTAAATTTACTGTTAATGGCATGTAGGCCACAGAGACTAATAGATTTGGGAAATTTACCTCACAATGAACAAAAACACATCATATAGCTGGCTGATAACTTTCAATGAAGGCACCAACATCAGCTATCAAAAGACTGTACTGCGACAAACTACTTGGGGATTTTATATCATTGTAGCATTAGGTGGGTGGGGTAATTCTCCATCAAGACTGGTGATGTCATGGGCTCATAAATTTTCCCTGCCCAACTTAAACCATGCCAAAAAAGAGGTGAACAACTTTCTAACCATCTAAATTTAATATCCAGTCACACATAGATCTCAGTGTTTTCACATGTTTACAGCAACCTTATTTCAACATATCTAGTGTGTTAAAAAACACAGTTTAGATTCCACTTTAAAGGGACTTTAAGCTCCACTTCAACACACCACACATGTGATTGAGCTCTGCCTGCCTCTGCAAATAAATGAAGCAAAGCCTGCAAGCTAGATAAGGCAGGCAATTCGAGCTGCACTGATTTCAAGCTTGACACGCATCATTATCCAATCACCTGACAAACATCCTCCCATTTAGCAGTCCATTTAAGCTGCAAGATTTCCACTCTCTCCCCTGCTCTGCTATTGTCAGCTCTGCCCTTAACCTCACCACCAACCCAGCATCCATCCTTAGGCTCCGAACAGGGGAGTTAAGATAGGATCTCATCATCTTTCAAATTCTGCACGAAATATATCCACATTGATGATGGTAGAGCCTGGTCCCCTAAACAATCTATGTATTGCTGCAGTAATAAGTATTTTAACCATTACAAATCTGAGATGTCTGAATGAACTGTGGCACATGTAATGATCAGTCTAATGCACTTAACTGTACGATATCTGAGGCAGACTCTGGAGACCTGATACTCAACAAAAATTATATTTATACTGGCCAGCTAATGGTAAACATTTTGCTCTTCATACTTGCCTTAGCAGTCGGCATACACAGTGTTAACTGGACTTTCTGTACTGTTTTTAAACTATGAACACAAAGCTAGCAGGCTCATTGTAAAATAGCCAAAGCTTACAGTTGCTGGCCTATAGAAAGTATTCAACCCTTTGGATGTTTTACCCTTTTATTGATTTTAAAAATCAGTCATGTTCAGTATAAATTGGCTTTTTCTTACAAAAAAAATACAAAGCAACTCTTTGATGTTAAAGTGAAAACAAATTTCTAAAAACTAATGTCAACTGAATAAAAAATGTTTTAAGTAAAAAAAAGTAACTTCATAAATATTCACCCCCTTTAAATTCACTGATGCAATTCATCAGAGGTCCAGCCAATTGGTGCTAGTAGTCTTACAATTAGTAAAATGGGGATCACCTGAGGTACAGTGAACCTGTCTCAAGTGATTGTAGTATAAAGACACCTGTGTCTGGAAGGTCCGGTTACTGGTTAATCAGTATTCCTGACTACCATTACACCATGGAGACAAAAGAACACTCCAAACAACTCAGAGAAAAACCTAATGAAAAGTATAAATCAAGGGATGTATACAAAAAATTGTAAAGCACTGAAAATCCCCCTGAGTTCAGTTAAACCGATCATCAAGAAATAGAAGGAATATGGCACGTGTAATTCTGCCTAGATCAGGCTGTCCTAATAAACTGAGTGACCGTGCAAGAAGGAGACTCTTGAAAGAGACCACCAAGGCACCTATGACTACTCTGAAGGAGTTACAAGCTTCAGCAGCTGAGATGGAAGCTGAGAGACTCTGCATATAACAACTGTTGACCAGGTTCTTCACCAGCCAAGGCTTTATTGGAGAGTGGCAAAGAGTGAGCCACTGTAGAAAACTCATGTTAAATCTGAACTAGAGTTCACCAAAAGTCATTTGGGAGAGTCTATGGTCAAGTGGAAGAAAGTTCTTTGGTCTGATGAGA
The DNA here is from genome assembly GCF_018320785.1 of Cheilinus undulatus. NCBI lineage: Eukaryota > Metazoa > Chordata > Actinopteri > Labriformes > Labridae > Cheilinus > Cheilinus undulatus. Next base: position 17,521,804 of record NC_054874.1, on the reverse strand, counting down.
CCAACATGGTGCTTTTTGGCCATCAGACAAGACACTTTGTTGTGGCAGACACCAAACACACCATCATCACAAACACACCATCCCCACTGTAAAGCACAGTGGTGGCAGCATCATGCTGTTGGGATGCTTCTTGCCCTGGAAGGCCTGTGAATGTAGAGGGTAAAATGAATGTGACAAAAGCCTGGAGGATATCCTTATTTAGTCCACAAGAGAACTATGGCTGTGGAGAAGATTTATTTTCCAGCAAGACAATGACCCGAATTGTCCAGCGAAAGCTACACAGAAATAGTCAACAAGACGAATGTTCTGAAGTAGCCAAGTCAAAGCCCAGACCTCAGTCTAATAGAGAATTGAGGCTGGACTTGAAAAGGGCTGTTAACACTTGCTTCTTGTTCAAGCTGAGGGAGCTTGAGCAGTTTTGCAAACAAGGCTCCCCCAGACTCAGTGCTGTGATTGCAGCCAAAGGTGCATCAACTAAATACTGACTTTGAGGGGGCGAATATTTATGCAGTCACTTATTCTACATTAGATATTTCATTTGATTGGCATTACTTTGTAGAAATCTGTTTTCACTTTGACATTGACAAGGTTTTTTTTTTGTAATATTTCTTGTCAAAAAGCCAAACTATATTGACAATGATTGATTTATAAAATCAATAAAAGGGTAAAATATCCAAAGGGGTGTACACTTTTTATTGGCACTGTAGAACTTTATCAGCATGAAACAAATCTGTCTGGAGTTAAACACCCCTGGTAATAATGGATTATCAACAGCCAAGCTGAGACAAGTGGTCGCACTCAATTTCAGCAGCAAACTATAATCATTCAATAAACAATCATGGTCTAATCTAGTCCCGAGTGTAAATATCTTGACAGTTGCCAAGGGCTCATTCTTTTGATAGGTTAGCAAACAAACCCAAGCCTGTCCACAGCTAGTACAAATAATTATTATAAAGGTTTTCATTTAATCAATCAAATACATTTTAAGAAAATAAATGAAGCTTATTTTAATTCTATTTAAAAGGGACTTTTATAAACCTCAGAAGGATAATGTCTGATCCTGACAAACCTCTATTTACAGATTACAGAAACAGACAGAGATCATAAATTTCACTAAACATGCTTTGGTTTCAGTTTGTAGTCTGAGCTTTATTGACCAATCATGTATCAGCAGGCTTTGGTGTAACAAACTTTGTCAGCATCAACCATCTCCCATTAATGATATTCTGATGATATTTGACACTATGAACCGGTGACTGTCTGTGTATAATATTACAGCTAACAATCCATGATAATTTAAACTTTAAACTTAAATCACACATCAGCTTGGTGCTGCAATAAAGCCAGTCAGGGGTTAGATTCCCTCACTGCCTGACACGCTTCAGAAAGCACAGAACCAAAGTCTGTTTCAAAAACATGCAGTTAAAAGTTGCTTTCTCCTACCCTTGGGGACAGACCTGGTAGACTTACTTTTTATAAATCTGCGTCATGATGGTTTTGTTCCGGCAAACCTCATTCCCTTTAATTGTGAGAAAACCATTTTAAAGTTAGTTTCTTTTTTGGGCTTAAATAGCTGAAGAGAGGCGAGTAAAGCTGTGGACTTAGATGAACTGGGGTTTTTAAAAAATTGAAAGGCTTTAGATTGCAGTTGTGAGCGCCTCATGAAGAAGGAAATTCTGCCTTGAAGTTTTTGAACTGTAACTGCTGGCTTCACTGGAACTCAAATAAGATTCACCTCTGTCTCCAGAGGTTTTACAGTGTTCCATTTCAGTCAGGAGCACTCTTGTCATACATTTTATTGCAAAAAGTATAAACAGTTTAATTTGGCGAAGAAGGCTCCACTCAAAAGATGCTCACCAGGTTAGTCAAGCAGCATGCTTTGACTTTCCAGGGAGCGCATGGCTAGAAACCCCCATTTGGATGGATGCATCTACGACATTGCATACTAAATACAATAAAATTAGTTCAAAAGCATTTAATCCATTGTAGCATGAATCTCAATATGAGGGTACAACGACCTTTATGTTATTAAGGAGGATGCTGGGGTGGAGGGGGTTAAGCTTTGCCAGCAGCAGCAGCGTGGTGCATCAGCATTAATGCAAGCAGGGACTAGTGAGAAGTACATCATATCTAAATACACAGCTGTGTTAAGAGAAAGAGCTGTGATTGGCTGTGGGAGCTGGGAGGTGATAATTGGGATCAGCTGGCTGTCAGCTGATCATGGCTGGGCATACGTCTACTGTGTCCTGAGCTTCATCAATTAGACCATGATTGTCAATGTTTTCCAAGACTGGATCACCATGAATCCTGGCTGTTATCAGCATTTACAATTTAGTTACAACGGTTTACTCTCAGATGTAGGCCTATGCTTAAAAAATCGATACAACAGTATATCATCACATGCACCTCGGCAATATACGCATCGATACAGATTTTATAGAATCGTTATAGCCATAGATACTATAATAGCAGTTTCAAAATATATATGGTGCCGTTAACACAAAAGCCAGCAGATGGCAGCAGCAATAAAACTGCATGATGCAGTGCACATCTCACTAGAACAAAGCAAGTTGGTACTCAGACCAGTAACATGAATCATGGTGTTTATCTACAGCCAGCAGGTTAAAAGCAAAGACATTGGATTATTTCGGGTTTCTTCTCTTCAAACGCCAGGAAGTCAGGAGCTGGACATGAGTCATGCAAGCTGTAAAAAGGTAAAACACTGCAGCAACACCAATCTTCATTGATTCAGGACACCAGGCTTATTAGCAGTTAGCAACAAAAGCTAGGCTCACTGGGCTGATCTGTGTCACCCAAACCAGCGTTGAATGACGCTGTAAACTCAAAGTTTCCCTCAGCTTCTAATCAGGAGGTCATAAGTAGCACTTTATGCTGTATTTGATGTTGAATGCAGAAGTAAAGCAAAGAGTCATTCTTACAAATTTAAGTTGGCTTATAGTAAAATGAAACCAGTATCTTACATGAAAAGCATGAAAAACAACAGCAAGAGCATTTAAAAAGTTAAATATTGCTGTATTTGTATTTATTAATAGCTAAGTGATTTTAAATACACCATTTTCATTTACTTTAACCTTTAATTTATACTTCCTCTGTTATTCTATGCAACAAAGAACAGCGTCTGTGATGACCTCAGCACAGTATATGTTTATTATGTCATGTTTTTGACCCCAAATCACCAGTGTTCATTTTGACAGCTATTTTCAATTGTAGTCTAAGTCTTTAGATTAAATGCCTTTTAGTTTTAGTCACATTTTAGTCATTTCTGTCCTTTCTGTATCATGTTCTATGCAACCTGCCAAACCTTGCAGAGCTAAGAGGCAGAAGAACTACAGCTGCATTGCGTTATGACAGATTTACCCACAGACGAGAAATATCACAGATTTTGAATATCTGAGGAGAACTAAATTACATCTTAGTCTAGTCTTAGTCATCTTGACAAAAACTAAATGTATTTTTAGTCAGTTTTAGTCATTGAAGATCTATTTTTGGCTAGTCTTAGTCTCGTCTTTCCCATGGAAAAAAGGCTGTCAACACACATTTTTAGTCATAGTTTTAGTGGACGAAATTAACAGTGCAAATCACTGTGGATCGCAATACATATCATGGCCTCTGTATCATGATACATACCATATCATGAGGCTGTGGGAAATACCCAGCCTTACTAGGAAGCATAGTGGTAAAGAGGTTATCACTGTCACCTTACAGCAAGAAGGTTCCTGTTTCAAACCCTGCTGGTCAAAGCCTTTCTGTGAGGAGCTTGCATGTCCTCCCATTCTGGTGCTTCTGCTTCTTTCCACAATCCAACTATATGCTTGTTAGGTTCAATGATGACTCTTAATTGCCCGTAGATGTGAGTGAGCATGATGGATTGTCTGTCTCTAATGTCTGCTCTGTGATTGACTGATGACAAGTTCCAGGGTGTACCCCACCTCTCACCTAATGCTACCTGGGATCACTGTGACCCCAGCATAAGCAGAATAGATAGTGGACTGATAGATGGTGTGGTGTCTGTGTGCTTAACAGGCCTGTTCCACATCCAAATTCATACACTCAGCAGAATGTGTAACATAAATTGTTCACACTTTACATTGTATATATAATCCATGAGGGGAACAATGTAGTCATGGCATGATAGGACTTGTATAGTGGTAGTTGTGCATGTAAGCATCTATACACATGAATATGCACGTGTGTTTGGGTGTAGATGAACTGTAGTGTGTCTTCAATAAAGTTTCTGACCAGATTTTGCCCTCTGGTGGTGCAATTTAGGCAGCACTGATTCTGCATCAGCCTTTTGAGTAGTGGAAGTATCTGCAGAATAACAAATGCAAATTTTTTATGCTGAAATCTACACTTTGGATATTTCATAGTGATATTTTAAGAGCAATCTGTCACTCTGATACGTCTGCTAAAGTTCAGCACTGCATTAGGAGCTGAGTGGACTGATTTAATGAGCATGCAGTGTAATGAATATCTTCACAAATTGTTGTGTATATACAGTACGTACGTCTGTACGTGTGCATCAGTCACCAAACAGATCTCCTTGGAGCCAGTGATGGTCCAAAAGTCCCACGCATTTCCCATGCTCACTCACACCAAGCAGTGAGTCCCACCACACACTCACTCTCTCTCATTTTCACCCTGTCATGTGCTCTTCCCCTCTCCTTTTCATTCTCTTGCTCCCGTTGTCACCGCTGCCATTATCATCCCACTTTGTTTTCAGCTGATTTTCAGGCTGACCTCATCGCTGGAGGAGAATAATTACCAAATGGGGACACGATGTTTTAACGGTGATTTCGAGGTCAACGACTCGCTCACGTTTGCTGGTCTTTTTTTGTTCTTGGTTTGAAACTCACCAGTGTTCCTGTTCTGTTTTTTCCCTCCTCTTCTCCTCTGACCCCCTGTGTATACATCAGCCCATAGTCAGGTCGCTTTAGGAGTAATCACTGTAATCTCTCACTGTCTAAGGAGCTGGCGGGACATTGCGTTGTGGAACATTGTGTCCATGCAGTGCTAGATGTTAAAGAGTGGTGATTGCAGGGAATGTGGCATGGTTTTGCAGAATGCCAGCCTATTAAGTTTAGCCATGCCAAAGCTATATTTGTGTTCCAAATGCTCTGCTGATTGCAAAGAAGAATGTACTTTACATTTTTGCACAAGCAAAACACAAGCAATGGCTCGATTTGCAAAGAAAACATGTTTTAAAATATCGCCCACTGATAATAGTCTGAGATGTATCAGGTGTGCAGTGTGAGCGGCTGCTAAGTGGCCACATGCAGGTTTCATTGGTGTGACCTGGTTAGGGTACGCTGTGGAGCAGGTGGTCAGTGGAAGTTAGGCCAGAGGGCTGGGGACCATAAGTGAGTAAAGCTGCAGAGCTTACAGAAGCTGCACTGGTATTCTACTCACCTTGAGCATGTAAAACACTATCCCTGTGGAAGCAGCATGAGGCGTGGGGGAAGGGGTGGCACATTTCTACCAGCTTGGACATAGATCACATAACTGGACTAGCATGGGTTGTGGGTTGTAGCCTGCTTGTGCTAAACTACTAGAAGACTAAACAGGTCAGGGTTTATGATGCTTATAATCAAAGGAAATACGCCTCAGAAATGGCCCAATATGAGTGTTGTTTTAATTAAATCATATGCATGAACCCACACCCATTACTAACCTATGCATCCCTCCCTGTCACCCATCACTGCCCCTACGTGTCAGTTTTGAAGGAGCAGCATTCAGGGAATTCAACGCATGTCGTACGTGCCTCGAGGTTGCCGCAGAAATTAAGCACATAGGTGTAAAGAAATGCCAGTCAGCCTCTCCGTGGCTGCCTCAGTCTGGCTCCTGGCAGAGTGCTGGCGAAGCCCAGGGCTCAGGAATGCTGTGCCCATCTGTCAACACAGAGCTGCCTTCCCTGGCAGATGCCACAGAGAGAATTTTTGTAACCTGGCCCTGGGTGGATTTCATAACCTGGCCTGGCAGTTTAGCAGAAGGCCTTCGGACTGCGAGAGGATTATATGCTAGTATAAGATGGAGCTGCGTACGTGTGTGAATCCTGTGACGCTGTCTAATAAAAAGTTACCTCGAGCAGAGTTTTTTGAGCCACCATCGGACGACATCTGCATTCCTGTACATGCTCATCTCTCTCCGCCTCCTGTATCTCTCCCCAGCACTCCTGCTCTGCTCCCGTAGCTACGATATTTATAATGAATGGTGTTCTCTATGTGGGGCCTGAATGTGTGTGGTGGAGCCAAGGGAGCGCCACCTGAGTGATGATTCTGTCTGCCCGAGTCTCTCTCTACATCTCTCTCTCTCACACACACACGCCTGACCTGCTGGGAACACAGGGTCTTGCTGTATCAGGCCTCTGTGGCAGGGGCAATTAGAAAGGTCCAGACGGAGCACAAGCTCTCTTCTCATACTGTCCCCATTAGAGAGGGAGAGACAGGCAGAGGGGAAAGACAGGAAGAGGACACACATTTCCACGCTGTCTCACTCTCTCTTTTTCTCAAACACACTTACACATAAGTGGCCGTAAAGTAAACGTACGCAGCTCTGTGCTCACTAAGGTGACCTGGTGGCTTTCACAGTCTCATTTCTTTTTATATGCTGCATTTTTGATAATACAGCAGTGTTTTGATCTAATCAACAGAGTTCTTAGTAAGTTTTCAGCCACCAACATAGTCCTTAATTCAACATATTCCCACAGACATCTTTATCTGATTTCAACCTGATGCATATGCTATACTTCATTAAGTTACTATAGCATAGTAACTTTATGTAACTTAAAGTCCCTGTAACATGATTAAAAAAATGGTATTTTCAATTTGTTGTATGACAGTCCATGGTGTAATGAACCAACAGGCCAAATTTCAGTCATGAAACACATCTCTAAGTTTATAAAATTGGGCTTCAAAATCAGGAGAAATTAAGCTGTCAAAAATGCTCTAGGATGGTGTTGGCGTGTCGGTTGAATGAGCTGAAGCCACGCCCACTCACACGAAATATGATCCCCTCAGATCCAATCCGAGTACAGCTGCCTGAGCAGAGAGACAGAAGTCAATTGTTAAATATACTGTTTTCTGGCTCAAATCTCTGTTATGATACTTTTAATGACCCGTAGTCCCTCTGGCAGATAGATTTGGGAAATTTACCCCACAATGAAAAAAAAGAGAGCATGTAGCTGGCTGTTAACTTTCAGTAAAGGCAGTGACATCAGCTAACAACAGACCATGTTGAAATGAACTGCTTGCTGATTACATATCTTTGTAGCGTTAGGGGGCAGGGTAATTCCTTAAAGAGGCTGGTGATGTCAAGGGTTCCTATATTTGCCCTGCTCCAATAAAACCAAGCCAGAAGAGAGGTGAACAACTGTCTTACCGTCTAGATCAAATATTTAGTCACACATAGATCTCTGTGTTTTCACATGTTTACAGAAACCTTATTCCAACATGTCTAGTGTGTTAAGACACAAATTTTGGATTCCACTCGACAGGGACTTTAAATCAAGTGAACGCAGCAAATTGTGGAATTGGAAGTCAAACCAGAATTCAAAGATTTTAAGTAGACTTATATTTGATGTAAGTCTAGGATGCCCAAACATCCTTCTTTGACCAGGATCATCTCATTTCAAGCTCTATGACCCCATATATTTAAATATGTTCTAGTTTCAAACAGTCCCTTCCGCACTTTCAACTAATAACAGTGCTCCATGCTGGCAGCATTGTGTATAGAGCTCAGCTGTGTGGTTCCAGAAGCAAAAATCCCATTCATTTTCCCCATAACAGATTTGATTATTAGCCATTTAATTTGAAGTATCCAAGTTAGACTTAACACAAGCTACCTGAGTGTGAAACAATGGTAAATGCTCCAGCAGAAGACAAACGTTCGCAAGATATCAACCTCGTTTTAAGACGAACACAGTTTGTTCACAGCCGGAAATATTACAATACCCACAATCCTTAAAGAGGGGGTATTATACTTTTCCGATTTTTAAAACATAAAGTCACAATGTTGGGTGTCCATACTTCACGTATGCAAATTTTCAAACCGCAAGATAAACGTATGTGGCAGAAATCTTGGAATTAGAGTGTAAACTGATGAAAACAGTTCATTGGGAATCTCTCCCAGATCTTCCTGAGACAAGATTTCGATGGTGCGAACAGGGAGCGAACTGATGAGGTCATCGTAATAAGATCTCCTGACTGGTTCGTCCGTGCTGCTGGCAAAGAACAGACCGCCCCCACAAGGCCTTTTAGCCATTTAGTAACACAGTATCACCAAGCGGCAACCTCCGGTCCTGAAAAATGAAGCCAATGCGGAAGTGGAAAAAATTGCTGTACCGCGAGTGTCCACTTGAGGCTGGCTGCAGGAAAATCGGAAGTTCCGTCTGCACACATGTTAAACAGCCGGTTTTGACACACAAAATAAACTGGTTTACAGCCTAGTTCAAAACACCAAACGTGTCTCATTAGCTAGTGTCTTATTTTTAAAGAGACAGCAGTGAAAACGAAGCGTTTCAGATGGAGGTTAAAATAAGGGTTTTTCAGGACAACAGTGTGAGAAACATGAGGAGTTTTTTGAGCTGTAAACCATGTAAAGCTACTACGTGGGTTTCAGAGAGATGGTGTAAAGCTTTGAAAAAAGGTATAATACCCCCACTTTAAGTGTCACAATGACGTCTCTGATTGGTTGGATCTCTAGTTGACTGTTGATGACGTTAATACATGCTGCCGCAGTATGAAGTGATAAATGCTCAAACTATGACGTATTACAACCTGGTTCATACAGTAAAAACGTTGTAATAAGGATTTTACAAAATGTCTATGGGGGAATTGAATGATGAAATTTCCTTCTGGAACCAGTACCGCTGAATAACATATAAATCATATAAATATATATAAATCTCATATAAATATAACATATAAATCTCACCAATGCACCAGGAGTCTAACCTTGCAAAGCAGATGGATATACCCGTTTCCGTGTTTCTCACTGGCGAATCCATCTTGCACCTTGCTGAACAGTTTGGGCCCAGTTAGAAAGTGGCAGGACCAAACAGCGTCGAGGGGCAGTACTTTCAGGTGTGGTGGAGTTGTAATGTAGCAGCAACTAGAGGCTGGTGCAGTTATTAAGTGTGGATGCTGCTAAAGCACCAGTTTTATCCAAGCGGCAACCTCCGGTCCTGAAAAATGAAGCCAATGCGGAAGTGCAAAAAATTGCTATACCGTGAGTGTCCACTTGAGGCTGGCTGCAGGAACACTGGAAGTTCCACATGTTAAACAGCCGGTTTGACACACAAAATAAACTGGTTTACAGCCTGGTTCAAAACACCAAACATGTCTCATTAGCTAGTGTCTTATTGTGCTCCCACGGTACTTTTTTTGTACCATGATCATTTGGATTATATTTAGGAGTAAAGCTGATTGCCGCGTCTCATTTGACTGACAGGTAGCTTGACAGGTAGAGGCTACGTTTCTGTCAACCGAAATGCTAGCTAGCAGGCCAACAGGAAGTTCGGTCCAAAGTTCGGTTGAGACCGCTATTTCAATATGGAAGCCTCTGTGGATTGGCTTCAACAGCCATTTGAGTTCTCCTATTGTAAGCAGACGACTGACATCACACGGGGTTTGTCTAGTTCTTTCTACAGTCTATGGTTTTATCACAACAAAAGAAGAACAAAGAACAGCAGTGAGTTGTTTTCATTTCAAAAAAATGACAAAAGTCATGTTCTGACATGTCTACAATCTCCATGGTTAGCGTTACGTGGCTACGTCACGTGTATTGTTGCTCTGATTGGCCTGTAAAGATGTGACAGAACTTTATCCGTTTTTTTCAAAGGCTCTGCCCTTTCCCAATCGCTGTCTATGAGTGGTGGCGTGCCAGGTTACAAGGAGTCAGAGTTCAATACTAGTTTTTTAGGTAGTGTCAGTCAGGTGTGGGGCTGTTTGTTTGCTAGCTTTAGACAGGCCCTGTTGTGCAACATCAGGTAAGTTGGCTTTATGCTTTAGCACAATTTGAGACCTGAAAATATTCTGGGGCCTATAACCAATACATTAGACTCAAATATTTGTTTGATAAACAGGGAATTTCAATGCAAATGCATTCAGAAACATTAACATTACTTGGAAAGTGTTTGTGGGGTCAGAAAGTACAATTAATTTGCAGCTGGTATTCATTTTGTTTTAATCAGGCATCTGCAACAAGACACTTATATTTTCTTTCCTTATGTTCATCTCTGAACATACTTTGTGGCCCAGCAAACTCTTCCATACATCAGGTAAATAGACAATAAAATGGTGACGTATTAAAACTTCTGAGTTTTGTTACATGCATCAAGATTTTACTATCATTTGAAAAAATATTTGTTTATTTGTTTTTTAATTCTACAATTTTTAGTTATTGTAAATGACCTCTCACAGCCCACCGACAGAACCTCTGGGGCCTACCAGTGGGCCCACACTTTGGGAGTACTGCACTAGAAGCCTATTTTCAGATGCACATGATGGAAATGTCAAAACATAAGGTCATTTGGCGCGCCGGTAGTCGAGTGGTTAAGACACACGCCATATACACAGGCAACCCGGGTTCGAATCCGGCCCGTGGCACTATTTCCTGCATGTCTCTCCCCGCTCTCCTCCCTGTTTCCAACTCTATCCACTGTCCTATCTAATAAAGGCAAAAAGGCCAAAAATAAATAAAAAAAAAACCATAAAGTCATTTTAAAATAGCAAATACAACAGGAACAGGTTTGAAGCAGCACTTTTGCACTCTACTTTAGTAAGACCAATGCCAAAATGCTTTAGTAGCTACACATACATCATGGCAAAAGATGCACTGATGAAAATGCCATCCACCATAAGCTAATACATGTGGGTCTGCAGTAAAATGAAAGTTTAGGAGGTTGAAAATCTGTTTGCATAACCACAGGGCAGCAGCTTTTGGCATTCTCAACCAATTCTTGGCAAACTTTGTCATTATCTTAGAATGTATAGCTTCCCTGTCTTCCTTCATTCATTTGGATTAGCTTTATTTATGGATTTTCAGTTTTGTTTATTTTAATTGGACTCATGTACATAGGTTTATTATAATGTCAATTCGTCTGATGTAAGCGGTTACTTGTTTTAAGAAAGGTGCAGGTATTATAAGTTCGCTTCATCCTACTCCTTTTCAATCACTGTATTGGAATGAGTAAATAAAATAAATAAATTAAATAAATCCCTGTCTTATCTGTAAAAGTGGTCATGCTAGCAGTTTATTGCTGGCTAACGGTAACATCTCTGAGTCTCTGGAAACTAGTGTAAGCTGTCGTCTGTGGAAAGCTAACTGGTTGTCAAAGAAGGTGTTTTAACATGAAATTTGGTCAGAGCTGAATTTGGAGATTTCCAGTAATATTTATCAGTTAATCTGGGTTTTAGCTTTCACTGATTATTCGGTAAGCTTTGAAGGGGCACGCATCCATATGGTTTGTTTTCACCAGTTTTAGATATTTTCTCAATGTCTTTTTGGGATAAAAGCACCAGATTTTCAATGCTAACAACTATATTTCTGTTGTTCTCTTGAGATCCTGAGAAATTTCCTCCTTTTCACAGGAAAGCTGAGCAAAATAAAATATGTGGATGTACAGTGCCTATTAAAAGGCTTGGACATCTAGACACAACAATTTTACTCCATTCTTCTTTGCAAAACTGCTCAAGCCCTTTTCAAGTCCAGCCACAAATTCTCTATTAGATTGAGGTCTGGGCTTTGACTCAGCCACTCCAGAACATTCACCTTGTTGTCTTTAAATTGTTTCTGTGTAGCTTTCGCTGTATGCTTTGGGTCATTGTCTTGCTGGAAAATGAATCTCCTCCCAAGCTGTAATTCTCTTGCTGACAGATTGTCCTCCAGAATTTCCCATATTTGCCACATTCATTTTACCCTCTACCTTTACAAGCCTTCCAGGGCTGTCTGTTTACAGGCATCCCCACAGCATGATGCTGCCACCAGCGTGCTCCACAGTGGGGATGGTGTGTTTAGTGTCTGCTAAACAAAGCGTCTTGTCTGATGGCCAAAAAGCATCATTTTGGTCTCATCAGACCAAAGACCTTTCTCCTAATTGACCATGGAGTCTCCCACATGCCTTTTAACAAACTCTTGTTGAGATTTAATATGAGTATGCTTCAACAGTGGCTTTCTCCTTTTTATTCTTCCATAAAGTATTAACTGATGAAGAACCCAACCAACAGTTGCTGTATGCAGAATCTCTCCCAGCTCAGCTGCTGAGGCTTGTAACGCCTTCAGAGTAGTCATGGGGTCTCGCCTCTATCTGGCACGGTCACTCAGTTTTTGAGGACGGCCTGATTGTAGGGGGATTTACAGGTGCCATATTACTTCCATTTCTTGATGAGGGATTCAACTGAACCGTGGGAGATGTTCAGTGACTTTACTTTTTTTATCCATCCCCTGACCTATACATATCAATAACCTTTTCTCTGAGTTGCTTGGGGTGTTTTTTCTCTTCATGGTGTAATGGTAGCCAGATTAGCCACGATTATTACTGATTAGCCAGAGACTGGCCTTCCAGACACAAGTGTCTTCAAACTATCACTTAAGACACTCATGGGGGTGAATATTTATGCAATCACTTATTTTATCTCACATATTTTGGAATAATATCTAACATATTTTTTATTGAAAAAAAAGAATAAGATATCAGGGTAAAAAAAAATGCTAGATAATTTCAAAACAGATGAATTTCATTATTCTTTACTTCAGGCTAGCTGTACAAGATGATTTATATCTTAACTGAATTTCGAAGTGTGAGACACCAGAGACATAAGGTCAGTTTAAACCAATTTGTAATATCTTAATCCTCTGCACGAACGTAGAAGGTGATTCAGCCAGATCGTGAGACCACACACCATTTTCTACTAAGTGCTTCACAGTGGAGATTTCACAGACACGGGATCTCTCAGAAAACGTGACATCAGAAGAAAGACAACTATGGTGGGCAATCAGTGTCCTCTGCTTGCTGTCTTGGTGTTAAGTTAGTTTTGGGTGGTGGGTTGGTTTTATCGACCCAGCTAACCTAGCATGCCATGTTTACATGATTTATCAGTTTTTCCATATATGCTTACTATTCCTTCAGTTCTTATCCGGATTTATCTTAGTTTATTTTCTTATTTTCATGAACTGGACTGAAATTTTGCTCTGATAGTTATGTCCCTCTATACAGTTTGGTATTCAGCCCATCTGTGCATTTTCTCTCCTTATCACAGTTCACTTTGAGCTGCATGTGATGAATAAAGGGGGTTATGAATAACTCATATACAAGTATCAGTTGTAGTCTTATCATATTTGTGGCTCTGGGAACACTGAAATAACGGGCTCACATTGGAAGACGCAGTACCCAAACTGCACAGTCTCTGTGCCAAGATGACGGCATAATGATGGATGGTTTAAGTGTTTCAGAACTTGCCGGCCAATTAGAAGCAATGAAAATGTATTCAGAGTCACTGAATAATGCGTGTGTAACACCAGAGTTTATCACAGGAAGCAGTCATGATGATGCCAAAGACTTGCTGGTCATACACATGTACGTCACAGCTGACTATGTGCGTGCAGACGGACCTTCTTCCACCAGAGACATGCACGGAGACCAGTGCTCTTTCCCTGCCGCCTTTGTCTCCACATGAATTATCTATCAGGGCCAAGTGTGGTAATCAAGCTGCTTCTGCAAGCCTTATTACAATGTTGGTCATTTGGCCTATTAGCAATGCTCTTACCTCATTTCTTGGTCAACTCCAATTGCATGGAAAACAGAGCAGTCAGCATGTTAAATGGGCTCAGGGATCGCTGGGTGAATTAAGGGCCTTAAAGTGACTGCAGCTGATACAGCAGAAGCATGCTGGAGGTATGATGAGTTCATAATCCTGAAAACTAATATTAAGAGACAGAACAAGGAGGACACAGAGTTTTTCTGCATGTAAACAAAATTAGAACCAGTTAAGTGTGAAACAGTTCAGTTGAACACATCAGATCAACACATTATAGAAACAATAAGGTCACACTGGGCTGCTGTGGATGTGAGGACAGCTGTGCAGTAATTTTCATATCCACCAGTAATGGGACATTTGTGTTCTGTAATATGAATGTAAATTAATGTAAATATGATAAATAACCCAATTATGTTCCCTTAATTCAAAAAGACATGACCGGTTTGATGAAAGTAATCTACTGTGTGATGCTGCCCTCTTCTGGCAGATCTGTGTACTATCACAACAAACGCAATTTACTGTACAATACAACAGTAAAGGCAATGCACTTTGAGTGGATAGGCAATGCACTCTGAGTGGACTTGTTATGCAGAGAGTATACAAAAGGTTTCTTAGATATTTTCTGTGGCATAGTGGGACCAATTTAATCCCAAGAATAAAGAATGTGGCCACCTGACCATTACACCAACAGGGACTGTAATGACATTGTATTCAAATACATGTACTTTAAGAGCTATAAAAGCCTCAATTCTTCTTGGAAGGTTTTGGAGAGTTTCTGTGGGAATTTGTGCCCATTCATTCTGTAGAGCATTTATGAGGTCAGGTACTGATGTTTAATAAGAAGGCCCAGCTCTCAATCTCTGTTCCAGTTCATCCCAAAGGTGCTCAGTAGGGTTGAGGTAAGGGCTCTGTGCAGGCCAGTGCCACAGTTGGAAGTATAGCATTGTCCAAAATGTCCTGGTATGCTGAAGCATTAAGATCGCCCTTCAATGGAGACAAGAGGACTAGCCGAAACCCTAAAAAACAGCCTCATACCACTATCCCTCTTCAACCAAACTTCAACATTGGCACAATGCAGTCGGGCAGGTAATGTTCTTCTGGCACCTGCCAAACCCAGACTGACCTACATGTTTCTTCTGTCAACAGTCCAATGAAGGTGAGCTTTACAACACTCCATCTGATGCTTGGCACTGGACTTGGTGAAGCCATGGAAGCCCATCCCAAAGGGAATGGGCTTGTAGTTAACTGTTAGATGAAGACTAATCTTCTTAAGAAGTGGTCTTTTAACAGCCGTTTCATGGATGACCTGTGGCTGTAAAAGCACTTTAAGTATTCAAACAACAGGAAAGGCACACAAAACAAGCTCAAGTCCATTTGCCATTTACTAACACTATTCAACATATTCTATTAATCAGTGATAGAGCCGGTACAATCAGAAATATCTGCTTATTTACACCAAGCATGAAAGCTGTCCACAAATACATAGACAAAGTTATTTTTTAGTTAAAATAGTTTAGTTTGAGACTAGCTTTTTATAAATTACCATGTAGTGACCTATCAAGAAAAATATCTTTTAATAGCAGTCCCTCTGCTGTGATTCTAACTCAGATGATTAAAAATGATGTTAAAGGAGGCATCATACCAAAAAGTATTAGCAAAATGCAAAGCCAAACAGCTGTAAATCAAAATGTGATCAAACTCTGACGTTTCAAAAATATAAACATTTACTAGCTATCATTTTGGATTCTTAATAAGGTTTTAAAATTATTTACAATTTTCTTCTTAAAGATTTTAAAATATTTATATATTTCTCTATGAAAACTAATGAATTCATTTGCAGATTTTCAAGAATTTGATTAACAGTTTGGGTGGGGAATTTACTTTGAAATTGTCCAGAATTTTTATGGATTATTTTGGGGAATTTGTTTGATTTTTGGGGACACTTGCTTTTAAATTTTCAAGAATTTTCCATGAAAATTCAGGGATGATTTATTTGTACATTTTTCCATTGGAAATGTGGGTGGGGAATTTCCCTTCCTAAATTTTCACAGAATTTTTAGTGAATTATGGGGATTTTGGGGAGGAATTATTTTGGAAATTTAATGTTATTTTTCATTTAATGGGGGGGTGGGGGTATTTGTAAATTTGAGGGAATTTGATTATAAATTTTTGATGGAATTTGCTTGAAATTTTCATGGATTTTTCTTTTTTTTTTAACTTTCTATGTTAATATTTAGACTTCAGAAAATTTTACTGAAACGTTTTAGAGAAAATAAAGTTTGTGTATTTTCTTAGAAATCTTAGGGAATGGAGGCGACTTTTAAAGTTTTGGGAATCTCTCAAATTTCTAAAGGGAATTTCAAAGTCCTCCAGAGTTTTTAGTAGAAATTTAATTCATACCTGGCCTTAGCAAGTTCTTGTGATCCATCATCAGAAAATCACAAAAAATCAACATATTTGTGTTTTACAGTAACATAAACCTTCTGTACTCATGAGCAAACATAATTTCTTGGGGTGAAAACTACCCCTTTTCAAAGACAAGTCTCTGGTTTGGTACTTATCAGGTCCAATTTATCCCTAATAGGAAAAACTAAAAATGATTGGAACAAAAGCTTGGGTCTGGGGAGGTTAGGGAGCAGGGATGCACTTATTTGAACACACTGTTGCTGCAGGGAGATGCAGCAGTGGCTTAACCAAAGTGTGATGAGAGGGACAATAAAGCATGCGTTTAATCGTGATTTTAAAAAGTCTGCACTAATTGTTGATCTTAGTTAATTGCAGTCAATGTGATTAATCTTGACAGCCATAATTTGGTTTTTCAAGCTGAAGTCTGAAGGATTTTGTTCCACTTTCAGTGGATATGATGCGAGGCTCATACAGAGCTAATTGTAAGTATATTTCTGCTGCTGTTATAGGGCATCATAATCTCTGGAGTTCCCCTCTAAAGACTGTGTTTGATATTCAGCTAGTCAACAGGACACAACCTGTCCCTTAAATTCCCTTCATCAGCTCATGAGTTCCAGCACAGCATTATCCTCCTGCTGACCCCAAACATCAGCTGTAGACTAAACTAAAGCAGGCGCAGAGTTCGAGGCATCCTCTGGTGTCCCCCTGAGGGCCCTAACATCACCTTGAACCCAGCAGGAGTCTGTGTGAAGCCCTGCCAAGCCTCAGAACATGACCAGGGGAGTGTGTGTGAGTGGTGGGGAGAGGAGCAGAGGACGGAGGTAAGATGAAGGGGATGCTGCTCTCTCCATCAGACAAGACAAATGATGCGCAAACAGACGGCCCTCAACATCGTGCCATGTTCCGTTAGTTTTCCGTTACAATGAGCCGACTCCGGATCAAGGGGAAATTCTGTCAGACAATGATGGAATGAGCAACAAGCCATTTTAGCATTCAGACTGTAGCAGCTGTTTCAAATCACTGTGACTATAAAACTCTACAGCCAATCACACAGTCAAACACCTGCTTATGATACAAGGATCACTCCTGCCCAGCTATACAGCTTATCTTTATAAGTATCAACATGATCTTTTAAGCACTCTCCTTTGTGTGTGCATGAATCAGCTTAAGGTGGACTGTCCTATGTTGCTTTTCAGTTTCCCAGTAGCTCACAATGTCTGGGAAAAAACGCTCCAATAAAATGTAAAATGTAGCCTCTGTCAGCAGCTTTTTCAGAGCACTGAACAACTACTTCTGATTCTACCTGCTACTGTGGATCAGTGGGTAGAGTCAGTCTCTCAGCTCAGCGGCTGAGGTTTGATCTCCAGCTCCTGCAGTCACATGTCCTTGGGAAAGACACTGAACCTCTCCACTACTGCACCAGTGGCATGTGAGTTTGTATGAATGAGCATGAATGGGATTATCGAACACTGATGGGCACACCACAAAGAGGCCATTGCTCTATTTACATCAGTTAATTTTCAAATGATTTTTAAATATCAAATTTTCAAGTATCAGTCTTCTGCAAAGCGACCTTAGGTTTCATGAAAGGCGCTATATAAGTCCAAGCTATTATTATTATTTGAATGGTTGATCATTTTAAACCAACATCAATCTTTTCATTTCAAAACAAACAATTAAAATCTCACTAGTCAGTATGTTTATTATTGCTAGTAACAATGATCCTCACCATTAGAGATGGTCAGTAACTGTTTTCATATTGTAGAAACATAAATGAACAGTAGGTATCTAAAATATCCTGTTTTAACAGAATCAGACTGAAATAAATCAAAGAAGGTAACAACAGAGTAGACTGATTATTTGTACTTTTTAGAGCTTTACATGATCTTGGCCCCCCACTGATCCTTCAATCTGTGTTCCAGTTTGACGCTTTGGTCATTGAATGCCTCTTTTTTATATATTTAAGAGTTTTTTTAGTGTTTATCACCTTTAAGTTTAGAATTCATGTCCTTTAAATGATGAGCCCTCTGAATTTTTTGAAGCATTACCTTCAGACCTACCTTTTGAATCTAGTGTTTAATATGAAATATTTGTAGTGTTAGTTTTATTCATTTATTTTATTCTTTTAATTTCATTGTAGGGCTACAGTACTTTTGATTGATTATTATTATTGTATTAACTTTTTTTTTACATGAGGTTCATATGTTTTTTTTATCTTTTTGTATTAACATTATACTGATTTTAAATCAAGATGATACCTACATATTTTGTTGGTATATTACACTACTATTTTTTTGTTGTTGTTTTAAAAATATTCATTATAACTTTTTAAAAATGATTTTACCTATTTTCATCCTCATGCCTGTTTTAGTTTTCTATCATTTAACCCCTGCTGTCAGTTTCTGATGTTATTTCCCATCTGTGGCCACAGATGGGAGCACAGATCGAGATGGGAGCACAGATTGAGATGGGAGCACAGATTGAGATGGGAGCACAGATCGAGCATTTTCCATCAGGGCTCCTCGACTTTGGAGCAACCTACCTGAGGAGATAAGGCATTCAGAATCAGTCAGTTGTTTTAAATCACTTCTTAAAACACATTTTTACAGACTTGCTTTTATGTGATGTTATCTTCTTAATTGGTTATAATAGTTTAATTTGGTTCTAATCTTTTAATAGATTTATTCCTATTTTTACTCTTTTTTTATTTCGTTTAATTTCTTTTTTTTTTTTTTTTTTACCTCAGCCTATTAATGTTTCTGTCCATTTTATTGTTTGCTCTCTTTCTGCTTTTGCTCTTAAATTATCAGCTTTAATGCCTCATTTGTATAGAGCTTTGTCTTTAACGGATTTTCCCCCTTCGTTGCAAATTTACTGTTTTTACTGGCTCTTGTTCTGCTTCTCTTATCACATCTGTTTGCTTTTACCCTCCTTTGAATGTTTTCATTTCTCTCTTTTTTACCTCTTTATGTCTTTTAACTGCTCACTCTTGCATTTTGGTCCCTTTGGTCTCAACCTGTGTAGCTGGGTCCCTGTGTTGCCTGAGTTCCTGTTTATTATTGTTTTTATGGTACCTATGATGCCTGTGCTCTACTGATCTTTGATGTCTTAGTTACACTGATGATATATCATGGTTTACTTGGTGTCTGTGACATCTAGGTTCTGATGTTATTAGTTTATTTTCTTGATCATGTTTTCTGTTCTTGAACTGTTGGGTTCTGTTGATGTTTCTGGGTATCATTGTTCTGTTGTCTCTGCCTTTTATTAGTTGCTTTGCTCTTGTTGCTAACCATGCCAAAGCACTTTGTAAACCCTTGTTTTTAAAAGTGCTCTATGAATAAAGTTTTAATTAAAGTTATTATTGTGGAGCACATACATGTTTTTATGCATGACAGGTGCTGTATAAATAAACAAAGCTACAATGAGTAGAATTCTTGTCTGTAGTGTCGGTTATTTTATAGGCTGGTCATCCCTGAAGCGGGATATGGGCATAGGCAGTTCTCCATCAGACACAGGTAAGGACTTGTCTGGGTGATCCTGCATAAAGAGGCGTCACGACACAGTTGATATACAGAGCATTCAGAAATTAGATGGACCCCCTTCACTTTTGTTGATTTTGTTATCTTGCAGCCTGATACTACAGTCCAAAAAAATCCTTTTATTCTCATACACTCAGTGCCCCATTATGACAAAGTTAAAACAGAATTTAATACATCTTCACAAATGTATTAAATTTAAAAAACTTAAAATATCACACTGACATACGTATTCAGACCCCTGCAAAAACACTTGAAATTTAGCACAAGTTCCATTTATTTCTCTTGATCTTTGCTGAAATGTTTCCAGACCTTAATTGGAGTCAATCTGTAGTTAATTAAATTGATCTGGGATTATTTGGAAAGCATACACCTGTTAGTGCAAAACACTTGAAAGTCTGCTCGGAGTTTGCAAAGAACTTCATATGACAGCAAAGCAGAGAGTGAGGCCTGCTATACAGAGACGTGGCTGACCTATTTCAATTTCAACAGAGGTCCAGCCATTTGGTGCTTGTAGTCTCGCAATTAATAAAATAGGGATCACCTGAGTGCAGTGAATGCATCTCAACTGATTGTAGTATGGACACACCTGTGTCTGGAAGGTCCAGTCACTGGTTACTCAGTATTCCTGACTACCACTACACCATGAAGACAAAAGAACACCCCAAACAACTCAGAGAAAAGGTTATTGAAAAGTATAAGTAAGGGGATGGATTTAAAAAACATTCCAAGGCACCGAACATCCCCCAGAGTTCATTTAAATCCATCATCAACAAATGGAAGGGATATGGCACATGTAAAACTGCCTAGATAAGGCCGTCAAGAAGCATGCAAGAAGGGGACTAGTGAGGGAGGCACCAAGACACCTATGACTACTCTGAAAGAGTTACAAGCTTCAACTTGCTTCAACTTAAGAGTGGCAAAGAGAAAGCAACTGTTGAAGAAAACTCATATCTCAACTAGAGTTCACCAAGAGGCATGTGGGAGACTCCATGGCCAAGTGGGAGAAAGTTCTTTGGTCTGATGAGACCGATATTGTGCTTGTCAATCAGACAAGACACTATGTTTGGCAGACATCAAACACCGCACATCACCACAAACAGTCTATCCCCACTGTGACACAAGGTGGTAGCAGCATCATGCGTTCTGGGGTGGCCAAGGCAAAGCCCAGACCTCAGTCCAATAGAGAATTATTTGTCTTTTTTTTGTCAGAAAAAGCTGAATTATAGTGACCGTGATTGATTTATACAACCAATAAAAGGGTGTATAATATATTCCAATATTTAAGAATAAAGAGTGTTTGAGTTCGATTAGTACATGTATGCTGTGCAGATGTAAAAACAAGAAGTTATTCTGTTCAATTATCGTTATCTCATAATAAAAATAACAGAGCAGGCCTACATAGAACTTAAATATGTATACTGATACTTCTACATACAAAAAGTTTAGAATTTGGTTTAAAACTATTCAATCCTCAATGGGGTACTTTTCATGACAATACAATGACACTTAATGAGGTGCAGCCAGTTTTGTGGAGAAAGTGTAAAATGTTTGCTCTGTCATTCTTAACCGGATTACATCCTATAATTAGCCTGTTACATCCTCATTAGTCCAAAACACTAACAGTTAATGGATCTAAATCACTCAAAAGCCTCCAGGTCAGAGAGTACCAGCCTGTTTAAAGCGGCGTCTAGCGCCAACAGGAGTTTAGACAAGAGACAAAAATTTTAATTCAGGGTCACACACACACATACGCAGGCTCCACGCGCCAGCACACACCCTCAAAATACCCACAGGTTTGTGCAGCGGAAGTTTTCAAGCAACCTTATCGGTATCTTTATCTGAGTGTGAGATGTGCTGCAGAAAGACAGGTCAGAGGGGAGCTGCAGGAAGGGGCATTAGGGATATGAAACACATGCCAGGCCTGTCATGATCAATTTACAGTCGACAGAGGTGAGGGCACATATGAGTTTAGTGGACGGTTTATTATTTGGCACCACCAAAAAATGAGCTTCTTTTTTGCAGTCTTAAAACAGATCCAATAAAACCCAAACAAGCTTGAGGAAATCTCTAGAACTTTTTCCCATGCCTTACATCTCCCACTCCTCTGATCGTTTACTTTATTTCTCGCAATTATTACAGTAAGAGTTGGTCCAGTGTTGACTCTTACCGTGCCTGAGACACGTTTTACGATCATTCATCAGCTCGCGAGGCGCACAAATAGTCTTTAAAACTATAAACACCATCTCTGGGTCGGAGACAGGAGGACCCATTTAGCCCGTGGCTGTGCTAAACGCTGAAGATAAAACAAACGATAATACTGTCTGTCTCCTGTGGCCGTCTCCACACGCATTAATAGCAGGTTTAGAGCCAGCAGTGCGGGGGAGAAACGCGAGGAAGTTGTGCGTCATTACGCACGGTTATAACTCAATTTTACTACTGACCTGCAAAGTGATTTATAAGTTGTTATTGTTTTCCATAAATTACCGATTGAATGCTCAATGTCAGCAGATTTAAGGCTACCTTTTCTGAAGGCACGTGCACCTGGGGGTGGCACATATATTTCTCACTGGAACCTCTTCAATAGCACAGAATTCCAAAGTAAAAGCTGAAAATCAACCAGATTATGCTGTGTTACGGTTTAAAATGTGTGTTGCATGTAGTCTACCTTTGGATTAACCTGGCCTGCAGCGTGGGTGGGACTTTGAGTGTGTTTGCAGGTTTGTTGTCGTCTGTTATCACGTCCTGATAGCGCACACAGTGGCTCCAGAATCTCTTGGAGGCAGACAGCAGTGTGTGTCGCTGCTGGTTTCAGGTTCCGTGTTCAGGGACACAACTTGTTGTCTGCTCCGTTTCCCGTCGGATGAGAAACGAGAGGCCCTTATCGCGCGCGCACGCGCACAATTAGTGTTATCAGGCACACTAGCTGATGTGAGTTCCCCTCAACAAATTAAAGCTTCTGACATTATTTCGCTTCAAACAGAACGCAAAGTTGGTTTCTTCCCTCTCTTAAAGATGTGCGTAAACATAAACAGCATGCGTAAAGGCTCCCTGCATAGTAACCCATCTTACTAGGCTTTTTTTGTTTTATTCAGTACACTGACATGCAGAAATATGGAAACAATAAACCAGAGAAGAACTGCTCTTTCCTAAGTTTGAAGAAAATGACTAAACATTTTGTAATTAATTTGTTTTGGACAACGAACAGTGCGTCCTGTGCTTGCGTATTTGGCTAAATTTGCAGTGTGTAACGCCTGTAGGCCTGCATATACCAAACATCCCTCTACGTCACGAGATAGCAGTACAATTTGCTCCATATAGAGGGTCCACCGAGTTCCCTCCCCCCTCCTCCCCTTCGTCACGGTGAGGAGAGGGAGGCCAAGAGGAAAAGTTTGGAGACAGAGTTGACATTCAAAATGCACACTTCACTCAAGATCAGTCTCCTTCACCAAACCAGTACTTAAACCCAGTAAATATTACCGGGAAGGAGAGGCAGCTTGTTGATTCTTTTTGTTTCCTAAATGTGACAGGTTGATAGGTGACTTTTTCAAACTTCTCGGCAATGTTTCCCAGCTCCAGCACGTCCACTCCCTTCTCTGTAAAGGATATATTAAACCTGGAGCACAGTCATGACGCTTTGGTGTCTTCTCTGGATGTCTCCTCTCGGATGGACTGCTGCACCGTGCCGGCCTCTTCCTCCACTTCTACCTCCACCTCCTGCATGCTGGCCCGCCTGAAGCAGGAGCCTATCCGGGACATGTCGTCCTCCAACACCGCCGGCTCTCTGTTTGGAGAAGACCTGCTCGAGTCCAGAGCCGGCAGAGGCAACGCGCTCAACTTTGCAAACACCTTTTATGGGAAATCTCTCCTGGAGATGGATTTAGTGAAGGATGGGAAATCAGACGTGTTTGAGGGGAAACGAAGAAAAGGTGAGATGATGAGAGGAGACATGGGACTCTGTAGGCCTGCATGCGCAAAGAAGGCCCACAGGTTTGCTTTAGTGGTTTGTGAGATATGCAGTTCACGTTTGGAAGTCTTACTGTACGAGAGCAATAAAGAGGAATGATGTAAAAGCTTAAGACTGATATTGATGGTGGATTCTGAGGAATAGAGATAGAAAATCAGATGATAGTCATAGGAATAGAAGATTTATTGAAGAATAAAGAAGTGTAAGAAGAGAAGAGCGAAGCCAGTAAAAATAGGCCATTTAAAATGGATTAGCACGTTATTTGTTAGTAAAAGCAGAATTTGTATGTACTTGTACACTGGGGCAGACATTGAATGCACCATGGGTTGACAAGGTTTTATTTATCAAGTAAATAATTGGTAAAATTATTTATAAAAGTACAGAAAAAGAAATTATCTATTTATTTTATTGAATATATTATTACAATCATTAAGTGAAATAATAATAATAATAATATAAATAAAAATAACTTAAAAAAAATAAAAATGTATAAATAGTTTAACCAGTATGAAAAACTTAAATAAATAGATAAATAAAAGTACAGACACACAATAAACAAATAAATTAAAAAAAAAAAAACGACTTAACACCCCACAAAATTAAGCACAAGAGCCAATAAAAATATACTCAGCCAACATAAAGAACCCAAAAAATTGACACTATTGGGGCCATGAATGTAATAAGATATAAATGAAATATAAAAATGAATATGAAATGTAAAAAACAGTGTACAGCTATGAAATGAGACTGGAAAGATAAAGCGGAGCTAGAGCGTTACGAAATAAGAAGAACAAGGCATAGAGGCCATAAATGGTGGGTAAATGTCGTAAAATGTTTTAGCTATGGTAGTGCAAAAATGCTAGCTAATAAAAATGACACTAGCAGATGAATAGCCTTCATAAAACTGTATTTCTATCTTTGATATTCAGAGGAGTTCAGTCCCCCCGTTGTCCCAGCAGACGACATCAAACCAGAGGACCCAGACCGTCCGAAGCCCCGCAGACGCCGGAAGCCGCGCGTGCTCTTCTCCCAGGCTCAGGTGTACGAGCTCGAGCGCCGCTTCAAACAGCAGAGGTACCTCTCCGCCCCCGAGAGAGACCACCTAGCTGGGGTCCTCAAGCTGACCCCCACCCAGGTGAAGATTTGGTTCCAGAACCGGAGGTACAAGTGTAAGCGGCAGAGGCAGGACCAGAGCCTGGAGATGGTGTCTCTACCTCCGCCCAGGAGGGTGTCTGTGCCGGTGCTGGTGCGAGACGGGAAGCCGTGCCTGGCGTCAGACACAGCGGCCTACAACCCCTCCTACAGCATGGGTCACATCAACCATTTCACTTACAACAACTATCCGGCCTTCAGTAACTACACGGGGCCCGGCTGCAACACAAACTACACCTGTAATTATCCTGCAGCCACGATGCAAACGATGCAGGGGTCCAACAGCAGCGGGAACTACATGAACTTTGGTGTAGGAGAGCTGAATAATGTGCAGAACTCCTTCTCTTCTACAAACGGAGTTTCCTCCTTACATGGCATCAGGACGTGGTGAACTACGACCCTTTAACATTTAAGAAGATTGTTTGAATGCATGCATCTTTACGTGTCGAGATTTAACGACTTTGTTTAGCTTCTTTTTCTATAGGGATGCACGGTATTGGACTTTTGCCTTGTTAGATTTGCCAGTATTTCAAAACTTTTACCACGACTTTTTATTGTAAAACATCAAGTGTCTCAAGTACTATAACTGGGCGATTTCTTAGTCTTTTTGCTTTAAAAACAGTCGTTTGATTCTACAATAAATGATGAATTAAGTAATAAAAAACTTAAAGTGACTCCTTTGGATTATATGGACATTATATGCTAAATGTATTTTAATAGTAACAATAAAATGAAGCTTCACCTGCCTTTTTGAGAGCTGCAAACAGAACTGTAATAACCTGCTGACACAGTGAGCTCTATAGAATATAAAATCAAAATATGAAACATATATAGATAATACTTTCAAATTAAAATCGATTGTCCAAATTAAACAACAGGTATGGGGGTGGTTCCCTGAGACAATCCTGACAAAGTCCTTCAAACAACACAAAAGTGTATTCTTACGCGTAAAACATCAAACTAGCTGTAGTTCAGACCTAAAACTTCAGTCGTAAGAACAAACTTTTAAATTTTATGGTGTTCAGATGAAAAAGAAACACATGAGCGGAGGATCAGTGTGTTTTCTGGCAGTTCCATTTCCTGTTTATAACCAGCCTCAGAAACCCAGAGGATCTCTTGTTATTTGTTTTTTCGTTTTTGACAGAAAATGGGGGGGAAAAAACAGCGCTACTTTTCCATTTCTGAAAAAAAAAATGTGGGAAAAAACAGAAAAAAAGAAAAAAGAAGCTGTTTGCAGGATTCCTTGTTTCAGTAACAAATTTTAGAAAAAAAGGCTCTGTTTTGTTTTTGTTTTCTTTTAAAATCTGTAATTTTGTATTAAAGTAAATACTTAATGAAAAGGAAATCACTTGATCCAATGAGAAAGGTGAACATTTCAAAATAAAAGCCGTCATGTCAAAATTGAAGCCTTTCCACAGCCATCCACTGTTTTACAGTGTAATATTAGGTCTATCTGCTCTATACAATGTATTTAAAATGATGTCAGTGGCAAATTTACTGGTGAATTATGGACTATTTTAATATTAGGAGGAAAATAAATTAATATGAATAAATATGCCTGGACTGTTTGACCATGTACAGCTGGAGTCAAATTTTCAATTTCTGATTGTGTTGGTGTTTATGTTTATTAATAATTGTACAAAAAATAGACACTTTTTTGCAATTTGTTTTTTTATTTTTCAATTTTTTGTGACTGAAACATGAAACAGCTCCTTTTCTGTTTACCCCCACTTCTTTTCAGAAATGAAGAAAGAAGAAAACAGCTCAGTTTTTTTTTTTTTTTTTTTTTTTTTTTTTTTAGTTTTTTCTTTTCTTTTTTATATTTTGTCAAGAAAAAAAAAACCAGGACAACAAGAGTTTCCCTGGATTTCTGAGGCTGGTTTTCCAACAGGAAATGGAACTGTCAGAAACTACACTGACCGGGTTCGAGGTAGGTCTGTTGCCTCTGCTTAAAACTTCACAAACTTAATGTTTCATCTTAAAAGGTTAAATATTATTGTAAATCTTTACATTCTGCTGATATAGCAGAAGTTCATATCAACAGAAATTCTCATATTTGCTGATACCAATTAGTAAGTTTTAAAGCTATTATCTAAAAGAGCCATACTGATATTATGCCGTTAATATCGTGCATCCTTAATTTTGTTTACTAACTTACTCTGGCTATTTTTTGTTGAGGACTTCAGCACTATTTTTTTGACTGAAAACTTTGTATTTTTATTTATTTTTACAACACTATCAAATGGTCCTGTACTATGAGAGAAAATAAAAACACAAGTTGCATGGTTGCATAATTTATTTTAATTTTCCTCTTTATTTTTAGGCCAATTTATTTTCTGTTTGTTCTTTTTCTTGGCACCAAAAAGAGCACAGTTCAAGAGAAATCTGGGAATATTTTATTGGAAAATTTGAAAAATACAACACAAGGTAACAATAAAAAATTAAGCTTAATATTAAGTTTGCATAGGCTGTTTTGTTGTATTGTAATTGTTATTTTTAATCACTGTTGGTATGCAACTTTCTTCTCTGTTTACTTGATGTGACCCTCCATACAAAATTTATTCCTAGCAGACAACAGCATATTCATTGATATGGAATCAACCCCTTTTGGTCAAATAAATGTTAAATGTGATAAAGCAGATCTACAGTATGGACCTTCAAATCTGAATGACTTACACATGGTTTGTGTCCGGTTAAAATGTTCAAGTGGCCATTAAGAAACTTCCTTCAATATGTTTCAACAAGGGGAAAAGGTTGTTAAAGGTTTATAAATTTTACAGCCTGCTGTCAGACACATAAACACTGAAATTGTGTTTAAAGTCAGAGGGGCTGAGGCGGCTGTGAGCAATGACCTTGACCTGCCCTAAATGTTTTTAAATTGTCTTCTGCTTCAGAAAACGCCAGTGTTTGTCAAATCAATTCTTGAAACTACAGCAACGCAGATTTCGATAAAGTGATTTATGCATAAAAGTATTAAAAAAGCAACCAAAAACCATCTTGAAGAGTGTTTTATAAGAACAAAATTAATATGTGACCTGATCAAAGATCAGCATGGCATTTTTGATTTTAGAAATGCTTTATTTCATTGGTTTTTTTATGAGAATTTGAGCTGATTTACTTGTTCTCTACCAGTACACTGATATTCTCCTGTGAACCTGAATACAATGTGCAGTACAGATAAAGGATGGATGACACTTTTACATTAAAAAAGAACAAATATGCCATCAGCTCTAAAATTCTGAGCATGTCCCGATCTGCAGTCAGTCTTCTTGTGCTCTGAGTTTGGAGCCTTGTACGCCCTCCTGAGATTCAGCTCCACTTGTCCGCATACAAACCAAACACTTGATTGACACTATCTCAGTGCTAAATGTAAGAATAGTCCTATTTGCTTGACAGAGAGCCAGAGGCCTCGTTTAAGTGTGCAGTTATATGAACAGACTACAGAGCGGCTCTAACCCACTGCCTCCACTTTACATGAGTAAGAGATGCTTAGGCTTCTCTCAGGACTCTCCACACATGCTCTGCTGTCTTCTCTCTTTTTAAACATGCAAACACACATCATTGATGTTCCAAGCAAAATGCTAGAACACTTTGAATTTATTGATAATCAGTCAGAGTGTTTTAACATACATTTCACATAATAGAATTGTACTGTGATTTCACAAAGAGGAGCAAGGTCATGTATCTCCTCCGGCCCCCCTCTCTCTCCTCCGAGGTGTTGAAAAGGCAACGTCAGATAACAACGCCACACAAACCTAAAAATATCTCCACTCACCCTCCACCCACACTGGAAAAGGAGAGGGAAACGGGTCGGATTAATCTGCTTTTCCGGGTCTTATCTGAAGAAAGGCAGGGATGCATGCTGCTTTATCTCTGCCAGTGTGATCGCTGCTACAGCTCCTCTGAGCTTTTTCTGCTCCGCTGCAGACCAGCACCAAGCTCACATGGATGGAGTTAAGCGTGTGCACTCTTTTACTGTTTAAATGTTGAATAAAACATTGGGACAGACTTCGCATCAACAAGTACAAGCACTGTTCTCATTATTCACCCACTGAGATGCAAACTAGGAATGTTACAATCTTGTTTTTTAATACCAGTAATTCAATGGTGGACAGTAACAAACTGAGTTTACATGAGAACTGTACTAAAGCCCATTTTAGAGCATCTGTAATTTATTTCAGGTTTTGTTTTGTTTTTTTGAGGACATCATTACCTTCAGTCTGCTTCATTTGAAAGACAAATATTGTACTTTTGACTCCACACCACAACACTTCTATTAATATTCTTATGACTCACTACTTTTGTCAGCTGATTAATTTTGTTTTCTATTCTAAAATTGAACAATAGAAGGATTACAATTTCCTTTCTGAGCACTATGGCCGAATCTTAAGTCTATGTTTGAGGATTCTGAAATGAGAAATGATCTGTATCCCTTTTTAGGTGAACAACTGACTGCACCCATGCAAATACTTTTTTTTTTTGAATGAATTAACAGGAAAAATAACTCCAAGGCTCTCTCTTCAACAACCAAAATGCCTTATTTTCACTTCATGATCATGTAGATCTTAAAAACCCATGCATTTTGGCATCACGCCATTATTGGGAAGTTTGACTCCCTGATGCTGAAGCGCATCCAGATGTGTTACATCTTTTGTTCTCAACTTGTGACTAGGGACCCAAAAGTGGTTTGTAAACTCATTGTCTGTGGACCTGAGAAACCTATGCAGCAAAAAAAATCCATTGTGTGCTTTTATTTTGAAGGGCATCTCCTTAGTTCATTGGCTTTCCATCACAAACCCAAACTGCCCCATTTCTCATTAAAAACGTTCAATTATGAGTGAATTTATTTTCGAATTTGGCCACATTTCATTACAGAAGTGGAGGTTGGTCCTGATGATAGACCTGTTGAGAGCCACTTGTTTACATGACCATGCTGTAAAAATAAAAGCATTTAATTGTCTGTACAGTGCCTTGGATTTTATTTTTGTTAATTTACTGACTACATGGATCCCATGCCAAAGAGCATTTCAAACATCTTCTCTACGAAGTCCATGAGTCGCTACTTTCGACTGTTTTTTAATGTTTTGAGATTTTTTTTAAGTAGTAGGAATATTTCACTGTTTTTTCAAACACATATTGGACTAATATTTGACTTGAAATATCTTTACTTTAACTCAAGCAATTAAGTTGTGGACTTTGGTTTAAAAAATGAAACATGACTGTTTCATTTTTTAAATTGTCTTGATTGTTGCCTGAATTTCTTGCTTAAGACTACAGACATCATGCACAAAAGATTAAATTCTAGCGAATTTTATACTCACAATACAGGAAAATGCCCATGAATTTACAGTGCCCTCATAAGAAGCACATCAAATGTTTGCATGGTCAAATACAGGACAAATTCGTCGAAAACAAGATCTGAAATGAGCGACAGTTTGGATCATTCATGCACCAACTCTCTCTTACCAAATAGCCCATGGCTTCAATACTATAAACCTTGAATATCTTAACATACCTTATTAAATTACACTGCTTGTTAAAACAGAGTGGCTGGTAAAAATGTTTGTGGCTGATGGAGTTTTGAATCCACCAGACACAGTGGCAGGTAGTTCAAAAGTAATATTCCAACTCTGCTTTTTTAATGTGCATTACTTTTATGATACAATAACTCATTAAAATATCAGAGATTGCATCATTTTAAACACATGGCATTGAGAAGCATCAAAGTATGAGAGATTTTGACAACACTCATGTCTGAGCAATGTGGCTTCATCCCATTAAGAAGTCATTTTAAAACTGTTACACACCTTTTTTTTTAAAGTGCATGGTTACAAATAACTATCAGACAAAAAGTTTGCATCAAAGCTGTTTACTCCATGACATTGATAGACCCTCTCCTGTCACAAACAACTGTCCAAATATTGTTCCCC
Source organism: Cheilinus undulatus (assembly GCF_018320785.1). Classification (NCBI taxonomy): domain Eukaryota; kingdom Metazoa; phylum Chordata; class Actinopteri; order Labriformes; family Labridae; genus Cheilinus; species Cheilinus undulatus. The sequence goes on along the minus strand of NC_054874.1, from coordinate 17,491,038 downwards.
AAATCTGCATCATTTAAATTTTGACATTCAGAATCAAGAAAAAAAAATCTATTACCCATCAGGACAATTGAGATTAGATGATTAATAAATAATGAATGATAGTGATTAGTCGATTTGTTAGCTTCTCTAATGGTGTGCTAATATTATGTGTGCTATTGAAAGCTTGTTGAACTGAAGCCAACTTGTCATTTTTTTAAATAATTTCTGGTTTAGCTGATATTCCAATTACTTTTTTTCTTGAAGAAAACTTAAGAGCCATTTTTACAAATGTCTGAGAACATCTTACTGTAAAAGGAATGCAGAAAGTGAGTCGTCTTTTGTCTCCTCCTTCAACCAATTTCATTCAAAGTAATGCACTGCATTACTTTCACACTATGAACTATTTTCTTGTGTGATAAATCATAACTTTCATAATAAATTAAATACTGTTTGAAACCATGAGTGCTTTATTTATCTTCCTCTGCATGCATCACAGTTCAGAGAGGGAGCCGTCCACATTCCTTAGTGAAAACTCAAGTGTAGCTTGGGAAATGTGACAAGCAGCACTCAAAGTTGTATGAATCCCTCCCTCTAGCTGTGGAAAGTGCTGTCTGTGGAAAAGGGAGAGTCCTCAAGGGTACCTGGTCTACAGGAAGGGGAACAGTCTCTTCTTGAGGATGTACAGGACGGTGGCAAGGAAGAGGGCAAGCGCCAGGAAAATGAGCAGTTTGTCTGTGAGCTCTCTGCGGTTGTACTTGGTGATGAGTTTCCTCCCAAGCTGGATGGTCCCCGTCATCGTCTTAAACTCGTCATTGGTCTCTTGGACAGTTCTAGATGAGGTTGCTTCAAACAGGAGAGAAAACTGCTTTCAACACAAAGCCAAGGGACAGGCTTGAACAGTGGCAGTGTAATTATAGCAACAAGCAGCTTAACCTGATCACTTGTACACTGTTTTTCACTCTTCAATAACTGGCAGTCACATAGAGTTATCATAACCCACAGTATACTGTACATCCATGCCAACTTTTTAGTGTTTTCCTCCACTAACCTAGTGTGGTCATGGTCTCCTCGCTCTGATTAACCTGCTGCGCCATCATCCGGCTGATGCTCATCAGATTCTCGGTGATGTCACTGGCTGTCTGCGCCAGGCTCTCTTTGGTCATTTTTCTAAGAGAGAATCATAAAACCAGACACTGTTAACATAAATGTTCTCCTGATAGTTTAATGTGTTGTATAAAATAACTAATATCCACAAAAAACTTTTTTTCAATATTGTTTCAAGAAGCTTGACCTTAAGCTGGCCTCTGAATTAATCTGTTTTGAATCCATTTTTGGGCTTTAATGCCTTTATTCAGATAGCACAGGATAGTGAAAAGAGCTGGAAACTAATGGGGGGGGGGGTTTGATCTTAGGCTATCTGCTTTTAGAGACAACAGCCTTCATGAGGCATAAGGGTATAGCCACTAGGCTACTGTGCTCCTGAGTCTCATTTAATATGAGCAAATTCTCAGCTCACCTCTGCCTGGCCGCACTCTCTGTTCCATTAAGAAGAGCCTGCTTCTCCATGTTATCGATGGACAGCTTGCTGGCCAGGTTGGCTTTCCTCCAAACTGTCTGGTTACTGTAAAAAACATAAAAGTGTATATAAATAAAAGTCACTTATAAGTAACAGCCCTTACAGCACACATATAACAGTCATGCTACATTATGTAAAACATCTCACACCTTGTAATATTTAAAACTACAGAGACATTACCTGAGCATCTGTTTTCTGTGTCCTTCCACCTGACTCATTAAAACCTGTTTGTCAGACTCTTTGTCCTGCTCTAGTGCCATCTGCTCTAAATCCTATCAAAGAAATAAAACAACATGAAAGATTTTTCTGACTCATACATATGCATCTAAAATAAAACTAATGCACATCTATAAAGCAGTGTTTCTTACCTGAATTCGCAGTCTCAGATTGTGAAAACTCTTTTTCACATCTGCGTTCAGTTCTGTCAGCTTGCTTTGGGGTCCTTCACACGCGTTAATATCCTGGCAAGATATCAGAACAAAGATAAGACACCTTCAGAGTTAGGGGAAGCTACTGGTGTAAAGCTTTTGCTCTTCTTTGTGACTGAAACAACATTTAGTTAGAGAGCAAATGTTCTAACAGTCTGATGTGTGGCTGAGCTTCTAATAAGCTGAAATAATTCTGAGGAGCTCAGAGGGTTGAAAATGCATTATGTTAACAGGCTGTCTTTTTTGTCAATATTATCCCAGTTGTTGTAAAATATCTAAAAAGACTGAGAAAAAAAAAACACATACAGCACTATAGAAAGTATTAACCCAAAAAATACAAAAAAAAAACCCTCTTTAATGTCAAAGTGAAAACAGATTTCTACAAAGTAATGGCAATCAAATAAAAAGATGCAATGGAAAATAAGTGAATGCAAACATTTTCACCCCCTTAAAAGTGATAGATCTAATTTAACAGAGGTCCAGCCAGTTGGTGCTACAAGTCTCACAATTAGTGAAATGGGGATCACCTGAGTGCAGTGAATGTGTCTCACTTAAGTATAGTTTAGTTTATTAGGATCCCTTTTCTTCCTGGGGTCCTCAACAGTTTTACAATGTGACAGTGTCAAATCATTTAGTACTAACAGTCAACGTAACATTTAAGTACAGAACAACATTCATTGACATCTTTTGCCATCACATTTGACATTACAGCACTAACGGACATCAAAGACGTTACTACAATAAGACAAGACAAAATAAAATAATACCAAAAACAAAACAAAACCAAAGGACAGCTTCTGGAGAAAAATAATTCATATACAAATTCATGCATTGACCTCAGAATATAACAGACGTGTAGTCTGTTTACAAACCCACCGTGAAATGGTAGCGATAAATGTTAGAATGTATTTTATTCAATGTTATAGTGGTAATAATCATTGTTCTAATTACTATAATTATTATCATAGTTATAACTACTATAATTACTGATAAAGTTTCTATTACTATATTATTACTACTATTAATACTATGTTATTGCTACTATCACCCCATTATTACTATTATTGCTATCATTACATTCCTATTATTACAATTATAATTACTTCTATTGTTATTATTATTATTGAAAGTTTTAATAAGTCAACTTTAAAATGCATTTTCCTTTAACTGTTTTAGTAATCTACTCTGCATTTATTGACCACGTTTCTGACTTTCCTATCGTACAATGAACAGACACCTAATCTTGTTCTTATAGTTTCAATTAAAGTTTTTTTAACTTCTAATCCACACATAGTATATTATGTAACTGTAGTATAAGGACACCTGTGTCTGCAAATGATCTCAAACACACCATCCCAACTGTGAAGCACGATGATGGCAGCATCATACTGTGGGGATACTTCTCAGTAGTCTACCATGGAAGGCTTGTATATCGAAAAATCCTTGAGGACAATCTTATTCAGTCTGCAAGATGACTACAGCTTGGGGAGAAGATCTAAGACAATGACCCAATGCATCCAGCGAAAGCAACACAGAAATGGTTTAAATACAACAAGATGAATGTTCTGGAGTGGCCAATTAGAAGCCCAAATCTCAATCCAATAGAGAATTTGTGGCTGGACTTGAAAAGAATGTTCATGCACAATCTTCATGCACCCTGACAGAGCTTGAGCAGTTTTGTAAAGAAGAATATAGTAAAATTGCAGTGTCCAGATGTGCAAGCCTGACTGAGATCCCTCCACACAGGCTCAGTGCTGTGATTGCAGCCAAAAGCATTACTTTGTAGAAAACTGTTTTCACTTTGATATTTAAGAGGTTTTTGGGGGGGTTATGGTCAAAAAAAGCCAAGTTATATTGGCTGTGATACATTTATAAAACCAATAACAGGGCGAAACATCCATCCACAACAACTTTTGTAGGCATTTTAATCCCATCAGTTTCTAACTGCTTAATGATAACAAGCATCGTCTCCCCTCAGGTAAGGTACAAATACAAAAGGCACCAATTGGTACATGTATTTAACAGAGAACTAAATTATGAGTGTTTTTAAGTCATTTGTGTAAGACCTATACATTTGATATGTCAACATTTTTAATTGTAAGTTACCAAACTACGTTTTTCTTTAACTGGCCCTAAGGTTATGGGCTTATTATTTTTTCCAATAATTATTTTTCTCTAAAAATTCTTTGATAAAATAAAACCAAAAACTAAAGAGTGCTTTCATCTTTCCTACAACTGGAGAACCAGTTTCAATTCTACGTTGTTTTTATTTCACCCTTGATATGGCTCTTTTTACTACTTCATTAGCAGAGATGACAGCCATTTTTATGAAAAAAAAAACAAACTTTGGGACAATGTTATGACGTGACGTTACTGCAAAACAATTTGTTAATGTCGCTGTCAATCCACCTGCTGACTGCAGCTGGAAACACTCATGTAGCATAAATGCTATCAATTAGCAACATCCTAGAACAACAAGCTTAAATACAAGTCTACCAAAACGCAGCAATAATTAACCTTTAAAAATGAATATACAAACCTGAATAAGGGCCTTGATTTCCAAGTCATATTTCAGTATTTCTTGTTCACATATCCGGACGTGGACATCAGTGGACGCCATGTTGCCAACGTAGTCAGCTCAAGCTACGGCAAGCAAGAAGGGCTACTTTTCTCAACGGCTGTAAGAATCGCCCCGTGAACTTTGGTGTTAAATTTTACTGTAAAAATACGAACACTCCGGAAAACTACATACAAATAAATATAGCAATAAAAATATTAAGCACAATTATGACATTAAGCAAAAAATAAACAAATTTTTAAAAATCAGAAGAAAAAAGGGGGAAATTACGCGCACATTTTTCTACCTGGTAAATACTGTAGAATGTAAAACGACATTTACTTTAAATTAAAGTCAAAACTACTGAAATTTTGTTTTAATGGCCCTATTCAGCAAAAAGAGAAAGCAAAAATAAAAATGTAAAGACAAGTGTAGTCCAGTATTATTTTATTAGTTTACATCTATCAAACAGACGAAATCTATAAGTAATACCAAACAGAAAAGATGACATCAAACACACCATACATCAGCTACTCACAGAAACGATAATTAATATTAACAATACCAACAATATACATTAAATATAAACAGAACAACAGCAAGTGATGGTTGCTTTAATTTAAGTTGGGCACATTCAGTGAGATTGCTCAAAAGGTCCTTTGGAAACTGTTTTCATATAAGGCACCAGTCTATAATCACACAGGGGTCTGAGTTTGAGGCAATTCAGAAGGAATGATCTCTCCATGGCATAACGAGCAAACATCCATTGGTATGAAGCAGCAGCAGGTCCTCCTCTGCTGACAGAAATAATAATAACAGTTTAGAGAAAATAAAGCAGACAACAAAGTACATTTGGAGGCTGTTTACACATTATATTAACATCTATCCTTGGTGATCTGATCACAAGTGGTAAGCCTATTGCTGATGATCCAAATAATAGCTCGGACTGCATATGTAGGTGGTCAGAGATGCCTTCAATCCAGGCTGGTTTAGTTGACTAGATGCTACTCATGCTGGAATGCATCAAAGATCACCGTCAGCTGACGTGATCTGCAGTAGTCTGCCAGTAAAGCGTGGCTCTATACTTAGTCCGTCCAGCCTCACTCCTAGTGATGGGAATTCAGGCTCTTTTAAGAGATCCAGATCATTTGTCTCAGCTCAGTAATAAAGCCAGCCTTTTGGCTCCCAAATGGCTCTTCAGTTGGTACCATTTTTGGCATTTGTATATATCTATCAAACATTAGCAAAACTGGCAAAAAGGAAAGCAGCTAATATGATAATATAGCATAACATAAAAGAGCCAGCTCTTTGAACCAGCTAGTTTGCAAAAAACACAACTGACTTCCTTAGTTCTGTCTAAAAATTTATCTGTCATTTTGATCTAACAGTATCCCCACAAAGCTTATTTGCTTAATATATCACTATTACTTTTAAAGCATGTCTATGACCTAATGAGGGAGAAAAGCTGTGGAGAAGACACTGCTAGCCTCTTAGCTTGGGGCTAATTTGCTCCTGTTCATTCACTCCAGAGGCTTTGGATAAACCACAGTAAGAATGAGAGCCACAGATATGAAGTACTGGATATTATTTGCAGGCTAGCAAGTGAGTTCTGATTGCAGGTCTTCACTGAACATGTATTGTTAACGCACAATGTGGGCGCGTATACTAAGTGCTGTCAATGTGGTATCAGATTGCCCCAAATTTATCAATAATGCAGATTAAAAATGACCACTTAGATCACATACAGAGGTGATTTACTCCCATTACACACTAATCTTGGTTTTTATTATGAAACTCCCCCTCAACTGAGAGCATAGATAGCTTCCTCTGAATGGAAAGAATGATGCCTTCAGTCTTTTCAGGTGTGTGCATGCTTTTTGCATATGAGGCAAGGAAGTCATTTCTAATATCAAGTATTCAATAAACATGCTTTGTTGATCTATTCGCTTGCTGTCAGATCACAGTAAGAGGACGTTAATGCAAGGTGTACAGAGCCTCTTAAATGACATATGAGGCACTAACTTAACGCCTAATGTTGGTTCAATCCTTTCTTTATTGTGATGCATGTTTACCTGTGCGGTCTAGAGTCGTGGATGGATGAATTAAGGCCAGTGATAGTACAGGTACCAGATGGTGTCAGTGGACAGAGTCGGTCCAAAAAGTGGGTTTAGCTGGGCCAGCATTGCTATCAACCAGCTAATAACAAAAATACAACAAAAAAAGACAAAGAAGTTACAAATAAAATCCTAACCACGCTTTAAATCTTAACTAGGTTCACTGATGTTAAAATAAAACATCCAGTTTCTGGATAAAACTACAGCTTTAACTAACTGTAACACTACTGGACTCTTTTACCCCCCTGGCATGTAACATGACACATAAGCAAGGTTGCAGCTCTTTGCAGATTAAATAATTTAACACAGCACAATTCCTATACAGTAGAGCCAGCTTTATTTCAATGACATTTGTGCACACAATTTAAAGTAAAGCTGGGGGAGACAAAAAGAGAATCAAAAAATAAAACTACTAATTCTCAGCTATACAATGCCTACAGAAGTAAAAATACATTTAAGTATTCAAAAACACTATTAAGCTCTGAAATAAACTGTTTCAATATGTATTATTAAGTTACTATGAAATTGTTAACATTAGCACTCACAATAAAATACAAAACCTTAAATTAAGAAGACTTAGGAGCTGAAATAAACACATTTTTCATCCTGATGCTTTCTGAGCACACCAGCTTTTGTTTGTAAAACTAATATCCTCCAAGCTTATAAAATTTTAAAAAGGTCATGAAAAGATAAAGCCACGTCTGATGTATATAATGCTGTGCATTGTCAAGCTTATTGTAACAAACAAGGTATTTTGTGTTCTTTCAGAAAAGTATAAACTGTTAGCAATATTTAGTGTGAACATTTATTAAACCTATCTGTTTATATTTAAATACGTACACTTGAATCAAGATCTGCACAGCACTTTTCAGATTTTTCAGCAGATATTAATTCAAATTATACAAGCCATATTAAGGACTTCACCTTCCATTTTATGTTAGGGTATATGCAGGAATCTTGAAGTTAATTTTAATACCTTTTTAAGACTTTTTCAAGACCTTCTCAATATTTTTTAATACCTCACGCCACTTCAAGCTGTAACCATTTACATCAGTGATATAGCTCGCTCTGGTGCTCTCAGAGACAATTTACGAACGCACCCACAATAGCCTAGTTTTTTATGTACCTGTTCATCTTTGTTTTTTAACAAAAATTAATAAATTCACACACTTTTACGATGTTTTGGGGACTCAAACTCTTGGACAGCTAATTCAGAAAAAATACTTTCAAAATTTAAGACTTTATAAAGTCATGATAAGACTTTTTAATACTTTTTATAGGTCTTGATTTTCCCAAAATTGATTTATCACCTTTTAATACTTTTCAAGACCCTGCGAATACCCTGTATCTTGAGATGCACGGATGCGACATTTAACACATGTTCAGCTGATATCGCCCCTTTTGACAAACATGGGACATCAGCAAACATGCACATGAATCAGTTGCAAATGTTGCAACTGTTGTGCCCTAAAATTAAATACTGACATTTAGCACAACTAACTTCTGATTGAGAGAGGAGATTTATTATTGGGCAAAAGAGACCAGTTGGACAACATCTCATCTGTTTTTATGGTCAGACGTGTTAGATAATATAGGCATTGTGGGAGTGTTACACCAAAAGTTTAATGAATAAAACATTGGCAATGGCAATGGTATTGGCTAAATTCTTTTTTTAAACACTGGTATCATCCCTGACTTTTACAATCTGTGCATCCCTAATTTTCTCAGACTTCAATATACAGTGAAATAAAATGGACAATGTCTTTGGAACAAGCTACTCATTTTTCTTCAGTGGGCATCTATGTTATTATCATTAAATGCATTTTAAAGCTTATTAATGTGACAAAAGCATGTAACACTTGTTGGATCTGACTTTTGTATTTTATGAAATGAGATATACACCTATGTAAGATTTCTTCTTTTAACTAACCCAGAATAACTCTTGTCATCTCAGAAGGGGAGGCATCTATTTAAGGCTCCCCTCCTCTAACCCCCCTTGCTCAATATTTTACTAAAATTACCTCCAAATATTCTTTTAGTTGTGTTTCGTGCAAACAAATTAAACTGTACAACCTTATTGTACTAATATGTGCAATGTTAAAGAAATTCTGCAATATTTGCTGAACAAAACTTACAACAGGTAGCAGCAGACTGCAGTCAACACCAGCATTGTGATTATGACTCTGTGGGAACAGGAAAAAAACAATATTTAAAGCATTTTACTTCGGGACCATGTATGCAAACATAGTTTAAAAGCATATCAAAGGCCACTCATTGGCATACAGTGGTCGATCTCGTGATGTGAGTGACAACCAAGGAAGTAAGGGAAGTTGTGATATCCACAGTTTCCAGAGATTTTTCTAGAGTTAATGTCTATAAATAACTTAACTAGTAATACAGCATATGTTCGAGCGAGATGTCACTAATGGTACCTTTAAAGTTAACATGAAATAAGTTTAATGTGACAGGAGGAAGGGCTGTCAAATTAGCTTCTTTTGGCTAACACTAAGCTTTCACTGAACAGTGAGAAACGTTAAACTATAAGGTTGATTTTCGTCAAGTGTATAAGATAAGTCGTGGAAGCTGTATTAAAAGCCAATATACGTTTTTGTTCACATACATCACATGATAGTCACGGGACAAGATGAAATAAAAACTTCAGCTAGCTCTCTCCGTCCCACTGAAAGCTAAGTTAAGGCTAACAAACTTACCCTTTGTTCGGTCCTTTGGGGATAAACCAGGGCACTACTCCGCCGATAATTCCCCAAAACAGGGTCATCACTGACACGGTGATCACAAAACTGAGTTCCGCCATGGTGTTTCGCTTTAACCCAGGATTATCTCAATGGTGAAAACTTTTGACTACAGAAACTTAAGCACAGCTCAGCTGAGAGAGGATCCGCTGAACGACGAAGGAGAAGCACGAGTCACATGACCCTCAGTCACAGAGAGGAACTAAACTGTCCTGGTGGAGGTTAGTCACTTCACCGAAATATCAAATATACAGGGGGCATTCCAGGATTGAGGACATTCTACCCTACTACTGTAATTGAGTATTTTTTGTGTACGTGTACTTTAGTGTGTGTATTTTGAAATCAATACTTTTTCTTCTACTTCCGTAAGTTTTAACCAGAGTAACTGTACTTTTACGTGAGTACATTACTCTCATACTTTTTCCACCACTGTTGACTTCACATCAGCACACAGCAAGAGACTGATTCCGCATCATATCCAAAACAGGAGTACAAAACTGGAATATTGACGACTCGGGGTTAAACATTTCAGAGTAATTTTAACTCCATTTTGAGTGAAATGGTCGTCAGTGTTATCTGACAGTGTTGATCTACTGTTGTCTACTGGGACCGGATCTCAGTATTTCCACATATGATCAATAAATTAATATCCGTGATGTTAAGTTTATTTTAGTTTGTGCAGTAAAGTTATTTAAGTTTTTCTATTTCAGCTACAAGAATGACATTTTCATTTTGTGATTTATCATGTTTCTTTTACATCTATAATCCATCCCAACACTCAGCAGCCAGTTTTTTTTAGCTTCAGCTTCAACACTTGGCTCTTTTTCCCTTTATATGACCCTGACTCCACCAATTAACCTGTTTCCACCAGGCTATAAACCGATGGATATTTTTAACCCGTCAGTGACTTTTCATTGTCAATCAGCAGGTTCCTTATATAGCATATACGGATTTAATCGTTTGCATTTATTTAGCTCAGCACTGCAAAGAAAGCTCATCAACTTGCCATTTAATTTTCAAGATCCTCTTCTAAGAACATGATATAAAGCCATCAAGGCCCAAACACTCTTAGTGCACATCTCAAATAGAAGTGTGTGCTTTAGTACCATACTACAGTACTTTTCCAAGAGGGCAAAGGCCTGCCAGCCACAAACTCATGGATACAAATGTTCTCATAACATGTGGCAGCTTCAGCATACACCTTCAGCTCTGGTTTATAACTGAATGCACTGCGTCAGGTAAAGTATTAATGGTTCTAAACAGAAATCGCAATAGGCAGATTATGTAAAATTCTTTTTTGACTACCTTATAAGGTTTGCATGTTAGAAATATACATTTATTCATGTTTAAAATTAGTAAGGCATGAGACAGACAAAGTATGGTCCATTTACACTGTTTATTGATAGCAAAAGATCATTTTCACTCCTGCATCTTCTCGATGGTCTCCTCCTTGTATTTGCCCTTCTCCTTTCCATCAGCGCGAGACTTGGCCTTACGCTCCAGGATCTTCTTGCGGTCCTTGTCCAGCTTTAGCCTGGTGATGACCACCTGTAAAATACAATGGACTGGGTTAACAAGCTGCAATTCTCCCCTTGTAAATCGGGCAGGGAACATGCAAATACAATCTATTCATGACACATAAATCTTCAAAAACCACTGAGGGAAAAGAGTAAACTAAAATTCAGCATTCGGCAGGGACAATGCAATGAAGGTAATTCAACTAAAAAGAAAGCAGTCACAATTTACAGTCGCTGATTCCCAGGCTCCAGTTGTTGTGCATACCAGCTAAATGTCACTGCTTTCAAAATAGCTTTAACTGAAAGAAAATTTTTGTTGCTATTAGATAGGCCTTTTAATCCTGTTGAAAAATGTTCCCACTTCCTGAAGAGGACAACTTACAGAAGCAAGTGTTCCACTCAAAGAGTTTTTTAAGAGCTTTAGTTTGCTTTGACCACCTGAAAGCAGGTAAACCTGTGCTGGGTAGTTTTAATAATTCATGCCTGGGAGACTAATCTGATATAAACATTTATGGAGATCAAATCTTTTTTCATTTTACCACGAAAAAAAAAATACCAGTTGCAGTCTAGTTTTAGTTTACAGTAACACGTTATCTTGGTCAAAAGTTATTTCAGCAAGCTTTCACAGTAGAAGTAAATGTAAAGTCGTTCTTTTAGCATTATTGGCCATCATTTGTTCTAAGTGCGACATTAGAAATAAGTTTCATACTCCTGCTTTGAAACCCATGCTAGAGCTGTGCACAGAGGTCGCGTTAAATGAATATTCTCCGTCACTGACAGATTTTTTTAAAAGGATGACAGAGTTTTAAAGGCTGTCCGTCATTTTGACGGACTGCAATGATGAAGATGAGCCTACATTTCAGCGAACACAGAGACAGATGAATAGACCTTTTCTATAAAAAAAGAAAAAAATGTTGCTCTAATCACGTCTGCACACTGACGATTGTAGTTTTTTTGTTGTTGGTGGTGTTCCGTTTTTTCAGAACAGGTTCGATTTTTATGCGAAATTTCATATCAGTCCAAGTCATTAAGTTGGATGATTGAGGATTCAAAACAGTTCCCACTGCTTCCACCTCGCTTGCTCACCCCCGCCCAACCATCCCCTCTCTCTCTTTTTCGCACTGAAACCTCACTTTACACACCAAGGTTTGCTCATTTATTATGTGGATATCAACTATGGAAATAGAGAGATGGTGAATGATGATTCAGATCAGCACCTGTTGCTTTATTCTCTCTTGCTCCCTCAACCCCGCCCAACCACTCCCAATCTCTCGCACCGTAACCTGACTTTTAACACCGTAGTTTGCCGGTATATTATGTGGATATCTTAACCATGGAAATATAACAGATAAAGGCATACAGTTGTAGCCTACTCACAGGTTAGAACAGGGACAGAATTAAAAAGTTGTTCTCCATTGCTCCAACTTGTCTCAGTGCTATGACGCGTGAGCATGTGTGTGTATGAAGCTCTCTGTCAGGATGGATGGATTTTAAAGAAGTGATAGAGACACAGGCTCCCAGTATGAAACAGTTTGCCACATGCTACAAATTTTCACAGTCAGGCAAATACAAACACACCTGACTCAGTGTGCAAGATCAAGGTGCGTGATGTTTTCTCGGATTATGACTCCTGTGGAGCAGACAAATGCGCACGGCTCCACAGTGCAGCCTTCTAACAACTTTTCAGCTATGGTCGTCAAACTACAACATCTTAACATTTAAAATATCCTTAAAATTTTAAGTGATATCTTAAATGGCACAGTTCATAGTTGCTTGCTTGAAGAAAGAGTGCTCCACTGTCACTGCGTTCAAAAAGGAGGAGGAGTAAACGCTGTGCTGTGTTCATCTTTCAATGCCATTAAAATGCACAACCTCAAAGACTGTTCTTTAAATATAAGTTGGGAAAGGGTGCTTCATTAATTAAACACTACTAATAAATTCATATTGAATTATATTATATTTCATTTATTAAAGAGAAAATTATAATGACAGATTGTAAAAATGGAATGACGACATTTTTATGATCCTTTCCGTCAAAATGACAGACAGCAAAAAAGTCCAGCTTAACCTCACGCTGTGCATCTTGACTGGTCTTACGGTTCAATTGCGAAATCAGGCCAACAATACCCATGATTCTTCCACTGCACCTGGCTACACACACTGGTTTTAAACTGTTGGGACAACGGACACAAAATCTGGAAAAGTGACATCAGTGCAAACTACAGCGTAGCTTTGACACAAGTTTACAGCAGGCTTAAGTCTTACAGTGTGAAAGTGATCAAATAAGCATGTCTACAAGTGGTCATATCTGACTAAATTTTATGTTCATATCATCTGTGTTCTCCCCATTTAAACATCTCAAACCCTAAAAAGATGGTTGTACAAACTTTGGCAAATTACAAAACTGTTTAAACAGTTAAGTTTACTGGAGTAACCTTAAACATGTAGTTGGTTGATGCTGTTCACTGGATTAGAGCATTTAAGTTCAAGTGATTTAGCAGTGGACTGTATTTCCAAACTTTGTGTGTCTTACTTGTGCATAGAAGTTGGAGCAAAATAATTAGAATTACATTATAATAGGATACAAGTTATGTAAATTTAAATGACAATTGACAAGGTAGTCAAGCGTCTTTGATACTCAAAAATGCCAAGTACAAGATTCACAAAGGTGGCATTTCTTCTAGTAGCTTCCATTAGAGATATGTTATATGTAGCACAGTCACACTTTGCACTTAATTTGATTTGTTTTTCTTTATACTAGACTTCACTTAACCATCTATTTCCAAGAAGAACTACCAAAAAGCTGTTTGCTCAAATTAAAAGACAAGGCCTCATGCAAAGCAAAAATGTTTCATCTTTTCAATCCGACAGTGTCACATGTCTTTGACATACTTCACTATCATATTTAAGTATGGGTTTCATGTTTTTTTACTAGGGCTAAACAATTTGAGAAAATAATCTAACAGTGAATATTTTTTTCCAACATTGCAATTGTGATTTGATATGCGATAATTTTATAAGCTCCTCATCTGATGTATTTTTCAAAAAACACAAGCAAAAAATCATTCTATATTATAAACAAAAAGCAATATTATAAATAAATTACTGTCTTAAAGAGAGTGACCATTTTATGTCATTGACATTTAAACTAAGAAAACAAAAAAATTAAGGAAAGTAGGATTTTCTGTAATTTTTCTTTAAAATACACTTAAATATTTGAATGATGTGTAGATTATAACATCTCTGCTGCAAAAAAAGTATCAAACTGGTCATTTGACACATTTCAAGTCAAGAAATATTGCAATACAACATACTGTGATTTAATCTAATTTTCAATCAATTGCCCAGCCCTATTTCCTACTGCTATCAAAACCTTGTGTCACTTACTTTGCAACAAATTTAGGCAACAAGTAGTTGAGCATACAAATGTACATCCAAGTGTTTGAGCCTGGATTACTGGATGAACTAATTAAGAGTGTAAGACCAGAAATGATAGGTTGTTCTAGTGGTGTTTGTAGCTCTAACAAAGGTAGACGAAGTTTGGTTCAACTTTTACTGTTTAGATTACATTTAACATCAAATGTGCATGTAATCTAAAGTATCTCAGTTCCTTACTGAATGTCTAAATCTAAAAGGCATCATCTATCATTTATAGAAAAAAAGTTCCAAATCAAATGATTCTGCTCTACACTGAACAATATACTCCCACATTATTCTGTTATATATGGCAAATACATCCACTGGAAAATTCTGCAGGTTTCCGGTACTTGCCGACAATATTTTTTTTTAGCCGTTATCTGCTGATACTATGCTGATAATATTGTGCATCTCTAGATCCAGTAGTTTCAATCAAAGCTGACCAAATTAAAAGCTGCTGTTCAGCTCCCACCTTCATGAGGAGTGCTTGAAAAAAAATCAGCAACACACCTCTTATGTCACAATTAACATTTCTCTGGTAGTTTCTCAGCAGTCAAGTACAAGAAGCTCTCCATGGGGTACAGGTGTTTATCATCCTAGAGTACAAGGACTTGAGCTTGCAAGGCACTAACTACTGAATGAGCTTTTGCACCACAGGTCACACCTCCCCATTCATTAATACTCTGATAGTAGAGATTGCTATGGAGAATTGATAATCACTATTAACTAATTCCATCCATACCTATTTACATGCCATCAAGGGAGCAAATTAGGGTGAAGTCTCTTGCTCAAAGACACATGGACTTGTAACTGTACCCATGACCTGAGTGCAAGACAACCGACTACCTACTGAGCCACAGTCACAGACTACACTCAACAAACTATCTGACATTATTCAAAGCAATAACACCAAAAAAGAAATATCTTTTGAGTGCCAGTTTTCACACATTTCTTATCATGGTCCATCAAGACAGGTATACTCCTGTGAGAATCTACGCTGTACTCAGTATTGAAGTCAAACAGAAACTGGACTGGTCCAGCTGCCTTTTGCATAGAACTTTGCATTGCAATGTCTTGAATGAGTGAAAACCTTTCCAGATATTCACACAACAGTTTCTTACCTTGCTGGGGTGGATGCCAACATGGACTGTGGTTCCGTTAGCCTTTTCTCTCTGCACGCGCTCAATGTAGATGACGTACTTCTTCCTGTAGACCTGCACGACTTTGCCAATCTGCTGGCCTTTGTAGTGTCCACGGACAACCTGTTCGAAATCCCCACAATCATGTCAAGCAAAAGCATGTTGAAGTTTTGTGCCAGTTGCTCTAAACCGTCAGAAAGTCAAACTACTGTACCTGAACTTCGTCATCTTTGCGGATGGGCATGGACCTCACATTGTACTTCTGTCTGAGCTCCTTGGACAGAGGGGAGGACATGATCTTCCTCCTGATGTGTGAGGGGGCATTGAAGTGCCTCTTACGGTTCTTGCGGCGGGAGGATGTTACAAATGGGTTCAGCTTCATGATGCTGTGAACACAGAATACATGAAGACTGCTTAACACAACACACATTTAAAGAGTATGTTTGCAATGCCCTCAAAATCATCTGTTTTAACTGGAAATCCAGCAGTCATGAAGTTATGTATCCACGTTAGCAAGTGAACGCTAGTTGCTAGATGTCAGACTGGAAGAATTCTGCACACGTCGATTGAAACAATGACAAGGTGTGTGAGGCTAAAGCACCAATTTCACACATTGACGAATGCAGTTTGTAAACAGTAGCAGCCTACTGACTGATTAGACTCAGGCGTTGAATGCTAAGCTACCTACATAACGCTACCTATGTAGCATAACACGATACCGACAGACGCGTTTGTAATGTCGGCCAGAAAACATTCTACCATAGCACTAAGAGTCACAGACTACAAATAAACCCAACAACATCTACCGTATGACATTATATAACCCTGGCATTAGCAATAATACACATTACATCTCAGTTGCCGACATGCGGGTACACACGAAGCTAGCAGGGAGACCAAATACTGAAACGTTTTAATTGGTTATCTATTATCAACACAGATTCAATATCCATCGTCTTTTGAATGTAAACGTGTTGTTGACGTGTTTAGACATTTATGTGGATACACAGTGATATAAAAGGGAGGATGGATGGTGATAACTTTTGTGAAATTGTTCGTCAGGAATTCTTACCCTGCCGTTTGCTCCTCTATGGCCGGCGGAAAAGAGACTCGCTAAGTACTTCCGCTGACATTAGTTCACACTGAAGTCTCGCGAGATGTCAACGAAGAGCTGTTTGGAAGCACCAAATTTCTTTCTTTCTCAATAAAATAACTAACGAATGGGTCGCATTTGATCTTTAAAACATAATTTATATTTGAAGCTTAAAAAAAACCTTTATTGGTTGCATTCGACACCACGAGGCTTTTAGGAGTTTAACAGGTTTTTATTAATTTTAGAAATAATTTTCGGATATATTTGCCTAGGTTGTCGATGTTTCGCTTTGAACGTGTCCCTTTTCGTTTGAAAATATCACTTTTGTTATGTCATCTATTTCTTAATGTTTTAACTCCAAAGACCGTTTGCAGGGTATCTTAATTTCTGCCACAAGATGGCGCCAACCCCAACTAATCAATGGCCTGGTAAGCAGTTTGACACAAGTTTTGTCTATGATTCATCAAGTTCTGGCCTGTGTTAATCAAACTGTGCTGTTAGGTTACATATGTGCAACTTTGGAGAGGCAGCAAGCTATGGATTTTGGCTTTTAGCACATGTAAAACTAAACAAAAACCCTCGAAATGTGACTCCTACTTAAGCTATCATAAAATTAATATTTAGCAGCCTTCGAGATTCGTGGCAACATCACCATTTCTGTCATCAGCTGTAAATTCTCTGTGTATGCCAACAAGATAACAAGCACGCAGGGGAGTGGGGAGTGTGTCCGGATGTTTACACCGGCAGACCACACATTCAGTGACCTCCCATGTGAGAGGACAGAGGAGGCGACCCCCGTCCTGCTCTTTCTCACTCACGCAGTGGACTACCGACACGGAAGCGGAGGCTGCGCTGACACCGTGCGCTGTTTTCTCCCCGGGCGGCGCGCAGTTTCACTGTAGCCCGCTGTCTGCCTGCGCTGTTCGCCTGCGAAAAGTGATGCTGTCATAGCCCTCTGCACCGCGGACAGAGAGCCTGTCTCCCCTCCCGCACTCCCCTGGTTCCTCTCTGGCGGACTGTCTCGGCGGCAGTGCGGATGTGGAGCCCGCAACGCAACGCTCTTCAGCCGTCGGCAAGCATCGGAGAAGATGAAATGTTTTTCCCGTTATCTGCCGTACCTCTTCCGCCCTCCCAGCACCATCCTGTCCTCCACTTGCCACACCGAAGGTAGGGTGGAACGCCGAGGGGGCTGTCAGGGGCTGTGAGTTGCTTACTTTGAGCGTGTGACATGAATGTTAGGCTGGCACATGCAGTAAACATGCGTGCAGAAGTTAGATTGTGCAGTTAGGGCTGCTAACCCACTGCAGATTAGTCACACTGATCCAAGTTGTTGGAGCCATTCTCAAATTTAGCTGTCTGCTATCTGTACAGACGACTTAAGATGTTTACGTGTGAGATTGTTTGGCTCTCTGGTGCAAAAGAGTAGCACTCAATGGATCACCCCTTGATGCCAACACAGAGCTACATACCAGAGAGACGCTGACTTTATGGAGTTGCATGACAAGTGCCTTCCACCCTTCTAAATACAGTCATTTCACCCTGTCACACTCTCCTTGCATAAGAAGCTATCCTTGAGGGGAAATTTCATTTAACACTCAGTTGTTGAACATCACACACAACGCTGAACTAAATGCACGCACAATCAGTGTCATGTGGACATAATGTAGAGATGCCAGAGTGAGGGGCTGCCTTGCTCAAAGGCACCTCGGCAGTGCTTGGGACGTGAACCTTTTGAGCTATCAGACTTGGTCCAACCTTTAATCTGTCAGATATCCAAACCCAACTCCCTACAGACTATTCCCAGCATGCCAGCAGGCCTCTCCAAAACAGCATCAGAATTATTGACTTAATCAGAAGCTGGAATGCCCTCTCATGTAATACACTCAGCATGTTCACGCTAATGGTTTCAGAGCTGTGCAGAGTATAAATGTTGAATTGACCTCTGCTATTGACCTCTGTTTTAATTGCTATAAGACAGTTCATAGGAGCATCTCGATTCATTCTGCCCATCGTGCTGTCTGACAGGATGGCCTGAGAGGGTCTGAGTGTTTGTATAACCAGCCATTTACTGGGTCATAACGTGGAGACTGAGCCACTGCATTATTTAGCTTTGCATGGTTGCCCTCCTTCCTGTGTGTGCTCTGCCCTCAGCCCTCTGGCACAGGAAGGAAGATGGTGTGGTACAGTGTACGGTACAGTGTGTGAGGGTCAGAGACCGGGCCTGCTCTGACCTACATACTGTATATACTCTAAGAATAAAGACCTGCATAGGATATGTGTTTACTCACTCACTCATGCTCATCTACTATTCTGCACACTCACTGACTTTCTCTTTCAGACTTTTACTCTCAGTTGCCTTTCACTTGTCCATTTGAACAACTGGAAAGTTCTATTTTTTGACTAGATTCCTATCAGACAACACAAAGACTATTACAAACTTGGGTAACCCATATTAAAGTGACTGGACACTGAATAACCAATTGGGATAAACTCATTTTAAAAGACAAAAGAATAAAAATAATTACTTAAGTAGTGAGTAAGAACTTGTGGCCTAATGAGTGGAGAGAAAATGGACTTCTTAAAGAAAACAAACTTTTTGGAGTTTACACCTTCTGTCTTGAGACTCTTTGTGTAAAAGTGTAAAAAGTAGGCCGAGCCAAGTTATGATTTACTATGGAAGCTTGAAGTGGACACACACCCTTGCATTGAATTTTACCCCCTTTTATTACAGTGCACTCAACTGACAATAGGATATGTATCACTAAATTGGGTGTAGAGACAATTCAATCTTTTTTTTTTTTACAGTTTGCTAGTTTTTTAAGTCATAAAGTTAAAGTTGGTATTAAAATAAACATGATGCTGTTATTTAAATTTTCTGACAGTACATCTGAGATATCACTTTTTATCCATATAAAAATACTTTTTTAATTTTGAGGTTTTATATCGACAAATCAGTGTTCATTATGTTTACTAAAACTAAGACTAAAATTGTTTCCCAGCTACCCTTTTTCCATGGAAAAGACTAGAGTAAGACTAGCCAAAAAAATAGATTTTTGATGACTAAAACTGACTAAAACTAAGTTACGTTTTTGTCAAGATGACTAAAACTAGACTAAAATGTAATTTGGTTTTCGTTGGACATTAGAAATTCGCCAAATCTTTCAAAATACAATTTATGTGTATCTCTGCTGTAGAGAGGAGGGACCCAGGTTTAGCAGGGTGCATTTAATTGAATGACTAAAACTGAGACTAAAATTAAAAATAGTTCGAACTTTACAACCTGCAACCCCAAAATTGAAGGTGCCAGAGACCGGAGTCGCCCCTTAACTGAGGATTCTTAAAGAATATTTGAATATTTGTTCGTCTGTTAGTTAGTTAGTTAGTTAGTTAGTATGTTTGTTAGCAACATAACTCAAAAAGTTGTGGATGGATTTTGATAAAATTTTCAGGAAATGTCAGAAATGGCATAAGGAAGAACTGAATAGATTTTGGGAGTGATCCAGATCACCGTCTGGATCAAGGAATTTTTTAAAGGACTCAGTACTATTAGGAGGTAGGGCTAATGGCGGGGGTCTGCGCTCTCCGAGTGCTTTTCTAGTTACAGTATTGTTGTCATTTGCTTTTTTTTTTTTTTTTTAGAAAACTACTGATGCATTATGAAATAATTTTATCACATGATATAGTAAAACATAGTACAAATAGTACAAATCAAACAGATGCAAAAGCCACATATTCAACTCCAACTTGGGTTAAAATATTAAAAAGGCCATGAGCGATCTAGTTTATCTATTTTGTACTGCTGAAAAAAACAACCAGATTGCTCTTCCTTTTAACCTGATGATAATTTGATTTGTATTTATTTACATTATTATTTACACATTATGATATACCCATTTTTCAGCTCCTTCCATGAGATGATTTCAACACTGGATAAAGATTTTTAAATAAAGGGACTTAATACAAAGTTTGGAAGCGCATTTTACAGTGATGTGAGCAGATGAGGAGCAGCTAAAGATGATGAATGCATGCATAACCACAGTGGAAGAATTATATTTTTCTTTCTAAGCTGAAGGCAGGCTTTGTGTTGCATTGCAGACGAGGAGAGAAACAAGGACGCCTCGTGTCCCCAAATGTTTTCTTCTAAGTCCAAGTCAACTTGCGTGCTTTTTTTGATAATTAAAATTAAAATTTGAACATTATGATAACCATGGGGACATTTATCATCATTGTCACTTATACTGGTAACTGTTTCATTTCTTATGTAATACTTTGTACTATGTTTTCAAGATTTGGACCAAACTGATCAGCAACACTACTAACTACCTGTATACACAGGTTTTCACCTGAAAAAAGGGGTCTGGGGGTTTTAGATACTTGTAATATCTCAACATCCTGCGATAAAGGTAGTTATGCACAATATTATCAGCATGATGGTATCAGCTGGTATTAGCATAAAAAATGGATTATTATTAATGTACATTTTAAATGCACATTTCTGCTAGTATCTACAAGCAGTACACCGGCAGTAAAAACAGTGTGCCTATAAAGAAGAATTCACTCCTTGGATGTTTTACCGTTTTATTGATTTAATAAATCAATCATGGTCGATATGATTGACCTTTTGTTGACAAAAAATATTAACTTTAACATAATGTCACAGTTAAAACAGATGCCAATAGAACAAATGTGTGTAAGATAAAATAAGTCACTGTATAAATATTCACCCTCTTTAAAGTGACTATTCAACAAAGGTCCAGCCATTGGTGCTAGTAGTCTCACAATTAGTGAAATTTAAATCACCTGAGTGCATTGGATGTGTCTCAAGTTACTGTAGTATAAAAACACTTGTGTCTGGAAGGTCCAGTCACTGGTTTATCAGTTTTCCTGATAAATACTCAAATGAATACTCAAAGCAACTCAGAGAAAAAAGTTGTTGAAAAGTATGAGTCAGAGAATGGATACAAAAATATTTCGAAGGCATTGAACATTGCTCAGGGTTCAATTAAATCCATCAAGAAATTGAAGGAATATGGCATATGTGGCCACCGAGACACCTATGACTGCTCTGAAGGAGTTACAAGCTTCAACAGCTGAGATGGGAGAGACTCAGCACACAGCTGTTCCCCTGGTTCCTCACCAGTCAAAGCTTTATGGGAGAGTGGCAAAGAGAAAGTTGAAAACTCTTTAAATCTTGACTAGAGTTTGCCAAAAGCCATGTGGGAGACTCCATGGTCAAGTGGAAGAAAGTTCTTTTGTCTAATGAGAGCAAAATGTTGCTTTTTGGCCATCAGTAAAGATGCTGTGTTTGGCAGACACCAAACACTGGATGTCACCACAAACACACCATCCCCACTGTAGGCACGCTGTTGGCAGCATCATGCTGCGGGGATGCTTCTTGGTAGCTGGGGTGAATACTTTTTTATAGGCACTGTGTCGGCCTTTATTGGCAATCTGTTGACTACAGACATGTTTTAGCCAAGACCAACAGACATCAGCTGAGTTCTTTTTTCTTTGTTCATCCTTATTCCTTAAACTTTTACATTTTTAAGGACTTATTTTTGTTTCTTTGTTTATCACACGGCACGTGTTCATGGAGTAGTTTTAAACATTCTAACTTAAAAAGTATTATGTTATCTTAAAGTAGCTTTTCTATTAGTTGTTGATTGATTAAAACTCCATCTATTGAGAAAAGAAGTGAGGTGGAGTTCAGTTTAGAGAACTTTAATCATTTGCTAGAAACTCAATTTATGTAAAATGAGCAGTGCAAACACAATGTAAAGCTAGGTCAGAGGTTCAACAAATGGGGGCCCTAGCCCCAAGTTGGGGGGGGCACCAAAGATCATAGAGTATTTAGCCTACCTTAATACTAGTAACACACTGAAAATGTATTTTTTAGGAGAAGTAGGGCTTTTCTGTTGGGATATTATTGATAAAATTTAATATATAATTGATATGATTTTTTGACAGCAGTGCATGGGTTATTTTTTGCATGGGTCCTCCTCTTGGCATTTGTGCAATAGTAAGGGGGACTGTAAGAAAAAGAGTTTGGAACAACTGAGCTAGCTAAACATAATACAGTGTAATCTAGCTCTTATGTACTGCTGAATCTGTCCTTTAAAACAGCTGCTTATTTTTTGTTGAAATGCAGTGAATGAAAAACTACTAAACACAGCTCCTTTTATAGTTCTGAAATTTTCTTTGCCATATCAGATATAGAGATATTGTTTTTATAAACAGGATCTCTTGAATCAAAGAGTCGAAGTCAACAAACACAATCCTCCACACCCTCTTAACTCTGTCTGATTCTCAGAGCTTCTGCAGGAGATAAGGGAGTGGTGGTATAATGGGGGAAAAGAAAGATCAGTACACGTGAAGCGCCAATCCTCAGCCTCAGTAATGTGATACGTGATCCTGCATCCCTGTCTGTATGGAGAAATATGAAACAGTCGTACACAGAGAGTGAGGCTGAGACTCATGTGCCTGAGGCCAGCGGGCTGTGATGACACAGCAGATGACCTTGGAAACATGACGTGTTAAATGACACAGGCTGTCTCATCTGCACGCAATCTACTGTGTACAAATGTGTTTATATTTTTTTCAATGTGCAAATAAAGTCATGCACATGTCTTTGTTTACGCCTGTGTTTGCACTTCCTGCTTTGACCTTGTAGCCGTGTTGTGCCTTTTCCGGTAGCCTTCCTGATCTTGAGGAGGGAGGCTGGTCCGTGCATCTCTGTTGCCCTTCTTGTTCCTCTCAAGGCCTCCCCCTCCCTCTTCAAAATCCCCAAGCATTCATGTTGGCTCCAGCTGAGCAGAGTTCACCTCGGGGAAGATGAGTGTGCAGTTACCATGTTAGTGGAAAATACATTATATAAGCCCTGTGCTGGACCGTATTGTGTGTATGTGTGGCTGTTTTCTCTTTGTTTATCTTGGCCATTGTGGGGAGCTGTGTGCCAGCATCACTCAGATTCACCTGGGTCCACTCTGAGGGAAACACATACAGCTTTTGACTGCCTGCCTGTGTCGTCTGTTGCGTCATGTGTGCTTGAACTCCTGTTTAAGTTTGCACTAGTCTCATTGTGACTTTAATGTATTTTTTCTGTTCTTTTGTCCCCTGGTGTCCTCTTTTTTCTCCATTTCACATCAGTCTGTCAGTTGGGCTGTGATGGATTAAGTCTTAAAGGTTTCTGATGGCTGCGTGTTTGTGTCTCTCTCTCGCTGTTTTATGTTTGAGTCAGGGAAAAATGTGCGTCCCCAATTGACGCCTTGCTGCCATCAATCAGCCTGCGTGTCCTGCCTCTGCTTCCCCCTTTAACTGCTATAAAGTCTGTATTATCAGTCCTAGATTTATTTTTACATTTGATTGTGACATAAAAACAGAATAATGAATATTTAGAACTGTACCTGCGACAGAAAGTCATCCTGATTAATGGCTGTAGTTGACATTTTTCATGTCTCGTGTATTTTTATACATGTATCAGTGCGTTTTGCATCATCTTTAGCTGTTTTATTCATAAGAAGAGCAGCAAGCTTGTCATGGCACTGCCTGAGGGAGACTTCTGTCTGCATTTTGACAAAGCATGACACCCAGTTGGAGTTTACTTGGTGAGGAACACAGCGTATGCTGGTGTGCGAGTACCGTGATCGTGCGTCCTGTGATGTTGTTACCCTGACAGACACCCACTTCACAGCTCACAACACACTCCTCTGACACTCCTCTTAGCCCTACCGTCCTTGCATACCGTTGGAGACAAACACCCTACACACGCTCATAAGGCACCCACACACTTGTACATGAGACTGGTGTGATTCAGTTTGCTCAGCTTTTCTGTTTAAGGGGAGAGAAATGAGAGAGGGGAACAAAAGAGTGCTACAATAGAATACCAGGGAGCAAAAGGGTGATAGGAAGTAGGAGAAGTCGTGAAAACTTCTTTTGTATCTGAAAGCATTTAAAGTTGCCTCACTTTTCAATGTTATACCATGCTCACAAGCAAAGAAGCATCAGGGTACAGGAGAGTGTCTTTATAGGAGCAGGACGGTATTGGGAGTGTAATGCAGGCCCATAAAATTGATGGACTTGGCAGAAATGTTGGATAAATCGAAGCAGCCGATGCAGAGATATTAAGTGTGCTAGTCCCTGGAGAGGTTCTTAATACTGGACCCTACACTGACCATAATGCTGTCTTTGGACTCTGGACTCTATTTGTGAAATGAAGCGTTTCCCACAGAGTAATACTGGGAGGCAAGGATAGCAGAGGGGGTCATCCCACCCTGCCTAAAGTCGTACCTGTATTTTTTTTTTTCTTCTGCTCATTTGTCAGCGCTCATCCACAGTCACATTCATCCATTTACACCTGTTCTCTCCACATTCACACACTGATGGCAAAGCATGCTATGTATAGTGACCATAGGTATTAACTAATCCCTTTTATATGCATTCACGGACGCAGCAATGGGAGAAAATAGGAGTGAAGTGTCTTGTCCAAGGATACATCAGCACGTGACTGCGGGAGCTGGGGATCAATAACCCGACACACCAGATAGACTGTTTTATATATCGACTGCATGAATATTAGAGGTACAACGGTACAGGTAACCCACGGTACAGCCCGTACCTTGGTTTTTGGGCCACGGTTTCGGTTCGGTGGAAAAAGAACAACTTTTTTTCTCCTGAAAGTATCTCTTTATTTTGCTTGTCAGTAAAAACTGCATTTCACAGTAAACAAATTCCAGTATCAGTAGTGTATTGAATAATATAACACTTTACTTTTAAGTTAACAGTTATTAAACACACCTCTTTCAAATAGTAAACTGTCTCCTATCCTTTGACTACTTGTATACACTATACAGCAGTTTAAAATATGTATGAAAAATTAAAACATACAAAAATGTAAAAAGAAAAAAAACACTTTCAAATGTTAAAGTGCCTCTTAGCCTTGGCTACTGGTATACACACTACACTGTAGTATAAAGAAAGAGAGGTAAACAATTTCAAAAGAAAAAGTGCACTTTTATCCTTGACAAATTGAACATAAGAATACTTCACTATGGGCTATATTCAGGATGTTAAGTGCAATATCAATCAGGGGAATCAGCTATTTATTCCTCTGCTATTGTGAGATTTTTTTTGTGAGAAGATAAGCCTATCAACATTATCTGCAGCAGGGCGAGAGCAGTTTGCACTGACACTTGCAACAGAAGTTCCTGGGACACAGAGGTCGCGTTTTGCAACTTTTCGCTCCACTGTCCTGTGTTCTGGAAGCGTTACATCAGGATGCTTACGCTGTCTACAGTTTTCACTCCCTTGTTGTTGTATTCAACGGCGAAACCAAAATTAACCCACACCGCTGATTTGAATGATGCTGGTGTTTCTTCAAAGTGTTGTCTCTCAACTCCTCCACTGGTGCTGGCCATGCCTCTTTGTTTTCCTCTTTCCACTTATGTGTGTGAGCTGCAGTGTGAACCCGGCTCCAATTACAAGAGTTTGAGAGGGGCTGCGTGGGTGGAGCAACAACAGTGATTGGACATTAACTTGTGTGGAGGGCTCTTCTCCTGCCTGGACAGGTGTGCACACATACACACACAATGGCCTGTGAAGCATTAGTGCAAAATGAATTACAAATCCGAAAACCCGCAGTCCATAAGGGCGTATTATCCCATGCAGAGTAGGGATGTCACGATTACAGATTTTCTTGGTGTGATTATTGTCAGAGAAATAATTGCAATTTTAAGATTATCACGATTATTTTTGCATTAATTAATTTCACACTACCATGAATAAGTAAAATCACATGAACACTGCTTATAGGTCTTGTATTTTAATTTATTTCCATCCTAGGATGCTCTCATAACAAAATGAAAAGTAACCAAACAATGTAAAGTAACCAAAAATTACAAGAAAAATGATAATAATTCCATTTGGATGGACCACTCGAGTGGTCTTAGTTGAGTAGTGTTTGAGTTAAAAAGCTGTAATTCAGTCAGTCACATCTATTTTATATCCCTCAAATATAAACACATTCTTCATATTCACAACTGTATTTATTAAAGTTTCTTGTCAAAAACTAAATTTTCCCATTTTTATGTGGCATTTGAACACATCATAACATATATAATACAATTGTCTAATTTACTGAGGTTACCTGATCGTATCATATGTCTTTAGCTTGTAAAGTTCGCTAATTAACTTCAATTCTGCCAATTCCACCGCAGATTCCTACACTGGATTAATATTGTTAACAAACAGGACTTGCTCAAAGTTTTGGAGCATTTTTCAGCATTTATCTGAGCAGCTGAAGAAGAAAACTGTCCTGAAGCAGCTGAAGTGAGGGATATAAGAGCCTGCCTGCCTCACAGGCTACCGCTCGCATAGATTTTGAATGCGGAAGGTTCACGACAAATAAAGTTTATTCCAAGGCCAGTAGGGAGATGTGCAAAAACATCTTCTCTGCGAAGACAAGCTCTTTCCAATTGTTTTCATAAAAAATGTTGTCCCATTCTGACAATACTGTTGCTGTGGCTACATTTGAGCTAATCACTCCAGCACTATCTAAAATCACTCCCCAAGACTATCACTAATTCATGCCAAAGCAGGTTGGCAGAGGAGCAAAAACATCTTTTCCATCATGACAATGTATTATCAGATTAATTATCTATTAATCTCTAGTTTATACAGTCCAGTTCTGATAAAATTGCTGTTAACTATTGATGAATCCAAGCTAATCACCACACTAGCAGTAATCATTGCAAACAGCTTTCAGTACAACTTATCCCCACCCATTGCTACCACCTTGTTCTAGTTAAATGGTGCTGATTGGTTTGAACTGGGCTTGGTTTGGCACAAATGTTGTGGATTGAAGCTTTTCAAGATGGATTTACCTGATGACAGACATGGAAATTCATCTGTTTTGCAAGGTTAGGGGATCGAACCCCTAGCCTTCCAGACACAAGATGGATGACTACCTACTGAACCACAGTCGGGCCTAGTATTGACTGGTGTTGAGTACCAAAAATTTCCAGATTTTTCAGCACTTTTTAGTAATTTTTATTCAAATGGTACGGTACTTGAATTTCCTTGTATTTGGTACCACTCAGTCTAATATGGCTCTGGTTCAAGAGACCGGTAGATATCAAACAGGCCGGTAACCTTGTAAAGTAGATGGATATGCCCGTTTCCTTGTTTCTCACTGGCAAATCCTTACCAAACAATCCTCTGAAACTCTTCATGGTCATAAATGTGTGAAAATTTGTTGGAATAATGTTGCTGCA
The DNA here is from genome assembly GCF_018320785.1 of Cheilinus undulatus. Classification (NCBI taxonomy): domain Eukaryota; kingdom Metazoa; phylum Chordata; class Actinopteri; order Labriformes; family Labridae; genus Cheilinus; species Cheilinus undulatus. The sequence continues at coordinate 17,463,198 of NC_054874.1, read as the reverse complement.
TTAGTTCTTAGTCAGAGTCTTTATATGGTGGGTTTCAGCAGTTGGAGCTGAAGCTTGCTCTGTCATGTGGCTGGCGACTTTATGCGTATTGCATCACACTTTTGCAATACATGGTTTGCGTTATAGTGTTAACTGCCCTGGGGCCTTAGAGTGGAGTGGGAAATGGGCACTGTAAGTTAGGGGAAAACAGAAATACAAACAAATGTCATAGTGAAACATTAAAGATAGGTTGAGGGATGGTCATGTTTAGATAAAAATATTAGGAGTGGTTCAGTTAAGGTCTAAAACTTAGGTTGGGGTTAAGGTTAGTTTAAGGACATGGGAGAGTTAGTCCCACTAGTTACTGCTTTGATTCAGCTGTAATGTTGCACCAGTGCTGCAGGACAAGGAGAAAAAATGGTCATATTGTTTTAGTTCATACCTAGGGGATACACAACAGTTGCTTTTGTACTTAATTGAAATGAAGGGACGCAAATGGGTGGCTTGAAGGAAAGAAGTCAACATAAAACCTGTTGGTGTTCTTTGGAAAAAGGGATATAAATTAGAGAGGATGTGTAGCTAGAAAGCTAAAACGTGTCCTTTGAATCCCACCCGGTGGATCTAAAGAACATGTGGGAACTGTAGTGAACGTGATGTCCTCCTGCACAGTGAGACCATAACAAACCTGTCTCTTTCTCACACAGCACTAGTCCGCTGTCTCATTTTACCACAAACACTTCCCGCCAAGCTTTCCACAGAAAGTCGACATGAAAACAAGGAAAGAAGCGAGCAATTACAGTGTCACTGAGACTCCCTTCACTCTCACAGCCTCACAGGAGGCAGCGTATCATTACAGCAAACACGGTGACGCAAGTCTCATTCTCCCTTTTCTTTACTCTTTCACAGTCTGAAGAAGCGGCAGAAACGCTTCACCTCTGGCCTCTATCTAGATCGAGCTGCAGTGCTGGAGCTCCCTGTGTTATCCGCCATCGACTCTGCCCCTGTTGGGAGCATCAGAGGCAGACAAAGAGGCTCCTTATCGAGCTGCTATGCCGGGCCTTTTGCTCCGGCTGGCAGGCTGCAGCACGGAGACACTCACTGCTATCAGGATTGGGGTATATATAGAACATCAGGACGGGCTTCCTCTCTCTCTGTCCCCTCTTCCCATCTGTCTCCTCTCTTTTGTAAAGGCTGCTGATGGGCTGCTTTAAAATCCCTTCATTAAAATCATGCATTTTACGTTATTTACCTCTAAAAATAATGAAAGTATTAGACAGTTTTAGACAGAATTCTCCTGTTGTGTCACTGAAAGTCAGTATCATCCCTGTAACAACCCAAACAATAAAAACTAGATAAACCCAGGATAAAGTATAACAAGTGCTCAGCATACCCAGGTGGCTCACATTGATGAAAAGGATTCCCACTTAGCGTTGCAGCCCTTTAAAGTTGAATTCAGACAAATAAATGAGCCCGGATAAAATTTTAATGAGGTTTTTCAACAGCAGAGAAGAGGATGTTCAGTCGATAAGAAGAACAAATGGAGCTAAATATAGTCAAACAAATTGTTACAACAACAGTACATATTTTTAATAATGCAGCAGAGAGGACTGAAGGCAGATGCTCTGGATGTGTGAGAACAACTGTAATGACATTATTATTTGTATTCAGAAAATGCAGTAGGGTCCCATATGCTGCATTTGTTTTGATTTCACAGCAAGTTAAAGTTTAATTGAGATAGGGTCGTTATGCAAGTATTCCCATGATACTTTTAGGGTGGAGAAGATACAAGCAGGGAACAGAGGACTATGTCACACACTTATGGAACCGCTTCTTGGAGACCAAGAAAAGCTTTCTACTGTTGTACACAGAAGAGGCGATCTCAGTCACCACCTGTGTTTTAGTGAGTTATATTAGACAATAGTGCTGAACAGATTGCCATCAAATATCAGATTAGCTTGATTAAAATATGACTTCCTGAAAGTGACAGCTGACAGTAATCCTGATGCATTGGGTAATGTTGACTAGTTAGCTTGAGGAGTTAGCACTCACCTATGCTTTGATGGTTAAGGATTTCTTGCCCTTCACTTTCCAAACTGCAGCAATATTAACCCAAACACACTGTAAATGCATTAGGGGTAAAACAGTCTTTGCATTTGTCCTGAACCATCACAGTTTGGGAGTCCGTTCAGTGCACATAGTCAAATACATATGTATGATTAAAACACACAAAAGCCAACAAATGTGATAAGTTTTTTAAGTGCCAACACGAGTGGCAGCAATGTTCTTAAGTGTTCGCAAATCACTATTAAATAACCAATGAAGAAAAGGGAAAAGCTGGCAAAAGAAAAATGAAACACAGGAAGAAGAAAAGTTACCTCCCGCTGCAAGAGAAGCAAGACTCATTGGCCTCTTCCCCCTCTCCTCATCTCTGTGCTGTTTTAAAAAAGCCTCTGGGTGCTAAAGCAGAGATGGTTGAAGACGTTACCGATGCTGATGGATTTTAGCAGACTATGCATGGACATGTAAAAGTACAGAACACCAACTTCAAGCGTGTATCAAGCGTTCTGCTTGAACTGCATTGCAACATCCCATCCTGTGTTTACATGAGCTAGTCTGTGGTCCTTCACTGACCGTAACCACTGCACTGGCTTCCTACTAACAACAGTGTTAGAGCACACTATAATCATAAATATAATACATTTCTCTTACGTGCACTTATTTTATTTTGCATTTTACTTGCTATTTATTTTTTATTTATTTATTTCTGTTTTGCTTTTTATTTGCATATTTTTTATTTTCCTTTTTTTGTCTCATGTTTATTACATCACAGACTATACCAACTAGCACTTATAGTTGTAAACACTAGATGGAACAAAGTATAAGTCGACTGTTAGTTTAAAAAAAATAATGATAATAATAAAAATATTAGGGAGGGAAATTTAGAAGTGACTAACACATCGATGGACCTAACACATACCAAACCATCACCCCAAAACTGAGGTACAAGCCAACCGTTACCTCTGTAAACCGTTACATCCCTGAAAAGTTAAAAGCTTTTGTAGACTTTTCATTCTGGCTTATTTTGAAACTTGCAGTTCAAGTCAATATCTCAGTTTTTTCTGCAGGTGTCAGGGGAAGTAAACATGAATTTATTTAAAGAGAAACTATTTTAAAAAACTCATGCTGCAGCGCCACATAGTAGCCAAAGGTAGCCTAAACTCTTTTTGCTCTCCAGGCCTTTACCTCTTTACCCTGACCATATGACTGAAAGCTATAAAAACAAGACGATGAAATGTACAGTAATTTTCCTTATCAACAGTGATGGATCACTTAAGACTTAAGACATTATATTTCTGTTTTCGTTTTGAAAAGTTTTCTGTAAATATGAAGTCATTTCAGGAAATGTCCACGGAACCACTGAAAACGGCTGAAAACGCTGTAGTGTATGCCAAGCCTGTAAGTGGCGCTGTAACGCTGTCACGGAAACACCAAAAGAGAGAAAAAGATCACAGAAAACTGCCACAAACTTTCTCCTAGTTGCCCTCCTGGTTGGTCTTGTTGGGTTTAAGAAAATACAGTGTACGTTGTTCACCGTGGTGTTAAAAGAGCATCAGATTTTGCTGTAAAAGCCTTAATAAACTCAATAGCGCCTGCAGCACAAACACAATCCCGTAATCCACCATTGTTGTTTTGGTTCAACATGCACATGCAGCACAAGTGTGCTATGCTATGTGTGACGTAATTGTTTCAAGAAAGATGCGGTTGGCTGTCCACACAGATACGAAACAGTAAGCCTTTAAGGATTTGTGCACTCTGGGACCCAGTTTCAAAAAGTAGCGTTTACGGCCTTCCAAAACGGCGTTTCCCTGTGGATTAAACGCCGATATGACAATAAACTTTTGCGTATACTCCTGAGTTCGTCTCCATGTGGACGGGGCTTAAAAGGGACATTGTCTGATGTCAGTAGAGTTTAGAGTGGAGGTTTTGCCAATCAGCTGGAGACCTGAAAGCGTGGACCACATGCAACACAACTTGAGGCCAAAGCTTACTGCTTCCACATACACTGCTGTTAATTTGGTGACTGCAAAGTTTACTTTAACATGAAGGCTGAGATGGCAAAGAGGAGCAAAGGAAATAGTGGTGAAAGAAGCTGTTTACTGAATATGAGTATGAACTCTGCTTTTAGATGTTCTTTCCAGTACTGAAAAAGGTCCTTTGTAAAACATGCAGAACAGCAAAAGAAACAGGAAGTGCAACAGTGCAGGATTTCCTCCCATTGTACGGCCAAGTTAATGTTATGACCAAGAACATTGCTGTTCTGTACACTCCACTTCGGCAAATCCAAATTAATAAAATGAGATGATGGAGAGAAAAGCACAAGAGCGTGAGGCCCCAGATGTTTGTTTCCCTTTGTGATCTCATAAAGCACCTGGGTCTGGCTGACCTTAGTGTTCCTTTGGGAGGATTTTCCCACTGTGGACATTTCCCAGGAGCCCTGAGATGGATGAACTAGGTCCCTACAATGTCCTGACTGGGGTTTTTTGGGTTGACCAGAGGGCAAGAATGATTTAATTCCCTATACTAGTATCAGTCCTTTAATGAAATGTAGGATAACAAAAGATGCTTTCACTGATGCCCCATTATATCATCACAGAGAATGGTTTTCATCCTCTTCCCCTGCATACAGAGATCTGTTCAGATTCTCTGAAACTTTAATGAAATTTTGTACTGTAGATGATAAAATCCCCCGATTCTTTGTCATTTTATATTGAGAAACAATTTTTTGAATTGCTGCACTATTTTCCAGAGCAGTCTTTCTCTGAGTGGTGAATTTCTCCCCAACTTTGCTTCAGATACTCAGCCTCCCTGGGATGCTTTATTTTTATACAGATTATGTCGTTAACTGCCAGTTAACCTCAGCAAATGTAAGCTTTTCCACCATATGTTTTCTCTTGGTATTTCACAACTTTTTCCAGTATAATGTTGCTTTCCCACCTTTTAAAAAACGTTTTGTTCCTTTAAAATTAGAATAGGGATATAATTTCAAAACCAATAAAACTTTTCTTTTTCAATTTTGAAAATGTTCTTCATTTGCTATTTTCAATTAGACCCATGGTATTAAATTTCAATCTCAAATGTGACAAATAATGATGACAAGAATAGTAGGGAATCTTGGGAGTTTACTTTTAAGGTACTTGCACACTAGGTCCATTATTTTCAGATGCACTTGTCAGATACCCTAATCAGATTTTAAAAAATATTGTCACACAATCAGATCTTTCACACTGAGTCTGATGTGATTATTTTTCTATTCACTGAGAAAATTTGCAGTACAAGACAAGTGGCGAAGAAAAAAAATATAGTGAAGACAGTTTTTTGGTTCTTTGACTCCTCATGAAAGAAAGACACTTGGTCTGTCCACCCTGACACCCTTCATAAATTTCATTTATTTGCATGAACTTGTGCATCACGGTGTTTTGCCAAGTTGGTAAGAGAGAGAAGTCTTTAATACAGTGTCTTTGTTATGTGGCTGTGAGTACACATTCTGGCATTTTTCTATTATGTTTCATGGTTGATATCTACATAACCATTGGACAAAGTAAGAAGTCTAATGTGAGAATTCGGAGAGAAAGAGCGAGAGAGGAAGTGACCCATTAAAATAATAAATACATTTAAATAACTTGGATAACTTGAGTTTTCATCAGAGTAACTATGTGACTGTTGAGTGGTCATCTGAGTGACTGTAATGGTGTTGTACTCAAGACCACACTATCCGAGACTAAGACTTGCCCGAGACCAGAGTGCACCGAGGACAAGACCAAGACTTTTTGGGTTTGAGACCAAGTCAAGACCGAGGCAGAGACCAAGATCATAAAAATCTGTTTTAAAAACCATGACAAGGTTGAACAGTTAAAGAGCATTCTCTCTTTAACTTTAGTTTTCTTTTTAATAAATTTGACAGATAAAAACAAGCAGTCTGCGACTCTTTCAAAGCACAATTAACTTCCTGTAAAAAGTTAATCCTTGTATGTGTTTAACAGCCACTGACAAGTCTGTAGTAATTTTAAATATCTGAAAATGAGATGTTTATCTACATTTGTCAGGTGAATGAGGCCTAAAGTAAGTGTTCAGAGGTATTTCTGACTAGAAAAATGATGGACTGGTGTCCTAGTTCTTGCAGGTGTAGCTATTTGTTGTTTTAGCAAGTGTTTCTCCTTATAATCACATTAATGAAGTTCAAGAATAGCAGATAAGAGCTGGTCTGTACTGGTCTTGATTGAAAATCTGGAGTCTGGCCAGTCCAAGACCAAGACAAGACCTAGAGGGGGTCAAAATGTGGTGACTGTTCTGGAGTACTACAACTCTACTCTGTTGAGTGGTCATCAGAGTGACTCTGTGACTCATGGGTGGTCATCAGAGTGACCCCGTGACTGGGGAGTGGTCATCAGAGTATCTCTGTGACTGTTGCGTGGTCACAGAGTTACTCTGTGACTGCTGGGTGGTCATCAGAGTGACTATGTGACTGTTTAGAAATGCTCTATGCATACTTTAGCTGTAATGAGTGGTTATTTGAGGTAATGTTGCCTTTCTGTTATCACAAGATTGTTAGGTCATTCTCCTCTGCCCCTGCCATCAACAAGACATTTTGGCCCAGGGAACTACTGCTTACTGGATATTCCCCGTTTTTTTTTTTTGTTTTTTTTTGGATCATTCTCTGTAAACCCTCTGTAGAGATGGCTGTGCATGAAACCCCTAGTTAAGATACCCCATCGTGCACCAACAACCATGGCACATTTAGAGTCACTTAAATCACCTTTCCTCCCTTGTCTGAACAGGTGTACCTGATGCAATAGTGAGTGCATACACCAAACCAAAAGTTCCTGAAGTCAGCGGTTTGGACTAGAAGTGAGATTTGATGCCATTTGCTTTCTAAACAGAGGGGAAACGGAGCTGGGGGTTTATTTCTGTGGAAAACCAACCACATCAACAGCAGTAATGGCTTGGATCCAGCTTTATTTGCCCTTTTGCCGTTTCCCAGCACGGCTTTTCAATATCCCTCTGAAAATAGACGCTCGTTGTTGCAGAGTCATCACACTCTTGTTTGAACAAAATCACCTGAGCAACACAGTCGATAAGGAGAAGGGATCAAACCAAAACATTGTCTGGGGCAGAGATGGCTATAGATAGAAAGCTGTTTGCAGTGATTTGTATCCGTCAGCACCATGCACGGGTACAGGGGTGTGTACAGTGACGACAGAGAGAGAGGAATACTACATCACTCCTTGAGCTGCACTGTTGTGTAGGCTTTTACTTTTCAACTACACAGATAGAAGACATGGTGTAGGAAAAATAATGAGGGAGCAGCACATGCAGTACAAGTCTGTCTCTCCTTTCTGTTTCATTGTCACTGCTTTCCTCTGCGACCTCACCCCAGCACACACACACATAAACATAAACAAACAGCAGGAATGGGTGGGTGCCACATGATGTCACATTATGAGTCATAAATCAGAAAACCAATTCTCCGTCTGTCTGCACCCGCCTTCGCCTTGTTATATTTTTGTGCATCTCTAGTTTCAGACTTCTGATATTATAAATTTGTGATAAACAACGTCTCCATGCAGCACATTTATTCTTCTTCACAGCACCAGACACCCTTATTTATAGCTGTAGTTGTTACACAGGAGAGGCAGCTGAAGTTTCCCTGATGTATGAACTTTATTAGTCACCATCCAAGCCTACACTGTAATAGTATGATGGATTCTGATTCATAATAAAAGAAAAGAATTCACTATAATCATGTATAAAGGTGTAAAATATCTCACATTGCACAAACGGTGGAACAAATAAGCTCCTTTGTCTGCTGTTAACTTTTGTAAACCAAGTTACTCAACTTTTCTCTATGAACTTTTCTCCCATAATAAGAGAAATGTCTGATCTAGCTGACAATATGCTAGCCCTGATCAGGGTACATCATCCTGGTTTCCCCGTCCTCTCTCTAAGCTGTTTTTCATTATTTTCTTTGTCTATCTTCTTTGGTGTTGTCTTTGATATTCTTTGTTACCAGGAGTTGTTGTGTTTTCTTTGTGAGGCCATAAGGAGCAATATAATAAGGTGGTATCAGCATTTTCACTACCCTGTCTTCCTGGCTGATTTGAAGCACGCATCACATTCTGGCTCCTTCCAACCAACCAGGAAGTGCCTATTTCAGTGCATTTCTCTGTCATTATTAGAAATTTATGAATGATAACAAAACTTCCATTTTCTGTTTAGTAAATATGCCTTCGTAGGGGCTGTATATTATAGAAAACACACCTCAAATCAAAACAAGGAAGAAGGAGGCCATGGTGACAGGGAGCTGTGCAGCGCTGGGAAATGCTGGCTGGGGGGGCATGATACTGAGGGTGACTGAACTTGCAGCCTATCATTGCCTCCACTAAAGACATATCCTGTTACAATAATTAAAACAAAAAAATTCAGAAAATATTGGGAAATATTAAAAAAAAAAAAGAATAAATAAATATATACATTATGTATGTGTGTATATATATATATATATATATATATATATTTTTTTTTTTTTTTTTTTTTTAAATCTTAATTGATTTTAAATCAACATTGATTCAGTGCAGAAATTCTACATATTATGTCTTTAAATTAAACTTTATTCCTACACAAAGTTTGGTTGTTACATTCATAAAATAACCACATCACAAAGATTATAGACTAAGAAACATTTCATTAATAAAACAGAGAAAAAGGTCAGATGTCTTATCTTGGATTAAAGCATGTATTGACCTGTTTTAGAAGTAGTTACACAAACACTGGCTCATTTTAGCTCTGCTAATTTTAGCTAAAGCTAACATAGCTGTGCTAGCTACATAATTTACGTTATATTTATACCTATGTTACTTACATAAGCCACTGTAGCGAAGTAAGCTTTAGCAACGTGAGCTAAAGGTAACATGTCTATAATGTATTTATGTAGCTTTGTGAGCTTAGCTCTACCTATGTTAGCTATGTGGCTACCATATCTAAGCAAAGTCAGCTTTGGCAACGAGAGCTTTAGCAAGCACATCTGTAGCTAACATAGCTACATAGATATGTATACATATGTACATATTCTACTTAGCTGCTTTGCGAGCTTAGCTTTGGCTACGTTAGCTATGTGGCTAATATATCTGTAGCTAAGTTAGCTTTAGCAACATGAGCTGTAGCAAATAAAGCTAAAGCTAATTTAGCTACATAGTTCATTTAAGTTATGTTAGCTATGTTTTCATGGAGGACGAGCTTTCTTCCCGTGAGCAGACTGATCACTCGGCTTTATTAAACATTTTGTAATCAGGTTTTGCACGTCAGGTTTTGAATTTTATCGTAACTGTTACCTCAACTCTTACTCTAACCTTACATTATGTTTTAAATTCAATTTGATTTCTAAAGTTTTAGCATATATGAGCAGTCAGACTTTCTTACAGATATTAGCAGTACGAAAAAGCAGTAAAATTGGCATATATGAACATTTCTGCTGATATTCATGACTGATATGTCAGCTATAAAAAAGCTGTAACTAAGAATAGATTTGTGGTGGACCAACAGACCTACATAAATCTTTTCTTTCCTCATCCTCCTTGTTAAATTTGTGTTTTAAGGACTGAATTTTGTTTCTCTGTTCATCGTTTAACTTAAAAGTGTTAAGGACTGAGGTTTTAGGCCTGAACTGCGTTATCAGGATCAATGTCAGTATCAGCTCAAATTAATTTTAAATATCAGTTTATTGGCAAAAATCCAATACAGTGCACATACTAAGTGAGGGTTTGTATTTCTACAGCATGATATTTTGGGTGCCTCAATCTGTTTCCTGCATTCTGGGGGATTTTATGCACCAACTTGTTGTGGAAATGTTTTTACATGCATGAAGTTCCCATTATTGCAAGATTTAAGCTGTCATTACTCAAATTGTCATTTTCTGCTTGAAAAGTTAAACATAACCACTGGACTGATCCAATCTGTTCACACTTCATTTACCTCAACTGCACTCTGCTTGCCTCCTGGAGGAATTATAAATTACTCAACAAAATAACTACAGTAATTGGGCCATTGGTTCATTATTTCTACTCAGACTGAACCAAATAATTAATTACATAGTTGAAGATGTAACTCTCAAGCTTTTCATAGCTGCCTTATCTTGTTTTATAACTTGATATTTAAGGGAGATTTAAATTCACATGCTCATGGTCTGAGTGGATCCCCTTTGGATATGTGCACAGTGATGCTTTCTAGCACATTTTAACACACTGTGTTTGATAATTTCATCATATTTACAGAGATTATTTTTTCTTATATATTTTACACACAGTGAAGATTTTTAGTGTCATATTTTCACAGTATTAAATGTGCTTTTTTAAGATCAGGCTTTTTTTTTTTCGTTTTACTAAATGAAAAGATTTGAAGGGAACCCCCTGAGACCGCTTTGTCTGCCAGGAACTTAACCAGATTTTAACTCCCATCCCTGATTCTGTTATAACTCTTCAGGTTCCTCTCTCTATCTGTCTCTCTCTCCCTCGCTCTCCTCCAGGGATTACACAGACGTGACTGAATGAGACTCTGTGGGATCAGCACTTGTTATCTCATTTGTTGGACATACTCATACACGAGCTTAAGAGACAGACACTCCTAGGCTGATTTCATTCACTCAGAGGTCAGGGAAAATTTCTGTCACCTTAAAGGATAAATGAAATCAAAGAAGACTTAAAATTGTCAAAGAATACTGATATTTGTTAGAGAAAACACACATTTACAAGTTTTTAAATGTAGACTCTGCATATACAAAGCCAGGGCTGCATTGATATATCAGCTGATTATTGGTTTCTGTTGATTCTGGATATCAGCTTATAAGGGCAAATAATTTTCCATTCAGCAGTAGCATAGCTGTTACATGTCTGTTGCATTATTCTAAGAATTTAAAGTAGTGATATTATTACAAATTTGGGATTTTCTCGCCTTTCCTGGATACTCTGTTTTCCCTTCACTATAAGCTCACTTGTATTTGAAAGAAGGACTGTTTCCTTTACTACTGAATTAAAAAATTCATCTGCTTCTGCACATAACAGACGAGTGGGAGTGGAATAGCTTTCCTAACACTGCCTAAAGCGTCATTGTTTCCATGTAGGTATGTGACTGATGCCTGTATATCCGTAAATATAAGGGCGATGCCCCCTAGGGTCCAACGCATGGAATTGTAATATTTAAAAGCTGATAAACTAGCTATAGCCATTGGGGAGAGGATATTGTCAGGTTTTTCACCATTAAGCAGCTTGAAATAAGTGTTGACTGGAATCCCAGAGATAAAATAGGACTAATATCACATGTCAAGAAATAATTGCAGAAGTTGGCCGACCAGGTAAGCAGCTAGTACATGGATATGAACAGGCTAAGCTAAGCTAACTTGTTTCGCCATTCAAATGTTTGCCTATTGTTAAATAACCAGTTTTTAATCAAACCACCCCTTTCAAATGTTTTAATATATCTGACACTACTAAAACGATCTCACAGCACTTCATATCGACTGATAAATCCAGATATATTTCATATCAGAGTTGTTATTTGACTGCATACCATATCAAGCTTATAAATATGACTCCTCTTAGCCTTTTATCGAGTTAGCAGCCTAGCACACAGCTATACAGTCTCTACCGCAAAGGTTCAACTTTTTCAACATACTTTATTTACCATAATATTTACTTTAAATATTATGGAGGGGAGTAGTTTCAGAGGCAGGTTGGAAAGCTCATAGATTCCAGTAGGAATGAATGGACTTCGGGTTGACTGAATCCATAACCACATGTACTTGGAAGGTAGGAGTTAAGCTGTCGTTATTAGCGCCACTGTTTGGCTCATGTCTTTACAAATATGCGTAAAGTGCTGCTTATGATCTCTTGATCCCATTGAGAAGTTGAGGGAAATTTTGACTTAACAGCATCTTTCACTGCTGATCAAGACTACACAGATTAGCCCAGTGAGCCTAGCTGCTGCTGCCAGCTGTTAATTTGCCTGGTGTCATGTGTCGAAGAAGATTGGTTTTGTTGCAGTGTTCTACCTTGATTTTGGACAGCTTGCATGACTCACACCCAAATGCCCCTTGTCTCTGATTCTGTTTGTGATTTTAATGGACAGGATCTCAGGGCACAGCCAGGGACAGGAGGGTTTTAAGTTGGGTGACTCCACAATTTCATCACCACTTTTTGCAGATGATGTGGTTCTGTTGCTGTGCTGGCAGGTCTGCCAGTCCCTTTGCTAGAGTTATCACAGCCAATCAGAATGACTCAGGTAAGGAAGATTCAGGGAGTCTGATGTTTAGTTGATGGCTGATAGGATAGAGGTCAGTGTGAAATTGACTCTTCATCCATCCGTCAGTGTTGTTTTACCAAAAGCCCTGCCTGTGAGTATTTCTATCATTGACCATGTTTAAAAGGATATTATGAAGGTCGTTTTGTGTTTCTAGTATTTTGAAGAGTTGTAATTAATTAACTGTTTTTTCAGTGATATGGCTTTATTGTGACTTCATGTAGCTTTGAGCTATACCTCGTCTTGGTTTGTTTCTTGGAATTTGATCATTTTAGTGAGCAATTTAGCAATGTATTACATAGTGATTGTTATAAATGTGCATCTTTATTTCAACATCGAAACATATTTTCTGTGGTTAGCGAGCAGTACTTTTTTACAGTATATGCCTAACGCTAGTAAGAGTGGCATCCATTTTGTTACTCTCACTCATCATTTTGTGAACTGTTACAAGATATTGCATATTCATGTCTATCATTTACATAGTCATGTGAATGAATATTGTTTTTGATTCTCTCATTAGTTTTACTCTGTTGATGATTGAAGGAACGTCTCATTAAAGAAGACAATACACCTTTCAATTTTTCAATGAGTTATCTATCTGCTTGGCTGTGTTCAAGTCGAGCAGTGAGGGCAGAGCAGTTGGCTTCTTCAGCCGTAGACCTCCAGCAGGCACTGGGGCGGTTTGTAGCTGAGTGCGAAGCAGTCAGGATAAAGGTCAGTACCCCCAAGTCCAAGGCCGTGGTTCTCTGCCAGGAAACAGTGGGTTGCTCCCTCCAGGTGGGGAGGGTGTCTTCGCCCCAAGTGAAGAAGTTCAAGTACCTTGGGGTCTTGTTCGCGAGTGAGAGTAGAAGGGCCAGTGAGATCAACAGGCGGATTGGTGCGGCATCTGCGGTATTGCACATGTTGTACTGCACTATCTACAATACCACAGACAGTTGATCTTTGTCTACATTTTCTGGTCGATCTTTGTCCTAACCCTCACCCATGATCATGAACTCTGGGTAATGACTGAAAGAACAAGATCACGGGTTCAAGCAATTGAAATGAGATTCCTCTGGAGGCTGGCTGGCCTCAGCCTCAGAGATAGGGTGAGGAGCTCGGACATCCGAACGGATCCCAAAGGAGAGCCGCTGCTCCTTCGCGTCGAATGGAGCCAGTTGAGGTGGTTCGGGCATCTGATTAGGATGCCTCCTGGTCACCTCCCTGTGGAGGTCTCCCGGGCATGTCCAACTGGAAGGAGACCCCGGGATAAACCCAGAACTCGTTGGAGGGATTATATATCTCATTTGGCCTGGGAATGCCTCAGAATCTCCTAGGAGGAGTGGAAAAATGTTGCTGAGGAGAGAGATGTCTGGGTTGACTTGCTTAGCCTGCTGCCACCACGACCCAACCCCCGATAAGCGGAAGAAAACGGATGGATGGAAGTTGCCCTGGTGGATAAGCTCTAGCCATTTTTAGCCAGGAAAAAAAAAGGTATTAAAAGTGCCGTTTATACACCAGATTTTATGGTAATAAGAAAGAAAAGCTTCAAAATATTTTCATGAGCTATGACTACCTCAAGCAAAATAAAGTACAGCCTAATATTACTCTTTGCCAGGGGCTTCAAAATTACTAAAACTGCCCCTGGAGATAGAGTGGATGGAGTAGGAAATGAGGGGGAGAGATAGAGTGGGGAGTTTAATGCAAGAAAGGAGCTGAAGTTCAGCTATGAACCTGGCCCACCTGCTTGGAGAAACATCAATATGAAAAGAAAATGATTTCATGTTTACCTGTATAGTGATAAACAAGCTAACAATCCAAACTTGCAGCCAGACTTTCACTTTAGCTTACAAGAGGATAGGTGAAAGTTTGCTCTCATTCTGCTGTATAAAATGCGCTTTGTTCAGCTTGTTCTCAGCCCTCAGTGATCAGCTCACATTGATCTGACCAAATGGCTCTGTGACCCAGCTCAGATAAAACATTACTGGAGGCCTGTGTGACAAAGTACAAAAGGCTGAACAAGGATACACTCTGGCAGCCAACTGTACAGCGGATCTAATACTAGGAAATCACTTACAGTAAATGTTTCTGAGGCTTCGACTCGACACCAACAGACTAATCCATCCTGAGCTGTATTAAGTTTTATTTTTTGCTTAACTGGTTTTGTGTTACGCTGTTTGACAAAACAGCTCAGAAATAAATTAGCTCAGTGGAGAAGTAGCATTAGGATGATTTAGCCTCCTGCAGACAGTGGGGCGTATTTCACTGAGCCCATCTGGCCTGTTTGAAAGTGTTGCTGAGTCTGAGAGAGGCGGTCAGGCAGTTGAACGGAGCGGTTGATGGATGGGGTGATGGAGGCAGGGGGAGGAGAGGAGGGACGAGCGGAGAAGATGAGAGTGCAGATTTTGGGGAGTAAAAAAGAAGCTCTTTTCCGGCAGAGCTGAATCTCTAACTTGGCTGCTGCACACTGCTCTGCCTGTTTTCATACCAAGCTCTCTGACTCTGGCCCCTCACCAGCCTGAACCAATGCCTCACACCCCCCAATCTCCTCCTCTTTCTCTCACTCTGACGTTTTGGCTCTCCCCTTTTCTTCTCCCTCTTCATCTCTCTGACTCTCATTCACTGCCTCCTTTCTTTTCCCATTTCTCCTACCTTCACTCTCCTCTTTCTCCTCCCCTGTCAGGCCTTTTTTCTCCGCTCTTTCCGGTTGTACAGAGGGATGTGGTATACGGCCAGGGCCTCTGTGTTTCCATAGCAATACTTTGTATCCTGATGTCATTAGTATTGACGGTGTGCAGCTAGGCCGAGCTGTCCTGGCAGAGAGGCTGTTTACTGTTTACCCCCAAACTTAAACCATTCACTGGGAGATTTTTGTTACATCACAAGTCAAATTTCTCTTTCAGAGCGGGGTAACAATGAAAAATAAAGCAGCAGATAGGAGGAAAAAGTTGTTATGTAATAGCTTTTAGTGCGGTGTGCCTCTAAGAGCTGGTTTTGCACCATAGGGAGAGTCTTGGAAAGGTGGAAATGTCTGTTTCATGCAGGAACATCCACTCAGTCTGCCGGCTCTCTGTGTGATCACTGAGGCGTGCTTGTGGAGGAAAAACTCTTGACTCCCCCCTCACTTCTCCTTCTTCATCTTCACTGACTCATTTGTCCAAGGAGACAGATGTCTCCTAGTGGAAGGGGAATCTTTATCAACAGAAGGTATAGAGTAGAGACACGCTTCTCTTTGCTGACTCCTTGTTTTGAAGTAGGGTGGCGGTGGGTGACACTGGCTCGGAAATGTCTGGTAAGCCAACAACATTACAGAGATCAGGTGCCAGGACTTACTTGTTGAGGTGGTTTTTGGCCAACAGAATGCACAATTGATGGCAAAGAATAATAAAACATTAATGAGATCCAGCAACAGAATAGCAGCTTCCAGTATCAGTTGCATGCTTCCTCTGCAGCAGTCTTAGTTTGACATAGGCCTAACATCCTTAACTTCCAAAGCAGATGGACTGTCTGTGTCCATCATCACATGATCCATCTAGTAAAGCTTCAAGCTGATACGCTACTTCCCAGTCAGAGAATGACCAGCCCAATCTGCATCATGTGAGAAGAGAGGAGGTAGCTAAGAGTGTGGTTTAGCGGTAACAGAGGCAGCCAGTGCAGAGATTAGCACAGATGCAGCTATCGTGGCAGTTGCATGAGAATTGGAAAAGATTTTTTATTAAAAGATGGGGTTCCGATGGCATAGCGGTTGCGGCCCAGCTTCAAGTCTGGCCTATGACACCTTGCCTGCTTGTCTCTTCCCCAATCTCTCACCCCTGTTTCCAACTCTATCCATTGTCCTCCTCTCAATAAAGCCATTCTAAAGCAAGAATATGTCTTTTAAAAACAAAAAAGAAGTAGAGATGGTCTTTTCCACTCTTTTCCAGATTCCGATAAATACATTCCCCTTCAACAATATTGGAACTGTGAGGCCAGTTCCTTTATTTTTGCTGTAGACTGGAAATATTTTGGTTGAATATGAGACAAGAGATCAACATTTCAGCTTTTACGTCCAGGTAATTTCATCTGGATGTGATACACAACTTAGGAGATAGGCTCATTTGTAACAGAACACCACATTTTTAGGTGAGCAAAAGTACTGGAACAGATAGACTTAAAATAGATCAAAGTGAATAAGGTTTAATATTAAGTTGCAAATCCTTTGCTTGCAATACCTGCATCAAGCCTGTGACCCACTGACAACACCAATCTTTAGCATTCTTCTTTTGTGATACTTTTCCAGGCTTTCACTGCAGCCTCTTTAGTTGTCGTTTTTTGTTTGTTTGTTTGTTTGTTTGTTTTTTTTGGGGGGGGTTACTCCCTTCAGTTTCCTCTTTAGCAGGTAAAATTCATGCTCTATAGGGTTAAGTCTGGAGATTGACTTGGCCAGTCTAACACCTTCCACTTCTTACCCCTGATGAACTCCTTTGTTGTTTTGGCAGTGTGTTTTGGGCCATTATCTTGCTGCAGTTGTGTTGAATCTTTCTTTAAATTGGCAGACAAAATGTTTCTTTAGACTTTTTTTTTTTAAGATTTATTTTTGGCCTTTATTTGATAGGACAGTGGACAGAGTGGGAAACAGAGAAGTGAGCAGGGAAAGACATGCAGGAAATGGTGCCACAGGCTGGATTCAAACCCAGATCGCCTGCATACATGGCGTTTGCCTTAACCACTCGACTACCAACGCACCCCGTGTTTCTTCAGACTTCTAAGTTCATTTTGCTGCTGCCATCATGTGTTACATCATCAATGAAGATTAATGAGCCCGTCCCAGAAGAAGCATGACATTACCTCCACTGTGTTTCACAGATGAGCTTGTATGTTTGGGATCATGGGCGGATCCTTTCTTTCTACAAACTTTAGTTTTCATCACTTAGTAAAGTTTCATCTTTGCCCCATCAGTCCATAAAGCTTTGTCCCCAGATTTTTGAGGCTTATCTCTGTACTTGTTGGCAAATTCCAGCCCGGCCCTCCTGTTCTTCCTGCTAATAAGTGGTTTGTATCTTCTGGTGTAGCCTCTGTACTTTGTTCATGAATCCTTCTGTGAAGAGTAGATTGTGATACCTTCACTCTTGCCCTCTGGAGGTTGTTGCTGATGTCACTAACAGTTGTTTTAGTGTCTTTCTTTATAGCTCTCACAATGTTTCTGTCATCAACTCATGCTGTTTTCCTTGGTCTACTCATTCAACTTCGGTTTCCTAGTACACTAGTGGTTTCTTTCCTCTTCAGGACTTTCCAAATGGTTGTATATTTGTGCAATGGCTCTGATTGATTTTCCATCTTCTCTCAGCTTCACAATCGTTTGTTTTTGACTCATAGACAGCTCTCTGGTTTTTATGTTGGTTACACCTCTAACTATAAATGCAGTCTGCACAGGCAAAACCCAAATCTGAAACTGAGTGTAGACATTCAATGCTATTTATTGTTTGGATAATCAATGTAATAAGATACACCTGGGCAACAAAACACACCTGTCAGTCACATGTTCCAATACTTCTGCTCATATGAAAAATGGGTGGATTCAAATAAACAGTGCTATCTGTAGATGTAAATACCTGAGAAATAAAAGCTGAAATGTTGATCTTGTGTCTCATATTCATCTTTTGCTGTCAAACCCAAATGCTTTTAATCTACAGCAAAAATAAAGAAATTGGCCTCACTGTTCCAATACTTTTATGTACTGTATGTACTTGTATGTACTGATACTCGATATTGATTCCAAAATTTTTTTAATCATAATTATTTTTCTTATTGTTTTGGTGGTATTATGTGCAAGGTTACACAAAGCTCTATTAAACTTGAAACAGTATTTCTTATTCAAAAATGAAAAAAATACTTTGAAATACATAACAGTTCATGCAGGTCGAGACTGTACTCTTTGATGTACTGTAGTGATTCACCAATGTGAATCACCATGAGCTCAGCTCTAGCAGTATGTAGCATCTTGACAGTGGTGAGGAAAACCTTCCCTTTAACAGGCAGGAACCTCAAACCTCACATTGACAGTCCTCTGCCAAAGCCACACAGAGGTTGGAAAGGAGTCGGAGGTTTAGGGGCGGGGGAGACGCAAGAAGACAGAAAAGGGGACTGAGAAAGACGGACAAGAGAAACAACAAAAAAACAAATGGAAGACAAATTTATGGCTATCAGGACAACCAAGTACAAGGCACTCTTGATTTAACAAGGACATTTCTGAAGTCCAACAGGAGCTGTTAAAGAACTTTTCCATCCTTCACTCTTATTTCTTACCTTAAAATAAGGTGAAGGTTCTTGTTTAGGTAAAGGAACATCCTGATCACCTTTTCTGTGACTTTCTTGCCTTATCACTCCCACAAGGGTATTTATCTTTCCTCCTAAAGTCCAGAGAGTGTTGCTTCACTGTAGCAGCCTCCTCCTCTGTTGCTATAGTGAAGTTGTCATTTCTGCTGCATGTTAAGTTTGAAGATGTTGGATCAGTTGTTAGCATTAATGCAGCCCTGCTGCTATCGCCCCTCCAAACAGTCATGTTACAGATGCTGCAAGTGGTTGTTGGACTGTTTCTGTTCTCAGGCTTGACATATTTCCATACTGCTGACATTTTAGCCATGGGATTGCGAATGTTGCTACTGCTGCTCTGCTGTCTTACTTGTCTTTACTTGTATGTGTGAAACAGTCTATATGCCATGTCAGGTAAAATGCATTCAGCATTTCCATGTCAGTGATAAATATTCCATATCTGTGGCTCTGATATTGTTTCTACCATGACAACACATCCTGTCACAGCAAAAAAAAATAAGGATTTCTCTGGCTTTGAAAACTTTTAGATGTACTTGAGGTAACTTAACTAAAACTATATCAGATGAGTAGTCATTTTTAAATAACCTTGAGATGTAAGTGTGAACATTTTATTCTTTTTTTGTGCCTTTAAAACCACTCTTGCAGGAAATGTGTATGCATTTCCCTACATGCATGACCTCATACATCCGTGGTAAGCACAGAGCCGCTCCCACATCTCACCCTCTCTCACATCGCCCTCCTCACATCTCTCTGCAGGCCCTCAGCTGGCAGGTTGTGGTCTCAGTGTTGCCAGAGTCATTAGTTCTGCTTTGGCATTTTAAGCCATCAGTGGAGAAATTATGGATCCCATATTGATGCAGTCACATCACAAATGCAGGGGGAAAACAGCTACGATGCTCGGTCAGGAGGCATCCTAGATAAAATCGTGTTTTTGCCATCACTTTGTAATTCTTCATGTGTAATGTGATGGCTATAGATGGACTTAGGATGCAGATAAACATCCTGTATTGATTGAAATCTGAGCTGAAACTTGTGCACACATACACACCTATGCATGTAACACACACACTCACTAGAGTGTGCAGACACTTATAATCGTATGATAAAAGTGTATTTTTGGGAACACCAGACAGCATAAACTAGACTTCAGCTGATGTTGTTTATCAGTTTTTATTATATATTTTAATCCTGTTTATTTCTCTCCAGGATGTTTGAAAAATGAAATGGGACACTTAAATTATTTAAAGGCATAATTTTCTCTCTTTTTCTCCCTTTTTACTCTCTTATTTATGTTGTAATTATATCAACACTTTTTGTGTTTTGAGGCCTTTTATTGAAGCTGAAAGGAAGAGTGTTAGGGCTGAGAGAGACAATGCAGCCTGTCCAGAGTTGTTGTTATTGCTCCCTTTTTCAATTACCACCAGGAAGGGCACTTTTAGCAGCTTTTCTCCGGTTAGGTGAAATGAAAATATTTGTTCAAAGTTTAGTAAATACACCTTGTCATCTAGAGTGCATTTATTGTTAAATATAGTCTTCATTTCAAGACAAGAACCAGGGCTACAAGCAGCACTGTGGGCCCTCGCACCCCAGTGCATGTCAGAGTGTGTCGCAATCTCGAGAGTGTGGGAATAATTGGGTGTAAGCGACCCGTGCTGTGTGCTGCAGCAATGCACAGAAAGCATGTTGATCCTCCTAGGAATGTAATTTTTCATCTAAAATGAGAAAAAAACAGGACATTATTTGTTAGAGATGCTGCTGCTTTCTTGCAGTATCACCAGGGTTGGAAATTACGTTTTTTGTCTACCTGCGAAAGTGGCCGGTGGATTAAAAAAATCTACTTTTCACTGTGTAGAGGGGTAGACTTTGATCATATATATGAAATCTAAATGAAATCAGGTGTTTCATTTGAGAGTTTTGCTTTAAAACTTTGAAGGCCATAGAATAATCTCACCAAAAGTTACATCAGAATTCAGTGAAGAAGTTTAAGAAGGAGACATTGTTTTGAAATTCTGGTGAAGCTGGTGGACTTTCTGTTGGGATTTTGGCATGGGTCCAAGAGGCTTTTCTGTAGCTGTGGTCATGATGCATATGCACACCAAAAATCATATCTGATTGTTTTTATTCTTTTTTTAGGTGAAAAATATACAAATGAAAATCCTGTTGCCACCTGGGGTGCTGTTAAAAAGAAAGGAGTCAGAAGCAGGCATGTTATCAGGATGAATGTGTGATTGTCTGTGAAATATATATATATATATATTTCGAGTCATTTGCTTGAAAAAACAACAAAAAAGTAGAAAAAATGTTTTTGAAGTTTGGGCCCTGGTTTGGTTCCTTGAACTATGGTGAAAACTCACAGATTACACCAGCTGAGATCTCTAACTGATCTAGTTTGAGGAAAAAAACATTCTGGTGTCAATTTGATAAATCCACTCAAACTAATTTGTTAAAATATGAAACTTGTGATTCGCCCAAAATTTTCCCAAAAATTGTTTGTAGTGTGGTTCCTGTACATTTTAGAGGATGGCCCCAAAAGACTTTTTTTCATCTAGACCTGACACGTACAGTATGTGTACCACTTTTCATGCCTGTAGCTCTCACCCAGTCCCCTGTCTCACTTTTGGGGCCCCTGTTTTTTGTACTTGAAAAATTTCACTGCCAGATGGCTATTTCTACTGGGGGACAATTTTGGCAAAAGTATGGTGAGTTTGGGGGCATGTTAATGTCCAGAAAACAGGCTGTAAATTGCCCAAAAAATCAACACCTACAGGTACAATGGGGCTCTCGCACCCTTGGTGCTGTCAAACAAAAACACACAACATTATGCACATTTATGAATGTGCTTTAATCTCTACTGGTCGACCACTGCTATATGCAAATCATGAGTGGAATCAGAAAACAGAAAATTGATTTCTTCCTTTAACTACTGACAGTATGGTGATGGTGTTGCACAGGTTTAACTGTGTAATTATTTCTATGACCAGATGGTGGAGCTCTAAGATCAGATCTGATAATGCTGAAGGCAGGTTGCTCATGTAAGAAGACTCATATTTATAGTGTCTTCAAATATATTTGATAGATAGATAGATGGATGGATGGATGGATAGATAGATAGATAGATAGATAGATAGATAGATAGATAGATAGATAGAACCTGTGTATCATTTTAAATTAGCACTGTCAAGTGTTTTTGACAGCTGTCCAGTCTGATAAACAGACAGATGGATGGACCCCTTCTTGGCAGCCTGTCCCCTCAAACTTGTACATCAGAACTGCTGAGTCCCTGAGGTCACTTTGCAACAAAATCCCTCCTGACAGATCAATACAGCGAGCAATAAAAATTAAGCCCTGTTCAAATGAGAAACTGGCTGTTCGGGCCAATCGACACGTTTCTATTAAAACAAGTGGCATGAATCTATCAGCGCCGTGGTGAGGCTTGATCCCACCTTAAGCTCGTCTTCAAATGTGTGCAACTGTGTGTAAGTTTGGTGTGTGCGTGTGTGTAGTTGGTAAAATGGACAGCTTGCCACCCTGTGGGCACCGCGACTTCAGTCTATCTGTGATCCACGCTGGCAGCTGCTCTGCCAAATGGGATTTTCCTGGAGATTACAGCCTCTAAGTGTGACACGCTTGCATGTGTTTGTCTTTGTTGTTGACTGAGTGCGTGCGAGGACTATTGTAATAAAGCTGTGTGTTTTTTTTCTCATCTGTTTGTGTGTAAGGGTCTTGAGCTGGGTTGCACAGAGAGCATGTTCCTCTGTCACATGGGGCTGGTTGGATCATGACTGAAGTCTCTCTGGCGAACTGCTGAAGAAAAAGGGAGGGAGTGGGCTCATATGTGGGGTTAGGTTTTTTTTTCACTGCTGCCGTTCTTATAAGCAGTGTCAACACTATTTAAATTGACTTTATTCCTGTGATAGCAAGGAACAAAGTCAATTTATCATGTTATCATGTTGGCCATGACCCTGATACTGTCACACTTTATAGCTTGGCCTTTAAAATAAAAAAAGAACATAAAAATTAATAGTTCACAAAACTAGGGATGCAAGAAGCACTGAAGGGCTCTTGCACCCCGGAGCATGTCAGGGTTAAAGGAATTTGTCATCATCAACAACCCCATATTTTGAAATTCTGATGGAGATGGTGGACTTCTTGTTGGGATTTGGGTTTGGGTTCACAGGCTTTTTTGTAGGTCTGAAGAAGATCCATAAGCAGACTGAAAATCATAAGTCTAGGCTGAATAGTCTTTAGGGGCTGAATGTTTTAAGTATTTTTTTGACATAAATACAAATTTGAAGAAAGAAAAGTGCAATTGGCAGAAGGGGGTGCTTTGACAAAGTGATGATATTGATGCATCAACATATTTAGGACCCAAGAAGTATGGTGATGATTACCATAAGCACTGTAGCGTCATATAAAATCAAACTAGTTGACACAGTTTTTAAAAATGGCAAAAAAAAAGGCTTTCCAGCTTTGGGGCCTGATTACGGCCCCATCTTTGGTGAAAAGTCCTGCGCAGCACAACTTTAGATGTCCATTTTGTCCAAAACAAGCACAAAAATTGAGAAACAATCCGATGAAATCTAAAAGAGGAGATCCCTCAGATATGAAGCCAGTCAAAACAACCAAAAATGGCCAAAATTTGACCTTTAACACTTTGTAATAAACTTCCTGTACATGTTAGGGAATGGTCCCTAAAGACTTTTATTCGTCTAATCATGAGACACATGTCTGCTGATTTTCCACATGGGTCTTACCCAGTCCTCTATCTCACTTTTGCAGCCCCACCTGTGAAATGGACTTGCACAATTCCAATAGCAGACAAACTGCCTCTGGTGGACAATTTTCTGGAAGGTTTTTGGGACTTTTTAGGCCCCCAAAACTATAATATTATTCATGAACACCCACAATTTCAATAGGGTCCTCGCTCGAGGTCGGTGCTTGTGCGCTAATAATGAAAGAAACATTTTATTACAAATTACTCCAAAAAATATTGACACTTGAATGTTTGACTGACGTGTGGAGCATGATATCTCATCTGCAAAAATGTAATGCTGGTATTTTGACACACATTTAGAGTTGAAGACATATTGCACCATCTGTGATTTGAAAATTCTAGTGGGAAATTTTGATTATTTCTCAACCTTAGTTGGAAATACATTAGCTTTCTTCCCCACTCCAATGCTTGGTTTAAGCTTTTGTCTTGACCATGTCTACATTCAGTGGTTGCTGCCAAGTGATCAGCTGATTTGATATTTTTGTTAATGAGCTGCTGAAATGATGTACTTAATAAAGTGGTCAGTGAGTGTGGAGGACATCAGAAATCCCTATAATACTCAGTGAAATGATCACGTCATAGGATTTTGCCCATTATCATAATTGAATGGTTTATTTCCATGCAGCAGCTCCAGTACTGGTCACTAGATGACACCATCATTACATTTGAAATTTCATTTTTAGGGTGGAATTTCCCTTTAACGTTTTTTGGAGACGTTTTTGTTTGCTCAGCGTCTACTGTGTGAGGAGCTGTCCGCGGTGCTGAACATAAGCTGTGAAGACTCCCTGCTCATGTATGGGGAGGTGGCTTTGTAGTCACTCACTAACCTGCTTAACCTACTTTCTACTCGGTCATCTGTCCACGCAGAGAGGAAAGTGCTGTAGGATATATATAGAATACTTAGCAGCACACACAATGTCCATCCAAGCTTTCTGAGAAACACCACCATGCTCTGTTGTTCTCCATGTATCCTCACCATTAATGCATCACTGATCATTTCCCATAATGAAACCCAGCATCACTCCCAACATGAACTCCTCCTGTTTGGCCCATTAACCCTACTGGTAGAGAACGTGTTGGGACGCGCCTGAACCATTATTGAGATGAATATGAGCAAAATAATGACATTTTAAGATCTTAATTGTCCAATTATGTAGACAGCTGTTGTGCTGCATTGCAATGCCAGTTCAATTGCTGTTTCCTAGCAACCAGGGAGGTACAATGCAATGATTTTCTGTTAAGTGGCGTCATTTTCTCCCAGTAAGACCAGGACCATATTTAGACCATATTTAAAGAAAAAAAAACAGATTTGAATCTGTGCTTGCTTTTTTTTTATCTCTTGTGCTTATGGGTATTTTGCTTTTTGTTCAAATGAGGTACAAAATGCTTGTTTTTTTTGTGAGTTTTGTGGTAACTGCTTACAGGTCATGCATGGATGTGTTCACCCATGAGTCAAGCCTTTAAAAAAAGCTGCACTGCTACAATCCAAATCATTTCACTTGATTAATTTCCATCCAAAACGCACTGTCCTGTGCTAATCATTGTACATGCATTCTTTTTCAATTAATTCATTATCAAGGGAGGCAGGGGGAGGAAAGGGAGGGGGAGAGTTGGGGGAGGGGAAAGGAGAGTCAGGGGGGGAACAGAAAATCCAATCCTGCTGGTCTTGAAGTCTCGGAGCAATAGAGCATTAGTCTCATCTCAATGTAATTGGAATGACACCAAGAGTAAAGCCGGCTGATTTAGGGACAGCCTCTAGGCTTGATTTAATGCCCCCTACCAAAACTATACATTCGTCTTTTTATCTTTTTCTCATTCACTCGCCCAGACCCTCGGTCTCCCTCCCCCACCCTGCCTCACACTCACACAGCCATGTATCTCCATCTGTACTCTATTAACCGAGCAGAAGCTCCGTTTCATAACATTTAAAGCCAGGAGGTTATAAAGTTCTAACAGACCGTGTGTATTTCAGTATTTTACGCACTCCTTATGGCATTTACACACTTGACTGGCCATGCTTTGCTCCAACCTCTCACAGAGGTTTTGTTTAACTGTATAAATATCTGAGAGCAGAGACAGGGCAGACTAAGCAGGTGTATCAAGGCCAGGGTGCTACGTCCCCAGGGTTTGCTGCTGCTCAGTCCCCTGACAGATGGAGTGCCGGGCCAATCCTATTACCCCCATGTGTTTAGCTGCTCTTAATGCCAGAGTGGGATGCATGGCTAATGGAAGACAATGAATGTTTGGAGGGCGAATCTCTCTGAATGATGATCATCCTGATCTGTTTACTAACATGGCACAGATCTACCACATTATCTAACACCAGGGAAAATTATACTCATCATTTCTTGCTATGCTTCATGCAGCTTGGAACACATAAGATTTACAGTGTATACAGTTTCTAAAAAGTTGGGAAACCATCTTGCATGTAATGTTAATAGAATTTAGATGATATACTGTGCATATGAAAAGTATTCACCCCTGTGGACATTTTACCCTTTTACAGAGGAAATAAATCAATCATGGTCAATGTAATTTGCCTTTTTTTTTTGACAAAAAAAAACCTTAAATGTCAAAGTGAAAACAGTTTTCCAAAAAGTAATGTCAATTATATTAAAATATGGATGTTAAAATGAGTGATTGCATAAATATTCATCTCCTTTAAAGTGACTGGCCTAATTCAACAGAGGTCCAGCCAGTTGGTGCTTTTAGTCTCACAGTTAGTGAAATGGGGATCACCTGAATGCAGTGAATGTAGTGATTGTGATTGTAGGTCCAGTCACTGGTTAATAAGTACTCCTGGCTACCATTACACCACGAAGACAAAAGAACACTCCAAGCAATTCAGAGAAAACGTTATTGAAAGTCAGCGGATAAATCTAAAATAAAATCCAAGGCACTGAACAACCCCCAGAGTTAAATTAAACCCATCAGCAAGAAAAAGAATGAATATGATACACATGTAAATCTGCCTAGATCAGATGTTGCACGGTCATTTACAAACTGAGTGACCGTGCAAGAAGGAGACTAGTGAGAGAGGCCATCAAGACACCTATGACTACTCTGAAAGAGTTACAAGTTTCAGCAGCTGAGATGGGAGAGATTCTGCATACAACAACTGTTGCCTGGGTTCTTCACCAGTCAAAGCTTTATGGGAGAGTGGCAAAGAGAAAGCCACTGTTGAATAAATGACATAATAAATCTGGACAAGAGTTTGCCAAAAGGCATGTGGGAGATTCAATGGTCAAAAAAAAGTTATTTTGTCTGATGATACCAAAATGGTGACTTGTTTTTGGCCATCAGACAAGACACTGTGTTTGGAGGACATAAAACACTGTATATTACTACAAGAACACCATCCTCACTGTGAAGCACAGTGGTGGCAGCATCATGCTGTGGGGATGCTACTCGGCAGCTGGCCCTGGAAGGTCTGTGAAGGTGGAGGGGAAAATGAAAGTGGCAAAATATAGGAAAATCCTGGAGGGTTATTTTATTCAGTCTGCAAGAGAATTACGGCTGGGGAGATGTATTTTCCAGTAAGACAATGACCAGAGGCATACAGAGAAAGCTACACAAAAATGGTTTAAAGACAGAAAGGTGAATGTTTGGATTGGCTGATTCAAAGCCCAGATCTCAATCCAGGAGAGAATTTATGGCTGGACTTGAAAATGGCTGTTCATGCCTGAACCCTGTGCAACCTACATATTTGCATATTACTATACCATACATATTTTTACTTAATTTACTTTGTAGAAATCTGTTTCCACTTTGACAATAGAGATGTTTTTTTTTTCTTTGTCAAAAAGCAAACTATATTGACCATGATTGTTTTATAAAATCAATAAAAGGGCAAAACATTCAAGGGGGCACGGTAAAAACTTTTAAACCCCATACTTAACTTAAAGAAAACAAAAAGACAACATATCAAATAGTGAAGATGATACATAATAACGGAAAAATATTTCCCTATTTTGAAACATATGCAGTTTGTAGCTTTAAAAAAGCTGCAAAAGCTACAACAAAAGTTTTGAAACATTTTAAAATGCCATAATAAAACACCTGGTGGAACTTCACACAATAAATAAGGTTAAGTCACAGCAGGTTAGTAGGAGGAGTAGTAAAAAAAGCGCATCCTAGAGAGGATAAGCCTATCTGTAGTAAGGAAAGGGAGGGGCTCGCCACTCTGTGAAAGACTGCTCCAGAAAATAGCAGCCAACTTCTTTTTAAGAGGAACGTTTCTTAATGTAAAACTTCAAATATCTCACAATATATTTCATCTATTTCTAATTTTTCAGCCCTGGTGTGTCATGACTCAAACCAGCCCCCTTCAATTTAAAACCTTTTACTTTCATCATTTTAGACTTGCTAACTTATAAGTCTGAAACAGTGCACTGCCCTCTACAACCTTTTATTCATCATGTATTATAAAAATCAAATTTCCACATTGACTCAAAAAGGGTATAAGTTCCCATCCAATGCCTTGAGAGATTTTATTCAACATTTAAATGAAATCCCTCTGTTCATTCTTGACATATCGCATCCGCTAGTTCCCAGAAAACCTGTATTCATCCTGCCTTCGGCTGGCACTCTCCAATGTGGAGGCATAAAAATCTAAAGAGATTCGTCTAATCTGAAAAAATCTCATTTTACAGTCTGGCAAGCAATGTCTGACGAAGATGACCTTCAGACCGTTAGACAGCACAACATTAGAAACAGACATGTTTTTTTCTCATACACTGTTTTTAGCAAAGCAGAAGAAAAACCTTTATCAAGACTTTCAACTATTAATGTTAATGCTTCATGTTAATCTACTCCTGTCTAAATGGTTGAGCTCTCTGCCTTGATTTAATATAGATTAGCATGCTATCAGAGATTTTCATTATCGTGATAGTAATTCCTTTTTTAATCCTCTGGATGTACTACATCTTTGTAGGGAACACTGTGCATCAACAAGATGGAATTAAATATTGACTTTTTTGCACTCTAGCTGGATAGCTTCATGTAAAGCAATATTTTACAGTTTTTTAATCCACCACTTTCCTCCAGACTCTAAGAACTCACTCTTTATTGAACTGGTAGTCATTAGTATTTTATATAATCATTTTTTGTTTAAGCTTTTTGACTTTGGTGATCCCCTTGACTTTTTCTTTTGAAACATTGTGAGATGAGCATTTTTGGCTTTATTGAAAAGCAAAAAAATAAAAAGTAAAAAAAAATGTGATAATACACTTAAGTACCAGGCACATTACCATCAAATTAAAAAGAAAACTATGCTACTATCGCTTGATTTAGATAATTCCCAAATTATCTTCTGTAACTTTTTACAAACATTCAGGGTTTTCACTGTGCATCGATGGCACAGTTTTTGGTGTCAGAAGCAATCTGGCTTCTGTTTGTTGTCCAAGCATTGATTTTCTGTGTGCACTGTAAACTGTAAACAGTAGAGAGCCAAAAAGGCAGATTGTATTGTTTCTAATGCAGTCAATCAAAGAATTCAATCCGTGGTCATTTAACAACAATGGTACCTTAGCTGATGTCTGTTAACTAATATCTGCTTTAAAGTTCAGCTTACAACGCGCTCTTAGAAGTCACCTCGGAAGCCTGACTCCATTCATGCTTATCAAACAACTCATCACACGATGAACAACGGCAGTGCATCAGAAATAAAGACTCAGTTCCATATCCCTGATTGCTAACCACTCGCTACTCAGAAGCACCAAAAAGGTGTCAATTTTTCACCAAAGTAATTCCAGTTAAATAGAAATTCATAAGGTAAAATGAGTGATTGTATATTCATCCCCTTTAATGTGACTGACCTAATATTAACAGAGGTCTAGCCAATTGGTGCTAGGTGTCTCAGAAATGGAAATGGGGATCACCTGAGTGCAGTTAATGTGTCTCAAGTAATTATAGTATAGACACCTGTGTTTGGAGTCACTGGTTAATCAGTATTCCTGGCTACCATTACACTATGAGGACAACAGAACACTCCAAGCAACTCAAAGAAAATGTTATTGAAAGTATTAGCAAGGGGATGGATACAAAAAAAATTCCAAGGCACTGAATATCCCCTAGAGCAGTGGTTCCCAATATTTTTACCTCTGAGCCCCCCTACCTGCATCTGAGAAAACTTGGGCCACACGAAAAAGAAAAAAAAAAAAAAAAAATAGTGATACTTTGTGCCAAAAATTAACGTGCATTTTAATTATTTTGGTGTGTTAATCTGAGCAAAGTAGTCTTAAACACAAATTTTTTTACCCCTAAACCATTGTATGAATTATTTTTAAGTGTTATACCATGGTTTCTGTTCATTTGTGCAAATCTACTTTTAACCACCTCATGGCAGACAGAGCCTTGCACCCCCCTGAGATCTCTGGTGCCCCCTTAAGGGGGTCCTGGACCCAAGGTTGGGAGCGAGAGCCCTAGAGTTCAGTTAACAAACACACCATCCAGCATGGTGGTGGCAGCATCATGCTGTGGGGATGCTTCTCAGCAGCCGACCCTTGAAGATTTGCAACGATTGAGAGTAGAATGAATGCAGCAAAGTTTAGAAAAATCCTGGAAGGCAATCTTATTCAGTCTGCAAGAGAACTACGGCTTTGGAGAAGATTTATTTTTCAGCAATGCAATGACCCGAAGCATACAGTGAAAGCTACACATTAATGGTTGAAAGCAAAGCAAATGTTCTGGAGTTGCAGAGTCAAAACCCAAACCTCAATCCAGTAGAGAATTTGTCGTTGGACTTGACTGGGCTTTTTCTGCCCAGTCCCTGTAAAATGTGACAGAGATTGAAGGGTTTTGCAAAGAAGAATAGAGTAAAATTGCAGTGTTCAGTGTTTGCCAGCTCTGTAGTTTCAGCCGAGTTTTAAGGCAGACTACATCAGAATTCAAGATGAAACCTACATATAGCTGGTGCAACAGGCCACTCGTCTTTATTTATTTGCTTTACTGGGGCAATCCATTAATTCATCAAGTACCTCCCTCTGTTGAGCATTTCTAAATAGACCTTTCTATCTGGTTAATTAAAAGCAAGTAGCATAGATTTTTTAACACTTGCAGCTAGATATCTCAGCATTGCGTTACTCTAACTATGGAAGAGGCTTTTCTAATTCCTAACACTACTGCCATTTGCAATTTTTGTGAAAAATTGCTGCAGTTGATAGCTTTTTTTTTTTTCATTCAAATCCTGGATCAAG
The DNA here is from genome assembly GCF_018320785.1 of Cheilinus undulatus. Classification (NCBI taxonomy): domain Eukaryota; kingdom Metazoa; phylum Chordata; class Actinopteri; order Labriformes; family Labridae; genus Cheilinus; species Cheilinus undulatus. Next base: position 17,432,613 of record NC_054874.1, on the reverse strand, counting down.
TAAACAATTCAACAACATTTTAGATAAAGCCTTGTCTGTTTTTCTTTCTTCATCAGGACAAGAAACAATCAGCCTGACCCACTAAAATAAGTGTATTCTGCATCTTTCCATCCTAATATTTAGAGAAAAGCATTGTTCACAGAAAATTATGTGTTTAGGGTATGCCATAAGGTGTCATGGATTAATGAAACCAGATCTTTTCATTAATTCATATTGCAGACATGATAGATGTTTGTTTTTTATTATGTTGAAGATAGCCAGTTAAGACTGAACTGGTATCTACTCATTATTCTCATTTGATGCTCAGTAATAGGTTTTGCACATTTGTCTTTTCTGTTCATTATCCTAAATCAATATTCAAATGTCATTTTCAGTAGTGGGTCATGAATAGATTTTGTTTTGATTTATTCAATCTCATATTTGTTGGATTTACTGGATGAAAATGTTCAATATTTTACCCTTATTAAATGCAGTGGTCAATACGTCATTGACTGCAGCCTTGAGATATGAAGGAGGTGCAGAGGAGGTGAATAACTGTGCTGCTTTGCGGTCAAATATCTATACTCCTGTGTACATGTGTATGCATGTATGGTGCTTGGTATGCAGACAGCGTCTTTTACGCCTGTAGCCCCACACCGGCCTCCCCAGGTCAAACAATTACCACACATCAGGGAAAGCAATTGGGCATGACTAAAATATCATCGCCGTGTGATTGTGTCCCTATGTTTGGGCTGCTCAGGCCTAATTTAACCCACTTTGTCCATATGATCGAGGAGAATCGAGGACACGCTCTCCAATTCCTGAGGCCCCCCGAGCATTTCCTGCAAGTCTGACACGAGGCAGCTGGGCTTGTAGACGCGCTGTCACCGGTCTCTTACCCAGCCGAGTGGGAGATGGGGAGTAATGAGCAAGAGAGGTGAGGAAGCAGAGTAGAAAAGAGGCTAGAGGTAGAGGAGGGAAGGCGTTAAATGAGACTTGGGTGCAGAACTTGATGCTTTATGAGAAAAGGCTTTGAGAATATTATGACATTTGGGCCTAGGACACTTTTTCAGGTCTATAGCAATCTTGGAACCCATTACTGAGGACAGCACTCTGTCTTAATAGCGCCCTGACTCTGACCATTCTGATGATGATTTATTTTCTCAAGAAACAGATCTCTGCACAAAACCACACCTAAGAATCCATTACAGACCCAATACTTTAACTTTAACCACAAATCTGCTGATATGATATCAAAGCAGTGTTAACATTCACCAACTACCAAATGCATATAAATAATGGATGTCATCCATTTATTAAATAACACTTTGAATTTTGTTTAATGAGAAAGCTTTTACTTTTTACAAATCTGCATCATGATGTTGTTTTAGTAAACATAAGACCCATTAACTACAAGTAAATCACACAAAAATGAGTTTCTCAGATTTCCAAAGCTCAGGTTTGTTGGTGACGCAGTCAATCAGCCTCATGGCGCGCAGCTGTGAAACACAGATTTGCTAGTTAAAAACCAAAAACACAGTGCACAAATATATAAGTAGCCAAGAACAATAAAGCATATGCTACTACAAAAAGGGAACTGAGGGCAAAGAAACATTTGACCCCATGTATAACAGTCATCTACAGAGGAAAACATTAGTCCATATTGCTTGGGAAAAACTATAAATGTACTACCATGATAGAAAATGTGAAATAAAAGATGTGGATTCATGAAAAAGAACACTTCAGAAAATAGATAAATAAATAATACTTCATGCATATAAACAATATATGATTAGCAATACTTGAAACCCTATTCATGTATGAGTAGGTGTCAGTAGTAGCATGTAATATAAATGAACATGTGCTGTGTACAGTAATGGAGTTCTTTTGAGGTGTGCAATAAGTAAAAGTGTACCATTTTCCTGGTATATTAGGGTTTCTATTAATGTTTTTATGTAGCATGGCTTGGTCGTTTCCATTTGGTCCCTCTAACATAGCCACATCATAAACAGTAGGTGCTAGCATCAGTATCACACATTTATAACTGTTATTTGTTCCCATAATAGGATGAGGCTAGTAATGATAATGGTGATGAACACGCTACATAGTAAGTCACAGGCCAGTGCTGCTATCCATACCTCGATATTACCGTACGTATGAAGTATGAAAAGTTACGCTTACCATGAAAACATTTAAACACAAAACAGCTGTGTCACCTTGGGCTAGCAAAAACAAGAAGTAATGCTGCACAGCAGCCAATGTTACCTTTGTTTTGACATGTGGTGTTCCACCAAACTTTATGCGAGTTATAGTAGTCGCTGGCATGGACGTAGCAGAGGGGGAAAAAGGGTTCTGATTACAAGGCCCACAGCAGGGAGGGGCCCTTGAGAAACCTGCAGTGAAAAGTGTGTTTTTATTTTCTGTTTCTTAGGAATAAGTGTCATTAATTTATTAAAAGCGACTAAATGAGTTGCTCAACGGACTGAAATTTGTATCAAATAGAATAAAATACAATACTGGAGGCCCCCTCCTCTCTTAAAAATGTACAAATGGTGTAGTTCCGATGCTGCAAAATAATGCAGGTAAATTTGATATAACCAAAGTAAAAATATTGCTCATAAATTGGGAATTTATTGTTCAAAAATACATTCAAATGCATAGATATTGGTAAAAATGATGCAACATTTGATGCTTGGCTAGCTGGTTAAGAGGGGCCCTGTGTAGTATTCTTTCTAGGGGCCCAAAATCCCTAGCTACACCCCTGGTAGCTGGCGCAAGGCAGTTCATGGCAGGTACCACAGTGAAGAAGCTGGCTTGTGGCTTCAGCAGACTCATTGTAGTTTCTTTCTTTTAGCATGTGTTTTAGAGAGAAAGCACTGTCTCCTCTATGGCATGGTGACGAGATGAATTGGGAATAGTAGCAAGCAAATAAATGAGCAAATACAAAGCAGCAGTACTGCAAAACCTTATGTATGAAGGCAACCTGATGCATCATAGAAAGGCAAAAGGGAAGGGGCAGTTCCGCGAAGGCCAACCCTGGTCGGGAAAGAAGGAGGGAGAGAAGAGAGAAATTAATATGTTATACAGGAGAAGTCCCAGAATGATGACTCGGCACAGCATTTTAGGATTTTATTGAAAGTCCGTACATATTTATGATTTTTTTAGGGCACCAGTTTCAAACCAGTAAACCCAAAATGTCTTCTGAGAAATATCAAGGACAATTGGAGCAATGGTGTGGCATGTAAATCGAAACAGACAAACAGACACATTGTCATTTATAGTAGTAAAATAAACCATCACATTACACTCTATGACCCAAGAGACTTGAAAGCAGTTTCTCGAAGTTCAAATTTTGTTAATTTGCAGATTTTTAAAAATGTGGTCTGGATCTCCATCCCTAATTAGGGGGACAATGTCTTTTTAACAGATACGGTTTGTGGCTGAGTGTGAGGTGGTCGGGATGAGGGTCAGCACCTCCAAGTCCAAGGCCATGGTTTTCTGCCGGAAAACGATGGGTTGCCCCGTCCGGGTGGGGAGAGTGTCTTTGCCCCAAGTGAAGGAGTTCAAGTACCTCGGGGTCTTGTTCACGAGTGAGGGTAGAGGGGACAGTTAGAACAACAGGCTGACTGGTGCAGCATCTGCGGTGTTGCAGGACGTTGTACCTGACTGTTGTGGTGAAGAGGGAGCTGAGCCAAAAGGCAAAACTCTCAATTTACCGGTCGATCTTCGTCCCATCCCTCACCTATTGTCATGATCTCTGGGTAATGACCGAAAGAATAAGATCCTAGATGACTTCCAGTCAAGATTTCCTTTTCTGTGTGGCATTTACATCAGCAGACGCAAGGCTGACATTTCTCTTGTCCTTTGAGTTGTGCCATTTAAGTGAGGAGTCTACAGTAGAATGTACAGCTTTATTTTAGTTCATTTCAGCAGTCTAAACCTGAAAAAGAAACTAATATTAATGCAGTTGTCTCACAATTACATCATGATGTAGACACATGGAAAGGAAAAGGAAAAGTCAAGCCTAGTTATGTCCCTCCCTAAGAGAAAAATATTTCAGTCCTTTCTGATGTGTCACTTTCTGAAGTTTCACCTGTCTACTGTTGTCAACATTGAATGTTTTAACTGTATGCACCAAATCCTGCTGATACGTGATAGGTCAATACAACTCGGACAGCAAATTTGCTACTAATGGAAACCAGAACACTTAACATCCTGAAATCCACGACCCCTGTGCACAGATTCTACATTGAAAAGAGATTAAGTAGAACCAGACTCTTTGGAAGAAAGCCAGTTGCAGGGACTGAATTTGCCCTGGTTCACACACAGCACCAAAAATGTGCTGCTCAGTTAGTTTCTACTTGCTTATGTTTGGTCTCACTTTGACCAAGCAGGGTATAATGGGAGAGGAGATTGGCATATATGCACAGGGATTGGGACAGAGGCAGACAGGGAGATGGTGGATGTTATTAGCGGGGCAGAATTGATCCCAAGCTCTGGCTCCATGCAGGATCCCCCACTTAAACCTTCATTATACAGTCAAATATATCTCTGCCTACCTCTGCCCTTCATCTGTCTGCCCCCCCTCCAAACCTCTCGACAAAATCTGACAAACCTGAACCTTTCATCCGTTCTGCTAAATCCATTGTTTCTTCCCCAGACTCCATTTCAATATCATTTCTGTCTTGCTGCTCAGCTGTAACTTAGCCCAAGTCTTTGTGTTTCTTTTGTGCTCGCAGACCCTGTTTAAATATTGATAGAGATTGGAAGCACCGCCGACTACTCAGCCGGGTCAAGGATGGCAGAGTTTCTGTGCAGATTTCATTAGGGTAGCAGATGACTGCAAATATGGAAGCATGTGAATCACGGGCCCTCGACGACCGCTCCAGCAGCCTTCATTATCCCCCCGCGTGGCTAACGCCCTGTAATGTATTCCAATGGAGATGAAGGTTGGAGGGTGATGGGGTGTAAAATAGCATGTGTAGGAAGGCCCCTGCTTTTTTTACGCTACGAGCAGCATGCCACTCTCACAGTCAGATCCCCATTAGTACAGCAGCGGAGGATTGGGTGTGCAAATGGTTGCATGGATTAGAGAGCTAATGCATTTAGGCGAGGGGGCTCCACCATCTCTTTATTGCTGCTGTGTGTGTGTTGACTCTCACCGAGGGGAGATACCCAGTCCCTTTGAGGAGCTGAGGAGATTTAAAGTAAAGTGAGTAGATAAGGACAGGGATGCACAATGCACATCAAAGATTATAGTTTCACCAGAAGAAGAAAGCTGGTTGAGTGTGGTGTTATTAAACTCTGCATAGAAATGAGATCTTCTCTAGAAAGAGGCACAGACGGCGGCCCTACTAATCTAATTAATCAACGTCTGGGTTTTTCATTTCTTCTGCCCTCTTTTCCAGCCCTCTTTGACGCTCTCCAGACTCATCCTCCCTTCTCTCTTCTCTCTGAATCTGAATCTGAACTTCTTGGGTCAAATGTTTGCACAATGTCATGCATCCCTATAGCACCAGTTATAAAGCCTTCCTTGTGTCCTAAAAGGAGCACAACATAGTCTCACTAGTCAATGCACAGATACCTCTGCAGAGGTGGTGATGCAGGATCTAGCAGGCTTAAGAGGCAACCTGCTACCAGAGCATAAGGCAGCTGTCGACTTTGCACGCACAAACCTCACTGGTGGTCATCAAGCTGTGAGCAGACAGAGTTTACACTCCATGTCTGTGCTGCTGGTGGTTCGAGGGAGCGTCACATTTGCTGCTTGTGGGCTTTTTTTTTTTTTTTTTTTAAAGCGCCAGGCAGGCAGGCAGCAGCAGCATGGGAGGGGCCCTGCTTTGCTGAAGCGCAGCAGCAGCAGCGCGGTGCGTAACTACAGTGGAGCTGTGCGCAGTGAGTCAGCTGAGGGATCACAGGCGCTGGTGAGTGAATGAATGAAGACAAGAGAGGGAGAGGAGAAGCCCTGCGGGATCCGGAGACGGAAAGGCGAAGGTGTCCAGCCTCTCTGGAGAGAAGAAACTGACGCGAAAACACTGATGTGATCGGAGCAAGCTTGTTGACGCATAATCCCACCCGCCCCGCCGGCACTGGGAGGGGGCAAATCTTGCCTGACTGAACTCCAATCCTGCCAAAGAGATTTACGGAGTGCGCTGCTGCTGGGTTCAGAACCATTTGGTTCATGGTTTTTTTTTGTTTGTTTTTTGTGGGGAGATACTCGATGATTTCTTTGGAAGCAGAGGAGCTACTGCGCGCATAACTCTGATTTAATCCCCCTGTTGGATTCAGCGCTGTCACTGCGCCGCGGACTGTGCGCGTTTGGATGCGTCCTGAGGTGTGGACGGGACCTGCTCGCTCATCATCAGCATTACCACCACCATCATCATAGTGGGTATTTGATCGAGGTTGTCCTGCTTCCATTGGAGATCTGGAGCCATGACAGGCCCCCCGCTGGTCCCACAGCCCGCCTGCTGACGGTACCGGGCAGGATGGGAGCAGATCTGCCGCGTTCAGAATCCCGAAGCAGCCGATTTATCAATGGAGGAGGAGAGTGACACCCGGAAAATCAACAACAGCTTCCTTCGCGACCACAACTATGCAACTGAAGGTATTTAAAGCCACGATGATGAGAGAAAAGGCAGAGAGAATGACCTGGGGCTGTAGCTGGAGGGATGCGTCTATCACAGATAAAATACAAGTCTGCATTGGGATATTCAAGGAAGTCAAAATGACAATTACACTCCAAAAAATCAAAGAATAACCTTTGATTTTTCTCTTAAAGGTTTGATAGCAATAAAAATCTTCATTAAGGCTCTATAATGATGATATCTGGCTACCATAAGGGTATATTAAAGCACATTTACAGACACTACATGAGATGCTATGGGGTTCATCCTGGTTATTTGTCATAATCATGGAGGCTGGTGTCAATAGAGGATGATGAGGTGGCTTCCCATCATACCTGCTATTCCGGGATGACAATCCTGACTAAAGGGATTTAATCTGTACTAAAGGCAGCAGCAGAATTAAAGTCTCCCTTACAGTCTAGAAAGTGCTTGGATGCAGTATAAATGAATCAATGATGATGTTTTATTTCTCATTAGAGGGGAGTTTGTTAGCTGAGAAGGTCCCTCTCACCCACACAGTGCATTTTTCCTCTGCATGCTCATAATTGGAGCGCTAAACAATAGCTTTTTTCCTCTTCAGCCTCCCAGCTATAACTGCAGCTTCTTCACTTGTGTGTGTGTGTGTGTTTCCTCCTCATTGACCACACACATCACCCTCTTGATTATCAGCCTGTTAACTGTGTGATGCTTAATAGTACCCTGATGCTCCACCAATCAGCTGCACCTGTCCTCGGCAAGCTGCTTAGCTCATTGATCAACATAAAACATTGATTTACAGGTAAAGGCCTCCATTAATCTCATTACCAGCTTGGGGTTTCCAGTCAGTGATTATGCAGATCGGTTATGGACGTTTCCTGCTGTGCTGATATCAGATAGATGATAAAACTAGTGAGGGCTTTGCATTGCAGCAGTTAGAACTGATTGTTTTATATAGACTAACCATAATCCTTTTATGTGATGCAGTAAGGTAGCATGAGACACTGGCTCTAAATAGACCAAATAACACCAGAGATTTATTCAAGAATATGAGAAAGGCTGTGTGCATTTGTAGAAATCTTCCTGTCTTCATTTGGGAGAAATTTGTAATAACTCAGCCGTTGAAAGATGGGTAAGGACCCACATACTGTTGCAAAATTCAACATCCATATAAATGTTTTATTGATAAAACAGTAATAAATGGCTTTAAACATGTTTTTACATTGAATAAACTGTTGATTAAGTGTCTTATCATGATTTGCAAATCTAATTTTGACCAAGCTTTGTGTCCCCCCTGAGATCTTTGGCGCCCCCAAGGGGGTCCCAGACCCAAGATTGGGAACCACTGCACTAGGTTATAAACAATTATCCAATAAATAAGCTCTCACTTTCTTTGCTTAGGCCATGAGATCATGCTCACAGGAAGAAAGAAGTACTGAATCAATTATTGCACCAGGGTGAAATAAAGACAAAAGTATTGCATTAATAAGATGCAATAAGATTTCAAAAAAAATTTGCTACTGTATTGGGACCATTTTTGGTCGGTGAAAGGTAAAAGAAGTACAGGACAGCAACTTCCTGTAAGCCTTTCAGCCAATCACAATGCTCCGGAATATTCTTCTATTGTTTTTCAAGGTGGTAGAGACAAGGAAAGAAAAAAAATTCTTTTATGGGCCAAATGATGATAAAGAGGATGTTTGCACTCATAACAGGGAACTCATGTGCCTAGAATGTAAATTGGTTTTACTGTGATAAATGATTGTGATAGTTTCTGGTCTGTTTGTTGGCGAATTGTTTTTTCTCCTAATAGACAAGGCCTACAGGAACTACATACACCTGTAAAAAGGCTTGTTTATTGTTGTTTGGTGGATTTGTATTAAGGTTTATGACAATTAATTTCCATTACATTACATTCATCTGAAACCCTTGCAGCACACATATTCTGATATTCCAGGTTGTTCTGAAAAGATAGATGTCTTTCACTTGATTGTGTCTAAAAAGGGTTGAAATCCTTTAATTTTTTTAGTATCAAAAATACAGGTGGACCAAAAATAGCAAGAACTGGCTTGGGTTCTGAGAGCTGAATAACAAAAGGAGATGAAAGCATAGACACAGCTGCAGTGTTAATATCTAAGACTGGTAACTAAATTATAAATTTAGTAATCTTTTGCTTCACATTGTTAGCTGAAATTTGTTAGCACACATGCTAAATCTCCAAACCTGTTAATGGCAATTTCCATTATGTGCTAGCATTAAGCTAGCAGACTAAGGTTAGCATCCTGGTCCATGTGAGAAAATGGACAGAGGCTCTGAGGTTTGGCCAGTGACATTCAGAAGGTGATTAGAGCCTGACATTGATGTGAGGAGCTAAATGTGATTGGTAAGAATCTTCTTATTGTTATTTGCTGACTTTTGACTTTTGAGGGCCTAGATGTTAGGGGTTGTCTCCAATATTGCACATTTAGCTGATTATCAATATTTTAGAGATAATCAGCCAAAATTAATTCATTCAAAAGGTGTACTACTTTGGCTCAACTGCAGGTGCATCTTCCCCTCTGGTTTTGTTTTTTTAATCCTACAGTCTCACCTTTTCTCTGACTGGCTCAATGTCACGCAACTACCAGCCAATCAACACTGAGGCCTGGGTGGCACTGACACGGGGAGTGTATAGCATCACTTCCTGTTTCCTGCTGCTACTGTGTTGCTCTGTTATTTCTCAATGACAGAGCTACTGCTAAATCATTTATTTTCCTTAATTTTCTAACATTCTGTTTACTTTTCCGTATTAAGCTCATTCTGTTTGTCATAACAAATGCATATCTGTTCCAAAAATTGGTTACCACTCACATGCATGACTATTAATTGATATCAGCTCTGAAAAACTAACATCGGTCAACCTTTACTAAATATGTTCTTTCATTACAGCGCCCCCTAACAGTTTCCAAAGTTAAAGTCCCCTCCTTTAACTTTGTTCTAGATTTTTTAAATTTGTTGGGCAGATGCGGCTTGTGCAAAATTTGAGGTGTTTCAGATCATTTCCAGTGGTCATTTTTGGGTGGACTAGTTTTACTTCAAACGCACATCCCGGGTCGATTTATTTGTCTTACTTATTTCGGTAATGGTATCAAAATTTTGGATTCTGCTCCTCGCACCTCTGCGAATCTTTTCAGGGTGATGATTTGCCAAGTGGCTCCTTAGATTACTCGTACTCCGCATCAAGTGTGTCACCGCGGTCTGGCCATGTCTGCATATTGTTGTAGTTTGTCCATCACCTTTTCTCCTTTCTCATTTCTTGACACTGGGAAACCAAAATGCTTCCACACATCAGATTTAAAAGTCACTGGAGCCTCCACAATCTCAAAAACTACAGTCGCTTGAGCCTTCACACTGTTAAATCAAGCCAGCGATTGGAGCCTAAAGGATGATGGGTACATGAGGGCCAATGGTAACTGTAGTTCACAGTTGCTATGCTTTGCTAAAAATCCTACAATGTTTGCTCTTAAGAGTGTATGAAACGATCATGTTCATGCCAACACAGAGGCACCTCTATCACCCTGATACCACAATATTAACAATACCATTACACCATTGATTCCTGTCATTAATCAACATTGAATGTTTTTGTTTCATTGATAACCATCAGAATATAGGTCTACATTTTTGCCATCAGACTGTAGCAGGAAGTATTTCATAAATGTTTTACATGATTCTAGCTCATGTGTGCACATTAAATTTTGACAGCCTCAGAGCAGACAAAGCCTCATCCCAGGGGGTTCGAAACCCCAGGTTGAGAACCAAAGCTCATCAGCACCAGACACACTTTTTCTACCACAGTAGGCATATTTTTTTATCTTAAGTTTGACTATAACATTATACATCCTCTCTCAACGGCACTCTAACAACCAAAGCTAACACCTCCCTAAGGCAGCCATTGTATACTATATATAGAGGTAGTTGGAGGGTAGTGTTGCTGCAGGGTGCAGCTTCTTCCATCTCCACCAGCTCATGTTACTGAAGCCACTGGAGGTTGAAGAGAGATTTTCCTCCATTTTTTTCATTTAAACGCAGTAAAGCATCATCACCTACTCCACTCCTGCACTCACAGATGATTCGCTGTCACTCCTAAACACACAGTGGCTGGTTCTGAGTGAGGAGAAGTAAAAGAGTGGGGGTCGGGAGTGGGTGTGATGGATATCTTTGTTTGATGCATGCGTTGAGATGAAAAAACAGGAGGGGATCTTCTGTCTTGCAGCGTCTCTCTGTTTCACCCTCTGACTCTGTCACATTCACTGGACCAGGAGAGAGAGAGAGAGAGAGAGAGTGTCACTCAGGGAGCTCAAATGTGTCTGTCTGCTCCGCTGCACATCTGCGCTTTTCAAGCAAGAAGGGGCTACTTTTGTTATTTTTTATGGCTTTAATTTATGACTTATTGTCACAGCTCATATATCATGAAAGAGTATGTGTCTACATTAGCACATTCACTCTCTCAATCCTTGTCCTATAAATGGTGTGAAGCCGGTCTGGAGCCAAAGATCACACAGGCCGCTGTCTGGGTTCATCCCCAGTCCTCATAAATTCACCAAAGTGCACAGGATCCAGCCAGCGAGGTCTGATCAGACCACTCGTAGTCACACTATACGACAGTCTCACACATATACACACAGAGGTCCCTGGCTGGGATTCCCCTCAGGCCGTGCTTGCCCACAGCAGCAGGACACTTTAATGATGTCACATTTTAATGATGTCACTCATGCTGACCTTTGGCTTGCACCAATCCCACGCCTCAGTGGGTCTGTGGGCGGGTACTTTGACCTGGTTTTAATACAAAAAATTTGGCAAAATTGTAAGTAATACCTTGCTGGTTATGCCTCTGAATTCCCATTTTTTGCATAACAGAAGATGATAATAGAGTCCGTTCAAATAACAATAATAATAAAAACAAGGGTCTGGGATCACTTCCAAATGAACCCTGGTAGAGTTCGTTTTAGATGTGAAAGCAAAGCGGACCAACTTGTGAACCAACGGCAGGTGGAGGCATAAAGCATAATGATTTATGGATATATATGGAATTTTAATACACTCAAAAACATGTCAGAACATTGCTCGGAGTCTGTGTAACCTTGGCAACACCTCATAGTCTCTGGCCCTCATTTTGGCTTGCTTTCTTCTTTGGGACTGATTCATTTGTTTCATGTTAGAAAAGACAAGCTGGACAGCTCACTGCCTTGTTGTTTGCTCATAACCTCCCAAAGCACAAGCAGAAACCCTAAGGCAGCATAGATTCGGTGTTTCATTATGTGATTTTAAAAAAGACCAGCAGAAGGAGACAGAATTCCGGTTTTCTCTTCTTCTACATCTTCTTTCCTTCTTCACTGCTCATTGTTTAGGACAAAAGTACCACTTAGAATAACTGCTTGACATCATCCAAACAGTTTGGTTCATTTGACCAAATGCAGTGAGAAGAAAACCAACCACAGTGAAGTACAACAATGTGATTTTAGCAGTGAACCGCACCAAGTCACCCAGACTATCAGGTGTTAAAACGGCCTAAAATGCACGAAAATCAATAAATATATGTAAACATTTTTTTTTAAATATAAAAGCATAGTAGTAAGCTTAAAAAGACAAAAAAATAGAAATGAAACAATAAAGTCAGTTAAAACAGGTGGAATCAGAGGATAAGAAGTGAAGGATCTGAAATGACCTGATGAAACCAGTTCTTTGATTTTAAAGTGCTCTGTAATGAGTTACAAGCGGACGGTGCAAAGAAGCTAAAAGCTGATCTACCAAGCTCAGAATGAACTTGAGGAACCTGGAGTGTAAACCAGTCATAAGAACAGATGTTATGAGCTTCAGAGGACCGGCAAGGAGGAAATATATTAAGGAAGTATCCCAATAATAGCTTTTTAAATGAACATATAAGTATGCAGGTCACGCCTCTCAGAGCATGACGGCCACCCAACCTTATTGTAAAGGGTGCAGTGATGAGTGTTATTGGCATCACGTGTAATGAACCTGAGTGCAGAGTAGAAAACTGCATCAAGGGGTTTTTAAGTTGCAGCCGAAACATGCCAATACAAAATATCACCGTAATCAAGCACTGACAAAAACGTTGCCACAACCAGGGTTTCGACAGTGCAGAGGAAAACAAGATTTATTTCTAAAGAAAAAGCAATTTTCTGGCAAGTTTTCTTCCCAGTTTAGATACAAGACTTTTAAATGTAATCCTCTAGTCAATCCAGTCACCCAGATATTTACATGCTGTCACTCTTTCCCTATCTGTGCCAACTGTAAAAGTGAAAATAAGACTTTTATCAATGTTTCTAGTGCCAGAAAAAAGCATACATTTTGTTTTCTAACTTCCAAGTCATATTAGCAGCTTTGAAGAGAACACAGAGCAGATCTTTTATTGTTAGCGATGCAATACAAAATTAACCTGACACACCAGATGAATTTGTTTCACACATCCATCTGGGAAAGCTTAAACACTTGAGAAAAGGCAGAGGCTTTGAAAAAACTCAGAGTGTGATTGGGTGAACATTCTGTCTGTCACATCTCTACGGGCCAATCAGAGCAACAAAACATGTGACGTAGCCACTATTGAGCTGCGTGTGCGCAGCTACCGAGGAATAACACGAAACATGGGGACTATAGACATGTAAGTACTCGACTTTTGTCGTTTTTGAAAAGAAAACAATTCACTGCTGTTCTTCGTTCTTCTTTTAACAAAGAAATGTTGTCAAGTTCTGATAAAACTGGCGCTTTAGCAGCATCCACGCTAATCTCTTCCTCCATAACTGCACCAGCTCTTGCTGCTGCTTGTTAACATCACGACTCTGCTGCGCCTGAAAGTACTGCCCCTCGTTGCTGATTGGTCCTGTCACTTTCTAACCGGGCCCAAACGGTTCAGGCGGGAGCTTTGCAAGATGGATTCACCAGTGAGAAACACAGAAACAGGCGTATCCATCTGCTTTGCAAGATTAATACAAAATTGTATCATCTGCCTAAAGATGAATTTTACAATTGGAAACATTGTCACAATGTCATTTATATAGAGTAAAAAGCACTGGACCAAGGACAGAACCTTGTGGAACACCATTTGTAAGAGTCATAAATTCAGATTTTACATTTCCCAGTGCTGTCTGTCAGTGAGCTAGCTCCTGAACCAGCTATATGTTTTTCGTTTATTTTTTTAATCAAACCCAGCTGTATCAAGCTTGCTTATATTTGCATCCACCATCATGCTGCTAATGGCAATAATATGGATGCGTCATGTCAGACTGCAGTCAAGAGTCTTTGTTGAGGCAATGGACTGTTCCATCTCTACAAGGGCTAATTTCCTGATCTGCACCTCCCCTGTATCTCTAATGGATGAAATGATCAAATAGCAGAACACCACATTGTGTGTAAAATGTAAATAGCTCCCCCGCTGTGAGGCAGGACCTCACCTAATGTCTGCTGTTGTATTGATTTCTGCTCCTTTACAATTTAGCCACCGGAACAGTGACCTAAAGATCTATTGGTAGGACATGTAATCCCTTTCCTCTGTCTCTCCACCGCCCCCTCTTCCTCTCTTTCTCTACCGTGTACACGTCTGTCTGATGCGAGTACAAGCTTGTGTGTGATGTGACCCCTCGAGCCCCCGCTGAATACTGATGCAGGCCCGTAACACCGCGCTCACAGCCTTTATTGCAGCTGCTGATGAGAGCCGAGCTTGTGCCAAGGCAAACGGCCTGGGGCTACACTTTAGGACCCCGGCACTAAAAAAGACTTAGCCTACCATACCCGCAGGTCCCATCCATTATTCACCACGAAACACTCAAAACGCAGAGCCCCGCCTCGCCTCGCCACATAGCAAAGGAAAGATATTGTCTGTGGGGGTGGCGGGTGCTTAATGGCAAGCTGTGAAGTTGGGGCGAGTCACACTCTTTATTCAGCAGCTGCTTTCATCCCCTGATTAGCTTCTTATTAAGTCTGCAGCTCCATGAAATTTTAATGAGAATTTATAAAAGAAAGCAGTGGAGTTGCTACTGTAGACTCATGACAAATAAAATCCTATTTCTCAATGACTTCCAGTCAGTAGATGTGAGGTGCTGCTGGGATAGATCTCTATGTGCACCGTTACCCTGAAGGCTAAGCAGTCTTTGACCTTTCTGGACTTTATAATGGGCTGCATTTGTAAGTTTTGATAGCTAATTCCTGTGTCCTGTCGAGGAAAGCATGCCACTCTGAGTCTTTCATGTTCTCGGTGATAAGGTCGCTGTAGAAGCAGGATTTCAGTTTGCACAGACGCCATCTAATCTTTGATTCACTCCAGCCTTGAAAACAGGAACATGAAAGGGATTTCACCAAAGCAGCAGCACAGACAGAGAGACAGATCGAGAGGGAGAGACAGCTTTTGTTTTGTTGTGCTGGATTATAATTCCACGCGCCCCCGCTTCTCCACCATCCCCCTCCTACATCTTAAATTTATGAGAGAATACCAAATAACAAGCATTTGGAATCATCCTTCTTGGTATTCATGCTGGTACACACAGAAATCGATCACTGATTTCACTGCTTTTCCCCCCCGTCTTCTTCTCCTCGCCCTGTCCGATGTTGTGTCTGCAGTCAGATGTGTGCCACGGCGAAGTGTTAATGAAGTGTGAGAAGTGAAGCAGTAACACGTCTCGCCCATTTCACCCTCCACTCCCAGGAGTGTGGGGATACAGAAAAGAACGCACACATAAAAAAAAAAGAAAGGGTTCACACACACACACATTAGGACACATGCACATACACACTCTGTTTCGCTCTCAAGGGGCTGATCCTGCAGAAACCAGGTTAATTAGCTTGTTCACTCCAGATCTTACAAAGAGTCGTGCTCTTCAGATGTAGAGAGCTGCATTGTGCTCTTTTGCTTTGTGCACTGCTAATAAAGCCTAATAAAGCCTTAATCATATGGCTGAGTACCAGAGCAGCAGGTAGGAGGCTGTATTCAAAATTCTGATTGATCTCTATTGTTGTTGGTGTGAAACGAAGCTCTTATCAGCAGCTCTGGTTCTGGAAGCAATTTCTCCGTTCAAATCCTGCACTGACATTTCACAAAATCCTTGTATCAACATTTAGAACTGGGGAATCAAGCCACCCAGTTATCTGAATGCTAACCTGATTATTCTGACAAAAAATGATTGATTCTGGTGAAAGTGTATAAAGATCTATTTTACAATCCATTGCAATTTCCTTGATTCATTTCTAATTACAGCTTTTCAAACTTTAAACCCGACTCAGACCTTCTATCTACATTTATCTTTATTGTATTATTTGTTTTGTTTATATTAACACTGAAATATATTTTAGCTTACACATATATATAGTAGTGTTTCAGAGTATGACACATGTACTATCCCCATCAACAGCTGACAACCTATGTTCATGGGAGCTGTAAATAAAAAATCACTATTACAGAAAGACATGCACGCATACATCTTACTTTACTCCATTTTTCCGACACAGCATGAAAATTCAGTTATTTCTGAAGGAATTTCCTCATTAACTTGGCACTGAAACCAAAAAAAGAAGATAGATAAGTAGAACTCTTGAAGCAAATGCTTGAAACTCCTGTCAAGGGTTAGAGTAAGGGTTATGCTACTGTTTAGGATACCAAAAGTTAAAAGTTAGAAGCCTGACCTGCAAACTTAGTCACAAAACATTTAATGAAGCAGGATAAACACAGGAAAAAATCTTTTCCTCCACATTCTAACGCAGCAAGTGTAGCTTACGTAGCTCTGTTAGATGTGTAAGCTACATAAATAACAGAGCTATGTGGCTAACATAGGTATGTTGCTAAAGCTAAATTCACAAAGAAGCTACATAAGCTATGTATTGGCGTAAGCTTTTATTAGATACATTTGCTAAAGCTCACGTTGCTAAAGCTAACTTTGATATAGGTAATGTGGCTACCTAGCTAACATAGCTATGCAGTTAACACAGCTAAAGCTAAGCTCACAAAGCAGGTAATTGAGTCATGTATCTGCATAGCTAAGTTAGCTTTGGCTAAGTTTGCTAAAGCTCATGTTGCTTAAGATAACTCAGCTTCAGATAACGCTATGTAGCCAACATAGCTGTATAGCTAACATAGCTAATGTAGCTCTGTAATTAACATAGCTAACATATCTACATAGCTATGTTAGCTTTAGCTGAGGCTAGCTAAGCTAAAGAGAGCCAGCTTTTAAAGTTTAGTTTAGCTAACATGAAAAGGCCCAGGAATGCAAGTGATGATAAACTGTATTCTCACAGGGTCCAGCTGCCATGAAAGTCACTCTTCAGCATGCACATGTAAGCTGTACAAAAAAAACAATCAACGTCTGCGCTGTTAGCAGTCTGTTTATTAGCAAGCAACGGGAAGAGGTGTCATTTGTAACGGGAGTCAACTCACCTAGGATGGGCCAGGCATAGGGTCAGCCTGAAGCATCATGAAGAAGGGTCTCCTGCAGCCTGACTAGAGGGGGAGACACACGGACTCTGCTGCTCTGACCTGTCTCACTCCTCTGACTTCTGATGATGATTTCAGGCAGACTTTGATGCACGTTGGTCACAGAAACAAGAGGATTTTGGCTAAAAATCAAAGCACCAAAGCAGTTGCATGACGTGCACCTGGTCACCTGACTATCACAAGTCTTTGTGATGAGACTATTTCAGATTGGAATAGGATTACAATGTATCATTCAGCCCTACTTAGAACCGACTTTTCTTTGTCACCAATAGGGCACCAGTTTAGCTCGGTTAGTAGAGCAGGCGCTCACATACAGAGGCTGTAGTCCTCGACACTGTAGGATTGATTTCTGATCCTGATGCTGTTATCTGTCTTCAGCTGTCCTTTCATAATTAAGGCAAAAGTCCCAAAACTAATAATAAAACTAAATAATAAAAAAAAGACAAGATTTTTTGTCCATATCACCCATCGACACTAAGAAGGAAAGAAAAAGTACAGATTGCTAGATATATTGTTGATTATCATTAAAAGAGAGTGCAAGAAAGCCCAGATTTATCCCCCAGCCTGATCCTTTGACGCAGGCAGCTCGGGACAAGTACAGTAATCCTCTCCTGTGAACGTCTAACCCTAACAAAGCATCTACACGACACCATGTTGCTCACATCCCTCCCTTCTACCTGGAATTACTGCACGGCACTTATGCAACTAGCTTTCCATGTTCATGTCACACCATTCTGGAGCTGTGTTTCTTACACAACCCTGCTGCAGTGCCATCAAGCCTTTAGTTGGGTTTTGTTTTTTTTTCCTCCTCACCCCTGACAGGATTACATGTTGTCTAGAGGTTAGCCAGGGTGCTACTATTTCAGTCGTTGCCTGTGCCGAGGAGACTCTGTACAATCTTTTATTGACCTACTTAGAGAAACAGTCCTCCACCGTACAGACTTCTTCCCCCTCTCTTGTTTCTTTTAGTGGCCCTCTCTGTTGTGCGTGATAGATGTTGCATGCTCTGGCGTCTATAAATACATTCAATATCCTCCCTCCCCTGCCTGCGTTCCTGGCTCCTCGTGCAGCGTTTTCATTCCAGAATCAATGTATATCTATGTTTCCATCCAATCGGTCGGACTCATGATCCTATATTACATGCTGAAGGGGGGGTTACCAAGGTTCACCATGAATAGAGAGAGATCAGAGGTGAGCACATGCCTGTTTTACTTCAGCCATACACACTGAACATCCAAGCAGGCATGTGTGTTGTTACTGGTGATGGATGTGTGTTATCTGGAGCGTTCCTCACTGAAGAAGCTGCTGACCTGTCTGTGTCAGAGCTGGCTGGTCACAGGATTTATGAGCTTCATCTCGTTATGGTCTGCTGATGAAGCTGTGTGGAGGCGAGAGGGAGAGCGTGTATAAGTACACATTTGATTAGCCGAATCACCAGGCTGCTGCTAAATCCAGTCCACCTTCAACCTGCTGATGCTCATGTAATAAAATCTGATCGGAAATACACCCAGGAGGCTCCGCCTACTCAGCTGATAATCAGTTTGTTCCCTATAATAGTTTTTATCAAGAATAACTGCATCCAAACACAGCTCCATCAGAGGAAGAACAGATCGCCTCATCAGGTTTGAACACATTTGCATAAAGAAAAACTCATTTAAGGAAGCATTCCATCATGTAACCTCTAAGTTTCTGCTTCGCCGCTTCTTCTCAATTCCTCATTCATTGAGATGATTGAAGGATGTATCCTTGTGTAAACTCGTTAAACGGCACCCATCAATTACTGTTTCTCCTCAGTGGCTTAATGTGATGGTGATGAGGGTGGAAGGGAGATGAGGGAGGAAGAGGGTAGCGAGAGAGAGACAGAGAAATAAAAAGAAGAGTGGGAAGGGCAAAAAGAGAGAAAAGCATTGATTTGAAAAAGCTGACCTCTAAGCCGATTCAATTCGACTCACACCAGTGACTTTAGCCTGATGGTGTTGGGGAAGACACTATTGTGCCAGTTGTGTGTGTGCATGAGCGTGAATGTGCCTATGTGTGCTGCAGGGCTCGAATTATACCAGAATTTTATACTTTGCTAAAAAAAAATCTAATGTTTTATGAGGTCACAGTTCTATTTCTAGGTCTGCTGTGGGGTCATGGCTCAGTACAATTCAAGCTTGAAGTTGATGGTATTCTACTTGGGTGGTATGGCAGGCAGAGTGGGTCATCAAACCCTGCCTTTTTTCTTTGGTTTATGTTTTGTGTGCTTCATTTTACAGTATTCATCAGCAGTGCTTTTTATAAAGACACTCAAATAGCATCACCCACCTTTTGAAATGTTTTACTTGATTTTCCATAACGCTAGAAGGGAGCTGTGTGAATGCTCATTGTTGATCCAGGTAGTGCCATGTAACCATCATCCTAGGGGGAAAAAGTTCAGAATAACATCAACAACATGAGATATTGCTTTTAACTTGCATTAACTGCAAACATGTACTAGTGGATGCAGATGCCTGATGCTACAGTCGAAAAAAAAAAAAAAATATTCTTATTGATTTACACTCAGTACCCCATCCCAAAGTGAAAACAGAATTTAAAAAATGCAAATCGAATAAAAGTAAAAGACTGAAATTTCCTATTTTCATGAGTATTCAGACTCTTGCAAAACACTTGAAATTTCACTCAGGTTCCTCCCATTTCCTTTGACCTTTGCTGAGATGTTTCTACACCTTGATTGGAGTCCACCTGTGGTAAATTCAGTTAATTGGACATGATTTGGAAAGGCACACACCTCTCTTTAGAAGGCCTTATAGCTGACGATCAGAGCAAAAACCAAGCAATGAGGTCAAAGGAACTGCTTGCAGAGCTCAGAGACAGGATTGTTAAAAGGTACAGAGCTGGGGATGGCTACAAAGAAGTTCTGCTGCACAGTGGCCTCTATAATTCTCAAATGAAGGAAGTTTGGCACATCTAGAACTCTTCCAAGAGCTGGTTGCCTGGCCAAATTGAGCAACTGAGGGGCCCTGGTAAGAGAGATAGCTAATAACCCAATGGTCACTCTGACTGACCTGTAGAGATCCTGTGTGGAGATGGGACAAAGTTCCAGAAGGACAGACATCACTGAAGCCCTCCGCTGATCTGGGCTAGATGAAGTCTCTCCTCAGTGCAAAACACATGAAAGCCTGCTTGGAGTTTGCAAAAAACTTGGTTTGCATTTAGAGCAAGGAACTATATATGGTCATTTTGTTTGCCTAAATTTGTACTATAATCATGTAAAATATATAGAAAAGTGACAAAAGTAAAAGAAAAGTCATGTGATGTCATTTAACAATATTAAAGGTCTCTTTTTTTTATTTCAGAGTATTTCAATGAGTGTCTTTGAAAGGGTTAAAGAGGCTGTATGATCAGTTAGATTTGAAGTGTACTTCTACATATGCTTTGTTCTGTCTTCATTTGTAGTTGATATATTCATCATGCTACAGCATGCACTTAACCATAATGCCCAAACTGTAATAGTTTGGTACAAATACAAAAACTTGACACCTAGTTTTTAGTGTCAAATATCAGGTAAACCCCTTCATACCTCTTTACTGCACAGTTACAGACAACAATGTTGTCTACAATGGATTTATTTCCCCCTAACACACCTTTCTTATAAGATGTATGTTATTTCTTTTAAGTTAGGTGCTTTAATTAGTATAAAACCTTAAACTGTATGGTTTTAGATGTGAAGTATCCTGGCACAGTTAGACAATCATATAGTACTGGGGGGTTGCACAAGAGATCTCTGAGCATGCACAAGGTTGATTCATTCAAATTCAGGAAAGCTAATAACTTTTGCATCAGATATTTACATACATGTTCATGCAGGGTTGTATGTCACAGCACTAAGGTGTGTCAGCGGGGTTCTCCAGAATGTAATTAGGCCGGAGTGTGTCTTGTCTGTGAAACATTATTAGCTTCCAGATTCAAGTATGATTAAGATCCCCCCCTCCCACCTCACCTTATTATCAACACATGGCTGTAAGAATCCCTCTGGTGTCGTTGCTGAGTGTTGCCTCTGTGCAACAATGTAATGAAACAAGTAGAGGACACACAGGCATTCAGGCACAAGGCCGCTTAGTCATTTTCACGATGCACAGCAGCTTTATGTGAGCAGAAGAGTCTGCAGGGACTCTATTGTCTGAAGTTGTGCTGCTGCTGCTGCATTGAGCTGCACATACTCCCCCAGATGCAGTAGCAGGTTTTCACTCTATTGCAGCACTCTCTCTGTCTGCTGAATTACAGCTAGCATCAGCAACTAAAGTCTGAGAGCTATTGGCACACACATATACACCCCTCTGACTGCCGCTAGAGATGGAAACGGTCTCCATAGCAACATTCCCCTCTCCTGTTCAGCGCTCCGCCAGTAGCAGGTCCATAGAGGGCGTGGGGGGTACAAAACAACAAGCACTCACTCTTTCCCTCTCTATTTCTCTCTCATTGCCTAATATTATTGTCACTGTTTAACAGAGGGCTAGCCTCTCCTGCAGTGTGTGTTTTTGCCTGTGTGTGACAGACAGACATTATGCTGTGCCTTTTTAGCCCAGGGCTGTATATTAATTACAGTCACCATTAGCCTCTCCTAAATCCATGCAGATGTATGTCTTTGAGGAGGAGAGGAAAAGCTACCTTAAGGGTAGGTGTCTGTTATTTACTTTTGGGGCAATGAAGAGAAATGTTGGAAATGCAGGAGCAGTTATTTCTTGCTGTTAATTTCCTGTTGATGCACTGCAGAGATTTAGAGTTAAAGAGAATGCTACAATTCTACAGACATGTATCTGCAGCATGGTTTAAAGGGTGCAACTGTGTTTTTTAATGAAGGAGCAGGAGAGCCACTTAGCAGCACGGGGTCCTACAGCCAGGAGGAGAGAGGTGAATGGGATTATTAGTGTGGCTGCGGTCTCTGAAAAAGCAGGAGTGCTATTAAAGGACACAGATTGGCTCACCTCACTCAGACAATTAGTTGATATCATGCAGTGACTCATGCAGCCGCTTCTCCTGACCCATATTTCACCAAACTAGGGTATCTGTGCTGGAACCTCCTCTGTGAATTCTCTACTACATTCGCCTTCTCTTCCTCTGACATGTTTTCTCTCTGCCTGATCTCACTGAAAAGGTCTTTCGTTTTGTCTGACTGATACCTTGACAGCTTTGTGCACGTCCATGCTGACATTTTCTCCCCCCCTTTCTCTCTGCTCTGCTTCCTGTGTTTCAGCTGACATTATCTCAACGGTGGAGTTTAACTCATCGGGGGAGCTGTTGGCCACCGGGGATAAAGGAGGCAGAGTGGTTGTCTTCCAGAGGGAGCAGGAGGTAGGAAATGCCAACAATGCAGCGCTAATTATGCTGGCCTTCTGCTGAGAGGACCGGACAGCCTTGAAACAACTCCGATTGTTTGTTTTTAGATAACTAGCGAGAAAGGAGGTGTAATTAGGGGATTGTTTGATGGAAATTCGGCAGTGAATATCTTAAAACTACAACTGGAAAAAATCTCCATAAAGAAGCAATGTTTGAGGCGTACTTAAAACTTGTGTTACATGGAGAAACATTGTATAAAACCACAACTATATAATAAATTCCAGTTAAGATGCTAGGGTTGGAAAATATTTTTAAAAATTCACTCTCAGTTACTCAGAAAAATGAGCAAATAGTGCATTGTGCATCCTATCTTACATGGATTAATAATTTACATTAATTCAATAAGGTGGCAAACAAGAACATCAGTGAGTGTGTTTGCATGGACATGAGTTTCTTGGTTATTAGCTTTATCTCACTTCTAGTGATATTCAGGATACAATGTTTATATGCACATAGAGAAACCTGGTTATTCATATCCCTTCATACATGGTAAATAGTGGTATACCAGTTTCTGATTACTGCATCTTACCTGCACAGACACCTGCAATAGTTATATCATCCAGCAAAACTGCAACCATTGTCAAATGTAAGAAACATGAGACCAGTGTAGCTTATTTTGGGCTTATCACAGTGCAGATAAGGTGTATCCGCCTCACCTACTGCAACAGGAGAAGAAAGAAATAGCACATTTTAAACATGTTATCACCTCTGACAGGTGTCAGCCTGTCACTGCCAGCACCAGTAGTGACTGGTGCTGTCCTGTAGCCTGGGTGATTCTTTCTCTCATCTAGGCTTCTGATTATATTTGATTCTTTCATTACTGGGACAGGGATTCATCAGCTGTCAGAATATGGGGTGATGCATTTACAGTGCCTATAAAAAGAATTCACTCTCTTGGATGTTGATTTTATGAATCAATCATTGCCAATATAATTCAGCTATAATATGTAATGTAACAAAGGTGATTGCATAAATGTTTGCCCCCTTTAAAAATGACAACAGAGGTTGAGCAAACTGGTGCTTGTAGTCTCACAACTAGTGAACTGAGGAACACCCGAGTGCAGTGAATGTGTCTCAGGTAATTGTACTATAAGACACCTGTGTCTGGAAGGTCCAGTCGCTGGTAAATCAGTATTCCTGGCTACCATTACACCATGAAGACAAAAGAACACTCCAAGCAACTCAGAAAAAAAGTTATTGAAATGTATAAGTCAGGGATAGATGCAAAAAAAAACTCCAAGGCAATGAAAATTCCCTGTTTCCCAGTTAAATCCATCATCAAGAAATGGAAGGAATATGGCACATGTGTAAATCTGCCTAGATCAGGCTGTCCTCACAAACTGTACAAGGAGACTTGAAAGAGAGGCAACCAAGACACGCATGACTACTCTGAAGGAGTTACAAGCTTCAGCATCTGAAATGAAGGAGACTCTGCATACAATTGTTGCCCAGGTTCTTCACCAGTCAACGCTTTATGGGAGAGTGTCAAAGAGAAAGAAACTGTTGAAGAAAACTCATATTAAATCTGAACTTAAGTTCAGCAAAAAGCCTGTGGGAGACTCCATGGTCAACAGGGAGAAAGTTATTTTGTCCGATGAGACCAGAGTGGTGCTTTTGGCCATCAGAAAAGACGCTATGTTACTGCACATCACCACAAACACACCATCCCCATTATGTACTACAGTGGTGGCAGCATCATGCTGTGGGGATGCTTCTTGCAGCTAGCCCTGAAGGCTTGTAAAGGTAGAGACCAAAATGAATGCAGCAAAATATAGAAAAATCCTGGAGGAAAGTCTTAGTCAGTTTCCAAGAGAACTACAGCTTGGGAGAAGATTTTTTTTTTCCAGTAGAACAAGGACCCAAGGTATACAGCGAAAGCTACACAGAATTGGTTTAAAGGCAACAAGGTGAATGCTCTGGAGTAGCCGAGTCAAAGCCCAAACCTCAATCCATATTGGCCATGATTGATTTATAAAATCAATAAAAGGGCAGAACATCCAAGGGAGTTGATACTTTTTATTTTTACTGTACATGGGGTTACTATGGCTCAGGAGATATAGTCAATTGTCTCTCAAGCAGAAGGTTGGTTTGATCCTGCAGACACATGTCCTTGGACAAGACACCGAACACCAGTTTGCTCCCTCTGCTGTGTCATTGGTGTCTGAGTATGTATGGCCTGTGCTGTAAAAGGTTCTCAGGCCACTAGAAAAGGGCAACACAAACTCAAATTCTTCTACACAATCCAGTTTTCTGTCTAATTCTCCATGTAGTAAATAGTTCAAAAATAAAAATCCTCAAAATCAGGATAAGGTCTCATCTCAGTTTCTGAATCCAGGCTTTGATTTATACATGCCTAAATACAAAACAGGATACAGAAAAAAGATAAAGTGGTATACCCAAGTCCATGTAACCACACTCTTTTTATAACAGTTTTCTTCTCAAGAGTCAGCAACAAGCCAATGCCTCTGATTGGCTAAGCTCTGGTACAGTGGTGCTTTGAGATATATGCTAAATATAGCATGCTAATAAGCTTACAGTAACAATTCGAACATGCTGATGTTAAACAAGACTAAGACCAGAACCTTCCCTATGTACACCACCTCCAGATTTGCACATCAGTGGGGGTGAGAAGTGACAAGGTATATTTATTGTAATCAAGTAGTTTTTTAGGGGTACTTGTATGTTTTTGAGTTATTTAAAACTCAATAATTTTACTTTTACTTGTGTACATTTTGATGAACGATCAAAGTGTTGTACTTTCCTTCTTTTAAATATCATCTGTTACTGAGTAAAAAAAATGGAATGTCAAAAAGAGGAGGTCAAGGCTTTATGTCAACAACAAGAATGTGGCCTGCTGTTGGGCTAATGTTACCGTGACAGGCAGTCATTAGTACATTTAAATAAAAGTAATGCTGCTTTTACTTTAGTACAATATTTCTGTACTCTTACCATCCTTGTATATTAGCATGTTTGTTTACACACTAAAACTTTAGAAAAAAAAAACAGATTAAACTTCCATTAAAGGTCAGGGTAGAGGTTAAGGTAATAGTAAGGATACCCAAGAGAGAAGTTAATAACCTGCCATGCAAAGCCTGATTACAACATGTTTAATAACGCTGAGTAAACAGTCTGCTTTCACAGAAAAAAAATCTTTTCCTCCATGAAAACTTTCTAGCATAGAAAGAATGTTGTAGCTTATAGCTCCGTTAGCTGTGTAACCAAAGTAGATAATGTGGCTAAAGCTAAGCTCACAAAGCAGCTACATAAGCTATGTATTTATGTTAAGTTATCTTTAGCCACGTTTGCATGAGCTCACTCTGCTAAAGTTGACTTCCATCCGTCCATTTTCTATACCGCTTATCCCATTTGGGGTCATGGGGGCCTGGAGCCTATCCCAGCTGTCACTGGATGAGAGGCAGGGTATACCCTAGACTGGTTGCCAGTCAATCGCAGAGCTAAAGCTAACTTAGCTATAGATAATGGCTAAATAGCTGTGTCGCTTACGTAGGTACAGCTAAACTCACAAAGCAGCGATGTAAGCTAAGTATGTAAACATTGCCAAAGCTCACTCTGTGAAAACTGACTCAGCTACATTGATTTAGGAAGTAATGTTAATTACCAAGCCAGCATAGATTTGTTACCTTTAGCTGAAGTTAACAAAGCTAAAGTAAGCCACTGTTCATGTACTGTAACTGCCTCTACAACGGGTCTATACATAATTTAATCCTAGATTAGATGTTTGACCTTTCTCTTTTTTTATTTCTGAAATGTTTCTTAGTCTTTTGGTAATGTGGTTATTTCATGAATGTAACGGCCAGACTTTGTTTAGGAATATAGCTGAATCATAAAGAAATGCATATCTAAAAATGTAAATATGTTGTACCGCTGGTACTTATGTAATTTGCTGGTACTTCTTTTCTGAGATAGGCTTCTCAGATAAGCGGTCTGTGAGAGTGTCCGTCAGACATGTACGCTCCACAGACCCCTCTAACTGAAAGGGAGGCATTCAGAGGAAAATAGAGCACACATTTACACCAGCATTGATTTCTCTCTCAAAAACTGCATGTTGTTGTCACATATTTGTTCCAAAGAGTTGAATCTTGTAGAGTTTACGGTAATCAGGTTGTTCACTCTGTATTTTTATCTCTCTTTCTATTGCAGAGTAAGAGTCAGCCCCAACGTCGAGGGGAGTACAATGTTTACAGCACATTTCAGAGCCACGAGCCAGAGTTTGACTACCTGAAGAGTTTGGAGATTGAGGAGAAGATCAACAAGATCAAATGGCTTCCTCAGCAGAATGCCGCCTACTTCTTGCTCTCCACCAACGGTAAGTAGGTTACCTTAGATGATCCTGGTTCTGCCGCACAAGTAGAAAGACAGCTATAGAAACCATCAACCTGTCACGAGGATGTGTTTCAATGTGGACATTTGGTTGTTATGAGTCAATGAAAGTGAGAACTCATGAATCATCCCTCACTCTGCAGAATGGTCAGATGTACGGCAGACGCAGAGGGAGATGATATTTTGATCAAATGAAAATGCCGTTTTTACTCGTGTGCATTTATTGGTGGTTTGCTCGGATGAGCAAATGCCACCAGCATACACGTTTCAGATTTTTAAGTTCATGCATGGCTGCCACAAAACGAACACACACGTTTATCAAAGTGTGTGCAGCCACCACACACTATGTGTGCACACTGAATCAAACAGACACAAACACATCAGCAGAGAGACGTCTTGCAGATTGCGGGCTTCATGCATGACTGCTACAGAAGTGCTAGCGGTGGCTGGAGCAGATGGTTGAGGTTCCTGTGGTGTTGGCCTCGCTGCTCTGACACCAATATTCACAGCGGAAATTAAAAGGAAAAAAAAAATAGGAAACAACCCGACTGCTGCCGCCATCCCCCTTCAGCAGAGCGAGGAGATGGGATGTAACTGGTGTCTGTGTGATGCAGATTGAAAAGCGCCCAGATGGCTTTTTCAGGGGGAGCGTACACTGCAGCCTGGAAATGTAGTCAACTTGTAGATTGATATCAGTGACATGAAAATGTTCACAGGAGCCACCATTCATCATTCTCGCTGGCTGCTGCCCAGCTACATGCCAGATTGGCTGCCCAACCCCCCGCATCCATCTTGGATCTGTGATTCACTGTAGTGAGCTGTGATCTAACTGTATTTTTGGTTTGTGTGTGTCTCTGTGTGTTTGTGTGATGTATCCATCCCAGACAAGACGGTGAAACTGTGGAAAATAAGCGAGAGAGACAAGCGTCCAGAGGGCTACAACCTGAAGGATGAGGATGGACGGATCAGAAACCCGTCGACGATCACCTCGCTACGGGTAAGGGTCAGGTTTAACACCACCTACACAAGGTGTCACATGAAGTCATGCAAACAGCTCCATGTTTGTCTTGCTGGTGTGTGACATTTTTGCAGTTTGGACCCTAGGCACATGGCAGGTTAGAATGAAGACAGAATATTCTTTTTTTGGGTACCTTGCAATTTGTTTTCTCACAGTGACATTCATTCCAATCTCATATTAGTATGCTGAGCAGCCTATGGAAAATTAAAAGCTGCAAGGCTAAAACCAGGTTAGCTCTGAAATAGTGATAACTATTACAACAGGGAAACAGCTAGCAACATACTGGACAATGCTAAGCCTGATTTTGGGCTTGATTTTTTCCAAGCTCAGGTTGAGGCTTGTAGAAACTGAAGGTTTGTCCAAGTTAACTCCAATGAGTGTGGCATCAGCACGATTTTTCTTACTGCTTCTGATTCATTTGCAGCTTAAGGAGACTGAAAAAAGAAGACTAGCCTTAGGACGCACAACTACCTTTTCAATAAGAACTGTAAACCAAATTTTAAAAAATGTTTGATCTAAACTTTGTCCTGCTAAGACCTGAGCTTGGAATGCATGTTTATTTTTTACCCTCTTATTTGGTGTCAGAAGGTTCTAACATGTTTAAAAGCCCAGCCTTGTCCTTAAAAAGGAAGAAGTTTTGACCAAAAATGATCACAAATCTCCTGAAGGTCCTGATTCTGCAGGAAAACGCGGATCAGTTTTAGAGCAGATGCTTTGGCTGTACGTTAGCCAGTTGTTCCTTGTAAATTCCTGAAAATATTCAAGTAAATACCCCAATTTTCTTATCAGATTCCCCAGAACTGACAAATACATTTACCAAAATTCAATCTAAATAATAGAAAACTCCTTGAAAAGTTAAAAACAAGTTCCCTGAAATTTCAATGGAAATTTTTGAAAAATTCAAAGAACATAACCCCCCAAATTCCCAATAAATTCCCCCAAATTGGCACATAAATGTCCCAGTTTTCCATTAGAATACTAAAATATTTCAACACATTCCCCCAAAAGAATCAAATCAAATTTCCAAATATTAGAAACATAATTTTCAATTTTCCATGAAAAGGGCCCCAAAAAATCACAGTCTTACAGTCTTATGCCACAGTCAAAAAAAAATTCCCATTAATCTACACTCAGTTCTGCATCATGGCAAAATGAAAACAGAATTGCAGATTTTTTTCCAAGTTTATGAAAAATAAAAAACTGAAATGTCACATTGTCATAAGTATTCAGACCCTCAGCCAAAGCACCTTAAATTTAGCTCAGGCTCCTTCCATTTCTCTTGTTCTTCACCAAGATGTTTCTACACCTTGACTGGAGTCCACCTGTGGTAAACTGAATTGATTGGACATGATTTGGAAAGGCACGCACCTCTCTACAGAAGGCCTCAGCTGACAATGCATATCAGAGCAGAAACAGAGCCTTCAGAGTCAGAGACAGGATTGTTGCAAGGCACAGATGTGGGGTGCCTGCTGCACTAAAGGTTTCTCAGAGCACAGTGGCCTCCATAATTCTCAAATGGAATTAGTTTGGCACAACCAGGATTCTTCCAAAAGCTGGTTGCCCGGTCAAACTGAGCAATCGAGGGGGAGGGCCTTAGTAG
The DNA here is from genome assembly GCF_018320785.1 of Cheilinus undulatus. Lineage (NCBI taxonomy): Eukaryota > Metazoa > Chordata > Actinopteri > Labriformes > Labridae > Cheilinus > Cheilinus undulatus. Next base: position 17,403,223 of record NC_054874.1, on the reverse strand, counting down.
AGAGGTAACCAAGAACCCGATGATGACTGTGACTGAGCTCCAGAGATCCTGTGTGGAGATGGGACAAAGTTCCAGAAAGACAAACATCAATGCAGTCTTCCACTGATCTGAGCTCATGGCAGAGTGGCTAGACAGAGACCTATCCTCAATGTAAAACACTGTTCTTTCATATGGAGTTTTTTGCAAACTCTGGGCAGGCATTCATCTGTTCTCCACATTAAACATATTCCAACATATATCAATGATTTAGACAAAGAAAAAGTTGACAAGTCTTGAATCGGGCCTAAAACTGGACCTCAAATCATTGAGTATGGCTAGCCTAAGTCATGACAGTTTGGCAGTGAGTCAGCATAAATAATGGCAAAGCCCTGAGACTGAGGCTTAATATGAGTTATCCATCTTTCATTTTTGAGCTAATAAACTGTGATTTTTTTTCTAGTGTGTCATCTCTATGATGGAGGTCTGCTCTTAATTGGCACATCGAGTGAAATTTGGAAAAGTAGAGCTCAGATAAGCTGATTAAATCAACATAAAGCATTTGGTCATTAAGCTATAATGCCTTTAATCCTCAATAAACTTCTTAGTAACACCTACTATTTCTGATCAGAAACCACAGAAGTTGCTACAACTGTCCATTTTTAATATCTGATGACTGTATTCTCATTTTAAACACTGCCATCCACAAACACAATCATAGGACAGTTTTGAGCATAGAGAAAAGTGAGAATGAGTGATGGTTATGTGCAGGGGGGTGACGACCATGAAGGGATCATCCTTTCTGACCCCCCCACCCCCCCACCCCCACCCTCCTTATCACTCCGCTACCTCTTTAATTTTCACACAAAGCAGGCAGTCACGTAGGGCAGCATGTGTGTGTGTCTGCCATAGTAGATTAGTGCTGTGTTCAGCGTGTCCGGCCCTCTTTGTCTGGCTGGCCAGGGGATCACAGCAACCTGGAGGACAGGCCGGGACTGTGGCAATCCTGTTTAGAGGCTGTGAAATCTGCACATGAGGAGAACGCAGGAGGAGGAAAAATAATTTCAGATTGTAGCCAAAAAAGATCAAGCATAGAGCTTTAAAGTATGATATTAAGTCTTCATTCAGGATTCTGTCAAAGCACAAATAGAGTACTTTTTGCTTTTTATCTGTAGTCATTGTGCCATTTAAAGGAGAAATTGATTTAAAATTCTATGCAGTAAGAGGAGTTGTTTCAGGATTTGCTATTTTTTAAGGCAGAAAATATCTCCATTCATTCTTAAGGAAGATATCCTTCCAGGTCGTTTCGGGCAGGCTGAATAATGTAACTGTCAGTGTTTGGGGTTATGGGTTAATACGGTCCGTGTCTCTTTGGACAGCCGGTGAAAGACATGGAAATGAAGTGACACCCATGGAGATACAGCAGCCTGCTGGGCTGCCATGTCTCTCTGTCAGTGCCAGCATCGGACAAGAGGAAAAGAAGAAGAAGCAGTCGATTTGTTCGTCCCTCTCCCTCCCCTCCCTTCTCTCTTTGTCTGGGTTTTATCTGGCCAACGGGGGGCTGCACGCAGGCTGGAGCTGGGTGTCTTTGAAGCCCGAGCAGCACTGTGTAACTGTGTGCGATTGTGCATACGAGTGTGTGTTTGTGAGCGTGCCGGCTCATCTTAATTCTGCAGAGTTCAGTTATCATTCCTCAGCAGGGCCTTGCAATGCCCTCGGGCCTTCTCTCTTTCTATCTCCTTCACTTTCTCTCTTTTCTGGTTTTCTCTCACACAGAAAAAGAGGAGTGACTTCTTCAGTAAGGGAGAGAGGTGTGATCTCTGAGTAGCCGTGTAGCAAACAGATATCCGCGGTCTGATTGAAACAGCTCATCAAAGAGCCCTAAAGCCCCCCGAGTCGCTATCTCTGTTTCATTAAGATTTGTGGAGTAAATGTCATATGCATCCCTGGGGTCATCTTGTTGTGGCTCACACACACACATGCATACACACAGCACATTAACACAATAAATTCATGCACATATGCACGTCGACACACTCACAGATGCATATCTGAGAGGTTTCCTGGAGGAAACCAGCATCAAAGTGCATAAAATATTCAGTCAGTGTTATAAAACCCCTTCATAGCCTTTTGGAAGAATCTTTTCCTTGCATTTTATCTGTGTTTCAGATTTTCTTCTCCTTAACTGACCCTATCCTCCTCCCTAGGTGCCGGTACTGCAGCCTATGGACTTGATGGTCGAGGCTACGGCAAGGCGAGTATTCAGCAACGCTCACACCTACCACATCAACTCCATCTCTGTCAACTCCGACCTTCAGACGTTCATCTCTACTGACGACCTCAGGGTGAACCTGTGGAACCTGGAGATCACCGACCGCAGCTTCAGTATCCTCTTAACCATGACTCCTTTATGTTATAAAACATCTTTAAAAAATTTGACAAATAGAAAATATTTAAAACGGGCTTTTAAAGGGTTTGGTACTGGACTAAGAAAGACAGGTATGGGAATAGCAGGCTGACAGTAACTGTAAGACTAATACATGGAGATTCTAAATGCATTCAGCCCATTTAGAGATAGTTAAAAAGTTTAACATGTAAAACAACCTGTAGTAAGTTAAGATAATTATTTTCTCATTTTTATTGTTCACCCCAATTTCAACAAACTGGGCTGCTGTGTAAAATTTAAAGGAAAACATGCATAATTTGCTAATCTCATAATCCAATATTTTATTTACAGTAGAACATCAAAGAAATATCAGATATTGAAACTGAGACATTTTACCATTTCATGGAAATATCAGCTAATTTTGAACTTGATGACCACAAAACATCTAAAAAAAGTTGGGATGGGGCATCAAAAGACTGGAAAAGTAGGTGGTACCTATATAAAATCAGCTGGAGGAGCATTTTGCAACTAATTAGGTTCAATTGCAGCAGGTAAGTAACGTGACTAGGTATAAAAGGAGCATTTTAGAGAGGCAGAGTCCCTCAGAAGTGACAATGGGCAGAGGTTTCCAGGTCTGTGAAAAAACTGCACATTGTGAAGATTTTTTCTGAAAATTGTGGAACAATTTCAGAAAAAATTTTCACAATGTGAAATTGCTTTGAATATCCCACCATCTACAGTACATAATATCATCAAAGATTCAGAGAATCCAGAGAAATTTGTGTCGGTGCTGGGTGTTTGGGATCTTCGGGCCCTCAGGCAGCACTGCATTTGAAACAGGCATGATTCTGTTCTTGAGATTATTCCATGGGCACAGAGCACTTCCAGAAATCAGTGTCAGTCAACACAGTTCGCTGTGCTGTCCACAAATGCAAGTTAAAGCTGCATGATGCAAAGAAAAGAAGCCATATGTGAGCACGATCTAGAAATGTCACAAACTTCTCTGGGCCAAAGCTCAGTGGGGCTGAGGCAAAATGGAAAAATGTTCTGTGGTCAAATGAATCAAAATTTGAAATTCTTTTTGGAAACCACAGATGCCTTGTCTGGGCAGACTCAAGAGGAGAGGAACCATCTAGCTTGTTGTCAACACACAGTGTAAAAGCCTGCATCTCTGATGGTATGGGGTTGCATAAGTGGCTATGGCGTGGGCAGCTTACACATCTGAAAAGGTGCTATCGATACTTGAAAGTATACAAAGGTGTCTGAGCAACATATGCTCCCATCAAGACACTGCTCTTTCAAGGAAGGCCTTGCATATTTCAGCAAGACAAGGCTAAACCACAGACCGCATCCATAACAGCAGCATGGCTTCACAATAGAAGAGTCCATGAGTTGAACTGGCCTGCCAGCAGTCCAGGTCTTTCACCAGTAGAAAACAATTTGAATATCAAAAAATGAAAAATCCAGCAAAGAAGACCCAGGACTGTTGAGCAGCCAGAATCCTACATCCGACAAAAATGGGACAACATCCTCTTGCAAAAAAAAAAAAAAAAAAAAAAACAGCAACTGGTCTCCTCACTTGCAAGATGTTTACAGACTTGTTAAAAGAAGAGTGTCTCAATTTCAACATCTGATATGTTGCTTATGTGAAAAAAAAGTGTGTTTATGTGATTTGCAAAACACTGCATTCTATTCTTTATATTTTACACTGCGCCACAACTTTTTTTTGAATCAAAATGTGTAAGAACAGAAAGGTTTGGACCCCCTAGCCAATTTATTTCATCTTTCCTTGCCAATGTTATCCCTCAGCCTTCTTTTATCCGGCTGTCAACTTCTGATTTAGAAAACTGACTTCCAGTTACATAACCATCATTTTTTAATTTAAAATCAGCATTTTTAATAGATTTCCTTGGTAATCTCATTGCACCACTGTGAGGAGTCATGTAGTGCTGGTACAGTGAGCCTTACTGTCAGTGAAATCTGTTAAGAGCTCTATATTTCCTTTTTAAATAGGGGTATTTGGCCCTAGCAATTTCCTGTTTCACACAAGTCCTGGCAATGTGTTGACATTTTGTCCCATTTTAACCTTTTTTTTTTTAACTTGCACAGTCCATCTTGTCTCATAAATTTCAGCGGTAGTTGTCCAACAGTTGTAGTTGTTCCTTACAACCCTCCTGCCAGACATTGTGGATATCAAGCCAGCCAACATGGAGGAGCTGACGGAGGTGATCACCTCTGCGGAGTTTCATCCCCAGCAGTGTCACACCTTCGCCTACAGCAGCAGCAAGGGCTCGATACGCCTGTGTGACATGAGACAGGCCGCGCTCTGTGACAAACACTGCAAATGTGAGTACCAACAGAGAGCATACTCAGATGAACTGTACAAGATGTGACAACATAGTCAAAATCCATCTTATTACTATCATATCAGCAACTCCTCTCTACCATTCTACTTGATTTCACATTCCCACAGCAACACCATCAGCCACTAGTTTTCTTTCTCACCATGAACCAAAACAATTGCATAGTTATCAAAGAAAGCATAATTACATTACTGGGCAGGGATTTTCCTACTTTCAAATCTGGTATCTGCATGTATAATTAAAATCTGAATTGGCCTACTTGCAACTTAACCTGAATTTGCGTACTTATTTACATTCTTATAGTAGAATGGTAGCCATCACGCCACGATCCCAATTCTCAATTTGCCCAGCAATCTGTGTCCACTGTGCACTCCAGAGCACATCAAAACAGATCATCTGGTCAATGTTTAACACAACACAATGCATGGAATCAAAGTTTAAACCTCAGCACTAAAGCCGGGTGTATACTGTACAATTTTCCTGTGATTCAGCCACGAATTTAGAGTCGCACGACTCACTTTGAAGTCGGGCCAACTTTCAGTCGGATCGGGCATCATTTGTCGTGCTGTGTACAGGGTGGTATGACAGCCGACCACAGCCTGACTATGACCTGCTCCCGTCTGGTCGGGAGGATTTCTGGCATGTTTGATGTTTTGGCTGTACGAGTCCAGACACTATACAGTGAGAGAGCACACAACTCGTGCGCAATGGTTGTATGAGATGATATTCTGCCACGGCTGACATATGGTTGGCTTGAAATCACACAGTGTATACCCGGCTTAAGCCAACATAACAGTTGAGTGGTACAAGCTACAAGTCATCAGTGGGACAGAGGGTCACAGAGGTAACATAGCAGCATAAATGAGGAAAGTTAATTTTGGAGGTGAAAAACCACAGGATTATATATGACACCATACATCTGTCTTGAAAACACAAAGTTTTTATCTACCTAATGTTCTTGTCCATGATAGAAACAAAAAGAGAGTCAGAGAATAATGTCGAATTGAACAACAGATCAATCACAGAAAGGCAACCTAATTATTGACATGCTACTCTTACTTTGTACTCTTGTTACGCATCTTCTCACAATGTCTTTGTTAACTTAAGAAATGGACCCAGTGGACAATGGCACATGCTGTTTGTTGGAGCAAAAGTGATTCACATGGAACGGACTATTTAGAAACTATGGGTCAACCAGAGCCACAGTAAGCTACCAGTGGCAAGTGGCTGTGTTTAAGTTTAGACGGCATTTGACCAGGGTCTAAGATGATACATAATCTTAAGTTAGTTTAACACACCACTGATCCTGGTGCCAAGTATGGAGGGTTGAGACTTGTGTTTTGCTTGCTAATCAATTAACCCCCAGACTTTATTCCAGCATGACTGAATATTAAATTTTATGATACTAGGTCTTATAGTACGACTCTCACTGACTGCCACTCTCACGGACCATCCATTTGATACACTGTATATCTCAGAAAGGAAGAGCCATGATATGCAGGTACAATGTATTTCCAGTTTTAGATTACTTTTAAAATTCAACTTTATTCATAAACAAAGTCTGGGAGTTTTAGCCATAAAATAACCCCATTATAAACATTACAGACTAAGCAACATTTCATAAATAAAATAACAAAAATGATCTGAGGTCTAATCTGGGATTGAATTCTATGTAGACCTGTTTAAAAGTAGTTACACAAATGGTGGCTCACTTTTGCTTCGCTGTGATAACGCTTACATAGCTATGCTAGCTATGTAAATAGCGTTACTACTTCCACCAGTGTAGCTGAGTTAGCTTTAGCAGCGTAAGCTTTGGCAAACATAGATAAAGCTAATATAGCTACATAGATAATGCATCTACGTAGCATACATAGCTACTTTGTGAGCTTAGCTTTAGCTATGCTGGCTACGTAGCTAGATAAGTTATGTAGATGACATAGATACACAGCTTACCTAGCTGCCTTTAGAACTTAGCTTCAGCTATGTCAGCTCCGTACCTCTGTTATCAACATAGCTCACACAGCTAACAGAACTACGTAAGCTGCATTATAATGTTTTAATGATGGACTACCTTTTTCTTGCTTGCAGACTGTTTAATCGGCTATTAAATGTTTTTAAACTTTTTAACTTTTAACATTTGGAATCCTAACCATTACCTTAACCCTTACCTTAACCATAAATCGAAGTGTAATTGTATCTTACTTAGAAAGTTTTAGCATGTATTTCCGTTCTGAGATTTCCAGCATCTCAGATGAACGGTCTGTGAGAGTACCCATCAGAGATGAACAGTCTGCAGTCAGTCTTGAAAATTTCTGCATGAATGTTTCCCTTCCATGAAACCTCTTTTGAACACAGTTTAATTATATAAACTGTTTTTCCCATGTCTCTGGACTACTAACTCCTTTTGTGATCATAAATACAAACTTAGGGTCTACAATAAAACTATGTTTATTATGTTATTATGATCATTATTTATTTTAAACAGATTGGGATAATGGAAACACAGGAGTTGCAGGTTCATATAAATCATCATGAATGGATACATTTAAATACATATCATAGTAACACTATGTTTGCAGATTCACAACCAGTATCTCTGCTTCAGCTCCTCCTCTGTTTGGCTGCCTCTCTGCTCAATATGCCAGGACTGATAACCCATCAATAATTCTGCTTGTGTGTTTCAAACAATGAATGGCCTTCTCTCTAGCTTAACATCACATGCATACACTCAGGGTGAATGAATAATGGATACATTGACATTTTGGCTGAAAAATCAATAGCTTAAGAGCAATCGCATTAGTCCCACACGGCCCCACCTTATTCAATAACGTCACTCATTTCCTCAGACATATTGATGTGGTCACTGGACTGAGTGCTAACACGGCCTGTTGATTTTTCATTTATTAGAGGGGTAAATCAAAACAAAAGTAAGTACATTTTAAAATGTGAAAGCACCAGCCTGCCTCTGATTGTTTTCATCGACACACATTTAAACACAGAGAGCAGGCAGGTGTTGTTGTTAGCCTCAGGACGGGTCTGCTGATACCGACCTACTGTCTCACTGCATGAATGTGAATGGCTCAGAGCGATGTATGATACACTGCCTCCCACGCATTCACACACAAACTTCCTGAACCTTCTACATAAATAACACAAACACACGATCATACTGTATCTCCCTCCTGTATCTGTGAATCAAGGAGACTGCTGCTATCAATCAGCGTTATTGCAAAGATGGATAAATGCCTGGATGGAAGGATAGATGGATGGATGGAGCAAGGATGGGTGCAGAGATAAGATTGCGTGAGCAGCAGGACAGAGAGATGTGGACCAAACAGCCCCCATGCTTACTCCCCTGAGACCCCATTATAAGCCAGGAGGGAGGGAGGGCAGAGCCTCTCATGCACACATGCATATACATGCACATTCACACACACACACACACACAAATCCAGCGGGGCTCAAATGGGCCCCGCACTTTGACATTGATTTGTTTTTCTTATCCCTTCCATATCCCCCCATTTTTTCATCTTTCACGCCACATCCCTAGTTAGACTCCCCACTGACACATCACAGAGCGATTCTCCAGGCCCCAGCAGAGAAAGAGGGTGGGGAGTGGGGAAGGGTGGGGGCATATTTGGAGAGATGGAGAGGAGAGAGAGGAGGAAGGGTGGGTGGAGGAACAATAACTTGACAGCTAACGATGGAATGCCTGGCTCTTATCCCCAGCGTGCTGGCCTGCACACAGATCAGCAGCTGCCAGAATCAATATGAATCATAACCAATATTTACCCAGCATGCTGACCCACGCCTGCCTCCCTAAACACACTGAAATAATACCATGAAGACATGCAGCTGCTGTAGAAAGCCCCAAATGTTGTGGCTTTTATCATTCACTAATGAAGGCCCAGTACAGAATCTGCTTTGTGCTTCCTCGCTGTCAATGATTAAAGGACTTGTGCGAGAAAAACACCTCTCTAAAGCAGCAATCTCCTGCAGGGAAAAATATGTTTTCTCTGTTGAAAGATAACTCCCTTTTGTTTGTTCTCATGTAGACTTTGAGGAGCCAGAGGATCCCGCCACTCGCTCATTTTTTTCTGAAATCATCTCATCCATCTCTGATGTGAAGTTCAGCCACAACGGGCGCTACCTGATGACACGGGACTACCTCACTGTCAAGGTGTGGGACCTTCAAATGGAGAACAAACCTCTAGAGACGTACCAGGTAAGTTTTTGTCCTGCTTTTATTGGACAGTTTGAAGGCTCCAGAGAGATTTCTCAGCTGGAGATTTGAGAAAGTAATGGTTAGGCTTGGGTTTAAATCAAAACTTATTGATTTCAGACTAATCACTCAACTTAATCCCGTTTCAGTGTCTTCCTGCCAATCTGTAGCAGTGTCATCTTTAGAGATTAACCCAAGCGGACTTATTGAGCACACTGTCCGTAAAAAGACTGATAGAGGTGGTGCTGATGTGACCTGAAGGGTACAACCTCCCACCGTGAGGTCACCCTGGGTCACATCCACTCTTTCCGATCAAGGGAAGCCATCTTAAGGCAGGTCATGAGTGATCGGGGCCATCAGCTAGGCTCAAGGGATTCTCTGTCCAATTCTTGCTCCGCCTCCACCTGCTACCAAGCATCTTAACGTAGGTCACCAGGTCTGGAGGGATTAGCGAAATTAGAGCATATGGCAGTGCGGCTTATTGTTGTGTGGTAAAGTGACCAACATAAGATACCGGAAAACTAAGACCACAATCCCTCAACAGTTCAGATTTTAATGGTTCTATCTGTTTTTTCAGGTCCATGATTATTTACGAGGAAAACTTTGTTCTCTGTATGAGAACGACTGCATCTTTGACAAGTTTGAGTGTGTCTGGAACGGATCAGACAGGTAATATTTATCTCCCACCCTCCTATAATTCATCCAACCATCCATTAAACCTAATAACTCTTTCTCTCCTCTACAGTGTCATAATGACTGGCTCCTATAACAACTTTTTCCGTATGTTTGACCGGAACACAAAACGTGATGTCACACTGGAGGCATCCAGAGAAAACAGCAAACCCAGAGCTATTCTCAAGCCTCGCAAGGTACAGCACTGCTAGCTTTGTTTTTTTTCTTTCTGCTTTTTTTACAATATTTATCTGCAGTCACGCAAAGATGCTATCATAACATTAGCAGCAATTTGAAATGTACCATTCAGTATCCCATAATCACATCAAATGATCCATGTTTGTGGAGGCTTGTTGATTATCATTGTAAGCATAGAGTGAAGGGCAGTTGGCAGCTACTGTAGCAGCTGCAGAAAAAAAATATTAAAACAGCAGCTTAAGAAGCTTTAGTTTAAACGGGACGTCACTCTTTAGTCGATGCATTTACTTCACTAGAGGGGCGTACCAGCGGACTGCCCTTCCTTGCACACATGTGACAGCGATTATATTCGGGCTTAAAAAAGGTTGGCTTACACCTAAGTGGCAATTAAAATGCCATGAATGCACCTGGGTAAAAATAGGGCAGAGTGTGAAAAAAAAATTTTTTTACATAGTCTATTTTTTTATTATTTGTTAAGATAAAAGAAGATTTTTCTCCTCATTTACCTGTAAATGCTTATGAGAATGGTGACATTCCATCCTGACTAATATCTTCATTACTTTCATGTGACTTAACAGAAATACAAATTTAGACTGACTTGCCTAAATGTATGCGATTAAACATGTCAGATTGATTTGCAGAGTGTAGCTAATGCTAGCAGTGTTAGCACCACCAGGCTATTGCTGCATACTAACCAGGCATTGCTCTGGTCAGTCTGCAAATTTAACCTGATGCAGTCCACATTAATGTCTCAACATTTCAGATCAGATGAATAAAGGATGTTCCCAGGCGTATCTTTCCCTGTCCTTAAACACCATTTTAAAGAGGAGAAAATACTTTGAAAAAAGTCAAATTCATCACAGGGTCCTTGTGTCAGAGGTACGCTGGAGCCTGACATACTGTGTAGAGCAGGGACTCCCAAAGTTTTTAGTCTGAGACCCCCAAAATAATGGTGAGGGACCAGGGCCCCCACTGTCCCTGGGTGGCTGCAGCATTGCTGATTCAAGAATAGTCATGTGCAGACTTAGGTTTTAAGGATTTTTTTTTAAACATTACGTTGAGTTCAGCATAAATATTACCAAACGGCAATGTTTTTATTTTAAATTGAACCAATTTTATGCATATTTCTTAAAAAAAAGGGTAAAGTATACTATTTAAAATCGTTCAAAAATGCTATGTTTGCTTGGAAGGCATCTTCCCCCCTCTCTGTGTATCGCGGCCCCCTAGAGGGTCCCAATCCCCACTTTGGAACCACTAATGTCGAGCGTGGCTAACATTAAAAGCTAGCTCTGCCAGTCTTTGGTCCTCTCTGCAGATTAATATCATGCTTTGATAAGTGGCCTTTTTCCACTTCAGTTAAGTAGTTATATGTGAGTATAAAGGTCCTCGCACTCTGAGTCAGGTTGTTTTGTCCGTTCTGTTACTTGAAACCTGTTCAAAAAGGCAGTTAGAGAAAGTTAGATTGATGAGCATGAACCCAGCATCCTTTAAATAAAAACAACATCCATTGCCACTCTAAAAAAAAAAAAAAAAAGGACAAATTTTAAATCAGTAGAATTACTAGAGAATTACCACCTGACTTGCTGTCAGCAAGGCATTTTACCATTTTAAGCTCATTGTTTTGTTTGAAAAACTGCACTTGTGATTCAGTCTCACAATCCTCATGAACCCATTTTCTTGCTGCAGCAGACTGCTCAGAAAGCTCTGTAATCCACTAAACACGTACCCTTCCAGCAACAAAAAGCAGACAAAATTAGCAGCAGGCTTGTAGAAACACTAAAAGATTTACCAGTGACAGAGCCACATATTCCCATTAGATTCAGGCCATAAAATAAACTTAAAAATCTGGGTTAATTTGGTGGCAAGAAAGAAAGTTAATGTAAATGTTCCTCTCTGTACTGATTTTGAAGAAAGGTAGCTTTAAAACTTTTCACCTTAAACATTTACATCTCTTTTCAGATGGTATGTCAGTAATATTTTACTGCTTGTTTTGATGTTTCCGAGATGATAAATAAAGCTTTAATGCCACCTATATGACTGTTAATTTATGCACTGAAAACATTACCTTCTCATAATTTAACGCCTCTTTATCCCGACTGTTGTCCTCCAGGTGTGTGTGGGCGGGAAGCGACGCAAGGATGAGATCAGTGTAGACAGCTTGGACTTCAGCAAGAAGATCCTTCACACTACGTGGCATCCGCATGAGAACATCATTGCTGTAGCAGCCACTAACAACCTCTACATCTTCCAAGACAAGGTCAACTAAAGGGTAATCCGACCCCGCTGACCCTCCCCACACACGAGGGGCTGCAGGGAGAGGACGGGGTAGGAGAAAGACAGTGATGGATCCCCGATCAACATCCTCCTTCCTCTCCTCCTCTCCCTGTGTCTTGTTGCTGCTGGTCTTGAATTTCGCTGATCTGCTGAGGAAGAGCAGAGAAAAGTATCCAGTGACTGATTTTTGGGAATTTTTCAGAAGCGGAGAACTAATACAACCTGGATACAACTTGAGGAAAAGGCCCCCTCAAGATCAAGAATGGACTTTCATTCTTCAGTTTTATTTATTTAGCCATGCAGACATGAAGAAGTAAATCTCATGCAGTTATGCAACAAGAGGATTGCTGCATGAATAACATGATGTAGCAGCCCCCCGGACCCTGAAGAAAGGGGCTGTATTTGGGGACTCTGATGAGAAATAAGAGCACACAGACAGAGACATTGCTTACATGATGGTGGCTCATTGTCATGTAGCAACAGTGCCCCCTGCCTCTGAGGCTGCTCATGCTACAGCGCATGTGATCAACTCTGCAGCCTCTTTTTTGGACAGAGCAACCTGCTGCAGAGTTCCTACAAAAGAGGAAGAGACTGTTATTGATCTCTGACCCCATAAACTGAGTTTTCTCTGCCTGTGACACAATGTGGTCAGTCTTTCTAGTTCCAATTCTGTGTCTCCCTGGTGAGACTGCTGTAGTCTGTAATGTGAATGAAGCCCCTCCAGGCTGTGTCAATGGTTTAATTTAATGCTGTTGTTTTATTGAGTCCTTCTTTCGGTCAATGAGTCTGTTTAGAAGCTGTGGTGCCTTCTTTTGGTATGTGGGGGTTTGATGTAGTGGGAGCGGGAGGGGGGTGGGGACTGAATACGAGGCAGGAGTGTGAATGTTTCCAATGAAATGTTAAAATAGCATTTTCTTTCTTTTTTTCCTCGCTCTTTTGACAAAAACAAAACAAAAAAATCTCAACTGAAGTCTGAAGTGGAAAAACAGTAAGTGCTTGAGGCAATGTAGTCAAAATTACATTAAAGCACCGGCTACATGCTTGTGAGTTCAAGGGAAGACTGTGATCTGTACAAATTGTTGCTTTTATCACATCGCCGTCAGTCTGATGTCATCTGTTTGGAAGAGACATGACAGCCACAATCATTGTTTGAGTCTGAACCCCTCTACATCCTTGAGCCTACTTGGATAGAGCTGAAAATGATCTGTAGATGGTAGAAGTCTAGACTTGTCATGTTGATTTACTGAGCTTTAGATTTAGGCATAACATAATGCTAAAACAGCTCTTTTTGCATGCTTGGAACAGATTCTGATGGAATGAAACACCTGCACATAAATAGTTGAGCATCTACAGATCATCTGAGGCACTATGCAAGTAAAATACTTTCTGCAAAGGTATAGTCTGTTTAGGGTTTAGTTTGTAATTGCTGCAGTGCTTGCCCATGTCCTTGCTGGTGATGTGGAGAACTAGTTGGCTGTATTTCAGCGCTCAGCTTTGATTGATTTGGAGATCCTCACTCATCTCAAATTTGTGTTTAGGGCCCATAAAGGAAAGCAGTCAAAGGTCTACATGAACTCTGTGAAATCAGGGAATTATTAAGTGTGGTTCCTTTAAACAGTTATGTCTTCTAAACAACCTCCTTTGTGACACTAATTGAAACAGAAAAAATCTTTTATAGCTCAGAATGTATTGAAATGCAATTAAATACCATGCAGTCTTTATGCTTACTGGACTTTCTTTGAATAAAAAACAATAAAGATGTGCAAGTTCAAAGTCTCTTTGGACCTCTTTTTTTTAACATTCCTGACTTGTTTAACTGTAGATCATGTTATTCACCTGCCTTTTGTGCTCAATGTGGTGCAAAGGTGCCCTCTTGTGGATGAAGACCAGGCAATGTAGAGGAAGTCTGCCTTATGCAAAAAGAGGGAATCCTGATTTTCTTTAACTGGACACAGTTGGTGGTTGATTTCACATTAAAAGTCCATGGTAATTTCTTGTGACTATCCATTTTCATTTATGTATTCTAAAGCAGTGGTTCCCAGCCTGTGGTGCAGCCACCCCTGGGGGGGACGGGACCCTGTATGCTCTGACATTGTCAAAATTAGGTGTACATATTTTCTTTCTTTTTTTTTTTTAAATCTTGATCAGAAACATAATGAAGACGATGTATCAGAGCTAACCTGAAAAATAAAAATTATAAAGAGAATCCATTAACTTTTGATAAAAAGAAATTGAACATTCTGAGTAAGGAATAAATGTTGGGAACCACAGTTCTAAAGTGTAGTATTCCAGGATAAAGGAGTCTCCAAATTAAGTATGCCAACCCACCCCTGATTATGCAAAAAGGGCAAAAGCCATCAGGATTTTTGCTTATGTATTTTAGCAAAATTTGTCTCCAAATACCAAAAAACATTCCTCTAATAACATCAATGTAATGAATGGTAAGAAGCATCAGTATTTCTAAGAAACCCTTACTGGAATAACTGTTGCAACAAATTAGAAATCCAATGCAATCATCTGTCATACTGTGCACATTATGCAGTTTTTCTAATTGGTCCCATGAGGCTGTAGTCGACGCACATTTTTTTCCAGCTGGGGACAGCAGCTGTCAATCAAACAGCATCTTTATAACCAGCTGCAGAAGCTGCATCATTGTGCCTCAGGATAAACCCGGGGACAGACAGGAGCTCCGCTGTGATCATCGATCGTCAATCAATACCTTCTCTGATGCGTTTAGGTTCAGAGGGGTTATTGCTAGATTTTTCTAAATTAAGTCAAGGACTCTCATTTTTGAGCTTCTGAGTGGAACTGTTTTTCCTCAACTCACTGCATCTGCACTTTTCATATTTTTCTTCTCGTACTAGCTTTACGTCTTTGTGGAAAAGATGGATACGTTGAGTGGGGACAATGCCACTGTGGTAAATGCCTCCATAAACAAGTGGTCATTCAATGGACACTTGTTCCAAAACCTGGACCCCAAGGAGCTGAGAGTCCTGGTGCCAGCTATTCTGGGAGTCATCTGTGTCTTGGGTGTGGCTTGTAATCTAACTGCGATGGTCATCTTGTTCTCCAACGCTCACAGGGGTAAACTATCTCTCATCAACTCCCTCATCTTCAACATGATGTTTGCTGATGGTCTGGTCCTGGTGTTTTCTGTGCCCTTTAAGGCTGCCTCCTTCTCCAAAGCTAGCTGGGATCTGGGATGGGTAGTGTGCAAGACGGCAGATTGGTTCCTGCAGTCCTGCATGGCAGCAAAAAGCTTCACAGTAGCTGTTATGGCCAAAGCGTGCTACCGATATGTATCTAACCCGACCAAGCAGGTGAGCATCCACCTGGGATCCATCTTGGTGGTGTTCTTCTTCATCTGGCTGTCTGCTTGTTCAGTAACAATCCCTCACTGGCTGTTTGCTACGCTGCAGAGCCGGATCCGCGGGCTTGTGTGTGTGCTGGTAGTTCCTCCTGAAGCACAGAGTTTCATGGCAGTGTACGCCAAAGCATACCCTCTCGGTGTCTACTGCACACCCCTCAGCTTTGCTCTGATGTATTTCTGGAAAGCTTATGGCCAGTGCCAGCGTCGCTCCAGTAAGACCCAGAACTTGCGCACACAGATCAGGTCCAGGAAGCTCACCTTGATGCTGTTCAGCCTGACTGTGGCCATGGCCATTCTCTGGCTTCCACAGTGGGTGGTGTGGCTTTGGGAGCGACATATAACAGAGAGGGAAATCGAAGGAGCCAAGCCATTAGTGTCTTCTCCCCCACTTCTTCTGATCCTCTCTGCCCAGCTGCTCACCTACTCTCTGTCCCTGGTGAACCCTCTCATCGTTCTCTCCCTCTCAGAAGAATTCAGAGAAGGCTACCGGGGGCTGTGGAGACGTCTCACCTTGCGCAAGCAACCTCCTCCAAAACCTAAACCCGGACCTCACAAGCCAACAGCTCCAAAGTCACCTTGCCCTAGACCAGAGACTTCTGTTGAGCTAAGGGGGGAAAACAGTTTTCGATCAAGCTCCAGCAGAAAGGTTCAGCCTCAGATGGAACAAGGGGTAGGAGGGATGGAAATAGACAGGGTGAGCCTAAAAGATGGTATTGTCTTGCCTGACTTGGAGCAGTTCTGGCATGAAAGGGAGACTGGATCGCTCACAGATGAAAATGATCCTGTGCCATGGGAGCACCAGAGCAATGATGGGAAAAAATAACAATTGCCCTTGAGCTTATTTTCTTCATCGTCTTCAATGCGGTCCTCAAATGGAAGCAGCCTCATCAGCATACCTGGAGAGCTGGAGAGCAAATAATTTCTGTACTGTCAGCTGTGTCAATGATATTATTCAGAGGTAAGAAGTGCAATCATTGTGGAATCAAGTGTGGACGTTAAATAGAACAATATCGTCTGCATATAGAGCTACATTGCATGATATCATCTGTAGATTGTCTTGTCTTATTGAAGAAAAAGTGTAAGATCATTTTGGTGATTATAAACTTAAGTCTCTGGCAACGAATGTAAGATAAGTTAAGTATATTAATATGTCAAGTATATTTTAATGGTGAATGAGTGCTAAAACTCCTAAAAGTATTTGGACGTAATATTGTATAACCACTGAATAGTGTTCTGTGAGTAATCCTTTGTGATTACAAGGAAAATCCTCATTTGTATACATCAGTGCCATAATTTTATTTGGTCATCATGTGCTTTCATTACTTGTGTATTCTCTGGGATATCTGCAATGATGAAATTGGCAGCTGTTTCTGGGACTTGTGTTTCATATCCTCTCAAAGTGAGATCATTGTGAATCAGATTAGACATTGTTTACAATAAATAATAAATAAATTCTAGAAATAAAGTCCATCTGTGACTTGTGTCAGTTATTTTCACAAGTACTAAGGTAAAGAAGCTAATCCTATTTGTAGTCATTTGATATGTCTGTGTTTATATCAAAAAGGGATGTGTTATCTAGTTAAATCAATGACACACATACATAAATGGACACGCACTTACAGTTGAGTCTTAATGAGATGGATCAGACATCAGCGGATGGTCTCCTGCTGGCATCACATCATTAAATGCATTTTTATAAGGGCATCCATTTGAATTGCCATGGGTTCTAATTAGAGGTAAAGAGCTTTCATCTGAACTCAGATGGATTCATTTCAGTTGACTCACCTCAGCAGGGGGCTCATGAGGTATTCTCTCCTCATTGATCTAAATACACAGGATAGGCACCGCATTTTTAAAGGCATAAACAACACTGAGACTGCGTCTGAGCTGATCTGTGATTGATTTGTCCGTCTGATGTAACACCAACCCAGCTGTGCAGTGGAACTGCATCTGAGTAATTCCACAAATCACTTCAATGATAACCCTCCCCCATTCTTAGAATTACCTGGGGTGTTTTATAATGTTGACACAGTAAAATATCTTTAAAATAGTAAAAAGAGAGCAGAATAACATTTTGGAAGTATGAGTTAGTTTGTGCTCATAATACACCTCCTATGCCTCCTTCCCTCTTTATGACATTTTCCTCTCATTAATCATTTATGTTGACCTTTTATTGCCAGAGGCAAGTACCCCAATCAGAGCAACGCTTAACTACATAACCCAGCATCATTCCCTGGGGTAGTGACCTGGCCATAAACACTGAAGACACAAGGCTGAGCTCTCACTGAATCTTTTCTTGTTGCTACATTAAAAAGAATGAAGACAGGTCATCTTCAACAAAAACAGCAACTCTGCACATTACGAAGTGATATCACACCGTTCAAACCCATAATGTGGCCACTATTAACAGCATGTTTGACAACTCCTGCTCTGGCGTTTACCAATCAATCTGAAACAGGGATTTTTTTTTTCTGCATTTTTAGTAAAAAGGCCTTTGGCTTCCTATCGTTAACAACTGACTTATCCCTTGAAATTAAAATCCATGAGCCTATATTAATTCAGAATCCAGTCACAGTATTTTGGGTGTTGTGATCTAAGATTGGAATTTGTGCATTGTTGTTTACTGGTGTTTCAGCAGGCTTTGGCTGCAGACAGAAAAATAGCCTGCGAGGAGTCCAGAAGATGAAGGAACAGACTGTATTGTAGTATTCATCCAACCAGTCATCAACTAGCTTTTATTAATCTCTAAAAAGTGATTTTCTGTATGCAACTGTGACAAAAAAAATTCCCTCTCAGCAGGAATGCACAATGTTAGTGTTAAGATATCAGTATTGGAAGACACTAAATTTAGCACAAAAAGAGAGACAGTTTGTGTTTAGGAGATCATTTCTTTGTCATAACAATGCTTCTTAGCAATAGTATTATACATTTATAAGGAATATGCATTTATGGGCTGTGCAGCAGAGCTGACTACGTGGGTTGCAGCCATGAACAATTTGGCAAATCTTCTATTGCTAATTAAATTTTGTCTTGAGCTTCTGGCATCCCCAGGTGCACCTGATTATCAGCACCTGTGAGCATGGGCCCTGCTACAGTGGTGAGTAGGTGTCTGCTCCAAGAATCAGCATGCCACGTGCCATGATCTGGATATGGTCCTTGTGATAGGGCAACTTCAAGTTGGTGTTTTGCAAAACCAAATTTGTCATATTTGGAGTGAGCCCTATCTCCAGCCCCATCTCCAAACTGAAGGACAATTTTCATAAAATGGGAGATGTCAGAGACAGACAATGAAGTAGGCGTCCCAAGAAGATGACACTCTAAGAAGACCATTTCCTCACCCTGTCAGCACTTAGGTACCATTGCTGTCCTCAACAGATTTGCAGTCAAGGTTTGCAGGATGATATGGCCAACAGCTCTCTGCCCAGACAATCCAGAACAGACTGCATGCATTCAATCTGCGGTCTCTTTGGGCTGCCACAAGGCCTGCCATAACTGCACATCATCATCAGGCCACATGTTCAATGGAACCTGAACATGCGGAGGGACGTTATGTTCATGCTATGCTGTTCCTTACAAATGTGGAACAATTCTAAAGGGAAATAAACATGCTTTCCAACAATACAAGTTTTGCCAAGAAGCATTGCTGTTACAAAAAAGAATCTACCAAACAAAATTTCCTTACTTTTTGTGTCAAGTTCAGCTTTAGGAGTTCATTATTAGCACATAAAAGTAAAGGGAAAGTGTGTACAATTTGGAATATTACATCAAAATTTCCCCTATTCTGCCAAAAATTTTGAGTTGTATGACTCACTTGAAAGTCGCACAGACTTTCAGTTGGATCGTGTGTCATTTGTCATTCTGTGTACAGTGAGATATGACAAACGGCCACGAACCAACCAGCTGCCCCCAACTGGTTGGATGGATTTGTGACATGTTTGATATTTTTGTCCAATGACTCCAGACACTCCCGCAGGGAGAGCTGAACCGCAAGCAGAATCAATAGCTTTGGGCTATTTTCTTCCTTTGTAAACTGTCAGACAACATCAAACTATCATGACAACAGCAGGATGACTTTGTAATGCACCCACACCCCCACTTTAATATGCACGACCATCGGACCGTATAGTGTGAGCACATAAATCATGTGGTCAAGAGTCATACACGGTTCAGTCGCACTATATTAGCTGATATTCCACCACGACTGTCATACAATCTGCTTGAAATTGCACACTAAAGACTTATTCTGCTTTAATAAGAAATAAAACAGTTTTATGTTCATGCAATTAAAAACTAAATACAAATAGGCCTAATTATAAGTATAATGTGAAATATTGGTAAAATATTGCACACTGCACCTTTAAGATATAATGAATATCTTTACAGCCTCTCAGTGTCTGCAACTCCTTACAGATTTGTTTTCAAGACTTGTACTTGTACCTTTAAAGAGAAATGTTTGTACATCTTCCTGTGCTACAGTGCACTGAAGTCCCTGAGCAGCAATGGCATACATATTTGCAAAGACCCAAAGCTCAAATATCAGAGCTTAAATACACATCTTGTTCTTTTATGTGATCTTTTGACAGCACTATAAAATGTTTACATGTTAAACACTTAAAAACAACTAGTGTCTTAGTGGGAACTCTTTAGTATCTTATTTCATAAACAGTTGTGTGATCAGTTGTGCCTCTACATAGAGCTGAGTGTGACCTGCAGACTGTGGATAACTGTGCAGGTGTGCAGGATGACGAGGCGTTTTTTCTCCCAGATGGACCTCGTTAGATCAAAACATGACTAATGACCTCATGTGTTAGAGGCAGTGTGCAGTTATCGCACCATTACACAAGCTGTTATCTCTACAAAATCTACAGAAATGTTGAATTTATACTCAAAGGTTTGGATATTCAGTATGAGAAGTGTTCTGGTTTTAATTTGTAGTATATCTGTACTCCATGGTATATTGACTAATTACATGTATGGAAGAGAAAAAATCTATATGGACAACAAAAGCAGACATAACACTATCCAGTCTAATGACATACCCGGTAAGATCCATGTTTATCTTTGGAAGCAGATCTGTATTAGAGTGTAGCTAACAACCCATGCAAGACTAAATCTTTCAAATTGAATGGCAAATCTGTTTACTGCTGTGTCACAATAGCAAATCAATACTTACATGACTTGACTTCCAAGAATGCATCAGAAATGATTGATCTAGCATTAGACATGCTTTATGACATCCTCAGGACAAGCAATAATCAGAGGTGTCAAGTAACTAAGTACAAATACTTTGTTACCTTACTTAAGTAGAAATTTTTGGGTATCTATACTTGACTGGAGTAATTATTTTAAAGCCAACTTTTTACTTCTACTCCTTACATTTTCACACAATTATCTGTACTTTCTACTCCCTACATTTTAAAAATAGCCTCGTTACTCCTATTTCATTTCAGCTTGTTTTCGTTCCGGCTTGTCATCATTCAAAAAAACACAAATAAAAAAACGAAAAAACTACTCAGATAAATCGTGCCATCCGGATAGAGTGAATTTGATTGTGGTTGGATGAGAAGTATAAACATAATACCATTCTGACACCCTATTGGTTTGTACGTGATCCGTCGCACCTTTGGACATGACACAAATCATGTCACACTCCAGCAAGGAAATAGCAGATGTATGTAGCCTAGTACGAAGATGTCTGTGGCAGACTCAAGAGAACTGGAGCAAAATGTCCCAACCAAGCACCAGGGAGGAGGTTGGTAGTACACATACTGTATGGTTCTTCAATGTATTTGCACTGTACTAAAATGCGTTCATTTTCAATGGGCATAAATGTGGCTAAAACAAGTACAGCCCAAATTTTTCAACATTTACATTTTAATATAACTTTATAGTCATTATGGCCTTTAGAAAAATGTTTTTTGGGGGGATGGAGTAGTGCACTATGGTAGAATGGAATGCAATAGGATGGAATGGTAGAATGGAATGGAATGATAGAATAGAATGAAATGGTACAATAAAATTGAATGGTAGAATGGAATGGAAAGTATAATTGAATAGAATGGTGGAATAGTAAAATAGAATGGTAGAATGAAATAGGCCCCTGTGGCGTGGCCTAAGCTTTTTTCCTAAATGGAATTTTTTTCCCCTTTACATAACTTTTACTTTTATACTGTAAGTAGTTTTGAAACCAGTACTTTTACACTTTTACTTGAGTAAAAAACTTGAGTTGATACTTCAACTTCTGCAGAAGTCTTTTTTAACCCTAGTATCTATACTTCTTCCTGAGTAATGAATGTGAATACTTTTGACACCTCTGGCAATAATGAATTGATGTCAGAGAGAGAAACTCTCCGTGAGCAGCTTGGGGTTCTGTGTTTTGCCTAAGGGCACCTCAGCATTGCTCTGGAACTAAACCGGCAACTCTCCAGCCCAATAAGCATTGTTTACAGACTTGGTCTGCAAGAGAACCTCATCTGGTGTCCCTCCAGTTCCAAATCTAAGTCCCTGCAGACTGGGCTACTGCCATAAATCAGAATAAAACAACAAAGGCAGTCTCCCGCTGCCATAGTCAAGATTCCACATTCAGGGAATTAGCACCTGGCCTTGCCACAAGTGACCCATCTATCTGATGTTTTTAATCTCACCTGCCATAAGGCCTGTTCTATAATAATCTATAAGGGTGTATATATTGTCACACACACTTTGCTGATACATATATCAACACAGATTTTACAGAAACTATATGGTCATAGATGGACAAAGAAATCACAACATTAATGCAACACAGGAAGGAAAGCCTTGACAGTAACTTGTTCAATGCTAACCGCTGGCAACACTTAAATAATTGTGAATCTGGCATCCATTCCAGATGATGATGAATGGTGATTGTCTGCTGCTGCTGCATGCAGCACATGAAAGAAATAACAACGATATTTCCATGTTTTACTTTTTAGAACTGGATTTAAGCCTGGATTTTTATTACCAGTGTATTGGGTTGACATCGGTAACGGCCAACATCAGCCCTGTTGACAAAGATTAGCCATCGCCATATGAAGTGGCATGGACAGGTATCAGTAGATAGTGTTTATCTGTTGTGTCCAGAAAATTTAATGCTGACATCTAGTATACCTGAATCAAATAAGTACACTGAAGCTCAGGGTATTAAATCTAAGCTGAAGCAGGGTTTCACTCAAAGAAAAATCATGACAAATGTAGACTGTTAATCAACATTACAAGTGGGAAAAACAACCCAGACTTAATTGGGTCATTAAACAAGGCAGGGGGGGTTCCAGCAGGTGAACTCCTCTCTTTACTGCCCCCCTCCCACTGTGAAGTGTGGCGGGGGTGTCACCCCTGTGTTTTATCCCTCAACCAATCATCATCTCTAATAGATGAACCTCCACAGGAAGTGACATGACAGCTTACACTAATTACACTCAGCAGGACAGACTGGCTGTAATTAAACCACATGCTAAAACCTCTCGCCTGCCTCTGAGTCACAGCTACCTTCGTCCCTATAGAAGATCACCTGGCTTTTCAGTCCACGGAGGGTCGACCTGGGAGTGTGTGTGTGTGTCGTTCAGTCTAAGCAGGAGGGAGGTTGGTTCAGGGGGTCTGGCCTTGGTATTTAGCAGTCTTTTGATTAGGGTAAATCAGATACCAGCTTTCATCTCAGTGAAGGATGGGGGGTCCAAAGGGCAGGCACCTCACAGCATTTCCAGCAGAGCCTCAAGAGGGGCTGTCATTTCAGTGGACTCAAGCATCTGTATGTACACTATTGATTTATAACTGAAAAAAACACGACCAAGGGCCTGCACTACAGTGTTAATTTTGTCGACTAAAGCTCTGACTGAAAATGTTCGCCAACAGCCTTTTTTTCCACGACAAAAACTTGACTAAAACTAATAAAAATAGATCTTTGATGACTAAAACTGACAAAAACTAAGTTTAGTTTTTGTCAAGATGACTAAAACTAGACTAAAATGTAGTTTTCGTCTTTCAAAATCTCTCAGCTGTAGAAAGCAGGGATCCCAGGTGTGGCAGAGTGCATAGAACACACTACCATGATTTGGTACCAGCAAGAAAATAAGTGCTTGGACTAAAACTAGACTAAAATCTTTTGACTTTTCATCGACTACAACTAGACTAAAACTAAAAAGGATAGAAATGACTAAAATGTGACCAAAACTAAAATGCATTTCATTTAAAGACTAAAACTAAGACTAAAATATTAAAGAGCTGCCAAAATTAACACTGCTGTACTAGTTACAAAGTAATCAAAAACAATTTCTGACCAAGGGCAGCATTCAAACATTCAAATACAGTGGTGCAGCCATGACCTAATTTTGAAGGCAAACCCGGAAGTTAGAGTCTCATGTGTGGAGCCTATGGGATTTTTCAATGGGTTTTGAATTATTGCTAAAAATAAGATCTGTGTCCAATAAAAGTTTATGAAACTTACACGTTTTGTTTTATAATGATAAAATTCATAAATGAATAATATAAGCACCATATCTGGTTCATTAATTTATCTGACAAAAGCAAAAAGCTAACGTTATGCTATATTGTACAAAAACATGGTCACCTGAATTTAACATCATCACCCGTGGATACAAGTGAACAGCAGGCTCAGTTGCCGCACCTCGGATGATAATGTATAGTCTTACTGAAAAACGTTGTAGTTCTTGTTAGCTGTCTTTTAGCAAACGCCTTTATTAAGATGTGAAAAGACTCACAAATCAACGGTGGGACACGTTTCAGATGTAAACTTAGCACAAAAATTAAGGAAATTTGTGTTTTGTAGATTTTTTCTTTGTTGTAAAAATGTCTCTTGGCAATAAATCTTATACCGTTGGAAAGCCTGTTTATCTCCCTTTTAAATGGTGCCACATTTGTAAGGAACATGCATTTGTAGGATGAGCAGCAGAGCTGAGTATGTGGGTTGCGCCCATGAAAAACTGCTATAAAATTTAGCATGCAGGAAAAAATGTAATCATCCAGATACTTTAAAGTAAAAAGTAGTGTGCATAAAAGAATATTGACTACATCAGGCTAAATTTTGCAGCATAAAAGATGACAATGTTATTTATTTTTTGGCCATCTTTACCACCATTTCTGAGTAATAGGATATGTTGCCTTTGTCTGTCACATATTATACATCTTGAAAACCATGCTGTAAGTTAAAATCTTCATATTAGTCAGAAATAAATACCTATGGTGACTTTTCCCCCAACCAACAGTATTCAAGAGTTGATAAATGTAACAAAGACGGAGCAGGTCAAGATACAATGACCAAGTGGTACGTTCCAATCATTGGCATAATTAATATAAAGTACATACTTTGTAAAGACAGCAGTAATATGCTGAAAAATATGAGCCTAAATGATTAGCAGCGTGTAGTATTCTTTTAACTCATTTATTTAGTTACAAAACTGCACTCATGGTGTAGTCCTTACGGCACATGACAGACAGTTTGCTGACACAACAGGTGGATAAAACATTGAACTCACCTTCTTCAGATGAAACAACAACAACTCTATTCGGCCCAAGATATTGCTCTTTTCCTTCTTTAATTCTAGCTAAAGCTAAACTATAATAAGCTTAGTGTTTCAGAATTTATAATTTTATTACCTCCGCCATGGAGGTTATGTGATCGGGTGGGTTTTTTGGTTTGTTTGTTTGTTAGCAACTTAACTCCAAAAGTTGTGGACGGATTTTCATGAAATTTTTAGGAAATGTCAGAAATGGCATAAGGAAGAACTGATTAGATTTTGGGCCTGATTCGGATCACCGTCTGGATCCAGGAATTTTTTTTAAAAGATTCTTCACTATTGGCAGATAGGCCTGATGGCGGAGGTCTGTGCTCTCTGAGTGCTTTTCTAGTATTGCACTTTGTTATAATTTGTTTGTAGTTTGTAAAAGTGTTTCAGACTTTGTATTTTTGTGTTGGACTTTGTAAATTTGTTTCAAGTTTTCTAAAAGTGGGTTAGACTTTGAAATTGTGTATCTCACAGACAACAGTATCTCTGAAAGGAAATGTACCAAATGACAGAAGTGACCCAAGGTCCAGGTTTTCTAAAAGTGTTCCTGACTTTGTAATTTTATATTGGACTTTTTGAATCTGTTTTAAGTTTTGTTAAAGTCTTTCAGACTTTGTAATTTATACATTTTTTTTTTAAATGTTCATTTGTTTAAAAGCTTTTTTAAGTGTTTGAGACTTTATCATTTTTATTGCACTTCCAGGCTGCTGTAGTGCTGCCCTCAAGTGGCTAAAGTATGAACTAAGGTTAATAAAAACAAAAATACTTAAAATACAACAACAACAACAACAATAATAATAATAATAATAATAATAATACTAATAATAACAGTAGCAGTAGCAGTAGTAGTAGTAGTAGTAGTAGTAGTAGCACTAGCAGTTACTGTGGTAATAGTAGTAGTGATAGTACTAAACAATTGATCCCAAGAAAGAAGAATCATTAATAGGATTTAGGATGCATTATCCATGGGATGATGGATTATTTATCTATTATTTAGCTTCCATGGTTGTACAATTAACAAGAGAAAATGACAATAAAAATTCAGAGAAAGTTATAAAGACAACAAATAGATATTAACTCACAAACACTAACAGAATATTTATAAACACAATAAAAAGAACAAAATGAAGGTAATAACTGTAAATGATAGATTGGTGTTTTAGATGAAGTATGTTTATACATACAAACACGCAGTCACGCACAGTTACAGTTTTATATATATTCCTCTATAACATACATTTATAATCACATAATTAAAAAACTGTGGGAATATAAAAATGTAAAGGTCTAACTGTGGCACACATAATGATAGATTTACAAAATATTTAAGAATTAACCATAAAGCAAACTTTCAAAGCTTTCATTTCACAGCAGGCCATTTAACCTACTTCTGTTTAGGCATTGTTGTTTGTTAGTCCCTCAGTGTCTTACACAATACATTACACTGTACATACACATACAGTGATGCAATCACATGCATTGACAAAAAACAAGCAGTTAAATTGTGTAACATTTTGCTTTTATTACTCCATGTTTTAATAGAATTCCAGTTGAAGACACAGTGCTGTACAGTGCCAGGATTTGCATAGGTGTAATAAGAAGGTAATACATGGCAACTGACAAACTGCATTTCAATATCACGGATCAAATCAGGTGGTCAAACAGATTTTATCAAACTGTACCTTACAGTAATGCCATAATGATCTGTGTAACAAAGCCTACAGCCACATACAATCGTCTCCTGCAGAAGTTTGGTCATGAGAGAACATTTTGAGTGACATCTTTGAAAAACATGCTAAATGACTCAGATTCATGGTGTAATATTGAGATGTTGAACTGATAAATGTAAATAAAGCTTTTTTTTTTGATCTAGAAGAGATTTGAATTGTTTCCCTGCACACAGACACACACACAGTGTCAGTGCAACAGAGAAATAAAGTTATTGTGGTTTTAAACGGTGACTTTAAAGTGACACTTTTCTTACAGATACAAGTCACCATGAACAGTAATCGTATTAGTTGGTACTCAGTGGATGTCAACAATCCAACCTCAGGAGACAGGAGGAATTTGATGATTAAAACCCTACTTAAAGTGCAATACTACAACAATATAAAATCATTCAAATGATAAAAAAAAAAATCTTGCAACACAGCCAACTTTTACCTCTCTTTAAATGATAGTACTGACAGCATGCACAACGGGGTTTCACTGAGTCGAGTTAATCCAGTTTAAATCCCCTTCAATTCAAACATGACAGGCATGAGCACTTCAATATTGACATTATTTCTTAATATAAGACATCCCTTTGAAGCTGATGCCCTTTAAGAGACACCATAATTAGTACGTAGACTACATTGTAAACATTCATTTCTCTTTGTGAATAAATAATTCTCCATCAGTGTTTCACCACTGCTGCACACATGGAACTATTTCACATACACATGATTCATGGGGGTAATAATGTCAAAATAAAAATTCACAGCTTGGGCTGTTTCAAGTTGGTAAAAGAAAATCAAGGGCAAACAATTAAAAAAGCACTGTATAAGCCTTATTCTTTAAGACTTACTCGACATACATTGTGATATGTACCATAACTTGTTAAAATATTGACTTTTTTCCCTTTTACACATCAATTTAAATGCTCTGAATCCACAGAGTCAAGTATTTTTGATTCTTCCCCCACAGTGCCACATTTTTCAGCTGCTAATCTTCAAAAGTTTGAGGCAGTGTCTATTTTGATGACAGTGGCGGTCCTCGACATCTCCCTGAGCTTTTAGGTTCTAAAAAAAAAAGGGCAGAAAAGCAAGGGTTAAAAAAGGTTTGCACTATGTTCATTAGAAAATAATTTCTGTGGAATTACCTGTTTGGCTTTTTCTGTCCAGCAGGTGGCGCCAAAGCAGCTTTACCCCTTTGCAAAGCATGAGTGGTTACTTGTAGTCCTTTTATTTGGTTCTTTTCCTAAATAAAAAAAGCATTTTTTTTTTACTTTGCTCAATCAAAATGTGGCGTTAATAAAAACCAATACTTACCAACAGTGGCTTGTTTACAGGACAAGGTGGTGGAGGTCTGTTTGGGGGGTCTGGTCTGGCTTTGTGGGGTCTAGAATCAAGTGGAGGACCTGAGGGTGGAGGAGGAGCCGGGTTTTGTTTCAGCTCTCTCAGCTGCACAGATTTAAAGGGAGGTGAAGAAGTGTAACCCTGAGGAAAGCATTGTCTCTGAGGAGGATCTGCAGGCTGAGTCTCTTTCTGTTCTGCAGCATACGCTGGTACAGGAGGAGGCTTCACTGCTGGACGCACAATTGAATGTCTGGACCGAGTCGGGCAAGATGGGCTCGGGCGAGGAGAGGACTTCCCCTGTGGAAATGAGTTCAGCTTTTTATTATAACATCAAAAACAGTTTATGAAGTACAGCCCAGTGTAAAAATGTACAGGCTTGTTACCAGGTGATCTGCGTCTTGTTTCTTAAGCAAGAATGTTGGGTTGGTATGACCGTTCACATGACCGTCAACACAAAGAGGCTTCCCCTCAACTGGTACTGAGCAACTAAGGGTTAAAACATGATCATAAGGTTAAAAAACATAGATATAAATCAAAAACACATCCACAGATTTCAACTTTTGCCTTTTAAAATGTAGAAGTTGAGTATTTAAAAGAACAAAAATACACACGCTGGCACTGGAGGTGGTGTAGAGGTTTTCATTGGTTGGAGTTTATGTTTGTAGCAGCACCACAGTCCAAGAGCAGCCAGAACAACAAACAGAACCAGAGGGAGGACCACCAAGACTGGAAGGAGATTACCTGTGGGATTTTAAAGCAGAAAAGAGTCAGGAAGTGCCATTAGTTTAAATTGGTTAAGTTCCATATTTGAAAAACAATTATCTCACTGTGGCTGATGACAGGCCCGCTGTCGACACTGCCTCCCGACCCCCTCTGGTCACACAATGGAGGAGCCCAACCGGGGTCACAGTGGCAGTTATGATTGTTGTTGCACAGCTGTGGATTAACAGGGAAATATTTTTAATTTATTAATGAGACATTATGGGATTAAGGATGAAACAAACAGTTACCACAGTTGGGAAGACTGTAGTATTAATACTGTTAACTTTTTAGTAATACTGTTCAAACTTTAATCATAATTAAAACTGTATTCAATCATTTCACTTTAATATCACATTAAATAATATCCAGACAGGACTTATTTAGTACTAGTAGTATATTATATTCAGTCATTACACAAAATATCAAAATTATAACTAATAGAGACAGTTTAAACAAAGTCAGTATTCATACACCAAGTACAGGTGTATGTAAAAAAGTAAAATATCATGAAAAAGTTCATTTTTAGCAGATACAGGCATGAACAAACTGCCTATCCTACCTATGTAAACCTATCCTCCATTCTTATCAAAGTAAGCCACCAGTTTAGGAGTGCAAAAAAAACCCAGCAACAGACAATCAATCACACTTCAAAGCCTCAAAAATAGCTTTACAGACCATTTGAAAAATCAAAAGTGAGTTGCGGATTTGAGATTGATTTCAAATGTCTTTTTCATGTGTTGTCTTTGTTTTTGTTGGTATAGAATAGCTTGAATGTCCTTTCAATCATAAATTGCATTGTAGAAAAATATGCTTATTCATGTTTACATTAAAGTTGAGGTACTTTTACCATACTTTGATATGTTCTGCTCAACTTTCTGCTATTTTTCTTTTAAAATCACAACATTTGAGAGAAAAAAAATACTCCACTAATCTAATCTGAGAGTTATTTTACAGATAATATTTAAGAATGTCTGGAGATTCTGCAAATAATACGTCTGTGCTTTTCAAACAAGTTTTTCTAACATTTCTGCTTGTGTTTGAGTGTGTCTTTGCTGCTGGGTTGCTAATTTTAATCAAGTAAATGATCCCGACACTACCGGTTCCAGTGCCAAGTTTGTAACCTTTTCAATACAGTGGGCCAGCAGCCAGAACTCTCCTAACACTTCAAGGAAATCCATCTCCCTCCTCACACACAGAGAAACTTACCCCATGTCCGTGGCACTTGGCATTGCACTCATCAGCTCTGAGGAAAGATGCATTGCGGCACTCTCCGTTAAAGCAGATCTAAAGAGGGAAGAAGGGTAGTGAGAGCGAGACACAGAGAGGGGATAAAGTAGTGAATCACTTCAATAGATTTGTTCACTTTAACTTCATAAGGCCCTGATGTCTAAAAAACAGGTCACATTCTCCACACAGCAAGAATAAAATTTGTGATGTTTTTCTTCAAACATGCATGAATCTCACCGAGTCAATGCCACACTTGGTGCCCGTCATAACCAGACCAGGGTCCAAAGTGTCGCCCTGTGCCTCTTCATCCCTTTGCCCTAGTTTGTACACATGTGTTCCCATACAGTGCAGCTTCTTGTTGCCCACAGTCACAGTGGTTTCTATTCGGACAGCGTTGTTCTCAATGGGTTTTGAGGCCGAAGTCGAACACTGGATTTTCCCACATTTAGCATCTCTTGAAGAAGTAATAAAGAAGATATCAGATTTAGTTTATCCCTGGAAACATAACGTTTTTAAAGAGAGTGTGTAAATGAAGCTATGCATTTGAACTCACCTCTCCTTACAGCTCCTGTATTTCCCAAAAAGATCCTTGCCACAGTTCCCATACATGTCCCCAGCTTCATTTACCTTCTTAAAACACAAGTCAGGAGCTGCTCGACCATCTATGGTGGAGAGGGAACAAATGAACATCACTGCACATGCACAAACTCACATAGTAAACGTGTGTAATGTGACCACCTGATGGAGAGCAGATGGCACTGTCACTGTTGTGTGTGGCTCCTGTGGTACTACAAAGGCTCTCCAGGGATGCTCCATAACAACATGAATATGGACCCTGTCCAATAACGGCCCCCTAATTCTGCAACCCACTGAGGGCTCATCTTTCACTCCATCCAGCCTCTCTGCCTAAACATGCCTCGGCTAGTTTTACTGCTCTGGATATGTGTAACGTGATAATTTGATGGTTCAAAACTTGTGTTATTTATATATTAAGAGTTAGACTACACTTCAGTTGACTATCTCACCTAAAATTTTATCTACCTTCAGTCTATGAAAACAAAGAAACAGGAGATTTGAGACCACAGCAGGACTCTCCCTTATGAGAATTTCTGACTCATCTCAAAAGGTCACATATCAAATATTTATTTTAAACTTAACCACAGAAGTAAAAAAAAAAAAGGCAAGCTGCCTTACTGGCACACACCATAAAAATCTATCCAAAATAATGCATATTTGCAAAATGACATAAAATGGAAAATCTGATTTGTATATGTTACTAAATGACTATCATATAATGATTTGGCTTTATTAATAAATGTTTAAGATACTTAATATAACACACTTTTAAGTTTCACTCAGCAAAATGGATTAAAAGGGCTCTTACATTTCAGTTTGAAATCATACATGGAAAAAGAAGCGCAGTTCACACATCCCTTGTGAAAGAGATCCTGATCTCAATGGGTTTTTATCTGGTTAAATAAAAAATAGTCCCAAAAATCAAAGGCTTTGTGATTAATTGCAGTTTGGTCAGGCAGCTCATCTTTGTACTTTTTTTTAAAAAAATTTTAAAGTGGCAAAAAGGTGTCAGAAGTAGCAAAAAGTGGCAACAATTGTTTACAAGTGCCAAAAAAAGTAGCAAAAAAGGTTAAATGATGCAAAAGGTTGGCAAAATGGGTTAAAAGTGGCAAAAATGGGCTGAAAGTTTCAAAAAGGTGGCAAAAATACTAACAACTTGCAAAAAGATGGCAAATAGGGGTTAAAAGTGACAAAAAAGAGACAACAAAGGCCAAACAAGTGCAGAAGTAGGCAAAAAGTAGCAAATGAAGTGGAAAAAATGCCAAAAAGCAGCAAAATAGTTTAAAGGTGTCAAAAAAAGTGGCAAAATGGGTAGAAAAACTCTTGGTTAAAAGTAGCATGAATGAATATTTTCAACACCCAAACCCAACAAAAACCTGCAGTGATTTTCAGCTCTAAATGAGGGGACTGTTAGCTAGGGTGCTTGCACCAGTGCTACTGTTTAAACGCACATGTATCAATAAATCGCAACTTAGGAGGGCCCATTCCCTGGGTTTTTTTCAGGGGCCCAACCAGACCTGTAGGCAGGCCTGGTTACAGTACTTGAAAATGTAAACGGCATAAAGCCATTTTATTCTTGCAATGTGGACCTGCCCTCTGGTTCTGCCTGTCTGGCTGGAGATAATCAAAACAATAGAGGAGTGGCTCAGGGTACTTGTGCATGAATCAATTTAGCTCTGTCTCTTGGGGGACAGATCATGTTTACCTAACATCTCTAAACCAGCATTTGCTCTGGCGATTATAGGCTTTATTTCGGCTGATAGAGTTATTCTCTGTGACTGGAAAAGCCAAGTTAGACCTGAATATATAGAGTGAGTTAAAATAATGACAGATGAGTTAATATGGCTGAATTGCATAACCCTAAAGAATCATATTTGCATGTCTGGGATCAGATTTGTCTTTCATAAAAGCAGGAAATATGTCCTAGGAATCAGACATGACACTTTTGAGTATTCTGTGTTTTGAATATGTTTCATCTTCTGTTAACATTATACATATTCTATGTTAACAATTTTATGTACAGGCAGATTTCTTAAATAGATTAAATAATAAAAATGAAAAGCATATGAAACATCTGGCTGTTTCCGTTAATTTTAAAAAGCTGCAGTGAACCATTGTGTGATCAGAAACCTATGACATCAGTGTTAATATGCATGCACTTTGGTGATGTGTTTTTTTCTTTTAATTGAAATAAAAATGCATATTTTGGACAGCATGATTTTAAAATATGGCTTGTATTAAAGAAAAGTCCTGTATGATGTGATCTCAATGAAAACACCCTGAAGTGTCTAGTTTACCCACCTCGTCCCCACAGAGAGCGACACTGCTGCTCCAGGGTCAGACACATGCCGGTGTAACAGTAAGCCTGGCCTCCTGCACACGACGTACCATCCACTAAGTAGAAATTAGCGGGACAAGTCTCTGTTTTTCCATCGCAGTACTCTGCTAAATCACAAGGCCCCGACGGAGCACGACACAGCACCCCTGGGTTCTTCAACTGGACAGAGAGCGAGACGGAGGAGAGAGGAGGTCAGAATTACATCATACAACTTTTTTTTTCTCCTGTTTTGTTTTGATGATTGTGTGTTTCATTACCTTGCAGTTATGGCAGCAGATACCATGTGCACACTCAGCACCAGCTTTTAAAGTGCAGTTGTTGGCATTACAGCAGGGACTGGTACACTCCTACACTCAGAGAGAGCAGATTCATGAGTCTTGGTGTAAACACTGATAAGAAAAAAAACATACACTGCAACATTTAAGGGCAGCAGCACACACACCTCCTCCTCTCCACAGTCACATTCTTCTCCATCTTCAAGGTAACCGTTCCCACAGCGCTGTCCTCCATACATGGCTCTGGTGTTTGGCAGATTGAACAGACACTTCCCTCCTCCAGAGTTCAGGTAGCTCTTCAGTTCCCTCTGGTTACAGCCGTTAAACACACGGGGAAATGGATGCCTACGGAAAAACAAAAGCCGAGCATGTAGTAAATGTAATCTTGAAAATCCTCCTTGTGTCCCCTCTAGTTTGATTCATTAGGATGGAGGACACTTGTGTATCATACCCAGTAGCAGCAGCCATGATGCATCCTCCATCGTCAGCCTTTGCTTGGCAGCAGCCTGTGCTGTCATGGCTCATACCGAAGTTGTGGCCCATTTCATGCGCCAT
Organism: Cheilinus undulatus; assembly: GCF_018320785.1. NCBI lineage: Eukaryota > Metazoa > Chordata > Actinopteri > Labriformes > Labridae > Cheilinus > Cheilinus undulatus. The sequence goes on along the minus strand of NC_054874.1, from coordinate 17,369,434 downwards.
GGTGGCAGCTACACCCACAGCTGACTCTGAGTGGTCCTGTTTGAAGGAAAAGACAAGGATTGTAAGACTCATAAATGTGTTTTTGGGGGGAGGAAAGGAGAAAAAAAGTCACAGATACGAGACACAATCATTGCTGGTGTATAAAAAGTTTTTTAGAAGTAAGTCATACTAGCGTCATACATCGACATGTGGGCACGAAGAGCTGCAGACCTAAACAGCCACCCTACAATTGGAGCCTATCCCACTGGTGCAGGGGTGAGCAGAAGGTCTTCAGCTAACATTTGATCTAAGACATAGTTTCCATTACTTGAGTGCATGAAAAGATTCTACATTCGTTTAGATGCTTGTCTCTTACCGTGTTCACTCCACCAGACTGGTAGTCGGAGCACATGGCTTTAAGAGGTGCCAGCCCAATGGTGGTACCCTGGAAACCCTTTCCCCTGAAGATACAAAACGACACTGGTGATTAGTTTAAGCTGCACAATGACTTACAGGGAATACAGCTGGTGACAGCTATTGTCTTACAACAAAGATAAAATCAACTGAGAGATGTTCCCCACCAGATAATGGGGAGGGGGTTTTAGGGTGAAGATTGATAAATGAATAGCAGAGTGACTGACGTGATGAGCTGAGCGTTGTCATTGGGAAGCGTGCCAAGCTGTTTGCGTCTCCAGGACAAGAAAGCAGCCAGAGTGCTGTGAGGGTTGTCAGACACGTTGATTAAGTCCTGGCTGGTCCAAACCTCCAGACCGATCAATGCCACACGGATGTTCAAAGCTTTGTAGTACTGCCAGAGTAGACAGGAAGTCGCAGACAGAGAATTGCACTCATCATTGTAAAACACGGGCGTGACAAAACTCAAAGTACATTTGTGGCTTTCCTTGTTAATGTCAAAAGTTACCTTGTCAACCAAGTTAGCTGCTTCCAGTAGCTTCTGTTTGGTCTTCTCGAAATTACTCTCATGCTTCTCAAACTGCAAATAGCATAACTCACATTAAACACATAAATAGACACACCAACTCAAACCCACTTCCCTTTTATAAAAAAAGATTTCACACTTTAAGTGAAAAACAGGATATAGATCAGACAAATATTTTTATCTTTATTATCAAAAGAAAACTGCATTTGTATGGAACCTTTATTTTGCTTCTAAATGGGTAAGGGGAGCAATTGATTATGATTTCTAATTCATATAAATTCAGTTACTTAACCCATTTGTCCATACATGAGCTATATATAACGATATATAATGATACAATTTGCAACAATATGATTCTGTGTGGTGAGCAAACTTGCAACATGATAGGATGGGAAGAGACAGGATAAGATAAGGTATAAAATAGGATAAGCTGCAGTCTAAACAATATGAGGCAATGTAATACCATATGATGTGGGGGGTGATGTGATTTGTATTATACAGTACTATAAAGTTTAATATATAAATGGTACTATGCTATACAATGCCAGATGATATTGTATTTTATGATATGACAAAATACATTATAACAACATCTTTCTAGATAAGATGGACAACAGTATCCCTGTAGGGTTATGTATTTTGATATTGAATGCTGCTCACACTTAACTGTCATTGCACAGACATGTTTCATGACATTTATTTCTGACACCTACACAGCTGATTTTACATGCAAAGTCATATCCTGTACTCCCACATATAATGTGATAAAAAAAAAGTTACTGTCTGGTTTAAAAATGTCCATGTCTGACCACAACTGTGTCCTCACCTCAGCCTTGTCTGCCACGATCATCAGCTCTACGTACTTCATGTTCTTGCTGAGGTCCCTTTTTTCCTGAAAATGGAGATAAGAACTCTTAATAAGAAGTATTTCACTGCTTTGTGTTACTGTCTGATTGCTCCTCACAGCCAAACTCACCCTTCTGCCCTGTAATGACATCATTCCATGTATGAAGCCATTAAGCCCCTCCTCATGCTCCTTGTTGCCATGGTGATGCAGGCACCTTCCTCCGGGTAGATGGAGACTCTCGGCTCTGAACACAGCATGCTGCTGATGCTGCTCTGCATCCGTTGAGGCAGGAAGAGGCTCCATCAGGTAGCTGACGCTTGTGTTCAGAGAAATGAGTCCCCTGAGGAGACAAGACATTGCTGATGGTTTCATCCAATTATAGCATGAGGAAATCACCAGGGGATTAGAGATGCTGATGTCATCAATCCAAACATTCTGTTAGCTGGTAGAAAACCTATATTAATGTCCTTTTAAACCATAAAACCAAAGCATGGGTAAAATGATACGCTGCATGACAGATGGATTATTTTTTGGCTGTGGCTGCTGTTACGGATGAGTGGATCAGACGGACATGTCTCAGGTGATTTACTTCTGTTTAGCTCCACTGGAACAGTCAAAGCAATACACAATCCTCTCCTCTCCTCACAAAACCACTTAAGAGTGCAAACATCTACACAGGCGTGCACACAGCAGTAGGTCAGGCAGCTGCAGAAAGCATCTGGAGAGGTCAGACACCCACATGTCAACGTCGCTCTATGCTGTGTTTGCATTTCTCCAGAGAATCGACATTAAATAGGAAGAGGTATTCATTCACTTTTCCTCCAGATGCAGAGCAGTGAACCCAGTACAACACACATATGGCTATGATTCCTGTCAGAGCGTGCCAGTTTCCTCTCCATCACCGGCCTCTCCTCTCTCTAGCAGGAAGGACGAGCTGCTCGGGATCCCAGCAGGAGACAACACAGGATCTTTATGCCGAGCTGCACTCAGTGAACTAACTCTGGAGCCACTGACCTACAAAACTGGACTGACCAAAGCTGGACTGAACAAGACACTACATACACTATGTTTCCTGTCACAATGGCTTCCCATTGTTTCATCAAAGCCCAAACAGTTGTGGAGGCTCTGGTTAATCTTTATTCTTATCTATAAAACATCCACACCTATTCTGAGGATACTCGTTGAGAACTTCAAACTTAGCTCTTTAAATTTAGAGGGGAGGTTTCACTGTGCTATTTTCCACACATTTGCCATATAGGTTTTAAAGGGGGATTTTCTTGCACTGAGCTGCATACCTTTGAAGTCCTAAGAGGTTGATGTATGCCAGTTTTCACACGGATTTAAATATGGCAACTTGTGCATTTACACTTGCATCCCTGAATGATAAGTTGCAGCAATAACTGGCTGTCTTCTAAGTTTGATTATAGGGGGAGCCTGGATTATGTGATCCAGTAAAGGGATTATCAGCAAGGATTTCACTGAGAAAGGAGATTTCTTGGCTTGGAATAAGTTGCTCCAAATTTCTCCTCAACAATACATCCATGAAATTAGAAGACTGTAAAAGCAGTGACGTTTGCAGCCTTGAAAAACTTAGGTAAACTTTCCAAAAATCCCATATATATCTTCAAATTAAAGCTCAAACAAATGAAAGGCCCAGTTCCTTGTATAACCCCACATTTTTTGAAAAATTCAAGCAGGTCTGGGTTAGAGACCTTTGTGCATTTAGTTGTTGCAGTTAAAAAAAAAAATCCTTGTGCCTCCTAAAAATAACCGAAGTCTATTTTCTTTGTTACATTGCATAAGTAGGGCAGGAATTTGGTGAACGTATGGGGTAACAGATATTTTTCACCAAAATACTTGAAAATTCTAATTTTTTTTACTGCAGTGAGTGCATAGCTTTCTTCATGGCGATTTTTTTATTTTTTCATATTCTGCCAAATTTGACATTATGAATGAAATATCCGTTTTGTAATCAGCAAGGCCCAATTGTTTATTGCTTCGTTCTTTTTGTATTAATCTATCATAACATTCATAGACAACATACTCTTAACAAACCTGAATGATTTGGCGCATTTAAGAACACATTTGGGGCTTAAGTCCCATAAGCCACCCCCTCACCTATGCACAGTGACATTGTGCCTCCAAAATCTAATCAGTTCATTCTTAAGTCAGGCAAGACATTTGTGCAAGGTTTGAAGAAAATCCCTCAAAGTGTTCTTGAGATATTTAGCTCAGAAACTGGGGATCTAGATCATTTGGCTCAGCTCAGTAGAGCTGGTTGTTTGGCTCCCATAAGGCTCTTCATTTGGTACCAGTTAGGCTTTTTTGATGTGGATTAAGTAACAACAAAGATCTGAGAAAAGGAAACTGACATTTAAACAGGAGCTAACTACCAGAGCTAACATAAAAGAGTGGCTTCTTAGGACAGGCTTGTTGGCGAACGGCGCATCATCACTTGGGTGCTCAGGTGACATTGTAATTAAAAGCATGTTTATGATAATATGTGGATTTTTAAATATGTTAAAGGAGCACAGCTAGCCTCTTAGCTAAGTACAAGACTCCTCAAGACTTGTCTCCCTTTGTCTGGCCGTATGATGCTAGATGCTAGGAGGTCTGTGGGACAGAGTATGTGTGATATTGATTGCCACCATGCCAGGGAAAAACTGTTAACCTCTGAAAAAACATCACTTTTTGTAAAGTTTAGGAATCGTATTCAAAGTATGTAGAACATTTGTGATGATAATTGCAGCATAGAGATCCATTTAGAGTTGTTAAATACAAATTTTCCCCTGTTCCCTTTCATTCCTAACAGCTGTCGCCCACATCCTGAACCCCAATGGACATTCAGGGTGATGTGATTGAAAACAACTTATTAGTGGAAGTTTTTTGGGAGGAAATTAGACAGGCAGAAAACATGGAGGGAATTCTCATCCATTAATTAAATTCTATTGGCCCAAAATGTTTGTATATAATCTGGAAATCAAATAAACTAATGATGAAAAATTTGCTTTAAAAGGAACCCTCCATTTAAAGACATAATGACCTTATCAGATTAACATTATGTCTTTAATGTATATTGTACACTAGATTGCTCCATTTTGATGAAATGCAAAAATAGATTTAGATGTATGCTGTCATTAGTGTGCAATGCAATCCCCACTGTCCTTTTCATTAAAACTGCACTCTGGTTAAAATTGAAAAGGCTTTAAAGATGACACAGTAAGGAAGAAGAACAATGCAGTCATCACTACCTAGAGAGCATCGCACAGCAATGGCAGCCAACATGTTTATTTCTTTAAGAGACAAACCTTAAAATAAAGAAACCTAGTGTATTACAACACACATATAAAAGACAATAATACTATTTAATGAAGTCGTCATGTCTCAATCCGCAGGGTTCCTTTCAACAGAGCTGAAAGCTTCAGTTGTGGAAAAGCAATACAACCTCTTATTCATTAAGATCAGCCACAAATAACATCTCATTACCACAGGATCTGCAGCTCTCACTTTTTGCTTTTGAGAATTGGGAAAGGTTTTCTCTCAGCTCTGCTTCTCCTCTTTACTCCCTTGTTGAAGAAACTCAGAGGCTACAGAAAAGTCCCCTTCCCTTTTGAGAAGCGGCCTCCATAAAAGCTAGTTGAATAGTGATTCAGTCTTATGGGAGACTTCTTCAAGTTCTTTGAAATGTTTCTCACCATCGGGACAACTCTAAATATTAGAAAACTTTATGAAAACAGCCCATAGCAGAGTTTACATACCTGAGTCCTGAGCATGTGCTTACAGCAACACTGGAGCCTGCGAAGCCCTGAACCTCTCCGTGGTAGAAACAATGTCCCTGGAAGAGAAAAACAAGGACATTTCTACTCCTCTGTGGAGGAAAAATGGCTAATCAAGTGATAAGATAGACAATCATTTGACAAGCAGGGACCTTATGATGTCAGCAAAAATGTTGCTTCAAATTTCCCGCCTGTTATACCCCTTCCTTATCAGATTAACTGCCTGCAGTGATATCTATTTCTCTTCTGTGACCAGTCATAACTCTCTGCTGCAGTTTAAGAACATCAAACTGTCTCCTGGACTTACAGTGTGAGTAGGAGAGGAGGACTTGCGCACTCCATCAGGGGTGTACCATATTTCCTGATATCCAGGGGCCAATAGCTGCCTGGTGAAAGACAAATGACAAAAGACATTAGGAACACTGTAAAAAAATATCTATACCATGGGTGTCCAAAAATGCAAGCTGGAACTATTAAGTAAAATTCAGTCAAACAAGCTGCATTTTGTTGCAGTGTGTTTTGAGATTTGCTGCAGGCCATTAAAAATGGACCACAGCTTGCACAGCTCTGACATATACAACTTAGTGTCGGACATGCAGTCTCATGAAAGGGCAACAGTACAGTGCGACAACGGTGAAAAATGTCCAGAGCCGTAGAGCTGCAGGAAACCAATGAGACAGAAGAAGACCGATTCTTCCCAGCAGCTCATAAAACATTCAGTGTGACAGAGACACTCTACAAATCCAGACCACTTTAAAGATTTAGACAAAGACTTTCTCAGAGGTAACATAAGACACAAAGAAAAAATGTGGAAAGTCAGAAAAGCATACACCTTTCCCAAATGACCCTTTTACTTCACTGCAGCAGCAGAACTCTGTGATGTTTGCTTTTTCTATGCTAAGTTTAAGTTTTTTATCAAGCCCTCGAGTTTGACAAGGTTTTTATTTCTCAATTTCCTCCAATGTTTTTCTTAGATTGGAATTTCTCTGTTAGTATATTACACCCACACAGCACAAGAGAGGCAAATAAATCAGAAACATGTAGATATGGAGAAAATCATTCATTTAATGGCGTTAAGCAAGAATTAACCTCCTCTAACTCTTCATCTGTGATGGAGTGTGTGTCAAACTTCTGTCAGCCTGTAGGCCCAATATTTACTTCTCATGCAGACGCTTGTTTTCCTGTCCTTCTCCCTCAAACTCTGTCTTAGTCCATCCTTCCTGTTTTCATTCATAAACTCGGTCAGCCTCACAGCTGGTTTGCTTTTGCTCTGACTCCCTAGGTCTTCCCTCCCACATCGTCTAAGTCTGATCCATCACACAGACTGTGACTACAGTGAAATAAAGCTGTAGGGAATCCCTCATTTATCTTATGATTCATGGTGAAAGGCTAGTCTGAAAATTCTTATTTTTGTTGTTGCAATGGTCTACAGTGCCTATAAAAAGTATTCACTGGCAAGCAGGTGCCAGTAGTCTCACAATTAGTGAAATGGGGATCACCCTAGTTTAGTGGATGTGTCTAAAGTGGTTGTAGTACAAAGAAATCTGTGTCTGGAAGGTCCAGTCACTGGTTATTTAGTATTCCTGGCTACCATTACACCATGAGGACATAAGAACACTCAAAGGAACTCAGAGAAAATGGGAGTGTGGCAAAGAAAGTGTGAAAACTATGATTAAATCTGGACTAGGGTTTGCCAAAAGGCATGTGGGAGACTCCATGGTCATGCGGAAGAATTGGCCAATAGACAAGATGCTATGTTTGGTACACCAAACACTGCACATCACTATAAACACATCATCCCCACTGTGAAAAACAGTGCTGGCAGCATCATGCTGTGGGGATGCTTCTCAGGAGCAGAAAAATTAAACATTTTGGGTTTAAACATTTTAAAAACTGATATGTTTACTAGTTTTCATCAAAGATAATGAAGATAGATAATTTTATCAGCCTTTCAACAAAAAAAATGACCTGCTAGCTTTTGAGGTTATAGTCAGCAGATTTAGTTGTTGTTGTCCAGAGTAAAGCAGTCTGTTTCATCTTCTTTACAATCTTGTTGCTGACCTCAGCTAACAGGAAACTGCCTTAGCTTCATACTTTAAGCCCAGACATCAATGGGGTATCATTCCTCTCATCTAGCTCTTGGCAAAGGCGGATGATAGAGACAAATGAAGGGAAGATGGGGATTTTTCTTTTCTCTCCCATCAGATGCCCTGAAGACAAGCGACGAGAAACAATGACAGCCTGTTGATACAATCAGCCACAAAGCAAGAAGAAGATAGTTGACCTCTTTTAGGTCGAGGGATTGACAAGGACTTTAAAAGCTCACAGGCACACACATTTATAAAACCAGTCACTCAGTGGCAATTTATAAAGCTGATGTCACCCATGTGCAGTGATGTGACCTTCTAACCTCGTTTATTCTGGCCTTCATGTAGTTTTCCTGCTAAATGTTCCCATCACTCCTCTTCTGTTAGACCTCAAGGCACACTAGCTGATGATTGACTAAGCTTTTACACTGCTGGTTTTCCCAGATTTGTTACTTCTTCCTTGAGGACACACGAGGACTCCTTTCCTCAATTCCCCCCTTATTGTCACATGCTAGTCAGCAGCTCTACACACTTGTGAACAGAGAGCATGATAACCAGAGACACAACATGCTGGCTGAAAAGACTACTAGTGTGTGGGTTTAATGAAGGAGTTTTGTCTTTTTGAAATACTAATCAAAAACACAGATTTGTGTATTTTTGGCACATGTAAGTCATGTTAATGTTTAAAATCATAATTGTCCTATCTTATAAGGAATTAGAATCCTAACCTGTTAAAAGTCTTTTAATGCCACTGTTGTTGGTTTGATGAGCTGAATCAGAGCGAGAACACATCTGTCATCTGGGTAAACCACAAGACACACCCAAAATAACTGACTGTTGGGATTTGGTTTGAAAAACGTCTCATCAGCATTTTCACTTAGAATTGTTATTATAAATGGTTATTCAACTGTACAGTCAAAAAGCAATAAGAAAATGTAATTCAGAATGATGTCTATTGTGTCTAGTTTTATGTTTGGGATTCAGGGCTTTTTATAGACAGGACTGTGGGGTGGGACTAAGGGGGGAGAGAGAGTGAGGAATGAAATAAAGGATAGGAAACACAGGTCAGATCAAAACCCAGGTCACCCTATGAAGTCAAATACTGACAAAAAGCATGTTCACTAATAGAATAAACAATGGAGATGAAGAAGAGCTCCAAGCACAAATGAAACAGTCACACATAATTCGACTGTCAACACTTTTCCAGCACTCTTGCACAACTTTTCTTTGCTCAAGTGTGCATATTTTCAGTCTGAGAGGAGAAGACTGCATTGTAAAAGGTGAGATGGTGCTGCCTACCCCCACCCTATGTTCTAATGTTTTGAATAAAATTATTCAACAGTTCTTCAAAGCAAAAAGAATGACAGCAACAACTCTTGTCATGTATGGTAAATGAAACACACCCTCCCTTCCTGCATGTGGTTTTCCCTCCCCACCAGAACAGCTTTCACTTCAATTTAAGTAACAAGTGGAGAGAGCCCTTGCATGCGCTGGTTAGTTTGCTTCACATTGGAGATGGTGTGTTTGTGATGATGTGCAGTGTTTGGTGTCCACCAGACATAACGTGTTGTCCGATGACCAAAAAGCATCACTTTGGTTTCATCCGAGACCATGGAGTCTCCCACATGCCTTTTGGTGAACTCTAGTCAAGATTTAATTTGAGTTTTCTTCAGCAGTGGCTTCACCTTTGCCACTCTACCATTAAACTTTGACTGGTGAAGAACCCGGGCAACAGTTGTTTGCAAAGTCTCACCCATCTCAGCTCCTGAAGTTTGTAACTCTTTCAGAGTAGTCATAGGTGTCTTGGTGGCCTCTCTCTCTAGTCTCCTTGTTGCACGGTCTCTCTGTTTTAGTGCCTTGGGAATTTTGTATCCATCCTGTGACTTTAACTTTTCAACAACCAATTCTGAGTTGCTCGAAGTGTTCTTTTGTCTTAATGACGTAATGGTAGCCAGGAATACTGGTAAACCAGTGACTAGACCTTTCAAACACAATTTTTTTTGTCAAAAAATTCAAAATATATTGACCATGATTGTTTTCTAAAACCAATTTAAGGATAAAACACCCAAGGGGGCTAATACTTCTATAAGCACTGTAAAAGGATTCAGACCTAAAATAATCCATAACTCACAGAATTAGTTACACAGTTTTGCCTGCCTCTAAAGGCAAACTACATGTGTTTTTGGTCATTTGATTTCTTGTCTTCTTTGTTTTCTTTGTTTTTTTTTAATAATCAAGAAGCACTGTCTCTAAATATTTGAGAGGAAGAGGAGAGGAGTGGAATTTGAATATGCAAGTACAATAATTTTTGGTCAGTTAAAGTGCGTCATGCCTTTCTCTCTTCAACAGAATCCTAATTTATACAGTTGTCTTTTTTTTTTGCAAACATATTGAAATTACTTGAAAGTGGTCCAGAAACCGTTTGCATATCTAGTTTTGTAAATTTTGTTGCAAAGGTTAAAAGTAGTCTGACATTTGATGGAACAAAATCACATTGCATCGTTTCTCTGTATGCTAAATCTAAAGCCGCAGCAGGTAGTCTGTTGTCTTTGCTTAGCATAATAAGGCACTAGTCGTCACAGCTACAGTTTATTAACACTACTGAACTGTTGTTTTAAAAGCCAGACATACCAGCAATAATCTGTGTTTTTGCATATGTTTTAAATGTGGGACTACTCCTTTAATCCATCGCTCTTGACTGCCAGTACTTTTGGAATATCCCAACCATTGAGTCTAATTGCATTCCTGTAAGTGCAGCAAGAGCTTTCAAATCAAGTGTGCAGACCCCAATGTGTGGTGGCGGGAGAGCTGCACAGAGTTTGGACGTGGTCCAGCGTTGGACAGACGCTCTGATTGAAGAGAGCAGTGTGAGCTGAATCAGGACTGTCTGATGGGGAGTGAGGCCGAGACAAAGGCTCAGTTCAGCCTGGTGAGAGGAGAGAATGGGGAGTAATGCTAATGTACTTGTCAGATAGTGAGGGAGGGAGAGAGGAGAAGGGGGATGTGGGTAATTCATCAGGGTCAGTGGGTCACATTCTCTCATAGTATCAGATGACATCACCGTAAAAACGGTTTGAGGCTGACGCAAAGGCAAAGTAGCACTCAGCAATGCATGATGAAGAGGCTTTTATTGCAGAGGGAGGCCAGTGCTCTGTTGTGTGAAGCCCTAAGAGTGTATATGTGAGTGTTTCCCTGAGACTAAGACATATAAGCAGACAGGACCCCAGCACTGCGAGACTAAACATAGAAACAAAGGCAACTAGGTAAAACTAATCTATCCAAGCTGTGTGATCCATCAGGTCTGAGCTTTCATTCTTCATTGTTTGTGTTGTTTTTCACTGCTGTGCGTCGTCAGTCTGCGGGTGGTCACGCTCTCCCAAAAGCTCAACCACAGCCAGCGCCGGGGAGATGTATGTTTGTCCTCGAGCCCTAGGGATCATCCGATGAAGTGAGGGAAGGAGGAAGAATCGGGCGCTTGTTTTAAAAGAGACATTGGAAGACATATGAGGAGACGAGAAGGAGAGGAGGAACAATGATGTGTGCTTTTCCCAGGGGAGTGCTTCATTCAGGTTCTTGCACTTACAAGTGTGCAGGAAGGGCAAACAGGGAAAGTCATGCAGAGGAGGAAACAAGAGCATCCACACCATTCATATCTGATCCAGAAGCACATAACTCACACCAGAACTGACCCAGACTGTCTCCACCTTCCTCTTTTCATGACTTCTCTCACCTCAACCCTTCTCCTCCGCTCCATCATTCACTTGCTTACAGTCTTTCCTCCCTCTCTTGCTGTTTTTACATCCCCTTTCCTGCTCCATGAGTCAGCACCGGCCCCCTGCCTGGCTTTTAGCCAAATCAACTCTCTACAGGCACAACACAACCTTTCATTAAGATAAAAGCTCCAGCAGACACACACGTACAACCCTCACACTTGTATGCATTGACCGGCATGACTTGGAAGGACATAAATGGATTGAGTCTGCACTGCTGTCACTGGGAGTAGTGATGCCCACAAACATTCACAGCTAAGTCTTTCTTCATGCTCTGATTGGGTGATACATTGAGAGAAGACTACCAACAGAGGGCTAGAATCCTAAAAAGTTGGGGCATTATGTAAAAAGTGGATAAAAACAGAAGTGATAGAATAATTCTTTCTCGTTCTTGCTTGATGTACTCAATGATATAGGCTTTACATGGTTGTATTTTGTGCTTCATAATTTGCCATTTCAGTGAGAGAAAGGTTTGGACTGTATGCATACCCTCAGTCCATCACTGTAAAGCCATGCTGTCGCAATTCTGAGTGTTGCTGAAACAAGCAGTGACATTCCTGAAAAAGAAGTTATCTGGATGCTCGAAAAACTGTATTTCTATCTCAGGATTAAAGAGAAGGGTCTGGCTGCAGACACAGTATAGCTCAGAAAGAAGGTGCTGTAAATTGCCAGCACAACATTCCAGTTTTAGATTTTTTTTCTTTTAAACAAAACTTGTATAATAAACAATGCCTGGCAGTTACATTGATGAAATTACCACATTACAAACATTAGACTCAGAAACATTTTATAAATAAAACAGAAAAATGTCAGAGGTCTAATCTGGGATTAAGTTATGTATGCACCTGTTATAGAAGTAGTTACACAAACAGTGGCTCACTTTAACTATATTAACTTTAGCTAAAGCTAACATAGCTACGCTAGCAACATAATTAATGTTACTAAGGTGGCTTTAGCAACGTGAGCTTTCACAAATATAGCAAGAGCTAATTTAGCTACATAGACAACATGTTTACGTAGCTTACATAGCTACACTGTGAGCTTAGCTTTAGCTACATTAGCTACATAACTACAATAACTATGTAACTCCATTATTTATAGCTAAGTTAAATTTAGCAACATGAGATTTAGCATAGATAAAGCTAATGTAGCTTCATAGATAACATGCCTGCATAGCTTGCACAGCTGCTAAGCATAGTAACATTAGCTCCAGTGTCAACATTGTTACATCCATCGCAGAATGATGCTGGTTTTCAATGTTGTGCTGCCTGAAGGATCAAGGTCACAGACATTTAATGTCGGTTTTTGGCCTTGCCTCTTATGTGCAGAGATTTCTCCAGATTCTATGAATCTTTTCATTGTATTATAGACTGTAGATGGTGAAATCTCTTAGTTCCTTGCATGTTGAGGTACATTATTCATAAACTGCTGGACTATTTGCCCATTTCACAACGTTCCTCTTCTTTTCTGGCCATGTCCCAACTTTTTTGGAGTTTGTTGCTGGCATTTTTTTTCTTTCCGAAAAATTGTTTATTACTGAAAAATCCAACTTTAACAGTTTGAAAATTAGATATCTTGTCTTGTTGAATTTGCAAATTACTGTATTCTATTTTTATTCACATTTTACACAAAATCCCAACTTTGTTGGAACTGGGTAGAAGAAGAAGTAGAAGAAAGATGGGGAAAAAAGATTTAAAACACAGCAGGAGGATAAACAGAGAGACTATCTCACAGCTAGTTTACGCCCTCTCTTATCTGCAGGCCGTCAGAGAAATCACCACGGGGGCAACGAGGACAAGAGGGAGCATCCAGGACACAAAGACAGACACTGGCAGCTTTTTCTCTGGCTTTTCTCCAAAATCAGACATTGATCTTCACAGACGTAAATTGCTGTCTTCCCCAGCCCCCACCGCTCCTATAGTGTAATGTAGATCTGTCTCCACATTAGGCCAACAGAGGACAAATCTAAACACAGAAACCCTCAACGGGAATGCTGAAAGGGAGAAACACAGGCTGCTGCTGGGGTTGAGTAGTAAAGTTCAGACTAAATAATGGGTCTACAAACAGAGCTGGCAGGCTCTTTCCTTGAAAGCTGTTGTGCTATTTTTATAAGGGACTGTATGGCTGTTATTGAGGTAGTGATGTGGGGGAGGTCTTGTGCTTTAATTATTGAAAAGCTTTCCAAAGGACTGAACACCTTTGAAAAAACTTTGATCCTAGTAAGACCTCAGAACAAAAAAAAAAAACAGTGTTGAATTAAAACTCTTCAGATCAGGTGTATCACACTAATAAAAAGGTTATTTTGATAACTTCCATCAAACTGAAAACAAGACATTCAGCACATTTAAATGCACAGTAAGGTCCCTAAGGCCATTTTTTTGGATTATGGTCCTTGTCCCAGTACACAAGAAGTAGAAGAGTATTGGTTTATTGGTGGAAGTATGCCAGACTCCACACCAGTAGCTGTGGTTATGCCTCCTTTCAGTTTTTACAAACAGACTTTGCTGGTCGAAATTTTCCGTCACATATCAAGATATGTCTAAAACTTCTCTGCGCATCTGAATGTGTCACGGGTGTGTTGTAAAAGGATAAGGCTTAAAACTAAAAAAAAAAAACAACCAAAGCTCAAGCACACTGTCTTTGTTTGTGCTATTCATTTTTTAAGGAAACATTTCAGTCTAACTGGCCTTCATCAGGTATGATACCTGTTCAAAGGTGTGCATAGATCCTCCCACATACGCAAAACCACATGGACATTGGTCTCATGTTACACTCAAAGATGTCACACCATTTTTCAGGCTTGTACAGAACGAGACAGAGCTATAGAGTACAGTTATAAAAATGATTACGCACATGTCATGTGATATCTCACTGGCCCTTCACTTGGGATCCCTTTTCAGGAACTGGCCCTCATTTTGAACTAATTGAATAGCTTTGCCCTAAATGATCTAGAGCTAGAGATTTTAAGAGTATATATATTATGCGGACGAAACTGTTGGAACCCTTCTGTTGAAGAAAGACAATCCCATAATGGTCTTTAAAATAACTTGAAACTGACAAAAGTAGTAAGAAATAGTTTTAGAAAAATACTGAAAATAAACTAAGGAAAATCAGAAATTGTTTTTGAATTGTGGTTCAACAGAATAATTAAAAAAAATACCAATGAAACTAGCCTGGACAAAACTGATGGTACCCCTAAAAAAAAATTTAAAAATAGTTTGACCATAGGGACATGTTAAACTAAGGTGTGTCCTGTAATCAGCATCACAGGTGTTTTCAAACTTGTAATCAATCAGTCTGCCTATTTTAAAGGGTAAAAAGTAGTCACTCTACTGTTTGGTGTCATGATGTGTACCACACTGAACATGAACCACAGAAAGCAAAGAAAACAGTTGTCCCAGGAGATTAGAAATAAAATGATAGACAAGCATGTTAAGAGTAATGACTATAAGACCATCTCCAAGCAGCTTGATGCTCCTTTGACTACAGTTGACCATGTTATTCAGAAGTTTAAGGACCACAGGACTGAAGCCAACCTCCCTGGATGTGGCAGCAAGAAGAAAATTGATGACAAATTGGAGAGGCGGATGATAGGAATGGTAACAAAAGAGCCCAGAACAACTTTTAAAGAGATTAGAGGTGAACTCCAAGGTTAAGGTACGTCAGTGTCAGGACATGCCATCTGTCTCTGTTTGAGCCAAAGTGGATTTAATGGAAAAGACTGAGGAAGACTCCACTGTTAAAAGCAAATCATAAAGGAGGGAGACTGGAACACTGACAAGCCTCAAAGCTTCTAGGAGAATGTTCTTTGGACAGATGAGACAAAACTGGAGCTTTTTGGCAGGTCCCCTCAGCTCTGTGTTCAGACACAAAGAAATAACTGAACCTGCTGCAAGACATGGAGGTAGCTTGGTTATGTTTTGGGGCTGTTTTGCTTCATCTGGCACAGGGTGTCTTGAATCTGTGCAGGGTACAATGAAATCTCAAGACCATCAAGTCATTCTAAATCTAAATCCTTATTGAACATCTGTGGAAGCAGACAAAACTTGCAGTCTGGAGAAGGCACCGTTCAAACCTGAGACAACTGAAGCAGGTTGCTCATGAGTAGAGGGCCAAAATACCTGTGGACAGGTGCAGAAGTCTCACTGAGAGTTACAGAAACCGCTTGATGTAGTGATTGCTTCAAAAGGTTGTGCAACACAATCATAAGTTAAGGGTACCATCATTTTTGTCCAGGATAGTTTCATTCATTTGTTTTTTAAAATGACTTTGTTGAACCACAATCCAAAAGCAATGTCTGATTTTATTAGTTAATTTTCAGTAAATTATTATTCATTATTACTTTGTCAGTTTCAAGTTAATTCAGTGATCACTGTGGGTTTTTCTTTCTTTAACAGAAGGGTACCAACTATTTTGTCCACGTGTGTATTTCTATTGAGTGAACCATAAAAAAAACTGTATTTGTTTTTTTCCCAGATACACTGTACTTAGATAAAAGCAGCATTACTAAGGATGTGGAATATATTTTGTAGGTTTAACTGAGTTCTGTTATTTGTAAAGGTCTCTTTTTCATCAAGATTTCTTCCTTTACTATCTTATATCATCTGCTGTGAATGCACTGTAACTGCAGCTGAAGTGACAAGCACTGTGAAATGTTCACACATTTCCTGTTCCTAGCACACATTGCAAAAAGTTGTTTCAAAAGTTTCTTGTGAATTTTTGTAACATGAATTTGTACTTATAGCACAAAGCATCATTTCCTTTTCTTCATTATCATTTGCCAAAAGTTGTGCAATCACTAAAACTGTTTAAGTTTTCTGTCCTTCTTAGACTGTCGCTCACTCGCACTCAGACAGTGTGTGTGATTGATGAAAATTTCTTGCCCAGGAGGAAATGTAACAGTGTGACCACCTGCTGTGAGGCAGAGCGGGGGGCAAATCCCTGAGGGCATGCTCAGTCAGACACAGTGGAGTCTTGGTTAGCTAATGTGTGTGCATGTGAGGGAATGAATGTCAGAGTGCCTGCATTTAACAGGAACATTAAAAAAAATGACTTCATTTCTGATGTTCATGAAAGCTTCCCTTTCCACTTGTGTGCTGGCTCAAATAAAAAAGTGACAAACCCCAGCTCTGCAGCTCTCCCTGCTATCCCCCCAACGATCACACTGTCCATTAAACAGGCCAGATCCTCAGCCCCCTTCCTATCACCATCCTATTGTTCCTGCACAGGAACCACTCTGTCAGATTACAGGATGTTAAGGTGCAGAGGCACAATCGGACTTCCTGTTTGCCCAAGGCATACAGATCGGGTGTCAGCCCTCTGTAGTCCAAAACCATCATGCTGTTGCACTCCCTTAACCCCCTCTCTGCACACGCAGGGGCACTGACCTTATAAATGTGTCTATGAGACAACTAACATCTGCTCAAATAAACAAGGCAAGCCAGGGCATCTTCAAGACCGGTGGCTCTAAACTGGTGGATCAGGACCCAAAAGTGGGTTGGGAAAACAATTGTGGCAAAAAGCGGACATGGATCCCTTTATTTTACGTTTCTCCCATGATATTTAGTACATTTCAGTTGTTTTCCATTCTTCTGTCTCTTTATTCAGTCATGATTTGTTCCATTTAAGATCCAAAGAGCAATATTTCATTGAGCGAATTTTGATGGTTTATACTTTTCAGAAATCTGGCTCACAATGTCTCATTTTGGTCCATGTTTAAAGCCCTAGCTTGCAGCAAAAGTTGCAAAAGACATCACTAACTTACTCCTTTGTCTGAAACAGAGATTAGCAGTAGAAAACTTGAGTCACTCACTCATTTTTCTCCAGGTGTAGCGTGAGTTCCTGACCCTCAACAGTGATCTGTACCTGTGCCTGTGCAGGATGCTGTAAAGAAAACAGCAGATTAATAAACAATAACTGAACAAAATAACAACATTTAGCTGTGTAATTTTTTTGCAATAACCTTTTAGTGAAATGAAAAGACAGCCATCCTTACCTCTTTGTTGGCAGCCCTCCTGTGTCTGAGAGGATGCAGCCATGTGGGAGAAGTAATCTCATAACTCTGTACTTGCTCAAGGATGCTCCAGGGTGAGCCCTGCCTATTTTCTACTAATAAAAAGAGAGAAATATTAAACATTTTAACAATAAAAGTGCTGCCTTATATTTACACTTAAATATCCACCTGAAATATACGATTTTTTTCATTGAGTAATAGTATGATTCATTTAAAAAGTAATAAAGCCACAATGCACACTGAAAAAGGACATTAGATTTAGATTTAAAGCCTGAAATGACATTCCAGTGCAGTGCTAACTCGACCTACTTTTGCTAACACATGTAAAAATGCTATTCCAGTCCCCTCCCGGGGAAACAATCCCACTCACCATTGTAAACAGCGCCTTGCCTTACAGTAGCCTCCACACTGAGCAGGAGAAAGAGCAGACAGACGCACAGAGAGGACTGCGCAGCGTCGAGAGGAGGAGGACTCGCTCCCGGACGCATTCTAACAACAAAAGGCTCCAAATGAATCCTTTAAACTGAGACATAAATGTGCAGTAAACTGGCCGGGCTGTTTCACGTCAGATGGACATATCGCCGGCGGGGTGACGTCGCGATACGCCGCCGCTGCTGCTCCTCTGAGTGAGATGCTTGCAGTCTGCCAGGAGCTCATCTCTCTCTTTCATTTCCAACCCCTCCCCTTCATCGGCACACAGTGAGATGAGGCAAGGAGCCAGGATGTGATGAAAAGATGTACTAGAGAGAAAGAGACACTGAAATCATGGCTACATAAGCCTAATGTAAGAAATGCAAAGAAATATGGGTAGCCTGTATGGAGCATTTCTCAGAGAAAGTAGAAGAAGAACACGGCAACAACCAATAAATATGGTCTCGTGATGAATATGCCGTTTTTAAAAATTCATATTGTTATTCAACAAGAAACATCTCCCACATTGTAAAAGGGGTTGTTTAAGGACTTTATCAGTTCTTAAAGGGGCACTCCATCAACTTTTTATTTATGTGCCCAGATGTTTTTTTTTTTTGTTTTTTTTTTTAATTGGGGCAGTGATTTACAAAGTGTTGGTATTTTTGTTCACCCACACCTATGAATTTACCGTTTCCATCTTCACCAGTCAAAACTGTTTTCAAGTAGCACATGAAACTGGTAAGATATTAAATCTGGTCCTGTCCAATTATCCAAAAACAGGTAGCTAAAGTAGCACCCCTAAGAAATAGCAATAGCTAATTTGTATGGACCCGCTCCTCCCCAGATGGATTTTAAAGTATTTCTTTGAAATATAATGTGCTAACAACAGAAAATATGCTACTTTTATATGTAAAGCCAGATTTATACTCCTGCATTTCATCACATAGCCATGAACTATGGTGGCCTGTAAGCCAAAAACAAAATTACAAAGTCTGAAACACTTTAACGAAACTGAAAATTTACCTTTACCAAAACATTTTATAACACAAATTTACATTAGCAAAACACTTTCACATGACATAACAAATTCACATTTAACAACTAATTTACAGTCTGAGAACAAGTCAGTCTGTGACACTTTCACAAAGCTTGAAACACTTTAACAAAGTCAAATATAAAATTACAAAGTCTGAAACATTTTAACAAAATTTGAAACCAATTTTCAAATCCCAATTCAAAATTACAAAGTCTGAGATTTTTATTTGAATTTCAAAACTTGGGTGCCTTCTATCATTTAGTATTTCCTTCCTCGACATACCCTTGTTTGTTCATTTGTTTAAGAAGTTGTAGAACTGTTCTAAAAGTTGTACTACTGTCTCAGCACATGAACAAGTGTTTGTAAATTTGTTTTTGTTGAATGTAATTACAAAAGTTTAATGTTTTTTTATTTTGAATTTGTTTCATAAAATGTAAAAATGTTTTTTTAATGTTTCAGACTTTTTATTTGGTATTTTTGGATTTTTTTGGTTTATTTGTTTTTATATGCACTTTTTTGTGATTTGTAAAAGTGCTTTGGTAATGTAAGTTTGTTTTATAAAATGTAATTTTTTTTGGATAATGTATATATGTTTCAATCTTTCTAAAGCACTTCAGACTTTGTAATTTTGTATTGCACTTCCATGCCACCATACTCAAACTATGCAGAGTAACTACACTGCAAAATGATGGAGATGCCAAGCCAGGTCCATCGGGTAGCACTTTGGTCTGCCAGTCTTTCAATAATTGTCTACAGGCATATTGTGTACCAAGTGAGATAAACAGCTGCAGATAGTGATAAAACTAGTAAAATCTATCTGCTGTAAACTGAAAATATCAGACTCCCCATGTTTCTCAGGGGCAAATGGGAGCAAAAAATTCCCGGCCTCTGCCTCAGCTGCCATAATTTCCATCTTTTCTAATGTCTCCTCTCTTCTGTGCAGTAACTGCAGTTTCATCAACAGCTGCTGTTATCTAGACGCTTCAGGTCCAACATTAACACCCACTTTCAGTTGCCATGGTTTCCTGTACACAACAGGCAGGAAAGTTGGTGCTTGAACCTCGAACTAGTAGAAAAATCCCACTGCCAAGTAGTGTTTGGTTTGATTATTGCAGTGTAACAGACACACACACACAGACACCAATATGGAGTGCTCACAACAACATGGGTCACTGCAGTGTATACTCAACACAGACGTATAAACCAGGTTTAAGGGAAGGTACTAAAGCCCAAATGGCAGATTCTACCGCAAATCCCGGCTCAAACAAGGCAAATAGCTGATCATGGGAAAGGATTTTGTGGTGGACAATATAATTTCAAAGAGGGTATGTGCCACCCCTGGCCAAATCTAAGGAAAGCCCTGTTTACTACACTCCAATATAGACGCTGGACTCTCAAGAGAAATGTAAGAAATAAGATTAGTCAAAGTCAACGCAGTAGAGACCTGAATATCCTTATTATGCTTAAATTGTATTTTATAGGACCCTCCCTATCTGTGTAGTTATTCTCAAAAAAAATTACCCATCTCCAGTTTGTCATAATTATTTAGACTCCAAGTCAAAGTTGAAATATCTCTGATAACACCACTGACATCACGACAGATGTCTCCTCAGACTTAAAGCTCTCAAAGGCCAATATGGCCAGTCAACAGGAGTCTGGTTCTACTCAAAGTTTCTGCCTGTTTACTGGGTTTTTTTCTTTGTCACTGTTACTTTCCTCTAAGTAGGCAGGTGCTGTCCTCCTGGTGGATTAATATTAGGTCTTTGTAAATAATACAACAAAGAGTACAGTCTGAACCTGCTGTTGTTGCCTTTAAATAATATTTAAAATAAACTGGTCCTGTACCAATAATGAAAGGAAAATGATTAAATAAGGGTAAAACAATATTTAGGCCAACTAAATGGCATTTTTTTAACCTCTATTAAATTATTTTTTCTGCATAAAATCAATCCAGTGCAATCTTTCTAAAAGCTTTTTGTTTTGTTCAGAGATGGATCTCCCGTCTACCAGGCTTTGGTTTAGACATTAGAAAAAAATGAATTAGCTTATCACGCATCATTAAGACTTTGGTTTAGAAAGTGAAATCTGAAAGAGTGTATATATCTACTATAAATTTAGTTTGACTTATTCTATAGCTGCATGGTGTTAGAGTAGGCAGTGTTGTCACCTCACTGCAAAAAGAGAACTGGTTCAGATCCCATCTGCGAGGCCTTTCTGTGAGGACTTTGCATGTTCTCTTTTGGCATGTGCGGGTTCTTTCCAGGAACTCCAGCTTCCTCACACAGACCTAAGAACTACTTCTTAGGTTAATTTCGAGACTCTAAATTCTAGGTATACATAATGAATAGATAATCAATTAATTATAGTACAAAGTGCACTGTTTTGAAGTGATTGTAGCTAAAAGTAATAATAGTTTTGCTGCTATTTTGACTCTACAGTGACACTTTAGTTCAGTTTTATTAGCCCAGTCTTATATACAGTAGGATGTAACCCGACTTTATGTTTCCTACCAGTAGCCCACTGGACTTTCATTTAATCCCTACATGTAAACACCTTGTCTTTAAATAACTGCACCACTTGCCCCAGCATGCTCAGGTTTTTAATACTATAGGGACATATGTTAAGTCACTGTATGTGTTGACTCTGGCGATAGTCCAAGTAGGTTAACATCAAAGATCACAAGAGATATTTTATAGTTGTTTATAAAAAGGTGTGTAATAAAGAAGACAAAAGAATTTGATCCCAAAAGCAAACAGGTGAGCCCCGGTGACATAAAGTACAGTACACAAGCTACATTCTTCGAACAAGGTCACTAAACCAAAAATAAGGCCTTAATACCCCAACAGTTACTGAGCTTACTACAGTATCAAAATACAGTAAGCTCCTGCCACTTCAAACCTCCAGCAGCCATTCATGCTTAGCGGGTCATTTATAAGTGTGATGATAAATATTCCACAGAGCACATGTCAGGGGGATAGAGTGTACGCGGGGTGTGTGAGGTATTATTAGCACTGATGACACTGCAGCCCACTGCATCCATTCACATCTCTAAATGGCCTCCTGGCTGCAAGACAAGGCCACACGTACTGCCAAGGTATTGGTTTCTGGCTTACTCTGCTCATTTTCACCTCAGACACACCCTTTTTATTACTACAGATTGAACGTGATACTGAACAAGATGCTGATAGATAGCATTAAAAATTCATAGGAAGCTTATTAAAAAGGAAGGCTTAAAATCCTTACAAAATTGTGAGCCAGATGCATTCATGTTGGACGCACTGACATATCAAATACTCGTAGTAGTCTAAATGCCATTCACAACCTCATATGAGGTTATATTTTTGGAAAAGTAACTTTAGGAGAGCATGAACCAGGGAAGGTGAGTGAGGGGTATGCAGATGTCTGTGAGGCTAATATTGTTCAGTGTAAACTGCTGTGCATCCGCACAACATTCTCTGCTTTACGGTTATGAAATCATCTGCTTTCCTTTGAACATGACACACGCCTTCATGGAGTTCTAGCAGCAAAGCGTCTGCGTGTAAACTGTGACGGAAGTTTAAACATGAAAGTCAGCATTTGTTCCAGATGTGAGAAAGCTATACTACAAAGTCAGTCATCAAAGACTTCAGTCTCAGAAAATGCTTTAAGCACACGGAGATTCATAGGTGGCATGTTGTTTGACACACAGTCGGCATTATCAGTTCAGCCCGTGGTCCAATTCAGTAAGTCTGTCTCGACTTGGTACAGTACTTTCTAAGACAAAACAGGACTTGTTATCAGTTGTCGTCCTCCAGGATGTCTGTGTGTTCCTCCCAGAACTGATCTCCTATAATGTCACAGTGGTGACTCTGCACGCTCCTCCTGCTGCGGGTCACAGGCACTTCTTTCTCCTCTTCATTTGGTAGCTTCATACGTTTGATGACAGTTTCATCTCGCTGGACACACAAAGAGAGATTTATTTAATCAGTTAAAGAAAGAGATCTAAATTTTGAGAAGTAACACTTTTAGTCTTGGCTTGTTGTCTAGCCCCCTACACACAACAGGAGGTCACTGAACTTAGCTGTGAAAAGGTCTGCCAGTTACACATGTTACATTTTTGTTTTTTATTCCATTAGGGCCTGAGCACCATCCTCAGTTAGCAAGCACCCTAATGAAATTGTATTCTTTATTATTATCCTGTGAGAAGAACCACTAATTTTGGGGCTTTAACATGCTCAAAAAACTTTCTCCCAAATTGCCCCCAAGTGGATTTTTTAGTATTTAGGGGCAATCTTGCAAATCCTTTGCAACGGGGCCTCACAGTGGCCCCAAACATAAGATGGGGGACTAGGTAAGACCTACAGGCATGAAACAGACACATCATCTCAGTGGAAATGGCAAGCATTTTGATATCTCACCATTTGAGACAGGAAGTTAGCCTAACTCTGATTTGAAACATCTGATTTGCTTCAAATTCCACATATATGATAAAGGACTGCCCCTCTACACATTTAAATTTTAATTACATGTTTTTTTCTGTAGCGCCACCCACTGTAAGACAACAGTAGCAACTTTAACATAATGCTTTCTTTCTTTTTAGAGTTTTACATCATAAAAATCAGTCCTCCTATCACCTTAACATATCAGCATCTTAGCTTGTCATACTGCCACCCACTGTTGACAGTGGATTATTCTCATTGTTCTGAAATTAGTGTCACTTCTGGGAGATCTACATGGCCGTGCTGCAGCCCACTGCATGGGTTTGCTTACACCCAGTAACACCCAATAATTCCTACACACCCACGGTTACAACACACCACAACATAGGTGTGAGGGCCCTTCAGTCCTGCTTGCAGCCCTAGTTTTTTTATGTTCTTTGATAACTAGACAAACTGATTACAATGCTTACATTCTGTAGTAAGACTTATTTTCTAAACCTGCCAGATGGCAGTTCATTCTCTTTCGTGTCATTTCACTGCACAACAAACATCTAATGAGGACTTAGAGGATGCATGAGATGTGTATTCTCACACAGATTCCATACTGGCATTCAAACTCCTATCTACATCTAAGTACTAAAACTGTCTGTGGACTCAACATTTTGTGCTGGCAGAAATACAGGGAAAAAACCCTGCCAGAGCAAAAAAGCCATGGCAGGAGGCATTGGAAATGTAAAAGATCACTGACTTAAGTAGAAGCAGCTCGTCTGGGAATGATGGGCTGTGTCTGAAATCACAACTCATTTATCACTCCAAACTCCTTACCTATGGAGTTACTTTTAGAGCTCATCAGGACATTAGACAAACGTTGTTGGACACTACTTGCTTTTTCATTAATGTTATTAATAATGACATCAGTGCAGCTAGACACTTAGAATGTGCAGCTAAACACTGGCAGGAGATTGGTTAAAAGTAAAAAAATTAATTTCTGTGATAATTACACCAAACCTGGAATACAAGTTGCCCCATTATATAAGCCATAGTCAGTTTTTGGACTGTCTTGAAGGAGACAGAGGCTGTCTTCCTGTGTGGTGAGTTCCATTTCATTCAGCCTAGTCTACAACGTGAAGTTCCTATGCAGCTCTGTCACTCTTAGTACAGTCTAGTTTCGCCATATGGAGCTTGTGCCTCTGCTAGTTATGATACAGTATTCGAGCTCTCAGCCTACAGCGATTGTTATGAGACAGACTCACAGACAATGAGTCACTCTGCCCTCATCCGCCTGCGACTTGTTGTTAACTTAGGCGTGTTTTCAGTCAAACCAGTACTCCACAAGGTTAACTTACTTAACAGTATACTCCCTGTCCTCTTTAAAAGCCTTAACTTGAGGTTATAACAGCATGTGTCTTAGCATTTTATAAAGATAGAAAAGTATATAGGATGAAGCAAACTTTTATGATTAAAAAGAATGTATCAGATCATCATATAAAAACAGTTTCCCATGAATATTACATGTAGTGTGTTTCATGTTTGTTTTTCTATACTGATAGAGGGCGCACATGCAGAAAACTTCACATGCAGAATGCAATGTGCACAACATTGTATTTTTTGTATATGAATTTTAGAAATAAAAATTCCCTGTTTATTTTCATTATGTTTTCCTTCAGAAATTTCTGTAAATTTGAGTACATTACAGACTTTGCTTATCCTGTTGCAGCAAACACTGATGTCAGGGGGCAACTCACAAATGATCAGAGGTCCACAGGTTATACTAGTCCTGTGTGAATAGTACCATAGAGGCAGATTTAGTAAATGAAAATGTGAAATTCCTAGTTTGTTTCTCTGTAATGTGTGCCATGTCAAACCCTTCCCTGCGCACACCTTCTCCCAGATGAGCGTGGTGCCTTTCCTGTGCAGGACAGATTCATTGTTGTAGTTGATGTCAAACTCAGAGAACAGGATCTCATTTTTGTCAGCAGCCATTGTGCCCTAGAAGAAGACAGAACAAAGTTACATAGAGTGAGAATGTTGAGAATGTTAAAATTATATATGTCTCCACAAAGATCAGACCAAACAAGATGCCTCACTCAGTGACAGGATACAACTTCCTTGAAGTCAGACTGAAACTACTGGAATAGACGACATGGGTTTTGTGGTGGTTTTATAAGTTGTGTGGTAAGGTTGATGAGAAGATGACCACAACGCCCACTGGTTCTATTATTATTTTGCCATTTGATGTGTTTTAGTTGGGATTGTTCTTTTCCAAATAAATGTTTTTTTTTAAGTCTTCAGGGGAATTATGAAGCCCAGAGCTTTGATTTTCTCTGACTCACCCATGTTAGCCAAACATCCAGCTATAAAGAACATTTCCACATGTCATCACTTTTCCCTCTTATGGCTCTCTAGAGAATAGAGCGACTTCTAGTGAACAGCTGTGTCAGTGACAGAGCTGATTTTCCAGTGAAATATATGACTGCTTCCAATCAAATAGATTGACACTGTCTTCATAGTTACAGACATTTAAATGGAATAACCAGTGCTGCAGGATTTGATAATGTGTAATGGTATTACACTGGACAATATTTCAATTGCAATTTTGATTACAATATAATATATAATTGATATCATGAGTCTACTTGCTTAGTTATCATGGAAAATACAGAGAACTGTGAAAGTTTCTCAACTGATATCATACAAATATAAAGGAGTATAAATATAGAAAACATGACGTTTTAACAAAATGTTTCAAAAAATCTTGATATTTTGCAAAAAATCCTTTTTTTCCTTACTTGAAAATAAAGGTACTTCTACAGGGTGCACTAGTATTGTAAACGTAAAAGCCTTTTTAGAGGTCTTGCATTTTTGTAAACCTTTCAAGTACTACTAAATAGAAAAATAAATGCAGCCTTTTGTGAACTTGTGTTGAATGTACTTTGTAAAAACTGGGTCACCAGAAAAAAAGTTTGGGAACCACAGCTCAAGATGATGGAGTGTGTTACTGTCTGGGTCATAAAGATGAGTCAGTGTTGAATGGAGGTTATTTCAAAAGTCGTTATGATAGGTTTAAGTTTATTTGTAGTTTCACATTTCGTTTTTTTTTTTTTTTCACCTTTAAGCGGTCTTCTGCCTGGGCAGTGGTGAGTCCTCCTTTCTGCACTAATGTCCAAAACACTGTGTTGTACAAATTATTTATGTGACCTGAAACAGAGAGAAAATGCAGATCAAGTTTGATGGTCAGTTTAAGAGAACCCTTTCAATTTATTTTCAAATACTGAAAACAGCAAGAGCAGAGGATGTTCTTACAATCTGCTTGCCTCCAGCTGAGGTAGTCTCTGAGGTTCCGGTTTGTCGGATACAAGACCACACGTCCATCAAAACTCGGAGGGTACAAAAGGGGCTGCTCCTCAAAATACTCCTTCCAGTAAAACACGTATGAGGAGGAGAACTGGGAGGCCACGTGAGTCATGAGCTTACTGCCAGAGGAGACAGAGAGCAACAAAATTTATTTGAAAGTCATGAGAATGGCTTTAATTTTCTGATGTAAAAACCAAAGTACCTGGCTCTCCTTTTAAACCAGGTAGATGTCCTTCTGAAAACAAAGCTGAACTCATCGCTCTGACCATAAGCGATGGCGATGTCCTCCAGTTCTTCCATGACAGAGCGAGCACTCCTGGCCATTAGGCCCAGTGCTCTGTTATCATTGGGCTTTGTGAATTTATGCTGCTCTGCAAACCTGAAACACAAAGACACAAAGATTTAAAACACTGCAGTAAGGCTTTTCATTGTGTTTCAGTCAAATTACATATTCTGCTTTTTTCAAAGAGATACTTATCTTAAAAGGTTGACTTACTTGTGAAAGTTACGCCCATCAAGTCTCACAACAATGTAGCAGTTTCGTAGACAAGTGTCATCTGTTTCAAAGTTGCGAACATATTCAAACTTGCTCTTGGCCATGTTTCTGGGACTGGTAGATAGACAGGCCAAGGATCTGACAACATCAAAAGAGCTGAGAAATCTGCAGGCTCTTCCAGTCAGCATGAGAGGCCCCTGAAAATAAACATCAACAGGAACAACACAATATTTAAAGCATTCAGTAACGAGTAGAAATGCAATTTCCAGGCAAACCTACTTAATTTTTCCATTTATTTTTTTTATGATACATTGATATCAGACTTCATAACAGAAGTGTAACTGTGCATGTTCTCCTGCATCCATAATATTTTTACTTACTTCACTGAGTTGTTTGTCTCCTAGACCTCCAAAACCCACTAAACGCGCTGTTTTCTAAATGTGACTTTTAATCGCACAAAATCCTTCAATTAGTTGTTGAAGGACGAGAGCTATGTTCAAACTGATCTAAGTTCATTTATCCTCAGACAGTTATTACCTCATTCACGTTGGTTTACGTACAGTCCATCAGTTAAATTTGTCGTGGTGAAAGCAAAAACAGCACAGACGAAAGTTCCGCTGCACAGTCCCTCGTCTTCTTTGACGTTCATTGCCGTTTGGCAAACAACAGAATGGTGTATTACCGCCACCTACTGGTAGCAATCCCTCTCGCCACATCATGTTGTAAGCCTTCTTTATATCAAAAAAGGCAGATAATCAACTTTTTTTTCTTTTCTTGAGCCTTTCTGATTTCCTGCTCCAAATATACAGTGACAAAAAAGAATGTGAACCCTTTAAAATTATCTATTTTTCTGCTATAATTGGTCATTAAATGTGAACAATTTCACTTTTAAAATCTTTATTGAACACAACCATTCAACATTCACAGTACTGCTGGGAAAATGTACAGGAACTCTTTGGCTAATGACTCCAAAAAGAGTTAAGTGAGGCAGGAGTTAGGACCCCTGACATACAACCAATTAAATGAGATTTGAGAGAGGTGTAGAGCTATTGTGACTCATTAAACACTCAAACTTTTTGAGTTTGCTCCTCACAAGAAGCATCTGCTGATGATAACTATTCCTTACAAAAAAAAAGAGATCTCAGAAGACCTTTGATCAAGAATTGTTGAATTGCATAAGACTGTAAGGGGTTGTAAAGTCATCTCAAAGACTTTAAATATTCACCAGCCCACAGTTAGACAAATGGCTATTCTCCCAAGAAGTCAGCACCCAGCCTGGTTGACTCTAAGGGCACATTGCAGAATGCTCAGAGAGGTAAAAAAAGAACCCTAGAGTAGCAGCTAAAAGCTTAAAGGAATCACTGGAACAAGAAATCTCTGTTCATGAGTCTACCATATGAAGGACACCACAGAAGAAGTCACTGCTTTCCAAAAAAAGATATCACTGCACACCTGAAATCTTCCAAGGAGCACCTTGACACTCCACAAGGCTACTGGGGAAATGTTTTGTGGAGGGTTGAATTGTTTGGGAAGAACACAAACTCACGTAAGTGTTCACACCTTGCGCAAAAAACACTTGAAATTTAACTTAGGTTACTCCCTTTTCTCTGAATTGTTGCTGAAATGTTTCTACACCCTGCAAAGCACAGATTTGGGGAAGGCTACAAAAAATTCTGCTGCACTGAAGGTTCCCAAGAGCACAGTCTCCATAATTCTTGAATGGAAGAAGTCTGACACAGCTAGGACTCTTGAGAGAGCTGGTCGCCCATGCCAAACTGAGCAATTGGGGAAGAAGGGCCTTAATAAGTGAGGTGACCAAGAACCCAATGGTCACACTGACTGAGCTCCAGTGATCCTGTGTGGAGATGGGTCAGCAAAACAAGGTTCTCTTGAAAAAATTCAAGTTACTTAGATTTGTTTGTTTGAATCAACAGCTACTAACCGCACTCTCCTCCATTCTTTGTCAACTAGTCACGTTCTTTGTGAACACACTTGGTGTCTATGGCACAGCATCTGTCGCTTTGTGTTGGTAATATTCATGATGAATTCGAACTCTGTCTTAAGGATGTCTTGTTGGTTTCACAGCATTTGAGAGAAAACTAGAAAACTAATTTTACACTTAAAACAATTTGTAAGTCTTTTAGTACTACTGTAAAATAAAAAGAGCTTTACATTCAATCTTTAGCAAACTCATGTACCAGAAAAGCTGCTAAGTCCTTAACTCCACATTTAAAGTATACATTTGATCATATGTATAGTTACTTTCCTTTGACATTTACAATAACAACAATAATAAAAATAAAAAATATTAATAATTTCATCATTCTCGTTTTGTCATTCTGTGTATTTTGCTTCCATCAAACCCCTGGCGCTGTGTATGAATTTTCACATTTTGTCAATAAAGTATAAAAACGCAACAGAGGATTTACAAAGTAGCCAGCTAGAAATCATATGTGTTTTACCGCCATCTGGCGGTGCAGAGCTGTTACTGCAACCCAAGCTCGTCTATTAGGACAGAGCGACATGCCGAAATACATTTGAAGAAATTACACGGATGGCTTGACCCTCTCAGTTTGAGTTTTGTTCTTAGTTATCTATTCATAAAAGTCAACTTGACAAGCATGACAAACAAACAAACACTGAACTAACGCTTAACGATTCAATGTATTCGTT
Organism: Cheilinus undulatus; assembly: GCF_018320785.1. Lineage (NCBI taxonomy): Eukaryota > Metazoa > Chordata > Actinopteri > Labriformes > Labridae > Cheilinus > Cheilinus undulatus. The sequence goes on along the minus strand of NC_054874.1, from coordinate 17,339,634 downwards.
TGACTGACTTAATCTGGAAACAGTTCCTCGAAATAGCTACAGAGTGAGAGCTGAGTTATAAATGACGAGTACAACTTTCCCATGATTCCTTGCTTCACCGTGTGTTCATCTGCGGTTGTTTCAAACATGGAGGAGGGGGAAAGAAAAAGTGAACCTAGAAAAAGCAAAGAAAGGTCAACAGCTACCTGTTCCAGCTCAGCAGCAGTCCCGGAGCGTGAACCGGAGGCAGGCAGTAGCGCTGACGGCAATGACGCAGACAAAATCGATGTCTGCTCTGAGAAGTTTGACCCCCTCCTGGCCTTGTATTCGCCGACTGTACCGCTTCCTTTCCCTAATGTCAAATGTTTTAACAATGTGTCAGCCTATGAGAGCTTTCTAAAGGGTGGCAGAGGAAGGGCCAAGCCGGAGAACGTGGAGAAAAAGCGACAAAAGGCGATGAAAGGGGTGGTGGACCCGGAGCGTATCGCCAGGCTGAAGAGGCTAATGGTGAACAACCCGATGAAGGAGTCTGAGGAGGGAGAGAGCAGCGGCACACCGAGGAGAAGGAGGCAGAAACCCCACAAAAATGTCCTGACAAGGATGCCCTGTAGGTTTAACAACAACAAAACTACTTCTTGTAGTACATGCCCCTTCTCCTTCTGTTACCTTTAATGCTACTTTTTCTTCTTTTACTACAACTTCCTCTTCTTCTTCTTTCATTGTAACTACTTATCCTGTTACTTTTATCACTGCTACTGCTTTTACAAGATTACTGTTTCTAATTCTTCTACTACTACTACTGGCACTTATTACTTATTTTTATACTAATCTTTTACTAAATACTTCTATTACTTCCAGCAGACTGACCCTTTTAAATGGTGCCACATTTGTAAGGAACATGCATTTGTGGGATGAGCAGCAGAGCTGAGTATATTGGTTGCGTCCATGACAAATTTGCCAAATCTTCTCTGCCAACGCCAACAGTTTTTTCTTCTATTGACTTTTGTTTGGTCAATTGGATGATTGAAATCTGAAGAAACAAGACACATTGGCAATTTGACAATCTATTAATTTAACAAGCAGGAGCCTCAGTAGCATGTGGATGAACCATACACAGCCACAACAGCCTGGCACCTCCTCCTCCTCATGCTGGTCACCAGCCTGGTCACACGCTGCTGTGGGATGGCTACCAGTCTTCAATCAGAATTTGTCGCAAGTCAGCCAGCGTGGTTGTGTTGGTCACTCTTGCCCAAACCGCACGCTCAAGCTGATCCTACAAGTGTTAAATGGTGTTGAGGTCAGGACTGCTGGGAGGCCATTTCTTCCTCTCCACTTCCAAATTCTGGAGGTAGTCTCTAACAAACCTCGCTCTGTGGAGGCGAGTGTTGTCATCTTAGAGGATAGAGTTCAGTCCCAGACTGTGGAGATAAAGAGTTGCAGGATCTCATCTTGATATTTCTCTGCATTGAGATTGCCTCCAGCGATGACAAGTCTAATTTTTTACAGTGAGGGAAGTGCCGCCCCTCACTATCACACTGCCTCCACCAAAAATGTTACTCTATCTGTAATCGAGCCTTTCAGTGAAGGGCAGTCATGCAGTCTTCCTGGCAGCCCTTTGAGACCAGAGATTGGCTGTGTGCAGTCTGTACAGGATTGTCTGGGCTGAGAGCCTTTGGCTCATTCTGCAAACCTTGCCTGAAAATCTTTAGAAGACAGAAACCACAGTCTAGGTAGGGGTGTGGCAAGATGCTTATCTCACGAGACCAGACTTTGGCCCGCAAGACGAGACTTTAACCTTTTGTTAATTTTGAAAAAAATACATGGATTTGATAACATGCCCTTTATGCGGCTGAAAGTCATAATTGCAAATCATTCAGGTCTTTTCAGAAATGTTTAAACTAACTCCTCTTGTACTGAATAGGCTATCAGTGCTTATACACAATTTATCTTGTCTAACTCTGAGTCAAACTGTACATTTTAATGCTCTTCAAATCAAACCTTTCATTTCAATAGTCTACCACATCTTTATTTTACACTATGCACCTGTTGCTACAGCTACAATAGTAATAAAAGCATTTGGATAATTTTGAAAGTACTTTAAACACTATTTACAACAGACTGAAATGAAAAGAGCTGCATCAGTAAAATCAAACTATTTCTCATTTTCTTTAAGTACATCCATATTTAAATCACTCAAATAAGTATTTCTGTCAATAAGACATTAGCTGTAATTTACAGAAATAGATTATTTTATCGTTTTGTTGTCTTTTTTTCTCATATGAGCTTTGACAGTGTTGCACACGATACACAGATGAGCGTGTGTGTGTCGCTGCTCTGTCTGCTGTCAGACAACAAACAGGGCGCATTTAACGGGGGCTGTAACTTCAGTTTTTGGAGCTAACAGTGGACTCTATAGTGCTTAAACAGAGTTTGTTTTGCTAAGTTTACCGCTTCAGTATACAGCGACCCGTTGCGCTACTCATGTTAAGCTTCTGATTGATGATAGCACAGCCAATGATGGATGTGTGACTGACAGACAGTGAGACGAGGAGACATGACGAAGCAGTGACTAACCAATGTTACAAAGTCATGCAGCTCTATGAGCGAGTCTGTGGGCATACATAAACTAAATAAACACTGTATTCTTCACATGGAGACTCCACAGGTTTCCAGCAGCAGCAATTCATCATTCAAACCAATAGATTTAAAGAGTCTAGGGCATCTTTGTGATTTTTCATAATTTCCAGTTTGGTATTGTTTTTAGTAAAGAGAGCTGCTGCTCCAAGTGTCTGCACGATATTGATGGCACGATCTCGTCGCACCGCTCTTCCTAGGTGCTGACAGGATGAGGAAACAGTCTTCTTGGAGTGTCAAAACAAGAGTCAAAAATAAGAATAAGAATGAGCTGTTTGGCATTGGCAGAGAAGATTTGGCAAATTTTTCATGGGCCCAACCCACATACTCAGCTCTGCTGCTCATCCAACAAATGCATGCTCCTTTCAAATGTGGCACCATTTAAAAGGAGATTAAACAGGCATTCCAGCAGTATTAGATTATTTCCTAGAATCATTGTTACAACAAAGAAATAATGTACCAAACACAAATTTGCTTACTTTATAGTAAACAGAAACATTCTTAGATATATGGTAATGACTAAAACAGTTTGTCTTCTTCTTTGAAGTCCCCTCCCTTGCCTGCCACTACAACAATTAATTGATTGCTAATATTGAAATATTAGTGACTAGAATACCTCCAATTGTTCAAAAGAATGAACACTATCCCTCCAAAAGAAATCCTTCATTTGTTGCCTGTAGTGGAATGAAAGCTTTATAGCAAATGCAGGGACTGAGAAGATTATAGCCAATTATGCACATCAGTTTCATGATCATGAGCCTGGTGATTAACTCTTTACCTTGTATAGACACATGGCATTCAATGTGTTCCTGCAAACATTTTCTTTTATTACCTTTTTTGTATAGCATCCAACTGTACAGAAACAACATGAACTCAAAGCATCACATCCACCAGTGAAGTTTACACGTTTAGTCTTTTTGGCAGACATGTTTTTGTATTTCAGATGTATTTATTGTATAACATGCTGGCTTTGGACAGAGTTGGTAAAAGTGTTTGTTATGTGTCTTCAGTATGCGAGGGCAGCCCTTTGGGGGAGGTGTACAGGTGTGTCAAGGAAAGGATAAGGGTCAAAGTCCACATCAGGACCTTCAAAGGGCTAAGGGGAGTCTGCTCCGGCTTTATTGTGGCTTTCGACAAATTCTGGAATATGGTGAGCCCTCATATCCCCTCTTTACAGTTGCTGTTTGCTTAATCTTATATTATGTATTAATTAACAGCATTTATGTAAAAGTGATTGCCTTGTCTTCATTATTTTATTTTTACATTTTTCTTTCTTTGTCAGGCAATGGTAGATGTGGATGAGACTTACAGAGAACCTCTACTTGGGAAAGCTCTCTACCATGAGAAGGCTCTCACCATATCACGGGTAGGAAAGTGTTTAAATTGTAAATCTAACTGAAATATAAATCTCATCCTATTCTTATTTACCTGTTCAACTGCTCAGCCAATCACATGGCAGCAACCATTGCATTTAGATAAAGTAGACATTAGGGAAGACAGTCTACTGATGTTAAAACTGAACATAAAAGTGCAGAAGAAAGAGGATTTAAGTGACTGTGAATGTGCCATGGTTGTTGGTGCCAGATGGGCTAGTGAGTATTTCACAAACCACTGATCAACTGGGATTTTCACTCACCGCCATCTCTAGGGTTCACAGAGCACGGTCTGAAAAAGAGAAAATATCCAGTGAGCAGCAGTTTCCTTCAGCAGATCATCTTGACCATCTCTGTATGTAAAGGTTGCTACCATGTGATTGGCTTAGATAAATGCACAAAAGCGCAGTTGAATAATGCATGCTAGGGATGAATACTGAATGCTTGTATTTTTTTTCTAATGATTACATGCACATTTTTGCTTTAACATATGCAGGTGCATCTCAAAAAAACTGAATGAAATGTAAAACATTGCTTTTTCTAGTGATTTACCTAGGACAGTTAAATTTCCATGTATTCTAGCTTCACCTCATACTAAGTGAAACATTAAGACTTTTTTGTTTTAATTTTGATGCTAACGTCTTACAGCTCATGAATATCTAAAACCCACTATCTCAAAATATTAGAATATTGTGGAAAAGTTCAATTTGCAAAGGTTTCCTGAGCCTTCATTCTCTCTCTGTGGTTCAGTCCACACAACCACAGTCATGGAGAGGACTGCTGACTTGACGAGGAGGTTAAGCCCCAGAAGGTCACTGCTGAAAAAGCAGGCTGTTCTCAGAGGCTGTATCAAAGTATATTCATGGAAAGTTGACTAGAAAGAGAAAGTGGAGTCGGTTGACAAAGAGCCAGAAAATTGACAACTAGTGTTGTAATCCTAATGTAGTGCCACTCCCTTTGCATTTTATTTGGAAATCAAAGTCACTGTCTTTAAGATGATTGTAGAAGCAAAGAACTTGATAAAGTCCAGAGTCAACGCTCTCAGCTGATGCTAAAGCACTTCATGCCTCCATCTCCTGAGAAGCTTTATGGAGATACTGATTTTCTTTTCAAGCAGGACTTTGCACCTGCCCACAGTGAAGCCAAAACAACAAGAAACTGGTTTGCTGACCACAGTGTTATTGTGTTTTTATTGGCCAGCCAATCAAACACATCTGGTCTGACCTGAACCCTGTAGAGAATCGCTGGGTAAAGGTGAAGAGGAAGATGAGAGAAACCAGACTCAACAATACAGATGAGCTGAAGGCTGCTATCAGAGCAGCCTGGACTTCACAACACCCCAGCAGTGCCACAGACTGATTGCCTCCATGCCACGTTGCATAGATGCAGTAATTTGTGCAAAAGGAGCTCAAGCCAATTACTGAGAGCATTAAAAGTGCATAATTTCCAGAAGGTCAGCATTTCTGTATTATAAATCCTTTTTTGGACTGATGTTTTGCACTATTCTAATATTTTTAGATCATGATTTTTTTTTGTGAGCTGTAAGCCATTATCTTCAAGATTAAAACAAAAAAGTCTTGGAATATTTCACTTCGTAATGGTGAATCTAGAATATATGAAGTTTTACTTCTTGAATTAAATTATACAGGAAAAAACAAAACATTTCATACTTACATTTTTTGAGATGCACCTGTATTTTTTGCCATTTACTTAGGGCAGCTGTGGGCAAAAAAAAAATGCATGGTCAGATTTTTCTCAGCCCAGCCCTGGCAATTGATAATAGGAAAGAAATGTTTTTAAAATAGACCATAAACAATACAGAAGTCCTGATGTGTTGTCATGATTTATAATCTTGATCTGAGGATCAGAATTATGGTTGTGCATTAATCATCTTGGCCAAACTTGTGCAGCACTAGTTGTAAGCCAAAAAAAAATCTCAATTCAGCAGTGTGACTTATATCACTGGGCCCTGTGTGGACCCCAGGAAGAAAAGCTTCCACAATCCTGCCTTAAAACGAATCTAAACCAACATCAATAATGTATCTTTTTCATGGCTGCTGTTGAAAATACTGGCCAAAAATGAGGCTTAATTTCCTACAAATAAGAAGCGAAGATCTAATTTTCTCCTCCTATATTAATGTGACTGAAATTTCTGTCCAGCTCTTTGAGAAGCTAAAAATCCAGGAGAGCTCAGCAGCCGAGGATTCAGCTAAGAAGAAAGAAGCCCGGGAGACATCTTCAAACCCAGAAAGCATGTCTGCTCAGCGTTCTAGCAAGAGAGGAGGCAACACAGCCAAGCCCAAGCTTCCAGATAGAGATAAAACCACACAGGATAAAGACAAAGTCTCAGTGAAGGCACCGTGTCCAGACGTGTGCCACAAGTATGGAAAAGTGCACACACGACACATCAACCAGCTCTTTATCCGGGGTGAGAACGTCATCCTGGTAAACCCACAGTCGCTCTGATTTCTGTTGCTTTTTAAAAAAAAAAAAAAATTTAGCCTGGACACTTTCTAGAAGCACATTTAAGGAAATTTAAGTATTATTGTACACATAACATCTGTAGTAATATGTGTTCAATACAAAAATGAACTGACAGATATGATTTAATCAGATTCGAAAGAATCAAACAAGGACTGCTGTTGTATCATATTGATATGGAGGTTTTTCTCTGCCCACCAGAGAAATTATCTTGTTTTTGAAGAATAAAAGCGTCTCAGTTCTAATTATAGTACTTTCTTGTCTTGTTTGGTCCTGTCTTTTTAGTGACAGCTGTGTCTGTGTTGTACTTTTTACCCAGCAGGTGGCAGCAGAAACACATTAGTGCTATCTGCTGGGCCATTGTCATCTCAAAGAGCTTGTCCCTTTATGTTGCTTTTCCCGTTAGTTTGAACAGGAATGACAGCGCAGTCTCAGTGGACTTCATAAATGCATTATGAATAATTGAGTTTGTGAAGCTCGAGATTGCAGATGGCACTCAAAAGCTGTCATTTGTCTTGACGTCTCAGATTGCTTTTACTCTTTAATGGGCACATTACCCATAAAAGCACAGTTTACTGCATCTCATGGAAGTTGTAAAGATGTAGCCTTTTTTTTCCTTTTTTAAATGGCAGAGGTTACTTTTGGATGATGAGAAGCACACAATGATTGTTTTCAGTTTGATTGTCTTATTTTAGTTTCTAAATTGCTGAGTTTAACTGACCTTCTTCTATGTGTGTTAAATGCAGTAAATAGGACACATTCCTGCTGTTGTTCATCTATATTGTTTCATATTATATATCAGAACATTATTAGTGCAGCCCATTTAACTGGTGTCCTCTCCAGAGAGCTAAAACAGGGTCAATTGTTTAATGCAAGCCATGTTTTAGTCATGTTTGTCACACTAGCGTGTTCCAGCAAACCTTACCACATTAAGAGAAGGGCAAAGCACCAATATTGAGAAATAGGACCACAATTAAACAGGATACAGCAATCAGGTCACTTGGGAAACTCGTTCACTTGGGGGAAAAAATGTGAATTGTATAGCTTCAAGGATTACTGACACAGTAAAGAAACAAAGAGTTGTATTGGTATTAAATCAGACTAAATTCATCCAGTTGTTCTAAATTGTGCTCTGCCTTTATTAAATGTAGTCTGGCTCCCTTTATGTATCAGATAAATCATTTTGTAGTCACAAAGTTCAAGTGTTTACACTCCCATCTGCTCTTTTGAATTGGTGCAAATGTTTTGACTTGCTTACATTTTCTCTCTCTTGCCTTTCTGCCTTAAGCTGTAAATGTACGAAGGCCTTTTATCCGCTCAAATACTGACATTTAACTCCCATCAACTAAATGTAATTTAAACGTCAAGCGCAGTGGCTTCACTTTTGCTGCTTGAAGCTCTTTTCAACAAGGCTAATGACACATCACAACAAATAACACACACCATTAACAAATTTCAATCAACTGTTTAATGTCGTAGATAAAGGATCTTGATGTTTAAATCAAATCAAAATGGGAATAATGCAAAAATTAAGTCTTCTCAAAAGATTTTTTTTTTTACATTTGCATATGCTAGTGTTTCAGTAACAATCCCATCATAGAGAAAATCTAAACAATTTGAAGTAGAAAAAAACGCATAAAACAACCTCTACTGATATATTTTAGAAAAACGGCAAAGAGATTTTGGTCATTTCAATGCTCTGACAAGGCTTCTATGTGTTTGTGTGCTCCTGCGCCCTTGGGAGAGCAGGAGAGCACAACTTGAATCCTCCTGGCGCTGCACAATCCACTGCCCTCTGCTCTGGTCAGTGAATTATTTATCTGATCGTTGACAAACTCAAAATGTCAGGCAGCCAAGAGTCACTTATCAATCACTTATTACAAGGGTCAGGAGGCAACCATCGGCAGGCACTTGAACCACTGAAGAGCAATGCTTTGTACGTCTGACAGCTCAGGTACAGGATGCACAGCTGAACGGGAGTGTTCATTATGTCCCACAACACTTCATCCAAACATCTTCACAGAATGGGTGTATACTGACTGCTTCGTTATGGCAAAAGAGCCTCATCTCACACCATCGTTATGAGCTGCAAAACAGGCTTACTGATGAGGGTGGTTTAGGACAACACTGATATGTATGGCTGTTTAATGTGTATGAATAGTCAAGATGGAAGGCAGCTTTTATCGAGACACTAAAGTGAGTATTTAACCTATACATGCATAATGCAATTGTAATAACTGTCAAAAAATGAGGTGTTGATTTAAGTTAATTTGCCTGAATTGAGAGGAAACTATAAAAATGAGTGTGGGACAAAAAAAACAGCAGGTGAAATAGTTGTGTGATTGCATTTTGATTCCTCAAATGACAGACGCTTGGCTTGAGGCATAAGTAAAAACATTTGTACATTGTACAGAAGCAACGTCCTCACGACTGCACAGTCACATTGTCTCCTTCAAAGACGTTAATTTAAGAGAAAAAGGTTTTTCAGGCACTGTTATAAGGAACCCACAACCCCCCATATGAGGCTTTTTCTACCTACTGATTATCTCATTTGGATGCAAACTGATTATAATCTTCATAAGTAAAATATATAATATATTTAGCAATAAGAAAGGCCACAAATGATGGTCATTTCAAGGAGAAGCTCCTTATATTAATCAATCAACTTCCTCCAAACACTCAGTCATGAACTGCAGCACTGACAGGCCACATCTGGAGTGTGTGGACACATATGTACAAAGAGAAGGTGTCACTGTGCTTAATTATAGATCTTAATTCATCTCAGATTTGGTCTTCAGGATTAAACTCTTCACACCGTAACTTCTTCTCATAACAGAACTTCATAACTTATCTGTAAGGGCTTCAGATTTCTATTTACAAGTCATAGGAAGAGCAGGAACAAAAAAAAGAGGTAACTTGACATTCTTAGATGCACATTAGAAAGTTAAAATGGCTGATCATGTTATTCAAAGTAATCATCCAGTAAAGTTACTGAGAATACATCTCAAAAATCATTCTGCAGCTACTGATAGGTTTTTTGCTATTCTGGTGATTTGACTTGATTGAGGTTATAAAGCAAATCCCCGACATTCACTCTTTCCTCCTCTCACTGACTTATGAGTAACCGACGAGGCAGACAGTCATCAGTGTGTGTCTGACCATAACCCCAGAGCGGACAGATCATTGGTTCAAACACAACACAAACACACATTCATTTAGATCTGTATCACTACACAGCATTACTTAAAAAAATCAAGGAGATTGCAGGGTGTTGGTATGTGATAGTTGAGATTATTCAAGTACTCTTTGTTTGCAGCTCTTAACAATCCTTCACCAATGGACGGAGAGAGAGAGGCTGATACCGCTCCACCGCATTATCTTCGCTCTCCAGCTCCATCACTTCCCAAAGTTGGCGAAGTCAGCAAAGGCATCCGGTTTGGGCTGTTGGACCACTGAAGGGTTCATCCCCATTCCCATAGCAGCAGGCATGCCCATGGTCATAGCTCCCTGTGGCATCCCCATGGTCATAGCCCCCTGTGGCATCCCCATGTTCATGCCCATTCCCATCCCCATCCCCATCATGCCCTGGTTGGGGGCCATCCCCATTCCCATGCCCATTCCCATGCCAGCACCAGGATGCATCATAGGATTTACAGGCGGTCTGACTGTTGTAGGTCCAATGCTCATACTGGAAAATCCCTGGGAGAGCATGTTGGCAGGTGCTTGGTTGCCTGGAAATGACAGAACAAACTCAATTAATAAAAAAGCCAAATTTTATATCACATTTGATGCAGAGTGCTTTGAAGGAGAGCCTGGCGATAGTGTCCGCTGCTCATGCCAGAGCTCACATTCCTCTCACCTTGTTGGAGGGTGTTGAGTGAGGGCTGGCTCTGCTTGGGTGGCTGTGCGCCTGGACCTAGGAAGTCCAGGCTGATGTTAACTGAGGGGTCTGACCAGGTAGAGGGGAGGGACCCTTTGGCTCCAAGACCTTGAGAGGCCATTCCAGGCTGCAGCGGCTGGAGGGGCATGGCAGACTGTGGTTGTAGAGGACCACCCATGGTCTGAAGAGGCTGTGAATACAGGAGCAATGTTTAAAAACAAGCTAATTAGTGGTTGGTACAGAAACGTATAGTTAAAAAAAAAAAAAAAAAGATTCATAAATGCTCCAACTCAAAAATACACAATTAAAGGAGGCAGTTCCTGCTCATTACTAGAGTGCTTAAACCTGACCCACTTAACCTTGACAGTGTCAGAGGAGTCTGCTACTGTCTCCCTCTGAACTCAAACATACCATGTAAAGTAAGAGGAGTAGAAGGGAGTGGTGGGTGTAGTCTCAGTGAAACAAAGACTGAGTTTTATTTAAGTAGGTCAGCAACCTTTTAACACAGAAATACAGTCGACATCCACATGCTTTTGTGTGCTTTTAAATGTTTTTGTAACTCAACTGATTCTTCTCATTCTGTGTGTCAGTAACAGCAGGAGTGGGTGGTTAGTGGGCGGTCTCTGGGGGAGATGAGCATCTGTTGAGGCTGCATGTTAACCCTCCAACATCATGCTTGTCCTCCATCTTTCAATCACACGGGTGTGTCTTTATCACATAACCACAAATGTGGTCAACAGGAAGTGTGATATTGGATTACTACTGTAAGACTTCAGCTAACAGCCTGTTTTTTTCTTGTTTTTGTTGTTTTTTTTTTTATTACCCTGCCTTTCTTTTGAGATATGCATTAAAAGGCAGAAGTCGTTAACTTGGGTTTGCAAATAGATGCCATTCAAACACAAGGTGTTACTCTCACCCATGGAGGCATAAATTTGCAAATGCAAATCAACCTTAAGACCACAACAAATGCATGAAAGTATGGGGGGTAAAAAAAAGACACAATGGGGCTACATTCAAACAAGACACAAATAGATAGGTAGCTCAAATAAACACTAAAGGGTACTAGTAACTAATTTATAATGCTTTGTAATTATCTAATCACAGCTCAGACAACCAACTGATGTTTGTTTCAATGATGATGAAATATTTTTCTTCACAGTTTCCTTGTTCTGAAGCCAAGTCATGATTGAATGGACAGCTGTGGTCCTCTTTAATTTATTGCCTTTGCCTTTGACACTCAGGTACTTGCACCATGTGATAATGCTGAAGGGGAAAAGGTTTAAATAAGTGATTGGTACGTTGGTTTGTAGCATAAAGCACTTCACAGAACCCCCAAAAAATACCTGATCTTAAACCATAGTTGTTACAGATGAGTGTAAAAAAATCATCAAACACTGGTGGTGATATGATTTGAGTTGAAAACCTCAGTGATTTTCATGGTTAAATAGTAAGGTTCAGAGTAAGATAAATATAAGCCAGTTTTAAACAAAGTAAATGCCTTGAAAGGGTGTAAAAAATATGGACCTTTTTTTTTACCCAAATGCTGATATTGAGCATAAGCCTTGAAATACTCCACAGTCTTTGATGTGAATTTATCACCCTGTAACACCCCAGTGACTCAGTTCAGCTTCAATATCCATTCATCGAAGCGCACAGTTTCTTTGTGGCTGGTAAACAAAGTATATTTTATATATTATGACTTTTTATGTCTTTTTATGAAATCCCAAATATGATCTACAAATAAGTAAATATTTTAAAGATTTAAAAACTAACCTCCTAAGTGAAGCAGTCTATCTTTGTTTACAAGAGCTCTAAAATCAGAAATGGTGGTTTAATTTCCCTGGGGATATTTTACGTCCACCTGTAACATTTAAGCCCCCCTTCATGAGTCCTGTACTGATATGTGCATTAATAAATCATTTAATAAAAGGATGCACGTGTATTGCTTCAGTGCAGTCATGCATACCTGTGACATAGACTGGGGCAGGCCCGTGGAGCTCATGCTTTGTGTGCTGCTCATGCTAAAGTTGAGGCTCTGGGAGGCGGTTAGGGTCTGCGTAGGCCCCATCAGGTCAAACAGGTCTGCTGAGGGAGGAGCAGTGCTTGCAGCTGAGACAGGGGCGGGAGCAGGGGCCAATGCAGGACCCGCTGTCATGCTTCCAAAAAGGTCGTTTCCACTGTTGTCAACAGTCTGGGCAGATGCTGGCATCTGACCTCCAGGGAAGGCATTCCACTCTCCAAAGTCTCCATTGCTACTTGAGGCTGGTGCTGCTAAAACAGAGAGAAAAGTATGCTGAATGTTTGTTTTCCCATCCCAACAGTAATGTTTGTATTGTGAGCTGTGTAAATAACTGCAAGATGTTGTAAACAAAAGTGGCTCAAGAAATTTTTCAGCTGTCACAGCAATTAGGAGAAGCAGTTGAGTGTTCAGCGAGGCCAGTCTAGTTTATTCCAGGGCATTCTCAGTGACCACTGGTGCCACATTTTAAATTTTCATTGAACTGGCCCTGCTTGTCGTCTCTTTCCCTCCTCTCAATCTCTCCCAGCTTCCTCCGCCCCCACCAACGTCTCCCTCTGTCCCTGTCTCCTTGTCATCTATAACAGGAGTTGATGTGTGTCTGTTCTTGTTATGCAGAGCAGGTAGCAGGCTCCATATGGCCAGGGCTTCCTCCCAGCATCCCTCTGAATATTCTAGCAGTATGGCTGCAACAGCAGAGCACAAACATGCACACACTAACGAAGAAAAAAAGTCTTGAAACCAACCAGTTCCTGAGGAGAGGCCGACGGAAGCAGCAGGCGACGAGAAGTCAGCAAACCCACTGATCAGGTCTGCATTAAGAAAGACACATTAACACATCAATTTTAGACAAGAGAGCTCCAGGTGTCATTCCTACATAGTTAGCATTCCTTCAGTGTCAGAAGTGTAGGAGGGAGGGAGGGTGGTGGTGGCAGTGAATAGGTGGAGAAGACCAAACATCTGTTCAGCTCTCCCGCCCTCTCCATGCACCAGGGACTGCTCCAAAAACATCTGGTGCACTTAGTTCCTATACATCAACTCCCTCCCCCTGCTGTCCCCAATATCTGAAGCTAGCTTTAGCAGCTGGGCACCAACATTGCAGTCACTGTAGAGTTTTCTGATTTCTACTTTCTCTTGTGACACTGAACAAAACAGTTCATCTACTAATTAATAGGGTCTAGTTTGTTTGCTAAGAATATGAGCAATGTTACTCAATCCTGGGCTAGCAGCAGGCATATTTTTACTTTTTGGCAGATTTTTTTTTTTTTTTTGGCCCTGGATCAATTTCTATGCGAAAACCAAAGAACTGCAATGGGCACCAGTTACCTATGCTTGCTCCAGGTAGGTAGAGCTGTGTTGCCACCGAACATTCTGGTTCAGTTCAGTTCAGTTCAGTATGGCATGCAAGTAGTTGGTAATCAAAATAACTGATCCAAAAGATCCTACTGTTTTTTCTTGTGAGTTAATTCAAGAAGTGAAACTTCCATATAATCTAGATTCATCTCATTCAGAGTGAAATATTTCACAACTTCTTTTGTTTTAATCTTGATGAATACAGATCAAAGCTCACAAAAATGTTGACCTTCTAGATGACTATGCACATTGATGCACTCAGGTTTGAGCTGCGTTTGCACAAATTACTGCATCTGTGCAATGTGGCATGGAGCCAATCAGTCTGTGGCACTGCTGGGGTGCTATGAAGCCCAGGTTGCTCTGATAGCATCCTTCAGCTCATCTGTGATGTTGAGTCTGGTGACCATCATCTTCCTCTTGACATTTCCCAAGAGTTTCTGTATGGGGTTCAGATCAGACCAGTTGGATGGCCAATCAAGTGCAGTAATACCATGGTCAGCAAACCAGTTTCTTGTTGTTTTGGCTTCATTGTGGACAGGTGACAAGTCCTACTGAAAAAGAAAACCAGTATCTCCATAAAGCTTCTCAGCAGTTGGAAGCATGAAATGCTTTAAAATCTCCTGGTAGACGGCTGACAGCATTAACTCTGGACTCGATAAAGTACCAGATGACACAGCAACCCAAACCATCACTTACTGTGAAAACTAAAAACAGTTGGACTCTGTGCCTCTCTGATTTTCCACCAGACTCTTGGACCTTTAATTCCAAATAAAATTCAAAACTTACTTTCATCTGAGAACAGGACTTTGGACCACTAAGCAAAAAGTCCATGTTTTGTACTAAGCTGAACAGCTTTTCTACCTCATTTTGTAATAAAAATGCTATTAAGAGAAACAGTAAAATAAGATTAAAGCAAAACCCCTGGTGGGCTCCTAATTGGATTGTGATGACAGATAAATTGACGAGGACAAGCTACTGTGGCGTAGCTGTTGTGAAGTGCCTTCTGTAAATGAGCCAGCTATAGTCTGAGAGCTGGTTTCCTTTTTCCAATATTGTTGCTGTATCATAAACATTAAAAAGCTGAAATGGCACCAAACAAAGAGCCATTAGGGAGCTGAAATACTGCCTCGGGATTTTTAAAAAGAGCTAGAATTCTCATCACAAGGAGCAGGCCTGGACGGACATTGGCTGTGGAAACGCAACAACATCAGGGTTTCCTGTATCATACCATATTACAAAACCAAACTGCTTGGTGGACACAGACCATTAGTTAACTGAAGTATTTCACAAAACAGCAGAGTAAGACTTGAGGTTGTGTTGTTGTACCTGTGGCAGGGGGCTTGGTTGGTGTCGTGTCCACCATAAGTAAGTCAGCTAGGGCGGTGCTGGCAGGCTGAGCGGCTGCTGGTTGGGGCTGAAAAGACAAACGTTTATTAGTAATCGCTTAACACATTAAAAATAGAATCTCTTTCAGGCCTCTTTGTGCGCTCTACCTGTTTAGTGGTGGTGCTTGGGCTTTTGTCCCCTGTGTAGTTGGCAGCAGCCCCCATGTCTATTATCTTGGATGGGACCCCTCCTCTCTTCCGTGTTGCTGTGGTCTCTGTTGCTTGGACTATGTGTACACTCTTGGTGGTTACGGTCTCCTCTTCATCTTTAAAGTCTTTAGCTGACTGGCCGTTGTGAGACGAGCGACCCCGGTCATCCTCATTGTCACTATGGGGACAATTATGAATTCAACAACATTCAGAAGAATTTACCTTTTCAGAAATAATTCAAAAACAGCTCTGGATATAGCCATTTTGTCCTCTAATACATACATACAAATAAATCTATGCTTGTCTTTTTTCTCATCTTCAGTAGAAAAACTTGAAACACATCAGGAATCTTGCCTTTTGTATAGTTTTTTGTTTTCTTTTTGCTTTGAAATATATTTTCATACTAGAGTTTTAACAGGTTTCATTCTCTTATTTTTGGTGTTACTGATGTTTTCGTTCAATTTGTAATGTTTTTTTGCCATTCAGTCTAGTATGCTACAAAGTTAAAATAAGATGTCTTTTCTGCCTCTACCTAAATCGATCTGGCGAGTCATCTCTGTCCTTCTTCCTGAATCTGTTAATGGTATCATCAATGGTGCTGCCAATTTTGTCACTAATCTCGCCCAACTTCTCACTGAAGGGAAATTGTCCTTTGTTTCCCCAGTCATCGTCCCACTTATCTCGTCGGCTGTCACTGGTGTCGTACCTGTCCCCCGCTGAGAAAAATTCAAGTGGAGGAAAAAGAAAAGAAAGAGGGATTCCATAAAATCCAAATGTTTTGTCAATGATGATCTTACATCACTCATTTAATCAAAGACTTACAGTAGCTGCGGTATCCCACACTATCTGAATTTATCCCAACGTATTTGTCTTTGTTTTTCTTTGCTTTTTTCCGTTCTTCCCTGAGCCTGTCATCGTCCTGCACAAACTCCACAAGCTCCTTCACCTTCTGACGCACATTCACACCTTGGTCCTTCCCGTTCTCATCTGGACACAGAAATGTGAAGACACACAAACACTCATTAAACAGTTCTCTTTTAATTAGAACCATTTCATTTGAACTTAATTAAAAACAAATGCTCATGAAACAACAATGAGGAGAGGCAGTTGAACGTTCTCATTTGAAAACTGCCCTTTAAATAAACACATGAAAGAATGAAAGCAGCTCAAAGGCAGCATGTGTGTTTGTGGTTTAAGGGTTTGTGGACTAAGCAGTGCTTAAGACTAACATCCATTCATTACAGCTCACACTGTAACTATTGTTAATAAACACTTAATGCTTCAATGTTGAGGTGGAGAGCGTATCTGACCAATTAAAGCCTGATTACACAAAAACATAAAGTGTTTCTTTTTTGTTACACTTGTTTACATTCCTCTCTTCCAACATACAAGAAGATGGTAAGAAGATGGAAGAAAAACAAGTAAAACACCAGAGTGACATCTTACCGACAAAGTGGTAGCTTTCCAAAGATCTCAGGTCATACAGATGTTCTCTAGCGCTGGTAACAACCCTCTCTGATCCATTCTTGATTAGATGGGACAGCAGCAGAAGGGACTGTGAAACAGACATACAAACGCATTAGGACAAAAAAAAAGCTCAAGTCTCAAACCCAAGATGAATCTTGTTTTAGTCATTTTGTCAGATTTTATTTTTCTCCCATAGTGTTCAATCTGAGCAGGCATTGGTATTTTATTTTTTCTCTCCCTAATTATCCTAAAATGCAATTTCTGTTGACAAAAAACTCTCTTCACTTATGTCCTTTGTTTGAAATTAACATTTGTTGAAAGGTTATTCCTGCCTGTATTCCTAAGCAAGAATGTTGAAGTTAGCAGGCTCATTGAAAAAAGTTTCCAGTTTTGAGCCACATTTGTTGTAGCTTAGTCTGGTACAAAATGTTGAAATGTTGGTCTATTCAAAGCTGTGACTTTAAGTACTGAGTCTTAAATTGTATGAAACCTTGTGGTGAAGGAGCAAGCCTGAGTGGTTGTGAGATGTTGCAATAGTACTGAGACAAACCTTATAGACTCTCCTCCAGTTCTTCTTGTTATCTCTCAGCATGCGGGCCCACAGCATGTTCATCACCTCTGGGAACTGCTCGTACATGAATGTGGCTCTGATTAAAGAAACATTCACAGAATAAAGAAAAACAGGGAAATATTTGTAATGTGTCCCAAAAAACAGATTGATATTTAGTCCAGCCCATTAACAAAAATCTACAGGTACAAAGGAGCTCTGGGACATCACTCATGAAATGTATCAAATTAGATGAATCAGACATCAAAAGGTGGCAAATATAAGCTTGTATCTACAGGGAATTTAAGTTACTGTCTTTGTATTATGTACTATGCATTTTAAGTCAGCATTAAAACATTTGTTTTATCAGATGGAATCATGACTACAAGTGCCATGCGTTCAAAACACATTGCTAATCAGATGAAGCCACAGCTAAAAGTCAGCTGTCCACAGAGCAGCACTGATTACTGTCAGTTTGGTTATAGGCAAGGTTAGCAAGCAGAGATAAGCAGAGAAAATGTGGTTCACAAAGACATTAAAAAATTAGTATGTCTGTTATGTGATCATTTTTAAATGATTAGTTTTATATGCATTATGTCAACATCAAAATGCGTTTAGAATTACTTTATGTATAATGACTTGATGCATTTTATTATAGAACATCTTTATCAACCATTGTAGATTTTCCTTTACATGCAGGCCTTACCAAGAATAAAAAAATTTGAGTCCGATAAACTCTAAAAGGACAGGACGTTTATCCAAAATAGAGAAGAACCTTGTCTGAAAGTAGTTGGATGCTGACGTGACGAAAAAAAATTTATCAGCTAAAGCACAATGAAGAGTTCCCATCTCTGCAGGGCTCTGACACTATAAGCAGGTCAGCAGTTTATATGAATGTAGGCCATATGTTTTAGTGATTGTGAAACTATCAGTATGTTGACATGAACAGAAAAGTCAAACTACAGTTTTAGCTTGATTAGGCAATTGAACTAGACAGCTGTGCTTGTCCCAGTATACATGCACAGAAGGCAAAAGGCAATATGCCCCCTCAGTATGTAACCATGGACCTTCTTGTTGTTGACCTTGCTAACAAGACAGCAAGAGTTAAAGTTGTACGTGGAACATTAGAAACATGGACTAATGAACATGAACGCTCTGTACATTTTCTACATTCTCTATGCTTCACTTTTGGCACATTTGCAATGCATGCAATCCCTCTAGCTTATGTTGATATCTGAAGGCAGGTGACTATACAATTCCTGCAATGCTGGGCATTTACACTGTTCAACTTCCTGGTCAAAGTCTGATGTGGAACCTGTGGGGCATGCACAAACTGCCAAGTCCACTTTGGGTCAGATTGAGGCAAACACATGCAAAAGTACACCAATCTCCAACCAAATTTATCAAAGTCTATCAGTCCAACTTTAAGAAATTCAATTTATCAAAATTTCAGTGGGACTAACATGTTAACATGCATTTTAAAAGTCCATTTTTAGTGAGAATTATAAAATAATTTGTAACTAACATACTGAGTGTAGTACTGACAGTAGACATAAAGGTGCATTCTGCCTGGCAGATAAATACCACCTTGGAAACACTGACTTTTTGGGGCAGGGAAAATATACACAACCTACAACAGCAAATGGGATCTTCTGGCCTTATTTACTAACAATTTTGGTGCAAGGTGGCATGTTGTTCATCACTGTGTGTTGTTCTTACCTGGAAATTTCTCCCATCAACTGTCCTGATGGTCCCCAGGGGTCGTCATTCGTGGCCTCTCTGACTTTAGATTCCACCTCTGAATAGTTCATCACCACGTTGGTTCTGTACCATAGAAGAAAAAAAAAAGTTACTATGCCTTTGTAAATTATTCTTTTAGAGATTAAATTTTTGGGTTTTATGCCATCATTTGATAGATAGGACAGTAGCTAGCATCAGAAACTAGGGAGTAAGAGTGGGGACTGACATAAGAGGAAGAAGGTGCAGGCTTGATTTGAACCCAGGCCACCCACTTTAAAACCTCAAAGGAGGCATGGCCACAACCACAAGGCTACAGCACCCCCCTGTTTACATTAATTTTTCTACTACAAATACAATGGCATTTTATTTCAAAACACAGTACCTTTTTTGAGACCAACAACAAAGGCAATAACAGATGAAATGTTCTCTCATTACAGCCACACCCACACTCTTGTCCATCTAGAGGCTGAAAGGATCATGGGACAATAGGGTGTGCTTGTATGTTTATTCTGAATCTAACCACAAGGCAAAACTAAAAACAAGAAATTGAACAAATGCAAATCTAGGGAGACTTAAAACAACTCTAAGTCAAAAAGGGCTGTGATCGCCATGTTAGAATTCTTCAGTTGACATGGAAAGACTAAAAAGAAAACAAAAAAGGGAAGTCAAACAGTCTTTGTAATGAGCACAGGTAAACAGAGAGTATGTTTTCTAAACCACTTGACCTCTAGAATTCACAAAAGTATTTAAGCATAACAGCAGAATGAGCAGCTGGAGACTATGTACTCAGAAAGGTTGTCAGGTTTTGTCTATGAACATATTCAGTAACATGATTAAAAAACAAACTAAGACAAACCAAGCATGAGGTTACATCTATTCACAATAACCACAAGTCTACTGAGACTTCTGCTTACAGTTCTACAATAAGTTGTCATATATGCAGTCAAAATCAGCATGTATTATTAAGGCAGATAACAAAGATCTATCTAATGTCACCTTAGTTAAGGAGGTAGCTATGTCATGATTGTATCTAAGGCAACAAACAATGAATTTGCAAAGCAAAGAACATTCAGGCAATAACTGTGTGACTAAATATATCTGGTAAACTATTGAAGTTTCCATCAGCTAGTTAACTTGGTGCAAATTCTCTGTAAAACCTGAATTCCAATTTCAATATTATGTTCATAATTAGTTTAAGGAGCTCTAGAATAACTGGATAAACTAGTTATCTTGGCCATTACACAGTACATTTTCATGCAAAGTTAAGTGGAGGTAAGTCATTACTCAGTTACTACAGCTCTTGATCCATGGTATACATGAACAGTGTGCAAACTGGTTTACTGACAGGGATCAGCATTCACTACAGTAGATGAACATATGTATGCCTCCTTTTAGCTAGCAACTATGGATCTTCTAACTGTTGACCGGGCCACCAAGTTAGCGTCCACTTGCATGTTAAATGTTTAAAACATGGACACACTATCATATGTGGTGGCACAATGAAAGTCTAGTTTGTGACTGACTGTGATGACACCCCCTTTTTCATGAGGCCTGGTGTGGGAAAAAAACATGGCTGCACCTGAATGCCACAGCTGAAAACTCTTTAAAGCTATTCAGCAACCCCCCAAAATTAAAAGCTAAGGAATTTGTAATTCAAGTGCACTTTTTAACACAGACAACCTGGACAAAATAGAGGGTTTTATATATACCTCCCATCACCTCCACTGCAAGATGGGGGAAAAGAAAGAAAATCTTGTATCTGTTAAGTTTGTCTCTTCACTAGTCCTCTTCTTTTTTGCATCACTTTACAGCTCCATATATTTTGAACATACTCTACACTTTACTTTTGGAACAAATTAAATAAACACATAGCTTAAGTGAATTTCTGAGGGCTGATGATAACATAACACCTGTGATGCTTAGCATTTAGACTGTTCACACTGGATCAAAGCCCAGTGTGGAAAAGAAAATCTACCTCCAACCACATTATCTCAGTGGGCTGGTCTGGTCTTAAAGATATTTAATTATTATGAATTCAGACTTAGATGTTCACATGTATCTAAAAAGTCAATTTTTAGTCAAACTAACAGCAATTTGACTTTTCCTAACTTCATGTAAACACACTAATTTCAATGCTTGCAGCAAGAGGAGCTATGCATCAGCCTCAAATGTATTTTCCTACCAACATCCAGCCAAAAATGTCTTTAAGAGCAGTTTAGGCATAATTTAAAACCAAACAAGAATCTTATTTCAGATTATTCACAGAGGCCTGTCACAGCTTTAGCCAAAACATCTTGAGGCAAAACAACTGAACCCTGCACCTCCTCATCTCTCCCTCAGTGCTGCCACATCAGCAATAAAATGCACAGGGCCTGAAAGAGCAGCATTGATTTCATGCTGGAGATACACCCTCTCTGTGGTTGTAGAGAAGGGCTGTTTTACTACTGCACGCTGCAGGGTACGGTTACCATACTGACAAACTACTCTCTTTTGTGAAAATGACTCTATGCCAACAAAATTATTTGAAATTGACCACGCCAGCTGCAATTCACAGTCAATTTAAATCAAACTTTTGGGTAACAGTAACTCTATGCCTGGGAAGAAACAAGACAAAAAACACGTTTAGTTTTGTATTAACTAAATTCTGATGGCAATAATCTCGTTTTGAACATGCCACAGTGTAGTCAAAGATTACAGAAGACTTAACATTAAATCTCTAAAGATTAAAGTTGCTGAGGTGTTTTATTTTTGATGGCATATGCTTTTAATAAGTTCTCAGTTTACTATGGGAATGTTTTAAACTTCACACATCTAGACTCTTATATGAATTGCAAACAAAACACAAGAGGATGTGATGTAGTGATGCAACCTCTTATCACTTCACAGTGGCGGCTCCCGTCCTAGATATCATCTATGTAAAAAGGAAGTCATGATACACACGTTGTCGCACCATCAGAATGATTTCCGTTAAAATGCTGCAGGGCTGTATCAGTAGTAAAAAAAAAAAAAAAAACGGGCTGTTACTAATCAAGCAAAATGGCATTATCTTATTCACATAACTTTTCCTTAAATGATAAGGGAGAACCTATTTAAATGGTGCTGAAACATTCTTTTATGTTGTGGCTCAGTCAAGCCCCACTGTTATCATACACAAGAATGTTATATAATACTTGTTAATGCAATGACTCACAGTTTTGTTACACATAACAATTATTGTTCAGCCTTTATCAACAAAGCCTCCCAAATATTTAATATTAATGTTATTTGAAAACTGTCATTTTGTGTAATAGCTATTAATGATAAATACAGTACAATTGTTATCATATTTTTTGGATTGTTGAGGTGAATCTGAAAAGTCACTGCCTCTCAGCTTTCCTTTATTACTATATAAGTTTAGTTTTTAAACTTGTAGCTGGATATAGCTTTGTTCCTTTTGTTATTTAGCCATTTCAGACAATTCAGAGGAGGATGTGATGGTGATGTCATTAAGCAGGTAATGCTACTAAGCTGAGGGAGGCAGGTAAACATGAAAGGCAACAGCAGGATGTTTTTAACAAATAACAGTAGTTTTAACTATAAGTTGTCAGGTCACTGTGTCAGATGTAGTCTGTTTGACTTCAGGGGCTGACACTGTGAAACTGATCTTGTAAGGGAAAGCAGCAAATAACAGCAATTTGGCAGTTGAGGTTTTAAATTATTTAACTCCGGTTTTCTTAAGACTTTTAGACTGACAGAAAAATAACGCTTCTCTTGCCTCTAAGCAAGTTTCAAACATTTTCATAAAATGTCATTCTTTCCTTTTTCAGAGAATGACCCTCTTGACCCCACTGTAGTTTTACCCCCCCCCCCCACCAAAGAGTTTTGGCCTGCATGACGCCCCTGTAGGGGGGACACAGGCTTTGGGTAACAATGTCTTTGGCAGAATTAGCAATTGAGTCTTTAGGGAAGACTTGCGCAATTTCCTGCCCCAGCCCAAGAATATAAGACAGCATGCTCACATTTAGTCAGCAGCTAAACCCAAACCAGACAGTCTAAAGCAGAACAAAGACACACAGTCCCCAAGGTGTTGCCCAAGATCAGAGCTGACTGGTGGATAATGTCATGTTCTAAATTACTGCTGCTGGACAAATAGGCCTTTAATAATGCTAAATTAAACTACTCACATGATAATGACAATGTACAATGTACAAACATGTTACATACTTCATGTTTCTTTAATAAAAGTTTAGCCAAGAAATTAGTAAACTGTCTCCAACTCAAATGAAATCAAAATCTTGTGGAAAGGTAAACAGTAACCAATGAGCCAACTTTCTCTACAGTCAATAAATCCTAGCAGTAAAAAGCCCCTGGAAGTCCACAACACTACAGGATCACTGGTCACTGATTAATAAGTGCTCTGTTATTGCAGTGATATATAAAATAATAACAGAGGTAGAAAGTAACTAATTATATCTACTCATATTACTGTAATTAAATAGATTATTTGTAATTCTGAGTACATTCTGAAATAAGAACATGTACCTTACTCAAGTAAGTTTTAACAATAGTTCTTTCACTTGAGTACAATAGTTGACTTCTTATACCTCTGTTACCTGCACAGTAACACATAGTGAGAGAATTATTCCACATCACATCCCCAAACAGCTCTTCTGTTTTAAAGTATTGTAAAGGTGTGAGTTTAGCTGAAAAACCTGGTCAGAGATCCATAACTCCTCAGTGGATACTAGGGCTGCATGATTTGGGAAAATAATCTACTTGGGTCCTTTTTCCCAGTATGGCAATTACAAATATATGTGATTATCTTTTAAGTTCCTCATCTTCTGTATTTCTTTTCTTTTAAGATTTATTTTTGGGCTTTTTGTGCTGTTATTTGATAGGAGGACATAGGATAGAGTCGGAAACAGGGATGAGAGATTTGGGAGAGACATGCGGGAAAGGGCCACAGGCCGGATTCGAACCCAGGCTGCCTACATACGTGGGGCATGCCTTAACACACTAGGCCATCTGTGCCCCATCTTGCATTTTTTTAAAAACAAACACAAGTAATACATTATTCTTTATTATGACCCCCGCAGTATTGGACGGATTAATCTTTCCTGTAGACCAGGCTTATACATTAGGATGAAAATAGATAGTGAATGAATCAATATTTATTATGTTTTCTTTTTCATCTACCTCAATCACAGTCGTAAAATGGCTGATTAGTTTAACTTAAAGCCTTGTAATCAACCATCATGACAACATAACAAAGCTCTACCAAGAATGTGTTGTGTAAACATCAATTAGGGCTAAACAACTTTGAAAAAAAAATCTTATTGCGATTATTTTTCACTCATATCATAAAATCAGTATGAACTGCTGATTGAGTAGAATGACCATAGTTATGCCACTCTTCTTTAATACGAAAACGTGTATAGAATTAAAGAAAGATGGGTTTTTTCAAACTATTCCAATAAATTGACACTTGAAAGCTTGCATGAGGTGTAAGTCATAACATCTTCGCTGCAAAAAGTATTAAAGTGGTATTTTGACACACATTTCAGGTTAAAGAAATACAACTTGCACCTTCTGCAACTTGTTGCAATTTAATCTTATCTATTTTATTAATTGCCCAGTTTTAATATCTAATCAGTACTTAAAATGAACTTAAAATGAAATGTTTAATTTTGAGTAGATTTATAGACCCGTAGTTTTTCCTTCACTTCACTAAATTTTAACTAGACTAATACTTTTACTCGAGTACAAGAGTCCTGTGCCTTTCCTCTGTATAATTTAAGACAGTCATATCCCTCTTTCTGAGGTATGGTATTCCACATTTAGCACCTTGTAGTCCTTGATGTCAGACTGC
Source organism: Cheilinus undulatus (assembly GCF_018320785.1). Classification (NCBI taxonomy): domain Eukaryota; kingdom Metazoa; phylum Chordata; class Actinopteri; order Labriformes; family Labridae; genus Cheilinus; species Cheilinus undulatus. Next base: position 17,314,780 of record NC_054874.1, on the reverse strand, counting down.
TTCTATTTAAAATTCAACCTAAGGTATGGGGCCGACGTACTGATAACACTGTTATCTACTAGCGTTGTCTCATGTACAAGTTTTAGGTGTTGGTACCGACTTAGTCTACAGTAATGCACAGTCAAAGCTGCTAACACGCTTAGCAGAATAAACTCAGATACAACTATCAAGACATTAACCGAAAAGAATGACGATTCCACCTCTAAATGAAGCTTAAAAATGTATCTATTACATAACTACAAGCAACGGTTGGGCGACAAAACCGTTAACGTATTAAGTGTACACCCGCTGATAAGTCAGTCGAGCTGTCAAACTAGCTTAGCTGGCTAACCGACTCAGCTAGCCCACTAGCCAGAGGGCTAGATAATTAGCTTGGGTTAGCTAACTGACTTAGCTTAAAGTGTAGGGGTTAAACCATGAACAACAAGCCTAATAATATCACACAAGTATATATGTTTGCCAACATTAACGGGGGAACCGGACAGAACAACTTTTAGAAGGAAAGGTACTGATACTTCAGACATATAGTATTTGTCAAAGTAGGCTAACTAACTTGCTGGTAGCATACAGGCTAGCTAACTTGTAAGAGTGGTGTGACGTCAAAGTTTTGGGTACGTGTCTCTCTCTATCAAACAGGTAAACTACGGGCATAAATGACACGGAAAAGAGGCAATATATGTGTGAGATACTTACGCTTTGTCGACCAACTCCCTAACCTTCCACATGTTTAGCATCTTGGCTCCGTGAAGAGGGGCTTTCTGCCTTAGCAAACCCTTTACTCCAGGCAAACACCGAAACCAAGCCTTAAACTCTGGAAAGTAAACTCCTCTTCACCTCTCTTTCAAGACAGGAGGCGCAAACGCACCACCAGACAGACAGGAAAGGTTACTACGGGAAATGCCCCTTTAACGTCATCAAACATGCGTAAAGCAGCATTGGAGTTGTAGTTTACATTGTTCAAGCGCCTCCTCACACGGTAAGTATTATATATTCATAACAAGCTCTTTGTATTTAAAACAATAGACAATAAACAATAGATAACACCTGTTGCGCGGTGAATAGTGAGACTGGAGAGGTTTTAATTCCTTAAAAGTTTATTCACCCCTACAAAGGTTCCTTGGATAAAGAAGAAAATGTGAAAAGTTTGCCGTCAAAATAGCTATGCTGTCCAGTTTGTTATTAAAAAAAATATGAGACCTGTTTGAGGCAAAAAAGGGTTTCGACAGCATTCATAACTTGTGTTTTTGCTTATGGGGGCAATGAAAGTTAAGTTCTGGTTTTGTAAAGGCCTAAATATTGAAAAGACAAGTACTGTAGTTAAAATGATTTAAGCTTTGTGGGGTCCAGCCAAATGGGGGGCCTATGGTGGTCAGCAAACTCATGTTCCTTTGCCTAATTAAGCTTTGATAATCATATTTTATTTATGAACTGAATAATAACAAAGGAACAAAATAATTTATTTATGCATTAGTACAATATCACCTTCTTCATAATCTCTTCTTAAAACAGAATAATCTTTTTATCGGTAAAGTTAGCAGTGTGGATGGGTACAGTGAGCCAAATGATGAGAAAGACTTCATAACTAGGTCATAATGTGCACAAATGTCAGGATGCCAGAAAATAAAGTTGAAGTAACTAAGACAACTTTAATGGAAAAGAATAGAATAATGTGAAAAGAGACAAAAATGGGCTGAAGTGGCAAAATTTGGCAAAAAGGGGCTGAACTAAATTAAAAGGGGAAATAGGGTAAAAGGCAGAAACAACTGGCAAAAAGCAGCAAAAACGGGTTAAGAGTGGAAAAATTAATCTGCCAAATGTGTCACCATTGGCAAATAGGGGGCAAAAGTGGGTTGAATGTGGCCAAAAAGATCAATGAATTGGCAAAATGGGATTAAAGTAGCCAAAAGAAATAGCTACAATGGACTATAAGCACAAAATGAGCTAAAAGTGGGCAAAAAGCAGTAAAGATGGGTCACAAGTGGCAAAAAGAAGAAGTTAAAATGTGCCAAAATTGGCAAAACAAGTGGCTAATAGTGGAATAATGGGTAAAATGTGGCCAAAAAGTTCCAAAAAGTGGCAAAATTGGCTAAAAGCAGAACAAATGGTTTAAAGTTGGCATAAAGTGGAAACAAGGACAAAAGGCAGCAAGCATGAGTTAAAATAGCAAACAAAAGGGGACAGAAATGCAGTTAAAGCAACAGGCATGGGCTAACAGTCACAAAATTGGTTGAAAGTAGTAAAAAGAAGTGGCAAAAATGGGTAGAAAAGGTTTTAAGTAGGTTAGAAATGCACAAATAAATAATTTCAACATTTAAACACAATAATTAGTCGACAATTTTAAGCTCCGAAATGAGGTAACTGTTAGCCAGGATGCTAGTACCAATAGTACTGATCCAACATACCTGCCATAATATCAATAGTAAATTACAACATGTTCTGATGCAATTTTCAATTTGCAGAATTGACTTGAAATGCATTTTTAACAAAGATGTTATGCTCTTCACATCATGCAAATATTCATCTGTCATTATTTTTAAGAATAGTTTGCAAAAAAATCACATTTTTCAATGATTACATAATGATTTTTTTTAAATTTGTCTTTTGAAAAAAATAAGTAAGCATAAAATGACCATTCTCTTTAATGCAACAATTCATATCAAATTTGCAATGAGTCAAAATAATCACAATTTGACATTTTTTTTAAGATTGTTCGGCCTTAGTTTTACCTACCAAATATTCTGTTTTATCATGAAATCTAATCATTTTATTGCTTGTTTGTTGAGAAATACATAGATGTAAAACTTAAGAAACATTATCACATATTAAATCTCCATTGTAATATCGGGGGGAAAAATCATAGTTAGATTATTTTTCCAAATTGTTCAACCCTGCCTATAATACAGCATAACACTCTAATATCAGTTGGACTGTATAATGCAAACGAATCATCTTTTCTTGTGTTTTATTTCTTAATATCTTTCTTTAGAGCACAGTGCCTCTGTTTGTGCTGTATTGTACGGTAGAACATTTCCTTTTTGTCCAAATGTCTTCTAGTTTCCCCAGAACTGCAGCCTGCATCATCGTGGGCAGGTCACCGCCCTGTGTGTTCTCCATCCTTCCTCATCTGGCATTCAGGCATGCTACAATGACCCAGTGATGCTGTGTGACAGGCCAGGCAGGGCACTGGCTGTTTGTGTCAATCCAGATCAATCACTCCCTCTTCTGGACACACAACGTCATCAACGCGGAGAAAGGTCGCGGGGTGTACTCAAGCCAGGCCTGATGTGGTGAGTAGGGAGGTCAGCAGAGCAAGCGAACACCTTTGAATAACTGAGTATCATCTTAAATTTGCACTACTGGCCTATGGGGGAGAAAAGGGAAGTGTATGTGAAGAATAAAATGGCCGGTTGTCTTTTTCTTACACCCTTGAAATAGTTCTTTGATTCTCCTGTGACTGGGCATTTGTGGAAGTATTAAGACTCTTTGTCGTATTGATTGATATTCCAGTGGGCAGGGTAAGCCCTAAGATGCTCTGAATCAGACAGGGCCTCTATCCTCTAATGATACGTGTAAATACGGCCCATGACTTACACTTCTAGAAGAGCAGGAAGAAACAACACAATAGCCAAAATACAACCCATTTGAGAAAAAAACAACAAGAAACAGCACTTAACGGCCCAGAATGCACTGCACCCAAGGGAGCAACCTCAATTACGGTTACACGTCCGAAGAGGAGAACTCTGGGAGAAGTGATTGCTGAGATGGAAATGGCTGCATGTGTGTTTGTGCATGTGTGAGTGTGTGGGTTGCAGGAGGACAGATAGAAAGGCACTCAGTAAAAAGATCTTTCAGAAACACTTTGCCTCGGTGACGTTGACGCGAGCTGTTGATTGACATGCACTTCTCGACAGAAACCAGAGCTATCAACCTATCTGCCACGCATTAAGAATGGCACAGTCCTCGGGGAGGGGCCTAAGTGGTAAATGATGTTGCTCAAGACACTCTCTGTCAACAATGTGTGTGTGTTTTTGTGAGTGTGTGAGTGCTGACGATGGCAAAGTATTCAATCACAGCTTTGATTGAAAACCCTTGTGTCCTTAAAGATCAGAACTGTGTACACTGATGTCGAGGATGCATGTGTGTGCTGGGGTGAAGCTTTGTTTTAAATACAGTGTGGTGCTTTGCAGTCTGGGAAAACTAAGCTGGCAGAGAGTTTAATTGTAGAAATCTGATTTCAATAGATGTTTGTTCAGCTAAATCATGCTGTCACAGCACGCCTTTTTTTAATTTTCAAAAAGAGCGACGCAGAAACATTCTTCGGAGAAACTAGACCCATATTCTGTCTTTGGAAGTGAAAAAAAGTCTGCCATTCCTTGATATTTCATATTTTATAACCCAGTTCCATTCATCATCCTGCTCCTCAGTTGATCATCAATTTGGTCTACTGAGACCAAGTTGTCACTTGCAACTTTTGAGATGAAGGAGATGAAAAAGTACGCCACATAAACATGGTGTTAATGCAGCACAAGCAGCACTAGGGGGCACTCTGACTTTTCCTGTGTGTGAGACTGCTGAGCTTTGCATAGGGGTGAGTGTGTTCAACGTCTTTAAACATGTGAGTGTCAGTCAGGGGGACTGCTGGGGGTCGAGGCTGTGTGTTTACACGGCTGAAGTTCCCATGACAAATGTGGTCAAAACATCATCTTGACTTGGGAATGTGCACAAAAAAAGACAGCACTTCTACAACTGGGCTATTATTCTTTCTCTGCGAACATGTGCTTCCAATCTCTTGAAACACTCTCTGCTTTTTTTCTTTGCAGTTTTACAGTGTCATTACAAAACAATGTTCTTTGTTTTGCACATTAGCTCTGAATTAAGCATCCCGCCCATCTGTGTGCCCGCAGAAGAGGTTGTGATGTGTGTGGAGTCACTCGCTGGGGCCCTGCTTCCCTCCTGTCAGAGCGCGGGTTCTTTCACTGCTGTTATATTTCAGGCTGTTATTGTTGGCCCTCTCGCAGCCTCGGTAAGATCTTTAGTCCTTTTCCCAAGCGATATAACCCCCACACACATCACACAGTATCTGACCCCTGTCTCCATGACACATGACAGGTCCACTGCAGTGCGTGTGTGTGGGCATGTGAGTCTGGACTTTTGTGTGTGTTTGCTTTCATTTAAATGCTGCATAGATATGTGTTCAAGTGCACAGAGCATATCTGGCACAGTATTGAATATGCTAAAACAATGAGGCCACTTGTCACATGTTCAAAGTCGCACAGACAACCCGCTGTGATCTCAGACCGCATTCACAGATGTTCCTAATGGGACTGAAGTAGCATTCACATTCTTGTGGATAACCAGTCTGTTTATTTTTCTCTCCAAGCTGGACTGGATTGCCACTTTTCCTGGTGAGAAAAAGGATAGTAGACGACTGAAAAAAACCAAGAAGGCTGATGAGAGAGGCTCCCACCGCAGTTTAGGCCTCTGAAGCCAACTGTCAGTCCTGCTAAACCAGCAAGCCTCCTCAGAGCTGATTTAAGGGCAACGGTAATTCAGTGTATTATGGAAGTTGATGCCAGTGTGCAATTCTCTGCATGCTAAAACCGCTGTTTGTCTTATTCCCCTACACCAGGAAATGAGCTTGGTGTAATCTGGAGGGCTTATGTTTATGAGTCAGGATGTTACACTAAATCCTGTTGCTTTGTACATTGGCGAGAAGGATGTACAGGCATAGAAAACCCACACAGGTATACACTCGAGTCCTTAGAGCATCTGCTCCTTTACAACCAGATTGAATTAGCAATTACAGAGAGTAAAAAGCAGAACAAAACATCTGGAGCTGTAAGCAGCAGAGGTTATAAATCTGAGAGAGGAAAAGGAGGGTATGAAAATGAGCCAAAGTGAGATTCTCAAGGACAGAGTCTCTGATTGGCCCATTAACATGCCAGGGGTGTCAAAAAGGACCCGAGGCAATGGGAGAAATGGGACAGAGCGGAGGGCTTTAGAGGGCATGTAGAACATCCGTGAATGGAGAGGTGGAGAGAATGGAGAGGGACGAGGGAAAGGCAGTTTTTCGCAAAGACGACTGAACCTCCTCACAGGAAAGGAACGCTGATAAGAAAGCTCTGGAAAGCATAGACAGATGGAAAAACAGAGCAGGAGCTGTGTAAGAATTAAGAGGCTGAAGATTACAACTTTGCCAGACCACAATGCTTCACATTTGGACCCAGAGAAGTCTTAAAGTAAACCTGAAGTCCAGTGTTCATAAATGTATTTTAACAATTGCATCCAGTTTGGTGTAAGTCCATATAAAAGTGAGGTTGGAAAGCCACAGCACCATTACCACATCTGTTTTTGCTATTATTGGCACAATAAATTACGTAGGCAATTTGTTTGCGCTGTTGTTAGAGTAATAGAATCAAATTATCCCATGTTAGGGAAATGATTATGTACGAAGCGGAACCCATCAGGGATTCACAAGGCAATCAGTGAAGTAAGACAGAGCAGAAATGTTGGAGCTGTGCACGTCAACTCTTCCAGGTCTGCTACGTCATTCAGAACTCCTCAACCTTGGACAGGAGATAATTATACCTGGTTCACACAGAAGTTGTTTCACCCAGCAGTGTAGCAAAGCTAAGAGTGCTAAGTCAGTGCGGTACATCAATGCAGCGTTGTGAGAAAGGAGGGCAGTTGTAATTGAAAGAGCCTGACACACCTAAAATGAGAAAAGTTTGAGAATGAAGGACAATATCAAATGAGTCTTATCAATTAATAGTCAGGAAACAGCGTTTACATTCCCTCTCCAAGGCCAGACAATCAAGCGGATGTTTCAAATAGGTCAAGGTTGGAGCGAAAACAAAAGTTGGTCGATTAGCAGTCGAGGTGCAACATTCCTACTTTGTATGCTAATCCTGCACATCATCATATCGTGCAGGCACTGGCTGCGATTCTACATCTGCACGCACTCATTTAATTATCCAAACACAATTCACAAAAGTCACTGGAAACAAACCAAACCAAAATAAAATAATTTGCATATATTTAAAAGAGCAGATAAAGTCCCTCGGGGTTGGTTAATATTTCAGAGGCATAATAATAATATGCTAAATCATTCACATTTTATCCAGCACCAAAACAAAGTGGCTTTGTCGATGTAATTAGGGTGTTTTAGAGTTGAATCACCCTGGCAAATGACCATGTTTTTCTCTCTGGGAGATCTGTGTGAATATACCTAAGCTTCCCTCTCTATACGTGTGTGTTTGTGTGTGTGCTCGTGTTGTATTGTCACCGTTCCTCCATGTGCGCAGCAGTCTTAGAAAAGGATTGATTAAAGAGAGAGTGTCTGTCTCAGAGCAGTTAATGAGGTTTAGTCCCATGAGCAGAGAGGTTTTGGCTGTGTGTGCGTGCATGCACATGCATGTTTGCGTGTGCGCATGTAGACCTAGTGGAAGACGTTGTTAATTGGCTAAGACTTACTTTCAGCAGGGGGATAGTCAAGGGTACAGTGCTTGCACATTTGTGGAGTGTCATTTGTAGAACACGGTGATACGCTCACTTTCTATACTAAATATTATTTTGAGGGAGTGATGAGTCAGTAGCCGCCTGACAGAAAGAAACATGATTGTAATTATGCTTTTTAATCTGCAAAGAAAACATCTGGATGTTTTTCTTCATGTTTGAGTGATAAAGATAGAAATTAAGAAAGCTAAAAACTGAATGGAAAAATGTTATTTTGCTGTTTTTTGTTATCTGAAGATGTGAATGAAACTCATTCATTTCTCTCTCTGGGGACAGGAAGAAGACAGCAAGGAGAGAGATAGAAGAAGACGGAGAAGAGGGGAAAAGAAATATAAAAAGACAGACACAAGGAGGAAGAGAAAGAGGAAAGAAAGCAGGAGAGGAAAGAGATATTCCACAAAGGCCAAGGTACTGTAGAAGGATACAATCTCACCACACAGAGCTGTCCGTTGACATGTATATACAGACCTGTGTGTTCTATTGCAGCACAGCTCATCTCAAACAGCAGGAAGCATCAACGCTTTCATGTGGAGCACAGCCCAAAGTAGAGCAAGATCACAATGTGTGCGTGTGCATCCATGTGTGCGTGTGTATATGTGCGTGCATGCGTGCGTGTGTGAAACCCAGGCTTTTCCCCCCTTGGGACCCGCACAAACACGCTTCCCATCTTTCCTTTGAGTTTCACATTCAAAGGTTCCACTCGTTCAGCTGTCAATCATTCTCTCAGCCAATCAAGGCACTTCATTCTCAGTCTGTTTATAGATCAAGGGTGGTTTAAGCGTACGTATGTGATGTGACTGGAATTTTTACCATGACTAATACTAATACTGTAAATATTCATATTTTTCTTACACATCACTGGTGGTGTCAATCAAAATCAACACTATTGTGTCTTATTGTGAACACGCAGGAAGTCTATAACAATGTTTATGACTGTAGGTCCTGGAAAATAAGTGTTGCTGCTACTAGAAGGATGGCAGAAAATGTAAAAAGAAATCTGGACTAAGAAAAAAAAAAGTGTCAAACGTGCCTGGATGGAAGTAAGTTCATGGATTTATGTGGAAAGAAAGAAAATTCTTTAAAAAGAGGAGCAGATGGAGGTTATAAAAGGAGCTTTGTGTGTGTGTTAGAGCTGATAGCTGGTGTGTACACTATATGTGTGTTTTCAAAAGAGATGTAGTGCTGTATGGAGGCATTAACTATTGTGTTATAGGGCTATCGCAACCCAGATATGTCATGCTTAATTTAGTGGCTAAGACTACAAGAGAAAAAGGAAGAAAAAACTACAAATTACTGTGAAATGTACAATCTATCTGCAAGTATGAGTGCATAAAAAGAAACCGCACTTGTGCTTTAGGAAAACTGAGGAGATAGTGAGTGCTAAGAAAGTGAGAGACAGGCAAACAGAAGGAGCATCAGGTGACAGCAGGCGTGATCAGACCTCACCTCTGATTGCCATCTATTATGGTGGAACAATAGTTTCCTGTGGGCCCTGCTAACGACCTGTGTTTGTCAGCAGCAGGGGAAATTAACCCAAGCCGTACTTTGTCTGCTTTATTTTATTCCAGGAGGGAAACTGACAAAAGGAGAGGAGCGGAGCAGGAGTGGAGAGAATCACTCACACACCTGTTATGTAGTGATAGACAGCTGCCATATGGCCATTACCTGCAGCGCATGGGAACAGTGGGTGAGTTTCAGCGGCCAACAGAGGGCAGCAGAGGGCTGCAGAGCTGATATGTCCCTCAGAGACGGGTCAGAAATGCTCTGCCATACACTTAGAAAATTCACAGGGTCTAAATCTGCATGTCACCTCTTAAATGTCCTCTCACTTTATACTAAATAATTGAGGGATTTGTAGTGTTATAATCAGCCTCACTTCAGAGCTTCCACAGTGTGATACTTGTTTGTTTTTTGTCAACTCTACCTATTTTTCTCAGCTGAAACAAGGTGGGAAGCGAGGTTTGAACTGCGGGGCACTGGTAATGGCGGAGTGTGTGTTCTACAGCACGCCTCGGCGAGAAACTAGCTCGATCTATTCACACTACATGCAGAGCCGTGGCCTCCAGGCTTGAGTTCCTGCTTCGGTAATGACTCCGTTCCCCTGTGGAATGTAGAACATTGTCTTTCCTCAAATGAGGGAAGCGCACAATCACACACAGACACACACGTACACACAAACCCAAAAAAGCACACACTTAAAGCTTGCGCTTCAATATGCATGAAACTCACAAGGCTGTAAACATACACAGACAAACTAGTGCACACTTGCATGTAAGTACTGCACACATAGTTGCACCCACGCATGCCCACACACAAACACAGTCTCAGAAACATTGATTGGGCCTCCCTCTCAGGTTTGCTTGCCTCTCCCATGATCAATCAGGGAGTTTATAGACCACAATGTGTGGCAGCTTGTATTGCTCTTTCTCCCTCTTCGTTACCGATCAGAGAAAATCCCTCTCTAAGCAGGCGCAATGCACATTCATACAATTTTAATGACTCTTAAATTAACCATCATATTTTTGCTCCACTCCTTCACCGACTAAATCGCTTAATATGCATCAACGCTGGCCTCACTTGTGGGTTCGCCGTGACATTTTTATAATTCCTTTGCACAGGCATTGTGTTTATTTATGACTGTGTAGGCTTTTTTTGGCTGATAAATGGCACAATTAAACAGTGCTCAGACACTCGAGCAGGCATTTCAGGCTGCTGACAGATTTTTAGTGTCCTCTTCCTTGGCTAACGATGAAAGTAAATAATGTCTTAACGAGGTTGCCGGAGCAGTTGTTTGAGGATTCATTTTATATTTTACATTTGCTTTGAGCAGCCGTGGTTTAACACAAACGAAAGTAAGGTTCACAGCCTAGATTTTTTCCCTTTGAACATAATTTAGTCGCTTGTTAACAAATTCCTTTACAATTATTACCAAGGTTAGAAAACAAAAAATTGAAACAATTTCAGAATTTTTTAGGATAGTGCTAGTAGGGAGCAGACTTATTTATTATTCATATCCTTTTTCTTTCTTTGCCTCCAATTTAAACCACTCTATTTGCTGTTTTTTTTAAGCTTTAAGTTTCTACTTTTGTCAGTGTTATTATGAAAAACTAAATAAGTAGATCTATGTTGTCACTGCATTTTGCAAGATGGCAATTACTACTGTTGCAGTAATAAAACTGACTGAACAACAAATAAAAGAGACATAGTTGCACTTTTGCACACTCCTTGCATACACACCATGTGTTGCACAATGAGAAGCAGGGTCAATTAAGACAGCCTACAGAGGTGTTTAGACGTAGTTTGCAGGCTGCCACCAAACTGGAATCTTCCGACTTCCTGTATGCATAATTCAAGTGCCCCTATTGGCTGCTGGGTGTTTAGTGATGAGAGCAGCCTGACGCAATGCTCGGCAACAGTGTTTTACTGTATTGTTTTACAAACTATTGTAAGGCAGGGTTAGAACAAGGCAGAGTATTAGCCAGACCCTGGGAGGAGGGGAGCTTTATGAGCCCTCTGAGGCCGGCTGGGGAGCGCCGCGGCTCCTGTGCAGTTAAGCAGCGGGCTCCGGCGCTACAAGCTGCCCCTACATTTACAGAATGCCCTTGGACGGAGGATGTGTGTGAGAGAGAAAGTGTGGGGCATGCATGCTCATGGGCTAATGAGTGCATGTGTTAATGCCTCTGTGTGTGTTTGTGCGCACATGTGAGTGTGCACGGGCGAGATGTTGTTGGGTTGAGTCAGTCTCCAGAGGGAAGGAGAAGGACAAATGCTCCTTAAAAATAGCCCCTGGGCAGCTGGTGTACACAGTCTATCAGCAGTCCGTCCCTGGGGCCAAGGAGGGAGAGAGAGGAGGGGAGGGGATGGAGAGAAGAGGGAAAGAGAGAAAGAGGATGGATGCAAGGGAGAGTGAGAGAAATGTGGAAAAACAGGGTAGAATATGGGCGAATTGGAAAGACAGAATGGAAAAAATGTTATATATAGGGATAAAAAGGATAACCCTCCCCTTAAGAGAGAGAAAAGATAGTTAAAAAAGAAGGAGCCAAAAGTCAAAGAGAAAAGGAGAACAAACTGAGATAGTCAGCGAAAGAGAGACGGCGAAAGATGGAGAGAGGCTCCCAGTCCCAGTTGAGAATGCTCTGGAGGTCACAGCAGAGGGATAAGGTTTTAGAGAGAGCAGCTTTGTCCCCAGACATCTTCAGTTACTAATATACCAGTGTGTGCTTCGCTAAATCGCTCCCAGTCGGCGAGAGTAGAGATCCTTGAGACCCACTGAGACCCTTTATGGAAATAACTCTACCCCATTTGCTCTCAATAACTTGCTCCAATATTTAGTGTGTGTGTGTCTGTGTGTGGGTGTTGGGGGGGGTATATTTCAATTGCTCATTGAGCATTTGCGTGCATAGTTTTAATGGACATGCACATAATGGATAGATGGTTTTTACAACTGTTCAATCTACTGGGAGCAACAAAATCATCAAGCTATTAGATATTTATGGTGCTGGAATGCTCTGATTTTAAGGCTGCAGAATGTGCTTTTTTGTGATCTCAGGTATGGCATTACCACACACTCGAAAAATTTAGATTAAAGCCAGACATGAGAGAGGAATCTCAGAAGGAATATCAGGTAGAATATAGTTAGCAGCATGCAACTGCGAAGGTTTCTGGGTGTATTTCAACTTTAAATGAGAAATAAAGAGCTGGAAGTTATTCGATGGTTGCCTGAAGGATCCCACACTCTCACTGTATCATCAACACGCCAATTAGAGCCCCAGACTGGGAGAGGATCAATGCGATTCTGAGTGCGTGTGGGTGGTGTGTATGTGCATGTATAGACGTATTTTGTTAGTTCCTCCACTGAGCTAATTGAGCTGTTTTTCCTCAACAGTTGGGAGCTCTTAGGCTGCGGACAGATGCCCTTGGGCACAAGGTGTACGAGTGTGTATGTGCGCGTTTGCCACAGCGAGCATGTGTTCCAGCCTGCCACTGTGATTGCGACAGTTTGTCAGTGGATGCCAAAATGAAACCTTGTGTGTTATGTGTGTGCATGGCATGCAGGCCGTAGGTCTGTCAGTAGTGTATTTAGTGGTCTCCAGGCGTCATTAGTGCCCTGACTGTCACATCGAGCCGTCTAAGTTGAGCTCTTTATAAAGCTTTGTTTTGAATACTCCGGCCACATGTGCTCCGCCGCGACTGATGAGCCCTGAGCGGGTGCTGATGGAGTGTGTGCGTGTGTGCGCGCGTGGAGGCTGGGTGCTGATGGAGAGAAGCCGTCCTGACAGAGATGTTACCCAGCAGCGGGATCCGATGCCCCACCCCATACTTACACACAGAAGCACACTCTCACCCTCACCTACACAAACAGTCTAGGTCTCAATGTCATCGTTGGGGTCGTGTTTAACTTGAGAGAGGAGGATTTTCTTTGTTTATACCTCAGAAAGGACAGTTGACCATTCCACACATACAGGAAACGCAGCGCACTGTAAAAGGAAACAAAAGTCACATCACATTGCAGTGCTGATGGAAAATAACCAAGTATGTTACCTTAAGAGCTTTTTGAAGTTCCTAAGTTTCCATTTAATGGTGCCTAATGGTACTCATACCCTACTATGGTACATTTTAAAGGAAAATATTACTTATAGCTTATGTAGTTTGCCCTCCAACAATAACCTGACAACCTTGGCTACTTTACAATTTAAGGTCATGTGTAAAACACATTATTTGCATTTATATACAACCAAACAGCATAAAGTTTTAAATCAACCCAGCCTTGAGTGGCATTAAAGGATATGGGCCTTGGTGTTTTTGTTTTTTTGGGATGGTCCATCAGCATCCAAAACCTCCTTCACTCACAACTTTTCTGAGTTTTGCACAATTGTTGTATATAGAAAACCATACACACCGCTCAAAGTAATGTCAATTAAATAACAATTGTAAAATTAGTGACTGCATAAATATTCACCCCCTTTAATCCAGTATTGAGTAGATGCATCTTTGGCTGCAATCAGGGACTGTTAACTTTGCAAAGCAGATGGATTTGCCTGTTTCCATGTTTCTCATTGGTAAATCCATCTTGCAAAGCTCCCATCAGAACACAATAGTCCCTGTAAAAGAGTGACAAGACCAATCAGCGTTGTTTGAGGAGTAAGAGGCAGTACTTCTGGGTGCAACGGAGTCATGACGTAAGCAAGCAGCAGTGCAATTATGGCAGAAGAGATTAGTGTGGATGCTGCTAAAGCGTCAGTTTTATCAGAACTTGGCAACATTTCTTCATTAAAAGAAGAACAAAGAACAGCACAGAGTTGTGTGACAGACAGAATCACCCTCAGAGTTTTTTTAAAGGCTCTGCCCTTTCCCAAGCACAGTCTATGGGAGGTTTCCTAGATGGATGTGTGAAACACATCCATCTGACATGTCAGCTTATGAGTCTGTGTGGATAGGTCTCAGTCAGGCTTGCACATCTGGAAACTGCAATTTTACTCCTTTCTTCTTTGCACAACTGCTCAAGCTCTGTTAGGCTGCCCTGGGATCAGGCATGAACAGCCCTTTTCAAGTCCAGCCAGTCTCTATTGACATGAGGTCTGGGCTTTCACTCGGCTGCTCTACACTTTGCAGTTAGCTCTCACTGTATGCTTAAAGTCATTGTCTTGCTGGAAAATAAATCCTCGCCCAGCCGTAGTTCTCTTGCAGACTTATCAAGAGTGTCTACCAGGATTTTTCAACATTTTGCTGCATTAATTTTACCCTCTTCCTTTGAAAGCCTTCCAGGGCCAGCTGCTGAGAAGCATCCCCATAGCATTATGCTGCCACCACCGTGCTTCACTGTGGGCATGGTGTGTTTGTGGTGATGTGTAGTGTTTGGTGTCCACCAAACAAAGTGTCTTGTCTGATGACTAAAAAGCACTGTTTATCAACAGACCAAAGAACTATCTATCACTAAACCATGGAGCCTCCCACATGCATTTTGGTGAACTTCTACAGTTGTTGTATCAAGAGTCTCTCCCATCTCAGCTGCTGAAGCTTGTAACTCCATCAGAGTAGTCATAGGTTTCTTGGTGGTCTCCTTTACTAGTCTCCTTCTTGAGACCAAAATATAATCATGCCAATTTTTAGCCTGATATCCCCCTTCAGATCAAAGAAAGCAGAGACCCCACTATCGGATGATTCTGAGGATTATCTTGACAGATTTGCATCAGAACTGCTCCAACTTGAAATCATAAATATAAAACATGCTCAATATTTTGATCAGAAATCCTGCTGTGTCGCTGAACATCAAGGACAACTGAACAGGCATTTGCAGGAGGAAACACAACACAGCCATAGCATCAGCAGTGGACTTGAAGCATAAAGTTAGTTGTACACAAGAAATGGAGGACCACGTTGTTGATTTGTGGCAACCACATGAGTGTTTAAGCAATGTGTCCCATAAAACATACCACTGAGAAATCAACAAAGAAGGTGACCAAACTGGCTGCCACAGTGGATGTAGCATGTAGCTAACAGCCACATTTAGCTTGGTAACTCTTAAGTTACGTCTGACTGTGCGAGGTTTGGAGTTTTGGGGGTGGAGACTGGTTGATGGTGAACAGAATCTGTTAGTGTGTGGTGAGCTGTGTTGGTCATCTCATTGTAAACCACACACTTTAAGAACAAAGCAGTTAAATCTGTCATGTGTGGGGTCTCACATTTTCAACAATGATTAAAAATCTTTCAGTGTGTGCCAGGCTTCATGGAGAGATGTCAGCATGAAGGGCTGCTGCCCATGCAAGAGCGCACCCTGAGTGGTTAGATGTGAGTGCCTTGCCAAGGGGCACCTCAGCAGTACTGTGGAAGTAAATTAGCACCTCTCCATCAACTTATACTTCTCAACCGCAGTCCTCTTAAAGTGAGCTACTGTCACCCAAACTGTTCAATTTATTACTCTAGAGGTGCATCTCAAAAATAGAGAATATCTTGAAAAAGTTATTTTTTTGCTGTGATATTCTCATTTCATCGCATGCAGAGTGAAAGATTTCAAGGCTTTTTTATTTTGATCATAATGATTACAGCTTACAGCTCAAAACATACTAGTATTTATGGAAAGTTCACTGAAAGGGAAAAGTGTGGTAAGAAAAGGAGAAAAAGCAACAGAGATGAGCTCAACCTTCAGAGGAATGTCAAACAAAGCAGATTCAAGAACATGAAGGTGCTTCACAAGGAGTGGACTGAGACTGGAGTAAGTGGGTCAAGAGCCACCACACACAGACTTGTTGAGTAATGATGCACCGATGGTGAAAATCAGGGCTGATGCCCATTAAAATAACAACTTTGCCGATACTGATGCAGATACTGATATTTTTTCATTAACTGTATTTCCATTTTTAATTTTTGTGATTCTTAAGTTTCTCATCTAGGCCAGGGAGTTGAACAAGAGTATAATTCTAGCCTTTTCTCACTGTAGAGGGGACGAATCCAACTACAGAAATCCACCATTGAATATCTTATAGTTAACCAGAAAAGCACTCAGAGAGCGCAGACCTCCGCCATTAGCCCTATCTCCCAATAGTACAGAATTCTTCAAAAAATTCCTGGATCCAGACGGTGATCTGGATCACTCCCAAAATCTAATCAGTTCTTTCTTATGCCATTTCTGACATTTTCTGAAAATTTCATCAAAATCCGTCCGTAACTTTTTGAGTTATGTTGCTAACAAACTAACTAACTAACAAACTAACTAATAAACTAACAAACCCTGCTGATCACATAACCTCCTTGGCAGAGGTAACAAAGAAAGATCATTTGAAAAAGAATAACTGCAGCATGACCTGATTAGTCTGAAATAAATCACTACTTTCTTGTTTTCAAATCAACCTCAACATAAAATACACTGTTAAAAACAATCATGTTTAATCCTATATCCCATTTAGAAATACAGTGACATCATCCTTCCACATGACCTGATTCCCAGCTTCTCCTTAGTGCAAAACACATGACAGCCCAATCCTAGTTTGCAAAAAAACCCAAACTCCACTTCTGCACTAAGGAGAGGTTTCAGACCAGCCACTCTGTCATGATCCCGACTTGGTGGAGGGCTACAGTGATGGTTGTCCATCTTTGTTCCATCTCCACACAGGATCTCTGGAGCTCAGTCAGAAGGATCATCAGGTTCTTGGTCACCTCTTCTACTAAAGCTTTTCTCCCCCAGTTGCTCAGTTTGACCGCTCTCGGAAGAGTCCTGGTTGTGCCAAACTTCTTCTATTGAAGAATCACTGTGCTCTTTGGAACCTTCAGCACAGCGGAATGTTTTTGTAGCCTTTGGCTTTGCAAGGTAAATGTGGATTCAAATAAGTGTAAATAGAAAAATTTGACTGGAAATTAGACAAATACATTTGCTTTTATATGAGTTTGTGCATTTTTCCTTGATATTATGCAGGTCAAATTGGACTTAAAACAGCTTTATTGTTCATAAATGTGAACAAATTTGGAAGAAAATGTCTTTGTTTATGTATTTCGGGTCATTTTAGGTTGTTTTTTAGTTGTCAAATTTAAGGCCAAAACCCCCTGTGTGTGAAAAATGATCTTTGTAATGTATTTCTTTTAGCTGTTTTTTTATTTCACAGTGCTGGATCATAATCCCTGATTATTTCTCCATTGTAATGTTGCTACCTCATGTTGCTAATACATCCTCCACTGGTGCATTGTGATGTGAATTTCTATATGACAGGATGTTTGGAATTAAAGCGCTCACTCATATTCTGATGTCTGCCGTAATATGTAAGAGATGCAAGCACCCGAGGAATCAACAAGTATTCAAAGTTGTTTTCAAAAAAAGGAAAACTTCCCTGCAGCATCTAGCTGGTGCTGGTCGTCTCTCTTCACCACGGCAGCTGCCTCTGATGGTTATCTCTCATTCATTTTCAAACACATGCTAAGACCCACGCACACTTGCACACACCCACTCCTGCGGCTCACACACTTCCACATTTGCACACGTTCACAAACTTGAACGCGCTTGTTCTTTTTCCCCCTCTTCTCTCTTTGTGACAACACAACTTCCAGCTAAACTTCCAGCAGAAGTGCGCCACTCTCAGTCCTTCAGCGGGAGTCGTTACTTTGAGCTACTCGGGAATACAGTCTAACTTTCTAGTACAAGACTAGTCATTGAGCGTCTCTCCTGGGACCCCCGCTATATAACTTATACTCACTTTACAGGACTACCATATCAGTGGAAGGCATCTTTGTGAAAGCACAAGCAGGAGTCAGGATAAAGCTATTTGATGTTTTGTTGCAATCCTATCTGAGGTAATGGATACTGTGTGAAAGGCTATGCCTGCGTGAGTGAAGTGACAAAGTTAGTTTGGGCCTTACAGATCTTTGAATCCCCCCCGGATCACTCAAACTGCCCCTTTTTGAACTCCCCGCTCTGCTGATTGTGTGTGTTTGTGTGTGTGTCAGATGATTGGTACCTGGGCTAACACAGCCGAGTCCCTCAGGTCCTTCTGTGGAGGTTCTCGGGTCTGGTCAGTTAACCTCCATCTCTCTCTTTGATCGCTGTGGCTCAGACAACCCTCAGGGAAAAGACAACACACTCAAACCATCGGCCAGACATCTTCTCAGCGCACACACAGTCACACAGCAGACAAATGGATTGACACATAGGAACACAAGAAACTTTGCACATATGCCAATGCTTACACCCCCTCATTCCACATTTCCACACACTTTACTGCACAGTCTGACCGAGGGGTAATGCTATACAGCCAGTGTCAGCAAGAGCAGGGTACTTAAGGTGCTATTACACTCCCATTACCTCTACTCTCATGTGCAATCAGGGAGAGGTGATGGCCTGCGCTCTGGCAACACACACCCTGTTTCCCCTTCTGACAGCACTGCGGACAGGAGCTGCAGGCGGCGGGCTGCAGGATCGTGGGAAGAGGAGATTTAAACGGAAGGTTGTGTGTCGTATTAGGAGAGTAGAGGGATCACAATATGGTTACATGCACAGTTAAAGAAGACCAACGGTTGTATCTTGACTAGCTCATTTGATTGGACTGCTGTCCTTGTCCCATCATTCAGTCACCTGGAATTAAGTGATTTATTGTCATAAGTACAGTGCCTATAAAAGTATTCACCCCCTTGGATGTTTTACCCTTGGCTTTTCTGACAAAGAAACAAAAACAAAAAAAATCTCTTTAATATCAAAGTGAAAACAGATTCCTACAAAGTACTAGCACTTCTCTCCATTCCCTGACTTATACTTTCTAAGAACTGTTTCTCTGAGTTGCTTATAGTGTTTTTTGTCCTTATGGTGTAATGGTAGCCAGGAATACAGATTAACCTTTGACTAGACCTTCCAGACATAGGTTGGTTTATATTACAATCACTTGAGACAAATCACTGCACTCAGGTGATCCCAGTTTCACTGATTGTGTGACTGCTACTACCAATTGGCTTGACCTTTGTTGAATTAGGTCAGTCACTTTAAAGGGGGTGAATATCTATCAATTAAAGGGTAAAACATCCAAGAGGGTGAATACTTCTATAGGCACTGTAATTAAGCTAAAATTTAGCATTCATGCAAGTGACACTTCACTTAGCACGTTAGCATCCATACTGGTTTTTTCTTTTATGCTTTCTTTCACAGCTATGAAGATGATCTTAGTCCAGTTTTACATGATGGCTGGGATGTGCCCTGAGTTGAGGTTCATTGCAAATGATCAATTTGGCCAACTAATCAATTGTGTGGTTTCCTCAAAATTATCTCTGATATTCAAGACTCAAGATCAGACTGCCTTCAATGGAATACCCATAACAACCAATGAGGGCAGTCAGACCAGATGGCCTCAATCTTTTCCTTGTTTTTTGCTGCAACTGTTATGCACACCCAGAAGGCCAGTCATGGATTTTGATTGTCCTCCATGTTTTTTTTTTTCTTAAGTCACTTTTTGATCTTGTGTTTGGGGAGTCTACACTGAGAGATCTTAACTACAGATGGTAGGTGTGTGGTGTCAAGCTCTGGCCGAGAGAGTTCGCCCTGAGGATTATAAGATGAAAAATTGTGTTAAACTGTCCTTATGTCTTTGGTCTTTTTAAATTGTAAAGATCTGAAAATTGTCTAGAGTGTGTCCAGCAAGTTCAAGAAATATAATTAGTCTGATTTCAGTTGGACAAGCATGTTTACGTACATTTTAGAAGTCCAGTTTTAGGCTAAAAATAATTTGACTTTTTCTAATTGCATGTGGATGGACTGAAGGTGTAGCTGCAAGGCTAATACTCCTCTATGCAGATGATGTTGATGTATTTGTGAGTCTTTCTTTAATGAACGCACAGAAGGAAATCATCTTCCCCTCCACCCCCATTTTCTACCACTGTTTTTTTGTGCCCCCCTCTTTCTCTCTGTCTCTTTCTCTGTCTTACTCTCAGCTGGCCCTAGATACTTCTGCTCCCCCCCTCCAGCTCCTCTGGGACCTCTTCTCTGTGTCGTTAATCAGAGCTTCTCAGCTCAGCTTCTCTCCCTCTCCTTCTCTCTCCCCCTTTTTTCTTTCTTTTCCAACCAACACACACTCTTACTCTTGTGAACATATACACACATATACACAGTCGTACAGTCTCTCTCCCCCCTTTCCTCCCCCATGCATCCTCAGCCCCATCCATCATAAAACAGCAATGGGAAGGTGGGGATGTGCGTAAGTGTAAGTGCGAGTGTGTTCGTCAGGTTCTGTGTGTCATGTATGTGTGCGCTATAGGCACACGTCTCTGTGTCTCCTCAGCAAAAATGAATTGAGACTTTACAAGAAGAAAGCAATTAGGCCAGGGCTTTGCCCTATCATTCACTGGCTAATGTATCAGAGGCAGAGTGAATATTATTAACGGACGGGGAGGGTTGGACTTTGTGGGTTTTACAGCCAGAAGGTAGGACAAGAAAAGACTAATGATTGTGATGGAGTAACCCCGAGTTGAAGGGTTTTAATCACTTGTAGGCTTTGTGGCTTCGCAGTTGACACGCTCTTTATGATAACTGCATGGCTCCCAGCTCAGAGCGTCTACCATCCACTGTAGTAAGAAAGAATCAAATGATCCATTATCAAACATGGACAAGGATGGCTGAGTACAATGCAACAAGATTACTCATTCATCAGGAGGTGTGAGCAAGGGCCGCAGGGCTGAGGCAGCAGGGAAAACAAATCGTGAGTCAGAAAAATGATGAACAGAGGACAGAGAGACAAATTATGAGGAAGAGGGTGCAGAGATAAAAGTACAAAGGGGTGACTGAGGTGGTGCATTGATGGACAGAGTCAAGGAGGAGCAGTCAGAGGAGAGAGGAGGCAAAGGAGCAGCGTTGGGTCACTGATGCGTAGAGACAAACCATTTGCACCTCAGCTGCAACTGAGCAGAGTGCTCTTGACTTCTGCATGAGCTTGAGAGAGAAAGTGTGACACGAGTGTAGGAAACTGGGTTCAGATTTAGGATAGGCCATGCTATAATGTTTTTGTATTTTTTAAATCTAAGCAGCATTTTTGTTTCAGATCTCTGCAGTGCTCTTAAATGTCATGCATTTTAAAAAGTTGGGTCACACTGACACTGATGTGTATGCTTTCTTCAAACAGGAACCTTCCTCTTTGTGATTTAAAGCAACATTTTCTGCTCTCTGGTTACAGCTGTTGACATCACTCAGCTCTTAACAGCAAATGTGATATGATAACTCAATCAGGCAAGACGCTAAATATTGAGATAAGCCCAGAGTGACCCTGAAGAAAAATATGAGGCCAATCTGTTCCAGCCTGTTTCTGTGTTACAGTCACAATTACAGGAGATTACAGCTAAATTACTTCCACATGGGCTCAATGAAAACTTTACAATCCCCCCCACAAAACACGATGAGGTGACTTTGTTTGGACTTAAACCAACAGACAAAAAGTGTAGAGACGGAGCAGGAAGTAAAGGAGAGCAAGCAAAAGAGATTTGAGGGATAGGTCGAGGAGTGTATTTTTTAAACCATCATGCAACCATCGTTTTCTCTCCCAAGAATTTCTGTTCCAAAATCTGTCAAATGGGAAACAAATGTTGTGGGTGAGACCGCACGAGAATAAAAAACATTCTTGTTGTTTCACAATCCACCACCAGAAAAGAGCTGGCTCAGAGGAGGAATAAAAGAATGAGCAAGCAAAGACCAAAATCAGAATCAGCTTCAACATCACAGAAAGCAGAGGAATGCTTCAAGACAGATCTGTTAGAAGTATATTTGAGGGCCTGCTTTACAAAGAATGGCGTACGAAGGGAGTGTGGAAAAATGTATCGTAGTGTCATAAGTGTGAAAGGTTGTATTATTCTTTATTCACACTGAGTGGAGAGTGATCAGAAATTTCTATAAGAAGGAGAGCTTTTGTCACGATGATCATGTCCATATTAATGACATAATAAGCTGCTAGGTTTTTTGCTCATTTCAGCATCCAATTAATGCATTATCCACTCAAACAGATTTTTGGTACCACATTCACTTGGTAACACTTATTTATGAATAGATTGTTTCTTATTTAGTTAAATACTGACACATTAGTGTATTTTGTGTTGTTGCACATCAGTCTGAACTTTCCTGGTGATTTGGAAAAACACATTAATAGGGTTTCTTTGAACAGTCATGAAGATAAAAAGTTGTGGATTCACCAAACTGAATCAGTTGTAATGGAAAATTTTACAAATGGGAGGGAAACAGGAGAAAAAGAAATTTAGGCACATAGGCCTCTATTTGCCCTCTGCATTAATAAAGCATGCTGGGCTTTTGGATACCGAGTGATTGCACCTGAGTACTGCATTCATACTATCTTCAGTGAAGGCCTGATAGCTGAACTCACTCGTCCTTATTTTATGCAAACAACAGCTGATATATCATGAAGGTATATTGTTCAACTTACTTAACTTGCTTATGTTACTGCATCTCACTTTTTGGTGGGGCCAACATATAGTTCAGAAAGTATTCAGACTCTTTCTATCCTTATTCTACACTTGTACAGTAATCTACACTCCATGTAAGCCTGCTTGGAGTGTCAGATCACTGGAGGCCTGCAGTGATGGTCGTCCATCTAGACCTTTGTCCTATCTCCGATCTCTGCAGCTCAGCCAGAGTGACCGTCAGGTTCTTGATCACCTCTCTAACTAAGGCCCGTCTTACCTGATTGCTCAGTTTGGCTGGATGACGAGCTCTTGGAAGAGTCCTGGTTGTGCCAAACTTCTTCCATACATTATTATCATCATTTTAAGATTTATTTTTGGGCTTTTAGCACCTAAAGGAGGACAGGGGATTGAATCGGAAACAGGGATGAGAGAGTTGAGGAGAGACAAGCAGGAAAGGGCCACAGTCCAGATTCGCACCGCGCACATGGGGCACACCTTCAACCACTAGGCCATCTGCGCCCGGATATGAACATTATTGAGGCCACTGTGCTCTTGGGAATTTTCAGTGCAACAGAAGTTTTTTGGATCCTCTCCCAGATAAGCCTTGCACAATCCTGTCTCTGAGCTCCGCAGGTAGTTCTTTTGAGCTAGGCTTGGTTGCTGTTCTGATATGCATTATCAGCTGTGAGGCCTTCTATAGAGAGTTGTGTGCCTTTCCAAATCATGTCTAATCAGTTAAATTTACCACAGGTAGACTCTAACCAAGGTGTAGAAACACCTCAGCAAAGATTGAGAGAAAAAGGAGGAACCTCTGCTAATTTTAAAAGGAAAGAGAAGGGGGTTTGAGTATTTTCTGAATGCACTGCACTGTGTTCATTCATTTGATTTTTTTAGTGTAATATCAATGTGGGTTAGTGCTGGCCTCCTTGTTAGCATTTCACACTTTGGCCTGACTGAAATAATCTTTTGGAGCTTGTAGTTAACAAGTCTGAAAACAAGTTATTGTTGGGGTCAAAGGCCTTAGTGGAGGATTTTCTTGTCCTTTCCTTTTGTGCGAGGCATGGCTAACACTGACATACCCAAGTGATCAGCATGCTCATTGTCTTAATAAATAAATAAATAAATAAAGGCTAATTCCAGAAGAAGTGGAGCAGTTTACTTTTTGAAACAGCAACACTAAAGAAAAGTTTATTTTGTAGCTTTAGTAAATAATAGTGGATTTTTGGGGTTTTGCAATAAAACTTGGTCAGCAATACTTTAAGTTTGGATGGCCCATGTTTTACTAGACTCTAGCCATTTTCCAGCTGTTATCACTGAGGTGAGACAGATAGTAGATCTCTTAAAAGGAGCCTTAATCCCATCCTCATCTACACAACCAATACAGAGCCATATAAAGTACAAGGTATACATTTAGATGAAACAGACATGAAATAATGTCCAGTACACTATCTCAGCCTGAGAGAAATAAAGATCTACAAAATAAAAATAATACTAATCTTGCAATATTATGCACCTTCTTCCTTTGTGAAAATCTGGGGCCTACATTGCCCACAATCCAATTCTACCATTGTCTTGTAAACATGGTTTTGTCTGATGCTTTGCCTGACTCAATCAGTATGCCTTACTGCGTACCTAGTGTATTCTCCATGGAGGATTATGTGTGAGCTCATCAGCACAATAAAACACACAGTCAGACACTACTCGCCATCTTGCCGGGCGCCTGGAATAAGGTTTGAAATGTACAGCTCAATGCCAACAGGGATCAATAGTAAATACCAGCCTGAATTTCAGTGGAGGGTAATTTCACAATCAATGAATTCGTCATTCTGTATTTTTAATACATATACAGTGTTTTCACGCCACTACTCATTTATTGGTGTCATGCATACAGTCTATTGTTTTCCTTCACACCACAATGTATGATGGTATATATTAGATTAAACAATAAGATGACAATCTGACATTATTGCAGCAGCATCTTCTTACAAAATCTGCAGGTTTGAAGAAAACTGCCTTCAGAGTGAACCATTTTCTACCAATACTTTCCATGTAACTTTATTGTTGGAAAATGTAAAGGACATTAAGATGAGTCTGTGGAGTAGTTACCTGCTTTAACATTCATCACAAACTTTATTTTCAAAGGAAATAAACAAGAGCACAACACAAGCTTTTTACTTCATGACGAGAAAGAGTACCTATTATTATTGACCCCACATAGGATTAAAGATATTCTTCAGAAGTAAAACAATACAGGGGTATAATAATAGCAACCCCTGCAATATCCCCCTTTTATTAGCACTGTCACTACCTGTAGCTCGCATGTAGGCTATGGGGCCTGGGTCTGTTGAAGGTGGTGGTGCTGTTTGGGCCCTGATTACCAGGTGGTAGATGGGTAAGATGAAGTAGGAATGTGTTTGGCAGTAAGCACTAGCATGCCAGAGGTGGCTCTGGGACACAAGAACCAACTGCCTTCCTTAGACTGACTGAACTAAACACTGCCAAACCCCAGAAATGGCGTACGCCAAAAATTATACAGCTAGACTCACACCACGTTGCAGCTGCATGCACTCCTCTTACAGTGCCAAGAAAATCCACCATTACTCATTATACTAGATCACCAGATCTCTCCTCAGTTATAGGATATATATATATATATATATATATATATATATATATATATATATATATGTGCACCTATGATATGGTCATCAGCAGCTATAGTATGTTACCTGCTGTTACAGTCAGCAGGCAGCACTTATGGCAGCCACTGCAAGAAAGGAACATCCACAATTCAGCAATCAGATTCTAAATTCTCACTCATAATGGTACAAAATGGTGATTTATCTATATTGCTAATTTTATAGTGAGTAGTGGGTGATTTCACATAAAGCCATAGATTTATGGAGGTCAATTTATGCTTTGTTGGCTTATACAGGCTTGAGCTGGCAGTCCACATCTGATACAAGACGTGTGGGAGGAAGGTCTGGCAAGCTTACTTATTTCTAACTCACACCCCCAGAATCTCTCCTTCAACAATACTGTTTATCCTATTTGGGGTTGCAGGGGGGGTTGGGGCTAATTCCAGCTGTCATGGGGGAATGGCGGGGTACTTCTGGACTGGTCATCAGCCAATCACAGGGTTGAAATTCACGCTCACATTTGCACTGATGAACAATTTAGAGTTACCAATGAAACTAACGAGTTTGTTTTTAGTCCGTGGATGGAAGCCCGAGTACCCAGGAAGAGCTCAAACATGCAGAGAGAACATGCAAACTCCACACAGAAGGGCCCTGTCCTACCAGGATTCTACTCAGCTCTGCTGCTCATCCCACACATGCTTGTTCCTTATCAGTGTTAATTTTGCCAACTAAAACTATGACTAAAAAATATTAATCGACAGCCTTTTTTTCCACGACAAAGACTAAAACTAACAAAATAGATCTGTGATGAATAAAACTGACAAAAACTAAGTTTAGTTTTCGTCAAGATGAATAAACTAGACAAAAATGTAATTTCATTTTCATCAGACATTTAAAATCCGTGATATTTCTCCACTTTTAGTAAATCTGTCAAAAAAGCAGCTGTATCTATTCTGCTTCTCAGCTGTAGAAAGCAGAGACCCTAGGTTTGGCAGGGTGCAGAGAGCACACCACCATGTTTTAGTACCAGATTTAGGCAAGAAAATAAATGCTTGGACTAAAAGTAAAGACAAAAATGTGAGGACTTTTTATGGACTAAAACTAGACTAAAATATTTTTTTGAGTTTTCATCGACTAAACTAGACTAAAACTAAAAAGGACAGAAATGACTAAAATGTGACTAAAACTGAAATGCATTTCATTTAAAGACTAAGACTAAAATTAAAAATTACTGCCAAAATTGACACTGTTCCTTATAAATGTGGCACCATTTAAAAGGGAAATAAATTGCATTGTTACAACAAACATATACTCTACTAAACACAAGTTTCCTTACTTTTTGTGTAAGTTTTATTCGCAGTTTGGCGAACTCTAGTTTAAGAGCGTTGACCTTTGGTTGTCACTTGGTGAATCGTTGTATCATGGCTCCATTGATGAGGCTCATACTGAATACTGTAAATAACCTCAGAGTTGATTGGCTTACTCAAATCTGCTGTTTGAAAACCGGAAACTCAGAGTTTCTCATCTGAAGGTAGATCAACTCAGAGCTCAGGGTAGGCTCTGAGTTTGTTGAACCTCCTCCTTGAAATGGCCTCCGTTGTATCATAATATTGCATCTGAAAACAGGACTAAACATCAGGAACACCTCAGTTTTTGGTGGATCACGCCATATTACCCGGGCCTTAGAAGTCTTTGATGAAACATCTTACAGATTATTTTGTCACACAGAAAGAACTCTGCTGCAATTTCTCTCTTAATAACAGTTTGATTCCAGAAGAGTAGATTATTATTTCTTGGCTTTGCCTTTTTTAATAAAGTGAAACACAGAGTTCAGCCCTCTCCTCCCTCCATTAACTTTTAAACGCTACCCTAAATCAGTCAAAGGAAGAAGTGGGTTGTTCAGCTTCGTAAAGTCGATTATAGTTTTTCCCATTTTTCCTCCATAAAGTGAACTTGTTGAAATGTTCTCTTTGTCCACCACTGCTCCTTGGTAAAACAATCCCGGGTAAAGTCAGACCGTGTGGTCGTTAAGTCAGGCTGGCATACCCGTCCTGCTTTTATAGGTGGCAAAAGCTACTAATCCTTCAGTTCAATATTTACTTAGTCCAAGTTATGCTTTCCTGGACCCTTGCTATGCATCTCTCCTGCTCTCTGCTTATATATTCTTGGCCCTTGATGTATTCCTGGCTCAGGAAACAACTTTTAGTGCCCCGCAAGGGCTGAGTGAGAATTGACAGTGTGTGCCAGAGTGAGAGCGAGAGGTAGGGGGCCTGTTTTAGTTCCACTGTGTTTGTAAGGTCACTCAGAGTACATCTGTATGGAGTGGGAACTCACTCGCTTTCACTGTCACAACCACTCACAACAGCCATCTGTAACGCTGTTATGTGGAGCACTGTGTCCCTTTGTCCCTTCCAAACACACACAGGCAACCACACACTCCCACACGTACGCTGGCGCACGCAGACGCGCTCGGGCTGCGTCACCGTTCACACGACAACAAATGAACCAGTGCAAACACACATTAACATAATGCTAGGTTCTAATTGCGGGAGCATGTGTTTCTAATGAAAGAGTTGTTTTAGGGTTTTATTCCGCTCGCCTGTCAAACAATTCGCCCGTGTTTTGAAATATAATTGTGGGGACTGTAAGAGTTTCGAAAGCAAACCAAAACATCGCCGCCATCCTGGTTTCTAATGTTTCTAATTTGTTAAAATATGCTGAGTGAATGACAAAAGTGGAGGTCTGACCTGCCAAAGAAAACATATCAGAGGCAGAGGCCGTGTGGAAATACAGGCTCTCTTTTAGAAACATGATCAATGTAACCTTTGTTACAGGAAGGAGAGCAGGGAGGGCGGGAGACAGTAGGTTCATGTTTGTGTACATGTTTATGTATCACCATATCTACAGTGGGTGTAAGAACCCAGAAGGACACTTCTGTTATGCTTTTGAATTTGCCACATTCTGATGCTGGAGCATTGTTGTGGTGAGCTGAGGATTTTTAATGTGCAGGGAATATGTTTTCCCAAACTGTCAAATGCAGAGAGGAAGAAGAGAGGGATTTAATCATTTACAGATGGGAAGTGTAACTTTTACTTCTTATTTCGACTCGACTGGCTCTGAAAGGATGTGTCTCCCCCTTTCCTCCTCCTCTTCATCCCACATTTCCAACCCAAAACTAACATACAGCCTGGAAGTGGGCTGAGGGCGCTGTGTGTGTGTGTGTGGAGACCTAACATTCATATGGTTTTAGAGCACGGCTGCCCCCCTCCTCACACTGCTCCCTGCTTCTCCTTCTCCTATCCTGGTATCTGTTTCTCCAAAGAATAACATACAAACCCTCTGTGAAAGGATTCATGGTTTATTAAACCAGAGGTCCTTTTTCCTGTTTCAACACTGAGAAGAAAAAAATAAATACCACCATTTGTTTTCTCTCCCTCTCGCTTAGCTTGCTATCTATCTCTCTATCTATTTTCATACATTTTTGCTCCAATAACTTTTTTTTTCTGTCATCCTGAATGTGTCCGTCAGTCTTTAACTCTGTATTTTCCTCCTCTTGAACTTTTCACTCTGACTTTCTTTCTTTAAGTGTTTTTCATCTCTTGGACACCAAATCAGCCACACAGCCCATTAAAGCAGAGAGTGTGACCACTGAATGGGTCCCTCCACTTTGAGATTGTGTGTGTGAGTTATAAAGAGGGCAGGCTAGGATAACTCAGGGTAATGTATTGTCCTGGGCGTGCACCCTGACAGTTCCCCCCGTTGGTGCCTGGTCATTCATTACTGCTAATTTGACATGTTTACGGACCCCCCTCCTAACATTACATACTTAAGGCAATCGACTGACCTTAAATGGAAACACCTACAGCCGCGCGGCATGTCAATACCAGATGAGGATGTTTGTGTCTGTGTGTTGTGTGTGTGCGTGAGCTCTTGTGTGTGTACATACTTGGGAATCAGTGCATCAATACTGAGTTAGTGGATAATCTGGAGGAGCAGGTGAGTTACGCCTGTGGAGACGCTTTGGAGAATTATCGGAGTAAGTGTGTGTAATGTGGCTAAGAGGTGAACAATTCTGACTAAAGCAGGAAGTGTGTGTTTGTGTATGTGTGAGGCCAGGAGGTTAGAGAGGGATATAAGACCTGGGAGTGCACAGACTTTACTTGATCAGGTTTTTAAAGTTTGGGCGTGTAAACATCACATTCCAGTTTCAGAGACTGGTTCAACACTTTTCTCGATTTTGAGAAACCAGAATTTGCTACCTGGAACCCTATCTCAGGGTGTTTACCCTTTTATCATTATAATTCACTCATGGTCAAATGTGCAATGTCTCCTCTTCTTTGAACAAGGGTGTAAATGTCTGGGAAGTAAGGAGACCAGTCTTTGGAGATTTGGCAGAGGAATGTTGTCTCATTCTTGTCTGATTAAGGGCTCGTTCACACCTGAGCTGTTTGGTCCACTTTAAACAAACTCTGGTCTGTTTCCTGGATAGTCCGGATGGATACCATGGCGACTGAAGACATGTCAGTACACGACTTTTGTCGTTTTTGAAAAGAAAACAATTCTGTTCTTTGTTCTTCTTTTAATGAAGAAATGTCGTCAAATTCTGATAAAACTGGCTCTTTAGCAGCATTCAAGCTAATGTCTTCTGCCATAATTGCACTGGCCTCTTGTTGCTCTTGCTTACGTCACGACTCCGCCACGCCTGAAAGTACTGCCCCTTGCCTTTTTCTTTGGTACTGAGTCATTCAGTCTGCTCATGACAACCCAAAACAAAAGCAGGTGTTGTTTCATTGTTTATGTGGAAAAAAAAGACTGGTGGAAGAAGATGGATTTCCGGTTTCATCTTCTTCCACGTCTCCTTGTCTTCTTCGACGCTTTTTGTCTGGGACAGCAGCGCCACAAGCTTATGATTTAGTTCGTTTGACCAAGGGTGATGTGAATGCGAACCAAATCATAGAAAAGTGCAACAATGTTGCAATTTGAGTTCTGAACCAAAGCGAGTCCCTGGACCATCAGGTGTAACAATGACCTAAAGGTCTTTGCACACTGAGTCTGTTATTTTGGTATATGTTTTTTTTTTAAATCTGAAATCTGAAAAAAACATCATGCTCTTGATCCTTGCACACTGAGTCCATTGCCTTTTTATTTATATTTACCGCAAAAATTCATAGAATGACACAAATTGTTTAGTACTGTGATAAAAATAAGCAGTAAGGATGAGCCTGTGGCTCTGTGCTCCTCTAAAAACACACTGGATCCATCCTGCACAGCTTTTATTCCAGTCTTTATTAGGTGGCTGTGGGAACAATCTTGATCCCTAATCTGTTATATTTCCACAGTTTCCACATAATCTTTACTCCTGAGAGACTCTGCATCTCTAAAAGGCTTCTTTTCCACCCAGTCATGTTACCCACGTGTTGCCAATTAACATAATTAGTGCAAAATACTCCTACAGCAGTTTTTAATTTGTACCACTTACTTTTCCATCTATTTGTTGCATTTTTTGCAACTTTTTTGGGTTGTGTTGCTGCCATCAAATCAAAATGAGCTAATATTTGTCATGAAATGATCTCAGTTTCTTCATCTAATATGTTGTTTATGTTCTATTGTGAATAAAATATGTTTTTATGAGCTTTGCAAATCATGGCATCTGTTTTCATTTAACACAGTTAACTGTTTTTGAATTGGGGGTGTATAATTTTCACAAATCACTTTACAAAAGAACATGAAAAGCAGATCCTGTTGTACTAGATATAGATTTATGTGTGAACATGCAGAAATGTTGAGACTTAGTCCAATGTTAACAGTATTTTTTAGACTGCAGCATGCTTATAAGGTGTGAGAAGCCATAACATAGTTTGATTTTGTCAGTTCAGCTACAAGAATGAAGACCCTGTAAGCCCCCCACCAGCTCTACCACTGATCACAGTGTGCTGTCTCAGTGTGTTACCTCATCACAAACACCTGTACATAAAAAACAAGATCTCAGTGGCGTGAGGCCCTGTCTGCTCTGAGGTTGTCATAGTCAGATTTGCTCATATTAAAAATGATGATGGCACAATTAATAGATAGTTTATACAAAGGCCTCTTTGTGACAAAAAAGTGTGTTATGGTCTGTTCTGTTAAGATTTCATTGTGATACTAGTTTTTTGTATTTTTAATGCATTTGCAAACATTTCTGAAATTTTGTTTTCACTTTGCCTTGATAGAATACTGAGTGTAGATTAATGAGAATATTTTTTTACTGTAGCATCAGGCTGCAACATAATAAAATTGAAAAAGTGAAGGAGGTCTGTTTATATGGTCACCACTGCATGTCTCCAGCCATTGCTCTTTTCCTATGCAGTGACAGGCTGATACCAGTTAGAGGTGACAACGTGTGATATTTGCCACGGCTCTCTTCTCCTGTTGCTTGTAATGAGGAGAATAGAGCATACCTGCACCACAGTGTTGTCATTTCCCAATGCTAAGCCCATAAGATATTAAATTTACATCTGATAATTTTAGTATTAGTAGTATTAGTAGTATTAGTATTATTTAGTATTTATGAATAGAGGAATATGAATAACCAGGTTCTCTGACTGCATGGAAAAAGCAGAATGCAAGGATGGAAAGTAACTAATTACATTTACTCAGATTACTGTAATTAAGCAGTTATTTTTGAGGTACTTACTTTCTTGAGTACATTTGAAAATCAGTGCTTTTAGTTCCTCTTAAATAAGTTTTAATCAGAGTAATTGTACTTTTACTTGGGTTCTTGTATCCCACCTCTGTTGACTACACACTGGCACAAAGTAGGGCTGAATGATTTGCAAAAATAATCTAATTGTGATTTTTTTTCCCCAAATATTGTGATTGTGATTTAATATGCGATTATTCTTGGGTTAATCTTATGTATTTTTTTGACAAATTCAAGTAATAAATCATTCCATAAATAAGACCATGTGTATTGAAAACAATGAAATTTCCGGAGAAATTAATCATAGCAGCATGAATCTGAATATGGTGGTGCAACAATCTTTAAGATGTAAAGGGGGCAGCTGGGGTGGGGGAGGTGAGGCTGGCTACCAGCTGAACAAGAGGGTATGACTTTCTTGAAGTAACGCTAGGCTTCATTGGTTTCAGATATAATGAGCTAACTATTTTTACTCGTATTGCAAATGTGATGTCATTTGCTTTGTTTAGGGGCATTATCATATTTATGTCACATAAAGGAGGATTTTTTTTAAACCATTATAAAAAAATGACACTTTAATGTTTGCATAATGTGCATAAAATCTCAACAGCTGCAAAAAAATGGTTTGTTAAACTGGTATTTTGACACATTTCAAGTTAATGAAATATTGCATTTTCTGCCATTTGAAAATCATTCCACATCACAGCCATAAACAGCTGTTGGACACAGCAAAAACAGAGGTTAAAGATTTCAGAGCTGATCTTTACTTCCAAAGTGTAATTTTAACACCATCCTGAGTGAAAGGGTCTTCAGTGTTGGAGATGTTTGACAGTGCTGATCAACAAGTGTAAAGAGATAGTTGATCTCAGCTCTGCCTACTGCCTTTTCAAATCTGGGGGGATGTGTGGAAAGAGTTTCCCATCATGCCCTTGGGCAGAGTGTTTAGATGTATTTTACGGTATGTGTTTGGATGTTGCCTTTTGTACAGTGATCCCTGCTGGGGTTCTTTTGGTGATGTTTCTGGTGTATTGTTTTATTTTTTGATGCGAGACACATTTGCACCATGAGTGAAGTGTTCCACTGAGTTAGAGCTCCCGACTAGATGTCCCTGATGGATGCATAGTGCACATTCTTCAGTTTGCATTGCCTTGCAATGATGTTGACTCTCTGCTTTGTTCCTACCAGAGAAGACCCCCTTTGCCAACGATTTTCAAGAGTTACTGCAGCTCTGTCATACTGTAAAATATTTAACACTCTCAAAAGTGTAGTTTAACTACATGTAATGTGGACCAATATATGTTAGATTTAAAAGGAAGAGTTTAATTAATACTGTCAGCTGTGACTTTACCCGTACAACCTGTTTGAGGATCTATTCTTTTGTTGTTCTTGACAATAAGGAAAGATCATATTTGACTGTACAGCTGCTCAGTAGCTACTTAAAGTAACTTTAAATTAAATGCTCTTAACTTTTACTTGAGTAGGTGTATAGATTAGTACTTTAACTTTTACTTAAGTACCTTTTAAACAGAGTAACTGTACTTTTACTTGAATACAAAAGTCATTCACTGTGATGTGTTAAAACAGGGAGAAAACTCCTTACCAGGATACTCAGCTCCACTCAATAATCCCAGTTTTTCTAATCCCTCCCTCTGTTTGTCTTTTTACATATTCAGCACTTAAATACAGTGTTGTGTCATTAAACGGCCAATCTTGCATTGTTCTCTCAATGATACACAACATTAATCACCAATTAGCTTGTCCTGCGACCGGCCACCTCTTTCATTAGAATATGATGGAATATAATGGTACTTAATGATGCTTAGGAAACATAATTAAATGACTGAGCTGTAGAACATGTGGAAGAACCATGGTGCATCAATCAAAGGCGACCCTGTCAATCCGCTACTCGTCAGGAGCAAAAACACATGGTGTGTGTGTGTGTGCCGAAAACCACTGGCCTCTATCGTGACCTCATTAGGGAGAAATGAAGGGTGGACGTGTCCCCATCACAAGACGCCATTGGTGCTTCAAAGTGTGAATGACATTAATATGTGACTGTGTGGGTCTGTCTGAGTGGCGGTCGGTCTATCCGTCTGCACCAGAACAGATGAGGGGGTAAAAAAAAAAAAAAAAAAGCCATCTCTCTGAGGTATCTGCTCACAGCTCTAATTAGCATGTGAATAAATGGAATAAATAATCTATATTATTTATGGATTTGCTTTTATCATTAATCAACATAACAAAAAGCTTGTCTAATGTGCTCGCTGCAGTCGCCACTGTACTGTCAGACTGAAGGGAGGAAGAGAGAGAGAGAAAGCAGAAGGGGGGGCAAATAGCTTATCTTTTTTTTTTCATTTCAGTAGAACAATAAAGATAAGTGTTCAACATGCTTGCTTAACACACACAGTTCGCCGGCCTCCTCCCCTTCTCCCTCTCTCTGCCAGCAGTGGTGAAATCCATCTCTCTATCGCTATCTCTCTAACATCCATTACATACCCCAGCCCCTCACCTCCCTACTCATTAGGCCAACGCACAGTAAATTAGCAGCAGCAATTACAGGGAATATAAAGCATAGGCTCTGCCGGGCTCCCTCTGACAGGTAGCACACAGATCATAGACAGACACCCACAGTCAGCGGGGATAATTACTGTGGGAAACGACCACACACCCTCCAATAAGTGAGTGCACACTCTCTCCGGGTTTGCTTGCACTCAAATATGACTTGCATGCATGTACCTGTAAACACTGAAAGTAAGGCCTGGATGGAAGTTCATCTCCCATATAATGTCCATTGTTACTATTTTTCCAACATAGAGTATTATTAATATTCATCCCTCTTCTCCTTGTCTATGTCTGCCTCCATTCTGAATCCTCCCCCCTCATCCCATCCTCTCTCCTTTCCATTTCTTTCCTCTCCTTTCTTTATCCGGGATCCCCATGGGGACTCCTGCTTTTCTTTCAAATACGCCTCCCTCTCCCTCTCTCTCTCTCTCTGCTCTTCCTCCCTTCATGTGTCCATGCAGGGAGGAGAATGAGAAAGAGGAGGAGGAGAGCGAGGAATATGTGCATTAATATATTTCATTAGGATACTAGTAGCAGAAAAGCTCCTGAACAGCACCTCTCTTGATGTGCGGGAGCCTCTGCTGTCTGTATCCAGAGGAGCCGAGGTTCTCCAGGAATAGCGTCTTTAATGTTACGTCTCCTGAGGCCCCAAGGTCTGCTGGCTCCACGCTGCCCTCGGTCTCCCACTCCTATTGTCCTCCTCCCACACTGACCAGTCTATCCAAGCCTGAAAAGCTGCTGGAAATAAAGAGCAAAATGGGTTCACCTTTTGTCTCTGTGCACTTATGATTTATGAGCGTATGAGTGTTGTAATGCAGGCCGCATTTGGGGGAAGCAGAATCCCTGGAGCCGCGTGGTTGTGTTGCTCGGCTTGCTAATCAAAAACATTAGGCTCCAGGACTCATTTTGCTCAGCACTGAGTGTGTAACCTCCATAATTCAATATCCCACCTCTTACTGCTCAATCGCACTCACTACACAACCCACTTTAGTGTTTGTCAGCAAACTATCAAGTCTCTTATTAGATGTATGGGAGAAAAAGCCCTGAGCAGTTATGAACCTATGGGCAATTAAGGAGGCAAACACACACCAGCACACACAGAGTTTGACTCCTTATTTCATCAGTACTTCCAGGTCATCCCACTCCCCCCCTCCTTTCCCTGAGCGCTACGGAAGCCTCCAGTTACTGTGGAGACCCTGGAACACTGTGAGGTCAGCAGAATCCTGGGATCCGCTATTTTCATGAGCTAATCCAATCGCAGGCCCTAAATTAGATATGCAAAAAATAAAAAAGAAATTAATTTTCTGCTGATGACCGGGTATGCAAATGATGACTCAATTATGGTGGGCTGGTGCGTTCGCAATTAATAACCTTGGAATCATCATTAACTAATATGTTTAGGAGGAAACTTGTCAGGCTAACCATGTTCACCATGCCATCAGTAATGCATTAATAAATTAGATTCATTAGAGAGAGGAGGCTAGAGGGGGAGGGGGTGCAGGCCTGCTTCTGACCTGTGGAATTAGTCTTAGCCAGCTTTCCTTTTTCAGAGCAGGAGTGTCCAAACTATGGCACGGGGACCAAATGTGGCCCACAGTCCATTTTTAATTGGCCAACAGCTAACTCTAAAATAAAATGAAATCTGCAGTAAAACATGATACTTGACTGTATTGAATCTTAGCTTTAACACAAGGTGATGTTGCTGTGTTGATTCTGTAAACAAACATTTTGACAAAATTTGTTGACCTGCTTTTTGGCACATGCAAGAAGGCTGACTAGACATGATCAAGAGTATAAAATATGCAAGGATGTGGGCAGATTTACATAAGGTGAAAAAGATGATTGAAGAGTTGCTAGGTGCAATTGTGCATATGAGGTGAGGCATTTTACTGTGGTGATTTGAGTTACCATAAATAGATTAATGACTTCAAATGTGCATAGGAGGTGATACTTTTAACACAATGAGCTTTCTTACAGTATTTAAGATACAGTCAAGCAGAAAGAGACAGTGCAGGATGTTTGACATTATGCAGACGCTCTTCAAATGAAAGTTTTATTTTCTGGCACTTTGTGATGTTGAGCGATCATCGGAGTAATTCTGTGACTTTCAAATGGTTATCAGAGTAGCTTTGTGGCTGTTGAGTCGTCATCAGAGTAACTGTTTCTGTGTTGGGTTGTTTTGCCGTGCAGTGCCCTGTAAAGGTGTCTGCAGGGATGTTACCTGCCCGTTTCCTGACCCTGGATGTAAGGGATATTTGTAAGAGAGGAAATCTTCCATCAAATCAGGCCTATTTACACTCCTAAGGCTTGGGTGTATGCCAGTCAGTATGCTCCTGCCAAAAACTAAAACTGAGGAGAGTTCATCCCCAATTTTATTCTATTTGAGTTAGTTTTGTAAGCACATACTACTGTTATTGTCTTTTTTTTTTTGTTCACCTTGTTTTTATTTTAGTTACAGTTAAACTTTAAGAGTAAGTAAACCCCCAGCTCAGAGCTAACTCTGCCCACTTCAGACTTTTGAAAAGTGCACAAAAAATGGACAGTTTGGTCCTGAGAGGAGAGAGGGGAAAAAGACGAGGTTTTCCAGATGAGGCGGGAGTGACAGTGATGTCCCCTTGCTAGAGAGTAACACAGAGTCCCACAGCACTGCTGCCTCAGAGCGATCCCTAGAGGTGGAGGATTTTTCCCCTCCAGAGTCCCCTGAAGTAGGCTGTAGTGTGGTGGTGGACTGTGGTGGTCCTGAGCACTACCTGTTTGGGCTGTTGGCTCCAGCACCAGCGTTACTAAAGCTGGAGCTCTCTGAGCCGAAGCAATGCAGTTGCAGGATAGGATGGGAGTGGTCTAACATTCTACCTTTTATATAAAGTCTGGTTTCTACGTCACATAAGCCACGCCTTTTCAGAAAAGATTTTTCAAAGCAGATGTCCGTTTGAGCTAATTAAAAGCCATACAATGCAGATTTTTATTAGTTTGGTGCAAATGTCAGAAAAAACAGCAGCATTGATGTTTTATCATAGTTCAGATACTTCAGTGTACAGCTGAAAAAAAAGTTAGTACTAGTTTAGTTTTAGTTAACTATAATAACCTTGTTCTCATCTTGACCAAGGGCAGTTCCAGAGGTAGCCAGAGCCAATCAGGACCCTCCTGAAATGTCATTTGCCAAATCCTAAACAGTGATTGGCTATTTACCCAGTTATCCATTTATGGCAAGCCATGATGTAGGTTTTTATTTTCTTAAAGCTTTTTCAGTTATGCTAATATTAACATAAATGTGATGGTTCAATACCTTTAGTATACTGAAGGTGAAGCAAACCAAAGTCGCTCGACTGCCTTTTATTTTCTTTATGTGGCCCTCAGTGAAAGAGTTTGGATGTCCCTCTTTTAGAGTTAATGCTTAAAGTCAATAAAAGAAAAGTAGGTCACAAAAAAGCTGCTTGAAATGACAAAATGACAACTGACAAGGTCACAGACAAGAGGTAACTTTAATTCAACATTGTGAGAGTCCAAAAGTTATCTTACAGCTCAATTTTCATCAAAAACAATAACAATCTATACAGTAGAATTTTTTCTTCCCTTATATCATAGAGCTGTTCAGTGTATTTGCAGTCAAAGACAAAACAGAGGAAAAATAGACACCAGCTATTTGGTTTGCATCTTTTTTTGTTTGTTACCTAAATACAAAACTTTGTCACCCATTACCAATATTTATAATCAGGATGGAACTTTTGCTTACAAAGAAGCCATTGTATGACAACAGACCTCTGTAGTTCATTTGAAACAGATACGGTGTAGCCCCTCCCGCCCCGGCCCGAGCAGCGCGGGCACACAAGTGCCTGAAAAACACTTGTCTGTCAGCAGGCGCCTCTGTTAAAACGCTCCTTTCTGCCCACTTAACAAAACCAGGCTCTAGGAAAGAAAAGCAAAGGAGAAAAGCCCTATTCTCTGTCCAGCAACAGCTTGAAGACACACGGCAGACACAAAGAAAAGACTACAGAAATGGCTGAGGGGCCGAGGAGCTCACTTTCATGCTCCCTCACTTCTTGTTCTGTTTAGCTTGTAATGAAGCCGTTTTGTCCGAAGGAGAGAGGGACTGTGGGATCGACTGTCAGATACCGAGTCCGACCAGCGACTTGAGATTAAATTGTGCTGTGACAGTGCTCATCTCTGCAGTGCGCCCCTTTGTACTACAATTAACTCAGCGCTGTGTTGTCACACTGTTGTGATCCTGTGGTTAATGAGAAATATCACCAACATGCGGTTTGAATTATTTCAGTAAGCAAAAAAAAAAAGCTACATAATTGCTACAAAAAGACAAAAGTGCAATGAGCACAGCCGGGACAGACCTCTGAGCGTCCTTCAAAGCGTGCCATTGCTGTAGTATTATAGTACATCGGGTGTGTGATTGTTGAATTATGGCTCTTTGTATTCTAGTCTGGCTTCACCACCAAACAGAGTGGGTTTGTGCTTTGTCCCCAAGTTCCCATGAATTCCTCTGTGGCAATAGACAATTGTGGTGAGGGTAGAAAACTGTACACGTGATTGAATGAAGAATGGGTTTGCATTGTTAAGGCATCTAGACTGCTGGTAAAGATTACAGTGACAGAAAAAAAAGAAAGAGTATATAGATACAGTCTGTAAGCAGGCATAAATAACGCGAGAAAAGAAAGAACAGAGGAGAAAAAAGAGGAAATCAAAGAAAGAAAAACACAGAGCATTTTCTTAGATCTCTTGGTTTGCACACACAAAAAAAGAAAGTGTCACTCAAGAGAAGAACCCATGCATATTATCAGCTCAAGAACAGTTTCAATCTGAAAGCCTCAAACAAAAAGATATAGATTTACAGTATATATTAATGTGTGTATATATTCTTAAAAAATCTACTTCAACCAAATACTCTGAATAAGATGCTACTTTTTGCCATACAATAAACATTTTCAAAAGGAAAAAAATTAACTTTTTATTAACTTACAAATAATACAAAAATAGACAATGGCATGTTTTTGATTCAACAAATGACAGCATGGTTTACCGATGCAAAACAACATACAAAACAAAAAGTCACATTTAAATAGTGAGAGACAACAGTAAATAATGCAACAAAACACAGTGAAATATGTCCACTTACTGTATTAAACTTACACAACACAACTAAACAAGGGTGAGAGGCAATGTACAAATACAAGGGATAAATACATTATTTATAGGATTATTTTACAGGAATCCCCTTTTTGTATCCAAATCCATGTTTCTCATGTTTAGCAGATGAGATATTGACACGCACAGTAAATCTATCTTCTGTACTGAGAAGCTGCCTTAAGACATTTAATGTTTACATTTCAAACTAGAGCTAACGCAAAAAAGAAAATATCAAATGAAAAAGTTTGTTTATATACAAAAATATATCACATATATCACGCATTTATTCTAATTTGATATTTGCTAGACTCCTTCAGTACAGTGCTGGCTGGACTCACACATCCTCTGGCTTTTCAAGTCTTCTCTAAAATCCCCTTCAAAAAGATTTGGCTAAATCTTCGCCTTTTTCTTCACATGACAAGCAGAAAAGCATATTGCAAACAGCTCAATCCTCACAGTTTTATTTAAATTCAAACAAACAAACCAAACATAAAAAGAACGGCATGTTTTCTGATTTGAGGGAGATTTTGTTACACAACTCGGAGATTTGTGGGATAATTAGCAGCAAAATCAAGGGTTGATTTTATTCTTTTGTGTAATTTTGTTTTCATGACCTTAGTTTCATTTGGCCGGTGTGTTGTTTCGTGGTTTTAGCAAGCATGCCGAGCTAAGCATCTATTGTGACAGAGGTTATGTAAACTTCATGGTCAAACCAACACTTGAGTGTTGTTTGTGCGAGTTGTACGGATTGCGAGATGGCGTGGGGGCTCTCCAGTAATCAAACCCAAACCTTACAGGCATAAACATAAAGATAAATAAATGCTCCTTTCATGAGGTCAGTGTCACACTGTGGGTAAACTATCAGTCTCTATACACTCCATCCAACGCTGTGTCAGAGAAGCTACGCTAATTCGACCGAGAGGGAAATAACATCACAAAGGTTCGTGCCGTCCCTTCTTCCTCCTCCCCCTATCCCTTCAGATGAAATCCCAATGGAAAGGCCTGAGTTTTACAGAGTCCTGCGTCTTATCTTCACTTCAGCTCCGGAGCATAACAGAGGCTCGCCAGACTCTGCTACTGTGTCTTTTTCCTCCCAACATTCCCAAATCTCCAGATCCTCTACATGGGTGGAACGATCATCCCAGGAATCGCTGCTTTGTGGGAAAAGAGGGGGAGGAAAATGGTGGAAGAGGAGGTAAAAAAAAAAAAAAAAAAAGAGAGAGATAGAGAGGTCAGTCATGTGATTGCTGGGTTTCATCTGTCATCACAACAGTCACATAACAGAAATGCGCTCCAGCATCTGGCGAACAAAGACGACTCTCCCTCATTATCTCTTCATTCCAAGGCCCCAAAATCAAAACATTTTCCTCGGCTGCTCTGTTAACTTGGCGCACACTGACAGCATCATTCAACTTTTCGCAGGCTTTCTGAATAGCTTCAGGCCTAGCTGCCACTGTTAATTGTTCGCAGTTACATTGTGTAAGGCCATTGTGCATCAATTCAAACATGAGAAGGTTGTGCAGTGACGTGGGCCGACAGAGGTGATGAAATTACACTCAACAGTTTAACATGGAAATGGAAGTGATGAGTCCTTTCTGGGCAGCTTTTTTCATATATTTAACTCCTTATAGCTCTAATCTCCTGCCTTTCACTGGCGTCTACATCCTCCCCATCATCCCCCTCCTCATTTTAGCACAGTAGCCATCACAGTGAGGAATTTTTCATATAACATATTGGCTCCCTATTGATCTCCCTCTCTGTTCAATCCACTAATTCCCTGGTTATTTCCTAAGTGTCTCCGGCTGTGTGTATTAGTGTGTGCACGTGTGTGTCACTGTGATCAGTGCGCAGTGGCCAATGGCCTTTGGGTCACCATGGTCAGCGCTCATCAACGCCGACAGAGGAAGTGAGGAAGTGCTTAGCTTGGGGCTCTGATAAAGATTCCCATCCATCATTTCTCTCTCGCAGGATTTCAACACCATGAAACATCCTGCCGAGACCAACAGCACCCGCGCTGCATTTGATGGAAATGGGAGAACAGAATGACCTGTGGTATCATAACAGCACCCCCCTGCCACTCTGACACCACCCTCTCTACAAAGACACGCACTGGAGCACGGGCAGGAAGCAGGAAGTGAAAACAGGAAATGGGACACATATGGCATGGCATGCTGCCTCTCTGTCAAGTCAAGAGTGACAAATAAAAACAGAAAAGAGAAGAAGAGTAGGGTGGGATGAGCTGCCAGTGTAAACAAGCAGTGTCGCATGGAGAGAAGTAGAAAATTAAAGAGAGGGATAACGTACTTCAGGAGAAGGCCAGGCCCTGCAGAGAGTTGGCTGATGAGTACTTGCTAGAGTCCACAAAAGACTGATCTACAGTGAGGAAGGAGAGCGGAGGGGTTCAAGGGAGGAAAGAGCAAGGAAATACAGGGAGTGAAGAGGAGGAAGAAAAGGGAAATAAGAGGAGGAAGTGGGGTTACAAGTGAGAAATTGTTATAACGAGGTGAAGAAAAGCAGGATAAAAGTTTGATGAAGGAAGGCATTTTGTTCAACTTAAGCATGCATAAAAAAGCAGGTCAGCTCTCACTGAGTGCCTTTTTTAAATTTAACGTAAAGACGACATGTCTCGACCTACTCCAGAAACAGAAGAAAAGAAACCAAAAAACTCCCCAGGTAACGACAGGTGACATAAAAAAAAGACACTGACATCAGAGCAAACTGCTTTGTCGGTTTTTGTCACCATTCTTTTACATGTGTAAAGTTGGCTCCAGATATCAGTTTTGTGTGGGGGTCATTATGGCTACTGTGGTTGGGTAGGGAGCATCAGCACTTCCTGGGGCTGGTATGTATGGAGGTGGTGATGCTGTCTGGCCTGAGTTGGCCATGTGGCTGAATAAGACAAAGAAGGTTTGCATGTTGATATAGGAGGTGGCAGAAACTAGTATGGAGGGGAGTGGCTCTCCCACAGTTGAGCTAACTATCCAGCTTTCCCAAGGTGCTGTTGGACTGATTGGATGAAACACCTGAAAGAAAGCTCAATCATGAGCACCCTGGTGGTTTCTGCTGCACGTCAGTCAACACTGTCGAATTGTGGGTCGATAAAAAGGCATAAGTGGGTGTAACACTGTTGTAGTACTTGAGAACGGTCTTGGTCTTTAGACCAGTCTCGAGACCACGTTTTGAGAACTTTGTCTTGTCTTGGTCTGGAATCAAGGGCATTTTTACTCTGTCTTGTCTCAGACTGGCCAGACTTGGGATTTTCCATCAAGACCGGTCAAGACCAACACTGATGTGCTATCCTTCAACGTGATCGATGTGATAAGGAGAAGCCCTTGCTAAAACGACAAACAGCTTCTTCTTCTTTACTCATGGTCTTGAGCCTGGATTTTTGAGTATTTTGTAACTGAATTTTGTTCAGGCTCAGTTGAACTGTTTTAAACTGACTTAAAACCGCTGCTGTTAGGTCTTTGAGTGTTATGCCTCCTAAGAAATCTATTCAAAG
Source organism: Cheilinus undulatus (assembly GCF_018320785.1). Classification (NCBI taxonomy): domain Eukaryota; kingdom Metazoa; phylum Chordata; class Actinopteri; order Labriformes; family Labridae; genus Cheilinus; species Cheilinus undulatus. The sequence goes on along the minus strand of NC_054874.1, from coordinate 17,271,882 downwards.
TGCCTTACGTGTCAGATATCTGCAAAAACTCAGATCTTAACAAAATGAGTCCATCTTATTTCTGGTCAGAAATGCCTCTTACAACTTATTTTAGGCCTCATTCAGTGGACAAATCTAGATAAACATCTACATTTTAGATACTCAAAATGATTCTGGACCTTTCAGTGGCTTGTTAATACATACATGGATTTCTTTTTAACAATAGGTCAATTAAACAATTTGCTGAGATTTGAGATTTTTGCATTGTGGTGCTTTTAAAATAGTTGCAGACACCTTTTTTATTGCTGTAAAATTTATTTAAAAGCAAACTCAAATTAAAGAGAGAGTTACTGTTCAACCTTGTGATGTTTTCTTTTATTGATCTTGATGCTCTTGGTCTTGTCTTGGTCTCGGCTTGTCTTGTCTCTGTTTTGATCCCCAAAAGTCTTGATCTCTGTGCACTCTGGTCTATGGCATGTCTTTGTCTCAGTTAGTGAGGTTGTACAATACTTGGGTTTAGAGGTTCTCCCACTAAATGCTTTTCTAAATTGGGCAGTAATATGGTAGTATTATATCCCAGATATTTAAAATAGTATCCCACCAGTTAATGTCATAAAAAATCTGCCATGCAGAGGTGCTGGCAGATGTTCTGGGCCCCATGAAAAGACATTGCATGCAGGTCCATCCTTACAGCTAAAACCAAGGTGGCACAATTGCTCTATACACCTCCATGAAAACAACATACTACTAACAGATCGCTTCATACACCACTAAATTTATGTCTGAAGGTAATATGATCTCTGTATTGGCACTATTGACTTGTAAGCAAGTCATTACACCCCAGCTGTTCAGTTTAAAGATTACCAAGCAGCACAGAAAGTGGACAAAACATATAAATGTAAGTTAAAATGACTAAATATATGTTCAGTAAAACTATAAGCACTTTTCTTTCATTAGAACTGTTTTGAAGCATATTGTAGTTTTTATTTATGAATTTGTTTATTGTCATTTACTGAAGATTTTATCAGTCCATATGATGTTCTTATACATATCGCAGATTAAAAAATCCCAATATCCTTTAAAACTGTGGTTTATCAACTGGTGGGTCTGGACCCAAAAGTGGGTTGCAAAGCTCCTTTCCAGTGGGTCGCAAATGTGTGCCAGGAAAAAAAATGTGGCATAAAGTCTACGTACAGGAGCCCTAATAGTAAATTAATTCATGTATTTTTTTAGGTTTTCTTATGATGACAAGTAAATGTTAGTGTTTGTCTTGAGACGTCTACCTATTTATCTGATTTTCTTTGAATAACAGCTGGTTTTTCCAAGATAACCAGGAAATTCCATCAGAAATTACCTACCTTTCTTGCTGTCTTGGGAAAATAGATTTATGCTTGTAGGACTGTTTTCTTTGTGTAATGTGTTTTATATTTTTTGAATTTAGGGTCCAAACTGCAAAATTTTTCTTTAAATGGTTGAACATTGTAATAATTAAGGTCGAGGTTTCCCCTAAGGGGATGGTGGCGGGTCCTGATGCCTGACCAGTTGAGAACAACTGCTCTAAAAGGTAACATATTTATATTATTAGATTTAAGAGTGCTGATTTTTTTTGTTTTTGGCAATAAAAACAACAACAAAAGTTTATTTTTTGAGTAGTGAGTGAAGCAAGTTGTCTCATGGCGTTTGATGAATAAATCCACATAGAAAAAAAAAAAAATTATAACATGCTTAGAGGCCCCGTCAGCCATTAGCCCTATCAGTTACAGCTTCAAATGTTTTCGCTTCACTTTGATCAGCTGTCTTGTCGTCCATCTTTATACACAGTCCATAATTGCCACTTTAAAATGCTAGTTGGATAATGTTTCTTAGCTTACCTTGTAGGCTGTTGGCATTAGCGCTGGTGCATGTGGGTGGAGGGGAATTTTGGGGTCTCACGACAGGGGCAAAGGCGCTCTTCTGCTTGACGGCGGCGGACACCATGTTGGCCGGAGAGAAGGAGAAGATGCCAGAGGAGCTGCTGCAGTTGGAGGGCAGGCTGGTTGATGAGGCCATGGTAGGACTCGACGGGACGACTGAGAGAAGAGAGACGGGTTGGGAAAAGGGAGGGTTAAGGGGAGGTCATAGGGAGCACGCCAGGGATGAATGACAGGGTGGAAAGATGAAGACGGAAAGGGGGAGAGATGAGGTTAGAGAGAGGGCCGAGGGCAGAGGACGGGCAGACGGGATGAGCAGAAAGGGACTGATCAATGGATGATGGCAGGAGGGATAATGTTTTGGACTCAGATCATATGGCTCAGACTTTTTTGGCAACCTTTTTGTTGTTGTTAAGCAAACACCTGGCAATTAGATATTCTTTAGCTAAGACAAAAAATGTGTTAAGTTGCAAACTTGCACTGAAAACAGCCAAAGTAGTTTCCCCCTGTTAAATCCGTTTTGATGACTCATCCTGTTGCTAAAGGGGTGTTAAGGCTTAAAAAACAACTCTTTCCAACTCTGGGTGCAGTACCTGTAATTTGTTTTGTGGAACTTAAAAACAAGGCTTTAAAAGATCATCTGTTGCCTCAGAAAAGCATGGAAGAGATGATTCAGTAAACAGTAAGAGCATGCAATTTGAATAAAATCTACCATATGGACTGCTGACTCACTGCTGCTGTGTTGCTGTCTCCTTCATAAGTTTTTGGTCATATATCCAGCCTTACATCAAAGTGAAACCCAAAGTGTGAAGTGTGATGCCTGGAAAATGCATGATGTAAATCATCCATGTATTTTCAAATCATATGTGGCTACAGAAGCTTGGTGACTTTGGGACTTTTTAGGCTTTGTTGGTGACTTCCTACCCAGCTCCTGTGATTGCAAACAAACCACTTCCATGCTTGGAATCTAGAAAATGCTAGCTCTTGTTTTCTAGAGCTATTTAAATTGTAAAGAATGAATAGTGAAAAGTTCACTGAAGTGGGAAAGTAAAACTTGTTAGCTTAGCTGTTAAGTGGTGTTAAATCTTATAGGCGCATCTAAAAAAAAGAAATATCCTGACAAAGTTAATTTTTTCCTGTGATTTGATTCAAAAAGTGAAACTTCCATAAATTCCAGAGTCATCTCATACAAAGTGAAATATTTCAAGACTTTTTTTTTCCAATTGTTGAGATTATGGATACAGCTCACTAAAATCCACTTTCTAAAAATATTAGAATGACAAAAAAAAAAAAAAAAAGAAAAAAATCAGTCCAAGAGACCTGGAAAATTATGCTCATTTATGCACTCAGTAAATGGTTGGAGCTCCTTTTGCAGAAATTACTGCATCTATGCAATATGGCATGGAGCCAATCAGTCCGTGGCACTGTTGGGGTGTTATGAAGTCCCGGTTGCTCTGATGGCAGCTTTCAGCTTCTCTAATCTTCCTCTTGACATTTCCCCACAGGTTCTCTACGGGGTTCAGGTCAGGCCAGTTGGCTGGCCAATCAAACACAGAAATACCATGGTCAGCAAACCAGTTTCTGGTAGTTTGGCTTCACTGTGGATAGATGCCAAGTCCAGCTGGAAAAGGAAATCAGTATCTCCAGCAGAAATCTGCTTCTCCGCAGATAGAAGCATGAAGTGCTCTAAAATCTCCTGGTAGATGGCTGATAGTGTTGACTCTGGACTTGATAAAGCAAAGCTGAACAACATCAGCAGATGACATGAAACCTCAAACCTCCACTGACTGTGGAAACGGAAAACACTGGACTGCAAGCACCTTGGATTCTGGGCCTCTCCAGTCTTTCTCCAGATTCTGGGACCTTGACTTTTAAATAAAATCTTAAACTACTTTCATCAGAAAACAGGAATTTAGACAGCTAAGCAACAGTCCAGTGTTTTTTTTTCTCCTTAGTCCAGGTGGGAAGCTGATGACATCTGTGGTTCAGGAGTAGCTCAACACTAGGAACATGACACCTGTAGTCCACTTCTGGAACTCGTTTGTGTGTGGTGGCTCTTGATCCACTCCAGTCCAGGCGATTTCTTGTGAAGCTCCCTTAAGTTCTTGAATTTGCTTTGTTTGACAATCCTCTGAAGGCTGAGCTCATCCACACTTTTCCATTCCAGTCAACTTTCTATGAATTAGCTTTGAAACAACCTCTGAGAACAGCCTGCCCTTTCAGCAGTGACCGTCTGTGGCTTACCCTCCTTGTGGAGGGTGTCAATTATTGTCTTTTGGACATTTGTCAAGTCAGCAGTCTTCCCCATGACTGTGGTTGTTTGTACAGAATCAGAGTGAGAGAATGAAGGCTCAGGAAACCTTTGCTAATTGGACTTTTCTACAATATTCTAATATTTTGAGCCAGTGGATTTTTGTGAGCTATAAGCCATAATTATCAAGATTAAAAAAAAGTCTTGAAATGTTTCCCTTTGTATGAGATAAATCTGGAATTTATGAAAGCTTAACTTTCTGAAGTAAATCAACTTTTACTTTTACATATTTATTTTTTTAGATGCAACTGTATATTCAACTCATTCCTGTCTTATAATGATCTGTAAGTAAACTTGTGGCTGCTCTCATAACAGTTATCCTCCTCAAGATAGAATTACCGAGGATTTATGTTTTTTTTTCAATTCCCAGTAAAAAATGTAGCAAACAAAAACTCAACACTCATTTATTTAAAGACATTTTTTTAAAATAACAAAGTCTACTTTTGTAAATCCTCTAACCAGGCCTTGAAATAAAAATGTGAAGTTCTAGGCTGTAGGTCAAGATAAAAAAAACTTTGGATTGAAACATTATTTGTTAGAAACTCCATAAAGAAGATATATTTAAATGCTTAGATTCTTGATTTCAAAGCTTATTACAAGAAGGCTTTCAGCATGATGTGGAACTAGCAGCAGTCTGCTTACAGCCTGCTTCAAGATACAATCATGAGACTCCCTCCACAGACAAAAATGAGCTGAGGGTTATCTTTACAACCCAAATCCGGTCTCCCACTGACATCACCCCATCCATCCTCTGCTCCTGGATTTGTCTTTTGTCTGCTAATATACTAAGAGCATTTTCCCCCTCAGTGATTTTACAATCAAGCGAGTCGTATTTCACCTGCCCTCTGATATCTGCTCCTGCCTTTATTGTTGTTATTATCCAACACTTAGCTTTTATGGCTCTTCCTGACAAATCCTCGCAATAAAGTCATAATCCATTTATGAAGGGGCCTAACTAATCAATTAATGAAAATTGGACCTACAAAGGCAGGCCGAGGGGCCATTGATTGAAAGTGTCTGTGTGGGGCCGATGAGCCTGTTAAAATACTTGTTAACACCCAGGAATCAAAGCGCTGAAATGGAATTGCTTCTCTAGCAATTAGTTTATTGATTTAATCAAGGGTCTTTAATGTAGAGGGTGAATGGGTGTGTGCGTGAGCAGAGCTGGTGGGGTGTGAGTTGGAGGGGGGTGCTAGGTGATCTGCTCCTCTGGCCAATAAAGTGGGGATTTGTGTTTGACTCTGTTCTTAAAGAAACAGATGAGCCAGCTGAACTGCACCACTTTCTGTGCATGTGTCACTTCCTATTTGGACCAGAGAAGCACGTCTTTTATGTTTAAAAGGCTCACATTCAATCTTTTTTTTGCCTTTTCCTGCCTCTATTTAGCTCCCCCTCTCAGTTTCAGATCTAGGATGTGGTGTGTTTACTCACTAGCATAGGGCGAGTTGCCTGCAGATCCATTGAGGAAGTTGGGCGAGGTGCCTAAGGTTGCCATGCCAGAGTTAGCGTAGCCATTCATGCTAGTGGAGACAGAGCTGTAGCTACTCTGCTGGGGGGTGGAGCTGGGGACATAACCATGAGGGGACACACTGCTTGTACTCCTACTGAAACCTATGGACAGAGATGGACAGGGAGACAGAGAGAGAAAAGGTGTTGGCGCTGTACAGTAGCAGAAAGCGTACACAATGTAAGTAGAGAGTTGTATTTTTAAAAGTTCAAGAATAAAGCAAAAGGAAATACTTCAACAAGACATTTTATGGAAGAGCATGAAAGCAGAAAGAATGATACAAGAGGGAACTAGCTGTAATATGACCACTGAAACAAGGGGCCTTTAACCTCACTGGCTCCTCTCCAAAATTAGATCTATTGATAAGGCAATTAACACTAAAAGGCCTCTGCAGCTCTCCTATAATTCATAAAGAATGAAGCCAGAATGTCTGACAGGATCCTATCCTCCTTTCTGCTTTACAGGGGTGGGGAACAAAAGAGGACAACATGGAGAGAAGACTATAAATATACATCTCAGGTCCAACATGCTGACAATGGGGAAAAAAGAAACAGCTGGAGTTGAACATCAGGAATTTCTGCTCTCTAGTGCAACAAAGGCTGCACTTCCCTGCTGTTTGAGCCTCCTATTTGATACTTACGCATCACCTATTCCCTGTCCTCATCTATTATAAGCTAAGCACTGTATACAGCTAAAATCTGTTCTCCTCACACCTGAACATGCATCCAGATGAAGATGAAGGACAGAGGAAGAGCGAGGGAAGCTCACTGGAGGTATTGAGACACATCCAAAGGCTGGTCCATCCACTCTCCTCTCCTTCCCCTGATACATGTGATGAATCACCGCTGACTGCACCCGCATCTCTCTCTGTCAGACGGGGGCCGACCCCAGTCTAATATACACACCCCTAGGACCCACTCATATTTCTCCATCGTACTCCATTCGTGGCTCCCTTTTTCTCCATTCTTCACTCTCTCACCTTCCTTCTTCCCAAGTTTTCCCCGACACTCTCCTCCTCCTCCCCCTCCTTCTGTCCTCCTTTATCAAATTCTTCCCCGCTCTTAAATCACCCTTTCCAAATTTCCCACATGAAAAATCAAGTGTCCCTATGGCACCACTCATCTTAACTAGAAATCCCTCTCTCCCAAAAGAAAAAAAAAAGACAAATCACGGCCACTTTTCCCATGATAACGACCTCTAATTGTTTCTCGTTGAGTTCGCTCACCCTGATTGGCTGTTTGCGCTACCTCTGACCCGGTGAAGGAGTTCACAGCCATCATGCCAGCGTGGACTGAGCCGCTGCCAAGACCGGCAAGCTGGTTGTGCCCTCGTGGCACTGTCGTGTAGAGGGCCTCCGCGATATCCGCCGCTCGTTTCAGAATCATCTCCTGACATAGAAAGGAAAATAAAAACAGCTGTAGTCAGCGACATAGGCAGAAGAGACGAAAGAGGAGAAGAAGAGAAAATGTGCCCTTGATGCAGGCTTTATGGTCTCACAAGAATGCCAGATCTCCACTGGAGATATTGTGCATGTAAACCTAGCAGGCTGAGTGTTTTTTATCAGTGGTTACTGGGAGTTGTGGGATTGGTTCCAGTAAATGGAGGAAAGGCTCATTAACAGACTCATCCTGATGCTTCCTTTGCTCTATGTGTCCTTCTCTTCCTCATCTGCTTCCCTATTCTCCTCTTTTCCTCCTTCATTTTCTATCCTCGACCCCATTAGAACAAAAAGAAACTTAATCCCACATATGTCAGTGGAGAAAAATCCCTGAACCACACATAATATTCCAGTGAAAGAAATTGATGTTTGCCTTCATGTTTGTGTTTGTGTGCGTGTTTACCTGGTTGTTATGAGGCATCCCGTACAAAGCCTCCACCAGGTCGGCTGCTCTCTTTAAGATCACCTCCTAAAAAATCAAGCGCAGAAAGAGGGAAGGGATTGATCATGAGTATGACGGCCCACAGAGTTCAGTCACTTTTACTGCGTTTCACGTCTTACATTATGCTGTGAATGCAGAACAGAGAGTGCAGGAGAGGAAGGAGGCAGACAGAGGAAGAGAAATGGGCCTGTCCCGGCACTTTGTTACCAGCCGGGCAGTTTGGGAGAGCAGAGGTAAGATACTGTTATCTGTGAATAAAACATGAGCCTATATCTCTTTATCAGTCAACCATCTTCTACGTCTTCTCCTCCCCTGCTGTCAGCGCCGGATCATGAATCCAACGCACATGATCACACATCAATCTCATTTAACACAACATATCATCACTTTGACGGCTCTACAACTCTGGGACACGCCCGTCTCCTGCCCTGTATTAACCCCGGTAATGATCCAAGTGAATAGCCCTGCATCCACTTTGTGTGATAAATGTAGAACATCATCGCTCAGGTGAAAACCGCCGAGTGGAATTTCCCACATCAAACATTTATCCTTCCGTAGTGTTGCCACTTTCTCTGCGCTCATTTTCTACCGCTTACCCTGCTTTCTCTCCTCTCTCTGTCTATTCTTCTCCCTCTCTGAGTGTATGAGTGTGTGACTCCAGGCAGTCGTTGTGTGTGATGTAGACACCTACAGCCCTACGAAACCCTTTTTAAAAGTTAATGTGCCAGGGCCAGGATATATGCTGGAGGCGCGACAACCAGAAAATTGCAGCCCCCTCCCCTACAACCTTCCCCTCGTTTCCCTCTCTCTCCCTCCTTCCCTTCTACTCTCGCACACACACGCTGTGCGCTATACCCTCCTGAGTGTATTCCTGGCTGTGAACAAGCCCTGGAGCATGTGTGCTCTCTGTTCCGTGACACGCCGCCTTTCAATCAGACTCATATCACGCACACACAGGCGCACACACGCAGCCACCGCGCACATGTGGAGGCTGTCGAGCACGCCCAGGACATGACGAGAGGGTCAGCAAAGCAATAAAGATTGTAGAGCGCTGTCCGAGGTGCTAAATTCACTCAATAATGGGAGCGCTGCCTCTGTGTTAACCTCCCATTACTAGCACTATCTGGGGGAGGCAGAGAGGGAGGAGACGGAAAGGGGGGAGACCGGAGAGGAGGCCTGCTCGAGGTGATTGAGAGATGTAGAGGCCCTAGGAAGGTAAGTGGTTCTTTAGTATGTATGCACCGCTCCTCGCTTCCTTCTCTCTGCTTTTCCTCGACTCCACATGCCTCCCAGGGATTGCTAGATAGGTAGATGGATGGATGATGGGATGGAGGGAAAGAGGGGGGAGGCAGGGGAGGAGGGGAAATGAGGGGAGAGTAAGGCATTAGGACACAAACAGATGTGCAGCTGGAGCGTAGCAGTGTTCGGGGAGGATATGTGAAACCCAAGTCACTTCATCTCAAACATTGACTACCTTTAACTTTCAACACTAGACCTGCCAGGGATCTGTAGATGCCTAAAACAGCCAGCGGGTAACATGTACCCCTTATTTGAGTGCATTAATTAATGGGTTGTTTGCAATCATGTGATCCAGAATGTCTGTTGGAGGTCAGGAAGTGGGGGACAGCCATCAGAAAGAAATGGGCATGGAGGCAAGTTAGTACATGAAAGCTCTAAGTGGTCCTGTATGCTGCAATTATCACCAGCAAAATTAAAATCTCTAAACTTTACCCCAATTTCACCACTTTGCCTGGCATGGAAGCAAACTATATCACAAATACTTAGTCCTGCAGACCTCCTAGTGTCTAGCGTTGTTTAGTCAGATGACGGGAGACAAGAGTCTAGAGAAGTCTCGTACTGTGTCAAGGGGCTAAGCCCCTTTAACATGTCAAAAATTATTGTTTTGTCACAAGCATGCTTTTTTTTTAATTGAAGCGGTGATTGACTGTCAACTGAAAAAACCTTGTAGGGTGAGTGACCAAGAGATGATGAGCTGTTTACGAACAAGCCTGTGCTACAAAACATCACTTTTATGTTAGCTGCAGTAGCTAGCTCCTTCTTGAGTGCCACTTTCCTTTCCTCCATCCGTTGTTGTTATTTAATTCATGTTTAAAAAGTCGAACTGGAACCAAATGAAGAGCTGGTTGGGAGCTGAGCTCAGCCAAATGATCTGGATCTCTTTAAAGAGATGAATTGCACATCACAACGAGAGAGACTGGATGGACATCAGTTGAGGAAACATCGGTAAGATAAGAGCTTAATACGCTAAACTGTTACAAAACTGTGCTGTACCAAACTGGACCACTTTGAGGAAACATACCAAACACAAGTGTTGTATGACACTGCTTGTCCAGGCATTAGATGGAAGTTTTTTCCTTGACATGGCCTTTTTGGTAGCGTTTCTCTGTGCAGAAATCACTACTTTCCCTCCAAGGGAAGTTCTCTACTGTTGTGATGTCATCTGCAAAGAACCAACCAAAGACACTGAACAGCTGATTAACTACAGAGAGAACTGGATCGGTGTTGGATGATGATCCATCACATCCAAAATTTGTCTTAGGACTGATCGTTCAATCCTGAAACCTTCCCAACACCAGATTCTTCTTAACTCAAAGCATTGACACTTCACAATAATGGATGTCTTTTATCCTGTGGTGTCCATGTTGAAGGTTGAGCTATGACTTCTGATTAGGCAGTGCAGTAATAGAGTGTTTCAATGGCAGCAGCTGTTGTTTATCTACTGGTGTGAAATACAACAGACGGAAAATTAATGCTTTCTTATGGGGTAAATTTTACCATCATGTCAGTTCAGGGTGTAAATGGCCATTCGAAAAATCTGGATTTATTCAATTAATTTCTAACACCAGTTGCTACACAATACACTTTAAGAAAAAGTCAAAGACTTAAAGACTTTAAAATGTAATTAATCTAAAGTTAGACACAATTACAGCCTCTGGTAAATGTATCTGATAGCAGTTGTAGTGTTAACGCCTTCTCAGTTCTTTACTTCTGTCTGTCTCCATCCCTCCTCTCTCCACCTGTCTCCACACTACTGTCTCCTGTCTCGCTCTTCTTCTTCTTCTCTCCCATCGTCTCGATTAATCACTCTCTCATGGTTCTGCTCCCTGTCTGTACCTATCAGTCTCTCGTTAGCCGAGGGATCTGTCCAGTAGCTAAACGCGATTAGGCAGCGCTCCAGAGTCGTTCTGATAAACAGATAAATGTGGTTAGCGCTGTGCTGCCTCCCGAGCTCTGCCGCTGTAAAGGGAGACCATTTCCTGGGCGCAGGGTCTCTTCCCGTAAAGTCAGGCCCATAGAGACGTCAACAGGAAGGGGAACCTGATCCAGAGCAGAGCCTGGCCCCGTCTGGCAGGGCGGTCACTCATTAGCTGAACCCAGACCCCCGGCTACACCACAGCCTCAGCTAAACACCCTGCAGCCTGCATGTGCCTCCATCCTCACTCTGGCTGCCTGAATATTAGACTCAGCACAGTGTGGGGGCTGTTTTTAGCTGGACACTGATCATTACTACGACATACAGTGATAGAACAGGCGACAGCTGATATCCTGGTTGTTCCCTGCACAGAGTCCGTGGGTTTATCACAGTGATACAGGGCAGGAATTTAGGATTTTCACCTACTTGTCACTATTTTATGAGGTACAATATAAAATCAAGGCTTAAAATTCCTAAATTATAGGCTATTTTTAAGTTCATAGGCATTTTGCTGCATTGCAAGTTTTAGACTTGCTAGAATTAAAATTGTTTTGCGTATTTTCTCTAGCCTCAGGCTAAAATTCAGGCTTTGTTGAACTTTTCTGGACTTGAGACAAGCAGACATTGGTTCAAACACACCTTTAACAGATACACTACTAGTTGCAGCAGAGAACGACTCTCTTGTGATACTGTGTCAAACCATCCCAGCACACAGCTGACTGTAAACATTTGACAGCAGCTCTGACACAGGGAGGAGGAGGCAGTGAGCATGTAGCAGACAGTAGGTCTGCTAGCAGTAGGAACAAGCAGAAAAAAGGCGTTTAATTTATGCTGTTTAACTAAATGTATTTTCCCCAATGGCCGGTAAGTTAAGCCAGTTCACCTTAAAGCTAAAAAATACCCTCATTTGGCTGGTGACAGATGTTCATTTCCCACCCAGCAGTGATAGTGAAGATGTTTGTGTTTATCACCTAAAGTAAAAAGGGGCGTTTTCACAAATCATGACTGGGGTGGCACACTGAATTATGGAGGGATAGCATGAGGTAGTGTGAGTCCACATACGTCTGAGCAGCATGGGCTATTACTTTGTGTCGACGATCGGTGCAAAAATGGAGACTTAAATTCAATCCCAATATACCCCTTGGGTATACGTCTTAGCCCTAGCCCTACATTTTGCATATTTATGTCAAGGGGTTGGGTGTGGAGGTTCTTATTGTAATGTAGGGGTTGGCTGAAGTGCAAAGGCTACACGGCCCATTACAAACAAAGCGTTATGGGAAACCTCTGAATGGAATACTCCCCAGACTGATCTGGAACTAGAGGTGGGAATCTTTGGGCACCTTACGATTCGATTCGATTGCAATTCATAAGGCTACGATTTGATTCTTAATTGATTATTGATGCATTTTGATGCAGTTGTTTTTTTTTTACATTTCTGTTGTTTTCACTGTGTCAAACATAATAAAATCATTACATTTGTGTTTAGAAAAAAACTAGATAAATGAAATTTTCACCATCCAGTAATGGAACATGTGTGTAAACTGGAAATTTACAGCTGCACTGAACCATAGGTAGTAGCACCCTTTCTTTGTAACACATCTGACATTACAAACATAAAATGTCCTTTTTTACAGATGAACAACTGGTAATCTAAATCTTGCTGTTACACGCTGCGTGTCAGAGTGTCACCTTTTTTTTCCTGCTATTCCATAGTATTGAATATTTAAATTATTTTTAATTATCGATTATTGGACATTTGTAAATAAATTCAGAATCTTCCACCTCCACATCACGATACATCTAAGAATCGATTTTTTTCTCCCAACTCTATCTGGAACTGTCAAAACTCATCTCACCTGGTGTCTTTCATTCAGTCTTAAATAACAGACAAGAGACCAAGGAACAGTGTCTGTGTTTCTTTGTACATTTTCCAGAACTTTAATTGGAATTAGTTATTCACTTTCCAAATAATTTATTATTCCAACTTACTGTTGTAATCTGCCTCTTGAATGGTTATTATGTATTCGTAGGGCTGCTGACTTCTTGGCCAGGTCACCCTTGAGAAAAAGATTTCCATCTCAAAAGGTTTCATCTGGTTAAGGTTAAATAAAGGTTACATAAAAAATGGAATTAAAAAATTCAAGGATTTTCTTCAAACATTGTACAAATGTCCATTCTGACATATCAGAGGTTAAGATTACTGGGTCTGCAGTTCATCACTTGCCTGTTAACACAATATCCCATGAAGGTGTTGAGGGATTTCCTTCAAACTCTGCACAAATGTTCTAGCTAGACATACCAGATAGACTCGTTCACATATCCGTGGCATGAAATGTATTTTACATCCAACTAGGTAACACCCCATCGATGACTTTTGGGAAGGGCAGAACCTTTAAAAAAAAAACTGGTAAGATGTTTTTGTCTTTCATGCCAGGTCAATCAGAGCAACAAAAGATATGACATAGTAAGAATAAACTGCTGCCAAGGAGCAGTAACGCAAGCTCGAAAGGCAGCCATTGTCATGTCAATACTCAAGTCTTCACTATCAGTGGAGCCAGTTGGTAAATCAAACTCCTGCCAAAGCACTTAGGAGAAAAGCCAAACATCTTTTCCACCATGAAAATCTTTCAATGCAGTTCTTTTCTCTGCTTTTAATATAGAAATGTTCAGTTCTGATAAAACTGCCACTATAGCTGCATCTGTGCCAATCCATTTATGCTAATCTCACGCCAACTAAACCATGCTCATAGCTACTGCCTCTTTCTCCCAAAATGACCCTGATGCAGCTTTTCCACTATGACTTTTGTGCTGATTTACTTTTCTATCACCAGTTTGGCCGCACCAGGCTTCGCCAAACCATGCCCCGTATGGCCCAAGTGTACCCACCCTGCGTCACAGCGATACGTCATCACTCAGGGATCATTTTTAAGTAGCAGCCGCTGCACCAAACTTTGAGATATCTGCTGTATTACCAATATGAAGAAGAAGAAACTACCGCCAACTCTTGAACAAAACAATGCTTACTGAAATGTCGCTACTTAACATCATCGACTCAAAACACATCAGCTCTAGATGTGTCCTCAAAGGAGTAGATTGGTTGTGGTGTAAAAGTAAACCCTCTGCTGAGTTGAACCAATCTGGCCAATCCATTGGCTTTGTAGGGTTAAAACTGTTCACTCAGACTCAAGAATAAACTGAGTACATTTTGGGGTTACAAGGTCATGGTCAAAAACCACTCGAGCTCTTCTGCTTGATCCACCACTGTACTTTCACTGCAGCTGTGGGTTCATGCAGCAGCCAAACGTTCAATGAAAACGGCGCCATGAGATTAGAATACAGAATATTCCCAATCATTTGGTTTCAACCAGGAACTGAAAAAAGAAAACTGCAGAGAGGTGTTGGCATGGTGGTCATGACTGGACATTTGTAGCAGCAGAAGTTGCCAGTGTTTGCCCCTCTTCTGCCCCCTCTCCCTCATGATTGAGGCCAACAGTTGAGAGAAGTGTGGTCAACAAACTGTTATTACCTCAATAAAGGCACAAATCAATAGAGCTGAAATGAACAACCGGGCCTGCCAGCTACCGCTGTTCATTTAGGAGAGAAAGAGACACCACAGAGCGAGGGATGAAGAGGAGGAGAGGAAAAAAAGAGATGGATGGATACAGAGATATTTAGAGAGATGCAGGGGGGGTGATAGGCTAAAGACCAGAACTCCCCGGGACAAGTCTTCCATGCGGCAGACATGACACACAGCGAGGACAAGTGATTTCTCTATCCTCCTTCTACCTGCGCTCTCCATCTCTGCCTCATGGTGACTTCCTCCTGCTCAGTGTGAGCGTTCACGCAGAGGTGCAGAGAGGTGTGTAGGTGCTTCTCTACCTCTGTGTTTATGTGAGCCTGTTTGTGTATGTGTGTATTTGTGTGTGCTGGAAGTAATAAAGTCCACCCGGGGTTGACTTCGATCCACTGACCCAGCAGGAGGTAAGACTGGACAGCTATGATGGATCACCTAACCTGCTTCTGCCTCTCTCTTCCTCTCTCCCCTCAACCTCCTTTCCTCCCTCTATCCCTCTTTCCTCCCTCCATCTCTCCCACTTTAAATGACCTTATAGTCGGTGGAAGGATGAATAGAGCTGCTTGTGCATTACGCTTTGCAAATCAAGTGTTTGTTTGGGCAGAAAATGAGCATGAATATATGATAAAATGTGTTTTTAGTGCACTCATAGTGTCATGTATAGCTTACTGTTTATAGCATACAGTTACTCCTCTGTGTGTGAGGTCATGCTGCCCTTGTATATCCATACATGCTATGAAACTCTAGAAGTTGTCAATACCTCTTTGTAGCAGAGGTACCAAGACAGATTCCAATAAATTAATTGCACGTGGAAACATTCGCATGAGAGGAATGGAAGCAGTGTACCTTGGGTAATCTCTCTTGGTCTCCGGGGTGTCTGGGGATGACCTTCTGTAACCTCTGGAAGCCGTAGTCTATGGTTGGCTCATTCAGTGCTAAAAAGAGCAGAAGAAGAGACAAGAAAGGAACATTTAATGCTTGATTCTTAAAAATGAAAACACCTACTGTTCAAGAGAGGCAGAAACTCTCTTCCTACGTTAGAAACAGCTGAATTAAGTGCGGTTTTTCCATGAATTTTTCAACATTAAACCAAACATGCTGAAAATGTGGGTGTTCTCTATTAAGTCTGGTGTGTGTCTTTGTTTGCCTGTGATGTAATGAATCTCTCTCTGTCGCCTGCTTTGGTGGTTAATAAAAAGACTGTCAGGAATCAGGCGGAGTGTATATGTGTGTGTGTCTTGTGGTCTTGCGTTGATCAGCAACTAATATAAGCAATTACAGAGCCTGGTTCCAATATAACAAAGGCTTGATCGCTCCAGGGAACTAGCTAAACACACAGACACACACACTCAGACAGTCGCGCATACACAAACACGCACGCAAGCAGAGTCAGATCATCCAGCAGCAGGGAGAAAGCACTCTCTCGGCATGCTGTGGTCGTGCTACGGTAATTGAATATGAGAAGATTTACCATGAATATTTAAACATTAGAATAAATACAATGAAGATCTGAGGCTTATAGTACAAACACTTCAGAGGAGGATTGTTGGATAAGTGCTCTCTCCACATAATTCATTCCTAATGTACTCTCTTTCTGTCTTTTACCCTCCTCCTCTCTGGGTCTCTTTGTGGGCTGCCTGGGGAGTCAGTGCTCACAGTGATAACAGTCTTGACTTCTTTATACAGCCTATATGGTGCTGCTTCTGCACAGACTGTTTCTCATGTATCTATATTGCACAGTCCTGGTCATCATTATGGATATTTTAATACATATTGTGAAATATCTCTTGACAAAATGATTCTAATGAAACAGCTTTGGTCTCTGAGTTCAGGTTTAACCTGAGAGCCTAACGGGGTCAACATTTGACAAAGAACTGTCAACCCTATTTTAAATGTAATAAATTATGGGGAAAAAACTTAACACTGATGATAAGTGATTTTTAGATTTAAAAAAAAAGTCAAAATGATGCTATTAAAGGCTCAAAATCAGAGAAAAATGTCAAACTTGTTTGTTTAAAAGGTCCGAACACAAAATTAAAAGTCAAAATAATGATTTGATAAGGCAAATATATGAGATAGTAAGTCAAATTATGAGTTTCAAAGGTCAGTATAAGATGAAAATCAAAATCTTGAGTTTGAAAGGCCGAAATGTGAGTTTAAATTTCAAAAGGTCAAAATATGGGATTAAAAGTCAAAGTAAGGAGTTGAAAAGGTCAAAATATGAAATGAAGTTTGAAATCGTTGCTCTAAAAGGTCAAAATATGAGATAAAAAGTCAAAAGTTTATGTCATAATTGTGTGATGCAAAATTGAAAATATGAAAACTCAAATTAATTTCTTTTCCCAGATTCATTCCTGACTTTTTGTCTAATTATTTTTACTCCTTATTTTTTTTACATTTTTATGACTTACCAGGATATTTTAAGGTTAAGTTCACATTTTTATAGTGGGGGAAATCTGCAGACCTCATACTGGTGGCCCATTTATAATAAAAATATGATATGATCTCGCGGGTCAGGTATAACTGCATTATGGGCCAGATTTAGGCCCCCTGCCTTGAGTTTGACACCCCCTGGTATTCCTGTTTCAACAGTGTGCAATATTATCAAGAAGTTTACAACGGATGGAACTGTCAAGAACCTCCACGGCCGTGGGGGGAAGAGGAAAAAAATCAGTCATTGACAGTTGGTGGAAACTGTGGGAAAAAATACGACGTAAAACATCTGAAGACCTGCAAGCCAACCTGGAACCATCTTGGGCAATGCTTTCAACATGTATGATAAGTGACACACTAAACCAAGCAGGGCTTTTTGGATGAAGGCCAAGGAAGATCCCATCACTGAAAAAAATACATAAAAAGGAACAACTGATCTTTACCAAAGAATACCTGGACAAACCACAGTCCCGCTGGAAATATGTCTGTGGACAGACGAAACAAAAGTAGAACTTTTCAGTAATGCAAAACAACAATTTGTTTACGGATGGTGAAAAAAAGCTCGTAGGGAAAAGAACACCCTCCCAACAGTTAAGCGTGGTGGAGAATCCATAATGTTTTAGGGCTGCTTTGCTGCATCTGGCACTGGAGGCCTTGACCGTATCACAGGACTCATGAAACCAGAGGACTACCGATGGATTTTAGGACAAAATGTGCTACCCAGTTTAAGAAAACTGGGTTTGAGTCAAAGATCATGGGTTCTCCATGGTTGAAAAGGAAAAAAATTGACTGTTTTAAACTAACCAGCAGGAGTCCTGATCAAAATTCTGATCGAAAATCTATGGTATGAGCTGAAATCTGCCATTGGGGAAAGGAATCCTGCAAACAACAAGAGCTTGAACAAACTGCAACAGAAGAATGGGAGAAAATACCAGCTGAGGAAAGCAAGAAGCCTATAGATGACTAAACGAGGCAGTTATTGCTGCCAAAGGGTGTGCAACCAAATACTAAGGAGGGACGCCTTTATTTCTGTCCACATCATGTTTTATGTTTCCTTTTTGAAATCAGAACATGCAAGTTGAAAAAGCAGATAAATTACATTTTATTTGTTTCTGAAGATATTGTACAGGTTATTCAACAAATAAAAGGGTGTCAATAATGGTGACCAGGACTGTATATGCTTAAAACATGAAATAGAAGCAGCCTTTATGCGTGAGGATTGCCCGTACGAGTCCATGCTGTCCGTCTGTTTCCCCCGTGGGTCACAGCTTGGACGTTTCCTGAGGGCTGATGCCCTGCTCGCCTCACATCTGAGCAGCCAGGCTGACTAGGCGGCCCCCAGAAAAAAGGCCCCTAGAGGCTATGAGTACAAGCTGTCCTGCTGGACCTCTAGTGGCTTCACCACGGCGCCTCCTGAGCCGCTAGCTCAAATGCACACCAAAGGAGAGCAAGAGAGCAGGAGAGTGAGAGTCGGTGATGCTCTGTTTTGGCAACACAAACGTATTTGGACAGCTCTCCCAGCGGAGCGTTCCAGTAATCCATAAGAGTGAAAGAAAGGAAAGGTGAAAAGCTGGAAGCAAAGACAGAGAGAACAGAGAGAGAGAGGGAAAAAAGTAGGAGCAGAGATGCCAGAGGCGGGCTCAACTTCAGAAGAATGACACACATTATTACAGGCCAGCTGGTCCACTGATAAAATAAGCCAAAACAATGCGATGATCACATGCAACAAATAAAGTATGAATTATTTCTGAGGACAAATATTTGACTTTACTTCCGTATTCTCTGATCTCTGTAAAGCCTTAAGGAGGATTTGCCCTGGATTAGGCCCGCAGTCTGAGGAGGGGATTGTTCCGACAACATCCCCTCTCTTTCGTCTCAAAGGCTTTTGTTTTTATGATGAATTTTTTATCAGTTCTCCACAATGTGCCAAATGAGCCTCGAGTGAACAATAGCATAAAAACCCCAAGACGTACACAGATACCCCCTATTACAAATAAAGAGACAATTTTGGTAATTGAGAGAGGAAGTGATATTGTCTCTGCTCGTTTTCAAGGACCATAAAGCAGAGGAGGAGTACGTGGGGGACAATGGCACCACTAACTACCTGATTCTGTCTCTTTGGGGATTATCTTTGTGTTTTATGCTCTTACATGTATGCTTAATATCTCCATTTAAAACAAAATTTAGCTCTGGAGTAAAAAGAAAACTCCTGCCTGGAAAGAGGAGTGTTGTGCCGGTGTGTACTCCAGGATTCAAAGCACACTCTCCCATACAGGTATATTTATAATCCTTAGCTGTCGCTCTCCAGAAGAGCAAATCAAAGCCAGTAAAACATAACTGCCATAAATAAATGAATAGATGAGCAACAGCCCTGGACTGGAGGGATTCACCTAGCAATCACCCACATCAGATCAGATCAATGCTCATGGAAATTTCATGAAGCCTAGAATCCACACCGCTTCATATTTCACTATAATAACCCACAGAGCCGCAGGGGGAGTGTGTATGAAGGGGTGATGGGGGGGGGGGGGGGGGGGGAGAAGAGGAGGGCTGGGGTGGAGGGGTGCTGGAGGTATGAGCTCGAGGGGAGGAATGAAAACGGGGGAGTGGATGTTTGGGGTTCAAAGAGAAGGTGGAAGGCGGGGGCTGAGGGATAATTGAGAGGTCAGCACGGCGGAGGCGTCCAGGAAACACAAGAGAGGAGGAGGAGAGATAAAGGTGGAGGAGGAGGGGAAACTACAGTAAGTGTCCAGCAGCCTCGTCTCCGTCCCCCCTCTGTGGCGGGCATAGCGTACTTGCAGGGTTAGGTAATTGGCTCTGAGGCTTGATGTTAACACCTTAACAGGCCCTCAGATGGTGGGCAAGGAGCTGATCATATCACAACCCTCTGTTTCTCCCTCTCTGCTCCTCCGTCTCCCTCCCTCCCTCCCCTCTGCAGTCTCCAGTGCTCAGGTGTGATCTCATAAGCGCTGCCTTGCGATCGATGCCGCCAGTGGCAGGGGGTTCAATAGCCCTGAATTACGGCTTCATTTCTCCCCCCTCACACAGATGAGAGCCACCCCCCCTCCTCACCACCACCACACATACACACTAACACACATATACAACACCTCCACTGACTACTCACAATCCAGATCAATACCTTACAATCTAATTTTTATCCATTTTTCCATAAACCCAGAGATTGCGTTTATTTGCAGAATCCGACAAGCTAAATAAAGCATCGCTTGAACATGTCAGGGAGACTAATGCATGGCTGGAAATTCATACACAGAAAACAGATGAGTGGAGCTTTTTGCTCCTAAAGGAAGGGAGGAGGAGAGGGTGGAGGAGGAGAGGGGGGAGCTATGAGTTTCTACAAATCAATGGAGGTGTGGATGCTACTACAACCTAAGCTCTAATTATCTGTTGCAAAAAGTGCATGTCGACAGTTAACAATACCTGACAGCACGGATCCTCACCGGGAGAATGCAAATCCTGGAAATGTGGAGGAAAAGTGTGCACTTGAATTAAGATACAAGAACACATAAGAAATCATTCCCCCTGGTGAACGCTGCTCATTTCAGCGGGGTATAAAATCATCTACGTTCGAAATTCATTTACATCATCATCATGGACCAGATGCTCCCGTAATAAGAACGGAGGCTGCTAAAGAGGGAAGACAAGCCACATGGTGCAGAAAATTAATCTCAATCTCAAATAGAGGTGTGAATTTCCTCACTGTTAAGTCTGTGTGCTGTAAATGTGAGTGTGTTCAGCTATCTCAGCTGGCCCCGTCTCCAGCTGGAGACCGGCCGTTTTAATCAACAGCAGGCCTCCACCCAAGCTCAATAAAAGAAGCATTCACAAATAGGAGCAAGACAAGTAATTGACCGGCTTGTGGTTGCACCCCACTTTTATTGCCAGATGACTACATGCTGCATGTGTGTGTGATCATGTGTTATTGCAGGTGTGTCACATGTGCATATGAATTTAAGATTATCTGTTGGTCTTTTCGTGCATTATCTTTTTAATTCTCCATGGAACCAGACTTACATAATTTACTCATTTGAAGCTCCATTAGAACAAATTTGTCTCTATGTTTATGTACAAGAGATTTTATTATTAGCTGGAACAGCTCTAAATGGACTGATCATCAAAAACATACTTTTAAATATTTTTTTTCTGTAGATATATCTGTGTATGTGGGGTATCTAAAGACCCAAAACATGAGAAACAATTAAACCTAGTCCTTTTTCTTGTGGTTGTCCTTTGTGTCTGACAAACGAAAATTGTCTGTTCAGAATCTACTCTCCTTGGGATGTCACAACGAGATTCATAATAAATCACCCCTCACCTCTAACCATAGCTTCTGTGCTAAACTTTGCAATGGCTCATCATTGTTTTATGCTAAAGTGGGAGCCACAAGGGGAACGTCAACTAGTGACATTCACGTAGCAGGGTTAGTCTGTCACTGTACAGCTGTGTTGCCTCTGACAGCCATGTTGCTTCCTTGGGCACACCATGGGAGCATGCTGCTGTATTTATGTTGGCACACCCAACAGAGGAGATGGTCGTTTGGGAAGGAGCATGTTTTGCATTTAAGAGAGACACAAGAAATGTCTTGAGAAGGTCTGTTATGTGTGATGTGAACAGGGTCAAAAAACTCTTTTGGTTCTTGATCCATATTACAAATTGTTTTTGGATCGTATCTCAGTTTTGGGGTCACAATTCGGTATGGGTTTGTTAATCAATAATAAAGGAACATAACTCTGAGATTTATAATTCTAGGTTTCCGTCACTTAATGTTTTTTTTTTTTTTTACGAACATTATTACAACTTATAAGTGGTAGTTGGTGCAGCCACTGGTGTACTAAACATGAGACAAAAAAGGAGAAAACAAAAGAATATGCATAATAAAAAAACAAAACGGATTTGCGGCATGGTATTTCCTGATTTTGAATTAAAATAAAGACAGCATACAAGGCAAATTACAATACAGGCATTTAAGAGTAATGTAAAAGATGATTCATAAAGTCTGCTACTGTTGGTAAAAAGCTGGCGCAGTGGTTACTCGTGCAAAATCCAGACTTTTGTATGTCTGTGAAGGACCCCAGATAGGCTCAAGTCAAGGCGAGGACACGGTGTTGTGACGGAGCGAGAGCACAGCCCTTAAAGTCACTCTTGGAGTGGTGTTCTCTGCCTTTACAGGTCCATGCATGGTTTTCAGAATGTATTTGCACATCTGGAGGCTTTTTAAAAAAGAGTGGGGGAGAAGAAGCCAGCCGGTCTCCCTGCTCTGCTTCTCCTGTAGCTGGAGCCAACTTTTCTTCTTTGTGTGGGTTTTTTTTTTGTTTTTTTTTTTCCGGCTTCTTCCTCTTTTTCGTTGGCTAACAGTGGTCAGCAAACACTTACAAATATTACTGCCATCTCTTGGCGGGTAAATACTCGTCACATTTGTTTGCTTTATTAAATATCTTTTGATGTATTCGTATTCTATCTAGTGACAGTTCAATTAGAGCTCAGTGGACTGCCCTCATACACAAACTGACATGGAATCACAGCGGAAAAACGTCTGTTGCGTTTATACCTAGTGCTGGCTTCCTCCTCACCACAAATGGATATTCTCCAAAAAGCTAGGGTGTTGTGTCTACAAAAATCACGTCTGTAGCATGTTTTGATATCTGGCATGTCCACATCTGTGAAAATTTTGGAGATGTGTGCGACCTGGTGAAAATTCCTAACCCCAAGTGAAGGGGCGTGTCTGAAGATTTAACATCACATTTGAGGGATGGTCACTCGCAACTCTGCGGATGCGTCAAGCATAAAACAGGCTTTACACCCTGAATAATTTCAAATCCAATTATATGAAAATTAAAATAGCGTTTTAATGACGTGCCGAAGTAGAAAAAATTAAACACTTTGCGGGCCAACTTCATGCTGCAATAGTAAAAAAAAAAAAAAAAAAACACCCCATAAAAACAGTGGAAAAGTTGGTTTGCATAATGTGGTTAATGTTACTATACTCCCCACCAGGCTTCTGGTCTTTTTATCAGCATCCATATTCCTGAGCTGAATATCACCTATCAATGCTCAGGCTACATGTGAGTATAACCTGACAGCTCCTCTGAACAACTTCAGCTCTGTTTTATATATAAAAATAGAGCTAAATTGTTCTGTTTCTATAACATGCTATTAGTGCTCTAGCTGTAAGCAGTTGTTTTAACCTATCAAAGAGCATTGTGACAGCAAGGCAGTAATGATTAAGAACAAGTATGGGGGCTACTAGTGCCTGTGTTACAGTTTAGATGGAGTCTTTGACCAGGATTGTGAACCTGAACTGATAAAAATTGAAATAATTAGTTTAACCAACTTGTGCCCATGACAAAGGGATCCAGATTTAACTGTTTAGCCAGCAATCTGCACTCATCCTTAATTTAGACCACAGGGAATGAGCTCAAAAGTACAACATGGATGTAATGTGTCTCCTTTAATAACGGTTAATATTAAACAAAACGTCATAGATCATCTTCATGCTTACAACCCTTCTTGTGCAGCCTTACTGTGCTTCACTCCAGTATCTCTGTACTGTATAAAATGACAGACAACTGACAGTCCTTCCTCCACCTCTAAAACTAATTTGGAGCTCAGAGTCAGGCAGAGAGAGATGGAGAGAAATGTCAGCAGCAGCCTGCCTGGTTTAAATTCTGTTCTTGACTTTTGTCTTTTCCCTTGCTCTTTACAAGGACTGAGTGATGTTTCCTACACACCTAATCTGCACTCAGCGCTGAAAAACTACCCCTAATGTTTGTGCGTGCGTGTGTGCGGATGCGTGTCGCCGCGCGTGGTGCCGGCCTTAATGTGAGCCAGCAGAGCCTTTTAATATCAGCAGAAGCTGTAGTGGAAGCACTAAGCAGACAAGGCTGCATACTGAGGAGGGGAGGGATTGCCTTTTGAACGACAAGGGTGATTCATCAACTCCCTCAATCTATGGCCGGCATCCCTGTGTCACACACACACAGGGACCTAGTGGCAGAGAGTATTATCAGTCTGTATTGCATGGAGAAAAGAGAAGGGGGAGAAGCTCTGATGAATGCTACAAAGACAGCAATCCAGTAAAAGGTGATACACAACCAAACATGGAGATGCATTTGTAGGGAGGGGGCAATGACCTGATAATGAGAGAGAGGGAGGAAGAGAGAGAGATTAGGGGGAGCGCTCAGCCCCAGAGGTGGGTAAGGCAGAGGGCAGAGAGAGGAACAGAAGGGGGATAAGGGGATAAAAAGACAGAGGAAGAGCAGAGAACAGGAAAAAAAACATTCTTTTATTCTTATCAGTGGAGAGCTTAATTGCCTTTGATGAGTCTAATTGGAGCTTTCTGAAGTCTAATGGCAGAGGAGTCCTCAGAGACAGCAGAGGACACATTACTGTAATAGCTTCTCTCCGAAATCTCCTCTGCACCAAAAGTCCCCTGCTTGTCTCCTCAGTCCTGAACTGCGGCTGAAATGTTTCCACCCGGCGACGGGCGGTTGTGGAGTATCAATGATCACACAGAGGAGGGCGGGGGGAGTTAACGTATGGATGTGTGTGTTGGCCATGTTTGCAAAGTAGCAGTAGCAGCAATATTGGGGATGTGGTGACTTAATTAGGTCTGTGAGCTGCTCGCTTTCCTCTCCTCAGCTGAAGTTGATTAGCAATGCCAGCTGTCCCCAATGTAATTCAGTGTGCGCATGTGTGCGTGCACAAGTAATATACGAGGATATGCATGTCTGCGAGTGTGGTGCTGTGTTGATGTGTGTGTCTGCGCTAGCTGCCAGCTGCCACGCAGTGCTGCCAATCCTCCATGATTAGTACCCACTGGCAACTGGGCTCAAACTGGTGCCAAACAGACCCAGGAGGGCAACATGGCCCATGGTAATCCTGCACCCCTCTCCTCCATCCATCTCCTCTCCTTCCTCATCTATGGCTGAAAATATCCTGCTCATCCTCCTGTTGTTCTCTGCCTCATTCGAGACATGTGAAGGTTCTAGGAGTTCGATAGGAGGACATAAAGTCATAAAAAAAGAACTGATAAAGGAGCTCTGGGAGAAGTACAAATACCCGCCGAGGGTAAAAAGCAGTGGCTGAAGTGGAGTGTGTGAAGAGTGGAGCTGGGATCTATGCCTCGACACGGTTGACTGTGTCGCTGTGAAGGTGCTGGCGCTTGGCAAGCAGCATCACAGCTCCCAGCGGATGACCTCTTGCTACCTCTCACCTGTTGAGATTCTTCTTTGTGCCTCCGCAGAAGCCAAAAGACATGAGAGAGGAGGGAGAATTTATCCAAAAGAAGCAAGTTTAGAATAAGTGAATGTGACAAGGGGAAAGAGTAGAGGGC
This sequence comes from Cheilinus undulatus, assembly GCF_018320785.1. Lineage (NCBI taxonomy): Eukaryota > Metazoa > Chordata > Actinopteri > Labriformes > Labridae > Cheilinus > Cheilinus undulatus. Next base: position 17,246,721 of record NC_054874.1, on the reverse strand, counting down.
TGAAGAGATAGGGCGATTATGCATACGGTTCCCACATGTCTGGCACATTAAACGGCTGCACAGATACACGTATATACGCACGGCTCTATGGCTTTGGCAGAGTGCGGGCTGTTGGACAGCTCTGGCATAGTAAAGGCTGCCCACCCATCTGCCCTCTGTCTTACTAATGCAGTTACTTGTCAGTTTGCGCGCCTGTGCTTTGAGAACATTCACACTTTCGTATAAACACAGGCAGCCTATTGCAGCCTTTTCCTTACAAACACAAACAGAGTCATGATTATGACCCATGGACATGGATTCTGTCCATGCACAGTAATTATGACACACAAAAGATGTGAAAAAATTGCAAGTGGTGATGTGACGCACACACGCTCGCTCAATTGTGATTTTGTCAAATGTTGGCGATTCCAGCCGGGGCTTACAGCCTAAGTCTATCAGTGGTTGAGATTACAGACAGATTTATGTGATTCACCATCTCCCTGGGGACCTGCGGCCTCGCATTGGTTAATCACCGCTTCACATTCACTCTCTCTACCGCTCTTTTCACCGCACGGCTATAACTCTGCACTGATACGCTCTGATGTAACGCTCGAGCTATTCATGCTCCTGCACTCACCGTTGAAAATCATGCTCTCCTCATGGACCTCTTCCTTTGTGAATCACGCCTTAGACAGGGTTAAAACTCAATAATCCCACTAATCAAAAGGTTAAACCTCTTCCTGACCTTCACCTGCTTCATAAAAGAGGGCAAACACTTTTCTTCCTCTCATCAGCAGGCTTTTTCACTCAACTATTGAATCATTTTATTGAATTTTAAGTTGTTTAGCAAGCATTTTTCTCTAGACATAGTGAAGAAAAATGACAGCTTATAGAAAGATAAAAACCCTACAGGGTTTATGTGAGTTATTTATTTTTAAAAGCTTTTCCCACAAAGTCTGTCTGCAGAAAATGAGAGAATTCAGGTAAAGCTTACTTCAGAAAAGCCAGCAGATTGGTTAAAACTACATGATCCCCGTAGATTTCACTGTTAATGAGTATCATTAGTGCATGCTAGTGCGTAGCTGGTACCTGTGTAGATGAAGCGTCCAGGTGTGCCTTTGCAGAACTGTTTGGATTTGTAGGACAGCGTGACCTCCACCACCCCGGGGATGTGTCTGGGCGGAGTTTGCACACGAATGGCATGGGGGGTGATCAGCTACAGAGAGTCAGAGAGGGCATAAAGATTAATGCAATGAAACTTCACATCCAAACATAAGCTCAGGGGACTCTTCTGGGCTTGCCTCAGACCTTTCCTTTGCAGCTTTTGACTTTCTTTCTTTGTATAATCAGCCTGAAAATGATGTGTTAGCGCTAAAGCCCTCAGGTGGCCCTGTAGCCTGAGGCAATGTCACTGTGAGGCTTAGGATGGTTATCAGTGCTGACATGGGCTCTGTACGAGGGCTTCAAAAGCAGTTATCCGTTTATGAATAAAACACACCTTCCTCTGCATACGTCTATTACACAGTGTAAGGAAACATACAGTATAATCTGCTGCCCCTGTCTTTGAGTCTGTCAACTGTGGATGTCGGGCTGCCGTTAGCCACATTAAAGCACCACTGTCTCTTAAACAGGCTCACTTAGTGTGGTTGATGAGCCTCTCGCCACGTATGTCTGCATGTGCATGCTGAAGGGTCTTTGAAGGAATACGGTAACAAGACAAAACAGAGATGAGACCTCGCTGAGTGCTCGTTTTCTGCACGCTATAGTGAACTAGCACTCAAAGCTAGCAGCGCTCAAAAGCTATCAATGCTGCTGCCAGTGCCTTGCTTATGTTCATCTGTGTGTGTTTACGTGAGTGTATGTTCAAACTGTCCCGTTTATTGCTCACTTAGCTGTGCTTTCATTCCACCATTGTCTGGCCTCCATCACCTCTCAGCGAGATAATATAAGAGCTTTTTATAGAATTATTCCTTTACTAAAGAGAAAGCTGTTTAGCTGCGACGCTCACTGACCTTCAATTTCACACATACACTACATTTACATTTTAGTCATGTGGCAGATGCTCCCAACAAAGAGATTCATACAGTACGGTGTGCACACATTCAAAGGCGGCAGATAGTGGTTCAATAAAAGACAGGTGGGAACTAAAAAGAGGGAAGAAAAAATAAAGAACTGCTGCAGAAAATAATGAGAAAGCAGGCTGTGTATATAAGTTTTCAGTAGGGCTGCAATTAATGAGCATTTATATTAATAATTAATGTACTTGTTATTTTTCACTTACCTGATATTTTTTCTCTTAAACAATAAAAAAAAATGTTCTTTCCAGATACCACTGGGACACCTTTAGCTCGTCTGAGCAAGTCAAAAGAAACAATTAAAACTGATGTCAGACACTAAATTGATGGAAATCTTTTAGTTATAGAAAGTGGATTCTGCCAGTGTTTACTTGAAACAATAAAATTGCTTGAAATAATTGCTGGGTTTAAGAAAAACTCGTAAATTGGCTAAGTGCGCTAGAAATTTCCAACTTAGTCTAAAAGACCCCTCTAGGGATCCAAAAACTGCAAATTTAATGGGGTCACAAGTTGATTAAAGTTATACCAAAGAGAAATATAACTCTCTTACACAAATGATTAATGCAGTTTTGACTCTTTATCTTTACTTCTATTCTAAATATTGTGTACTTTCACTTCTTTAGACCTCTAAAAGATTTCAATGAAACAATCCTAGATGAAAAGGCACATTTAAAACTCCTTAAATGTAATCGTACTCAAGCTTTCTGCCTTTCAAAAGAAAGTTTTCCTTTCCCCTATTAATGGGAGCTTAGCAATGTCACAGACTATGGCCTATATATAAAAGTCAACCTGAGTTATACTTTGGTGCTTTATAAATATGTAGAGTTTGGTTGAAGTTCACACCAAACTTCTAGGGCAGCAATCCCCAACCACCAGGCCATGGATCAGTACCGATCAGTGGGTCATTTTATATCGGGCCGCACAGAAAGAATGAGTAACTTATCTTAAAGGCAGTCAAAAGATTACAGTTTTTAATCAAAATTAATCTCTGGATTTCTAAAGTTAATTGTGAATAATCCCATCCTTTTAATAGCATTCTAAAATTCCATTATTTTGCATTCAAAACTTTTTTTCTACTGTCTTGAACAAAGGGCAAATGGCTTCCAGTTTGGACATAGACCTGTTTTTATAGGTAGATTGTGTTTTCCTTGACATTTTGTCTTTAAAAGCTTGTAAAACATCAACCCAAAATCAAGCTCTAAACATCCTTTATGTCAGGACAACCTGAGCTTTAAGAATATGTGTGCTGCAGTAATGTCACTTGAATTTTAAAAAAGTAATGGAACTATAAAGACAAAAAACAGGAATTAAAACTCAAAGATTTATATGTATTATACACAGTAAAAAATAATGACTAAGGGTTTTTGTTGCGCAAACTTGTTCTCCCATCTCTTGGGGACCAAAAAGTGAAAAAAAAATCACTCTGTGACAAAAAGCCTATAAAATATTTACATTTTTACAAAAGGGTCAATGCACTTTAGGGAATTTGAGTCATTATTCAAAGCAGTTCCTGTCTGCAGTGACACAGAAGGACACATTACAGCCTCTCTGTGTCTATTTCTCTCCTTTATAAGTCATTCAGGCTCTTTGCTCCAGTTTTAAAGTGTTTGCACAGGTACTGTTTTGCAAAGCGTGACGTGATGATGGAACAGCCTGCCATTGGTTGTCATAGCCCCGTCACAATCCATTGTGGGATACAAACAGACAATATGGCAGAGAGCAGTAGCCTCAAGTGGCAGGAATGATCGAAGAATGGATTATAAAATGGATAAAAGACGCTCAATTTCAGAGTTACTGGTGTTGATTTAATCTTTAAACACCTCAACAAGCCACCAAAGTTCCAGGCTCACAAGAAAATGCTCTGTAAGAGCTACAAAGGCAAGTTAGAACAACACAATGTTGGGCTTCATGATCGAAAAAAGTAAGTAGCTATGATTTATTGTTAAAACGTTATAAACTTTGAATAACGTGTCTCGTCTTGTGGTATAGGACAATGCCGAGCTCAGAGGGACAACACAAGGGAGGTCTACTTAAGATACAGGTTCAGTGTGAAAGGTGATTCTCATGCATCCACTGATTCAGCACTATGGTGAGTTGTATTTTTAAGCACTTTATTTTTAAGTTGTTTGTATCATATTTATTTGGCATACTTATCCCCACACATTGATGGTATCTCTGACCATTATCACCTTATTTTAAATATGCCCTAGTCATAAAAAGATGGTCTATTTAAAAAGGCAGGCGTGTGCATGAACATACATAGATCTAGATCTAGTTGGTGACTAACCTCGCTCCAGACCAGCATGGTCCCGAAAATGACCTGCAGCCCGTCAAAGAAGTTGTCCCCGATGATGATGACGGTGGCGCCCCCTGTGGTCCATCCTTCACTCGGACTGATGGCTTTGATGCTCGGGGTCGCTGCAAGATTAACACACAAAATAGATTAGATGCTAACTAACCTAATGACAGCCCATAAAGGCCATGTACAGCTCCACGTACAGTCACCTCTTCTTCTTTCCATCTCTCCCTCACTCACGCACACACCTCTCTCCCCTCTCTCCCAGGGGTCGGGGGCGAGCGAGGAATACTAATCAGAGTGATTATACACACTCCGTTATTAAACATCACCCCTGCCCTGTGTGCGAGGGCAGCGGCGGTGCGCTTGTTTTATGACACGTGGCAAAGCGTGCTGGCGTGTAAATGTCAGGTGTGCTGAGTGTCTGATCAAAGGCCACGCGACCGGGGAGCAGAGCAGAGCCAACAGTAGCTCTACCCTCTGAATACGCCGCCTTCATTAAGCAAACACTTAGCTCCTGCTCAGCTGGCTGCTTTGTGTATCTGTGCAGATATCTCAGCGCAGGGGTCATCTCAGCTCCTGCGTGGATGTTTGTAATGCGTTTTGTAAGCTTTCCATGTTTTCTGTTAAAGCATATTTTTTTTGTCTTATCCAACAAAAGTACATGCAATAACAACAATAAACCACATTTTCAATAAGTGGTATTCAATGTGCTTTTCGACCTTATCTGGTGGTATTATGGACTTGGAGATTACTGGATGTGATTGAAGAAAAGAACAGCATTGGGGGAAATACATGTTTATACAAGCTAAATCTCCTCTCCTTAACAGATATGCAGCTTGTCAGACATGCTGTAATTCTGTAAAGCGGCATAATCCACTTTAGACTGGGCTGACTTTTTTTTCCCCTGAAGCCTTGCCTTTTGCTCTTCGCCTGACTCCCTGTTCTGTTGATCCTCCCCAACAAGCTGGACTGATATTTAGCCCCCTGATACGCCTGCAGAGATCAACGTTCACCAAGCGGCAATCTGTGGCCGTAATCATGGCCTAAGATGCCTCCTTTTCACAGCCGCTGATATTATGTGCGCTCCATGTGTGTGTTTGTGTGTGTGTGTGGATTAACCAGATGGTGGAACGTGAATCCATGTGATAGGATTATACTTTGGGGTGTTCCTCGGTGCCATCTGTTCAACTCTATGCGCTGCTCATCTATTACCGCCTGAAATGGGCCCCCAAAGTTGTGTATCCTGCACACAAACTCGACACACGAGAAACAAAAAGGAACCACTGTCTTTTATGATTTCAGCGCCTCTGTGTACAATCATGTACTTTTACCCTTTCTTTTCATCACGCCAACATCTCTACACCCTCCCACTGGTGGCGTCTTTCAAACCTTGGCCATCAGGAGAAGAGAAAATCAGAGAGGAGGAAATTCCCAAACAAATCTCTCAGACACAGTGAACATCTGCCAGTGCACTGTGCAGGCTCTTCCTGTGTTTCACTGACATCTACAATATGCCTGTGAACTTTTCCAATCGAGACCAGTTGCAGGGACAAGTGGCTACCTCCTCTCTAGAGAATCGTCATTGGATAGACTTAACCACAACATTCAATCTTAATGCAATCTACTGTAGGCCGTCATGTAAATCCCTTCTTAGTATTTTGTCATTATCATCCCTGAGGTTGACTTTCCTTGAAGTAAAAAAAAATATGTTTCTCTTATTCAATGTCTGGGAAATCGAAATGAGAAAATAACTGGATTAGGGAGTTGGGAATCAGTGCAGGCTCCTAAATCATGTGCACATGTCATTATGAAGTATTAAAGGTTTGGGTCTGAGTGTGCATGCGAGGTGTGTGTATATGTGTGCATGGGCTTTTCTGTGTGCGTTTGAAAACCTGAGGGATGGGGAGTGATGGAGGGCTGGAGGATAAAAGCAGGTCTCGGAGGAAATAAAGCCAGTGTTGGCTTTAAGCAGAACAGACCTCATAAGACACATAGTGCTTATGCGAGGCAGAGTAGAAGGCCCAGAGGCAGAGACCTGAGGGGAGCAAGCCACAAGGGAGAGACAAGAGACTAGCTCTATAGCTACCACTCGCTCCTCTCTTAGCACAAGTTAGAAACCCTACAAGAGAGAAAAGTGAGAATCTGGGAGGAAGCAGCAGAGAGATAAGACGGAAAGCGAGGGAGCAGGTTTGAGAGGGATAGAGTGGAGACAGGAGGGGTTGAGTGCTGAGCCAGACAGGAGGAGGGGTAAGGGGGGCGGAGGGGTTGGTGAGAGAGGGTGGGGAGGAGAGTTTAAAAAAACAGAAAGAAAGTGAAGAAGACAAAGAGAACTTGGGGGTTTTGTTCCTGCTTTTATTACCGTGTTCCAGGTAGGAAGGTGTTCCTTCCGACGGGTCAAGTCGCCGAGCTCTGCGTCCGTGTTTGGAGTTGTTGTGCACAAACATGTTGTCAGAGACGGCCAGGACATGACCCTCTACGCTCACCGTAGTCGACACAACCACCTGAGACAGGGACAGATGGGGGCCATGGAACTTCAATATACCACATTCAAATAAAGACATATGTAGTTGTTTTGTATTTTGAAGTACACATCCACTGTATTATTTCATTTTCTATCTTATAATTCGTCTTCAGTTTTCTTTTAAAGTATGGTGTTATGGCTACCAGTATGTTCTAATGTAGCTTTATCAACAGGGAGTAAAACATGAAGTGAATCTTGCTTTATTTTACAAATATCCCTGCATGTTTTACATAAACTGTGACTGCACTTTTTGTTCTGGAATTTTCTTTTTTTGATTTCAGTGTTTTTCCAGCAAATGTGACATTATCTAACAAGTGAAATAACACCTTTTGGTTGGCATGGAAGATGCAAATTTGCATTTATTTTTGTGTTTTTTTTTTTCTACTGTGTAAATGTAAGTCACGCAGGAAAACTCCTTGTAGCTTGTCTTGGTCCCAGTTGCCTACTGAAAGAACATTGGACGGTTAAGCTTCCCTGCATTTTAGGACACACTGACCTAATAAACATGAGTGTCTTTAAGTTGTGCAAAGAAACACTATTTTGCACTCATCTCACTCTATGAAAAAAATTTATTCTTTCTTGATCTCTTTTTATTGAAACTGTCCTCAGATTTAAATCTAAAAAGTTTTAAAGGATGACACTCAATAGTAAGAACAAGGTCGCCATATGACATCACTGCCCAGAATGCATTACACAAAAATGGCAGCCTGTATGTTAATGTATTTTTCAAATATTCTCCAAAGTGTAGAGACTAACTGTGTTTCTCTGTGCAACAAACATACAACGTGCTTATGATAATAGAGTGAGGTCAATGTGCCTTAGATATATTTTGGTGCTTTATATGCCTTTATTCAATAGAGTAAGACACAGGCCAGACTTGAAACCAGGCTGCCTGCATACATTTGGAGCAAGGCCATAATGACTGAAACCTTTGACATATTTACTCTCTTAGGCCGGCCACACACTAGACGAGTTTTAAATCTTAAACATTTTAAAACTGTGGGAGACTACAGACATGAGGACAGTTTCAAACAATTTTTCATCTTTAATCCTCCAAACGCACACACTAGATAACTCAGCCAGATTGTCAGATCACTGGAGACGACACACCTGCTGACCTGCCTATGACCTCACGTGATCACGTGACCTCAGAAAAAAACAAACATGGATGTCTGTCTATATCGTCTTGCTGTCCCTCCACAACAGAGTGTCCTGGCATGCATTACAGGTCAAGCAAAAATCATAAAACAAGGGAAAATGATTTGGAGCAGTAAATTAATCGTGTTGACACCACACACATGCAGACTATTCAGACAAATAATCATTTGCGACGAGGCTCAAGTTTGGATAGTTGGGACGCCCCCACAATCATCTGGGGAGTCGAATCTTGCCTAAAATCGGGCTTAAAATCCTGTAGTGTGTGGCCGGCCTTACAGGATTTGGATCATGGGGACCCAATTCCATGCAAAAAGATCATTTTGTTGTAAAATCATCATCCAGAGAGTCCAGTACAGCTTCACATGAACTGTAAACTTTGTTTGATCTGAAAAACACCCTGATGGCCCAGGGGTGGATAGTCAGACTTAAAAAAAAAAAAGTTGTTTAATGTTTTTGGATAACATTAACTTCTGTGGACTATGTAGAATTGATGGATTAAATGCTATTTAAATCATTGTCTTTGTAAAAAGATTGACATTGTACAAATCTAAGCAGATGATTAACTGTGCCCACCTCTGCACCCACACTGTAAAACATTAAAAAAATGACAATGCAGATCATATCCATCCTGTTGTTTACGAACGTTGTTGTTGTGGAAGTCATAGAGAGGCATCACTATAAATTCCAGTGTGGTTTTAAAACCCGCTTTGAATTTCTGTGAAGTGAATACACAGGATTATAGAAGCTAAAGTGTTACTTATTTAAGTTTGTAAAGGGATGCTTGTGTCACATAAAGTGTATTAAAACCATGTTTATATGGATGGGACATATTTTGTTTTCTGTCCTGTTATTTCAGATGTTGAGAAGGTATTTATGTAAAAGAGCTCTTCCTAATGCTTCGCTTATATTTCACTAAGTATGAAGCTCTATGCATTATTATTTTTTGTTTTTAAAAGAGTCAAAAGAAGGTTTATTTTGATTTTTATGCTGAATTTAATCTTCAGAAGTGCATACAGTAATCTCTGTTGTGCCTGGATTTATCCCTGGGAAAGCGCAGAGAGCATTGACAGTGCGTGAGGGAGGCCCTGTTTTGTTTTTCACACAGGTGTTTTTCTGTGACCATTCAGCAGTGCTTTACAGAAAAACCCAAACAAAATCAGAAATTTATGCAGTCCAATATAAATTAGTAAGAATTTAGTAGATTATTTCTCTGTTGTAACAATGCTTCTTAGAAAAAATCTTACACTGAAGCCTATTTGTTTCCCATTTATATGGTGCCACATTTGTAAGGAACATGCATTTTTTAGATGAGCAGCAGAGCTGAGTATGTGTGTTGTGCCCATGCCAGTGTAGACTGGGGTTTGACCTCGACCTCATTTAACACTTGTAGGATCAGCTTAGGCGTGCAGCACAACCACAGTGGCTGACGTGTGACCAATGCTGGTTGAAGAATGAGATGCTGTCCCACAGCAGTGTGTGACCACGCTGGCGACCGGCATGAGGAGGAGGTGCCATGCTGCTGTGGCTGTGTATGGTTTTTCCACACGCGACTGGGGCTCCTGTTTCTTAAATGAACAAATCAAATTGCCAATATGTCTTGTTTCTTCAGACTTCAATCATCCAATCCACCAAACAAGAGTTAATGGCTGAATAAACTGTTTGGCATTGGCAGTGATTTGGCAAATTTTTCATGGGCACAACCCACATACTCAGCTCTGCTGCTCATCCCACAAATGCATGATCCTCACAAACGTGACACCATTTAAAGGATAAATAAACAGACTTTCCAGGAGTATAAGATTTATTACCAAGAAGCATTGTTACAATGAAGAAATAATCTACCAAACCCAAATGTCTTTACTTTTTGTGGTAAGTTTATATCCCCATGGTGTTTATGCAGACAGTTGAATCTCACCTGAAAACGCCTCATGTCTCGAGGGTTCCCTGCATTCTTCAGGCAGTTCTGGTTACATTTCAGGAAGAACTTGAGGAAGAACCTGCATAAACAGACAGAGAGAAAGATAAACAAATGAGTTAGTGGAAGTATGAGCTACTCCAACAAACCGCAAATAAAACAAATAAAAATCGCTGTGGCAGACAAGAATCATACACTCCCCCAGCCTCATCCATCAGTTGTTTATGACAAAGGCAGTTTTGGATGTAGAAACAGCTCGGGGATATTGAGTAAGATGCTACCTTGTATATCCATCTCCGAGCTGCTGTCACAGCTTGCCATAAACTCACCGGGGCAGCAGACACAGACCCCCCCACCTCCAGCTGCAGAGGCGTGTGACGGAGGTTGTGCTGTAGCTACTATGCAGCGCAGTGTTGCCATTCCTGCCTCTCTCAATCTCAGTGTGAGAGACCACATCAACAGCACCTGCCATGCATTATTAATAGGCTGAGATGGCAAGTATGGCTACCCACATCAATACTTAATGAGGGAGGGAGGAAAGAGAGGGGGCTGGAGGAGTAAAGGGGGGTGGGGGGTGTATAAGAGTGGAAGGCGGGGGGGGGGGGGGCACCAGAGGCCTGAAAAGCAGAAAGGGGACGTCTGACAATTTATTCCCTGGCCCCACCCTGTCGCTCAAAGCCTGATAACTTCTTCTCTAAGTGAAACTACAGTCGCGAACATCCCTCCACTCTCCCTTCTCTATTGTCTGTCTGTGAAAAAGAAGAAGAAAAACTATATCAAATGAACCGCGAAAATAAACAGCGCCGTGTACAAATAAACAGGAACCCTCAAAAGGGGGGAAAATAAAACTACAACATTTCCCGCCCTCCCTTCCCTCCTCCTCCTCCCTTTGAGGTAGCTCAAAGAAGTGCTGACAGCTGAAACTGCTTACAATACAGATCTCCAGCAGCCAGAGAGAGAATCACTCCTTTGCTCAGCTTTTCTTTCATATGTCTTATTTTCTACCCACTGTTCATTTGTTATGGCTACGATTCTGCACTGGGCAGCGCGTTTGGAGCCAACTGCCTTAGATACAATCATGCACGAGCAGACGCATCACACACACACACATCAGGAGGGAGAGACATGTCAGGAGAAACACAGTAAGCAGCCTTGGACAATTGCTTCATCTGGGAAAAAAAAAAGAAACAAGAGAGCAAAGAAGATAAATGGACAGATCAGAGTTCTGGCTCATTTCAAGGGCCGGCTTACTGCTGTGCACATTACAAGCATCTGATGTAACACAAGAAGTGGTGAATTTATTCCTGACAACTCTTAAATGCATGACAGCTGGTTAGTGGTAGACACTGTTCTCCAAGTAAAGAAGATAAAGCCTCTTATGATGTGAATAAAAAAGTGTCTGTCTTTGCTGCTTTCTTTTTTCCCCCTCTTGTTTGTGTTCTGATTTATGATTTCTGTGGCACAAGAGGTTTAAAGAAAAAGAGAGATGGAGACAGGGGAAAGCAGAAAAGTGAGAGGAGAAAATGATAGAAAGATAGAGGTAGAGAGTATGTGAAATCCAAACGGAGAGACGGACCACCCTCCTGTATATTTTAGAAGCTGTAGGCCAATAACTCAATAATTCATGAAGTGCAGAGATGGAGGGTTTTTCACTGCGGTGGTTGGACCCCAAAGGCTGAGGGTCTCCCAACTTTCTTATCTCCTCAGGGTCAGGGAGCAGCCTCGCAGACAGCTGTGGACTACATCCACTTGTCCAACATACTCCACCTTCCTGACTGGCCCTACTGTTTAATTCATCGACTCCGCTCTTTCCCCAATGAGTCCTTCTCCGGCTCCTCTGAGGTATTCATGATGGACAGATGATGGATAAGTGGATACAGGAGAGGAAGGGTCAGTGGAGTCAGAGGTGGCCAAATGAGGGGGTTAAATATTAGAGTTACTTTCTGAGAGAAAGAGGAGGAAGAAAAAGTGAGACTGCACTGGTGCAAAAATGAAGACACTAAGTCAAAAAGTCAGCATGCCTCATTCACTTTGTCAGCGTGTCCCCTCCATCTCCTGCACGCGTGGATCATCTGATATATTATTTACATGACTTAAGGTGTCTGGAGTCAGCCGCACGGAAACATTACAAAACTGTAGCATGTTGATTCCACCGTGCTCTATCTCATCTCCCCAGGAGTCGGGGGACTGGAATCACCGCTGCACACATTTACATGGATCAACAGAGAGTGGAGGAGGGTGGGGGGTTGGATAAAGAGCAGTGCGTGATGATATGCAATAGCAAAGAGATTAGCATAAGGACTTATGGATAATCTGATTGACAGCTGACCAGTAAATATGGACAAATAATGACAATAGCTTATAATTCTCCTATTTGCTCTGCTCCTTTCTCTGTTATCGTTTCCCTAAATTTTCAATCTATGAAAAGATCCTCTATTGCTTCACAATTGGTTTTTGTCAGGAATATCCCATAATCCTTCTCTGATGAGCTCATGCACCCCCCCAATGACCTCGCATACTCTACAGCCTTTATATTTAATTGTATTGGAACAACTGATTAAACTGATTTACAACATTAAATACACAAAAATTGATCAATCATATCCTAGCCATGGCCTTGCATGCAATGTTTTAAATCAGTGATTCTCAACTGGGCGAGCATTAGGACTCACAACTACCCCTTTAAAAGCAATCCCAACCAATTTTTTTTTAATTTCTGACCACTAGAATTCAAATAACTTAAACATCTGAGGGCCCAGTGGCAGGCCAGCAGATTTTTTGTAACTATTCAGTGATTTACAAACTGTAAGCATAGCATGTTATACACCACCAGAAAGCTTAGATTCTGAGGATTCTGACCATGTTAGACATTCCCAGATAAAACCACCAAAGCAGCCACAATTAATCCTTATCAGGCTACAAACAAACAATAATAAAAGTGACTAAGCTCACCATTAGAAGCTCTCCTGATAATAATATTTTATCAGAAGCAGCTATGCTGCATCAAAAAGAGTCCTCACAATCTAAAACCAGTCAAATTTTACATACAAAAACATGATTACATCCATGAAGATCCATGGACTTTTTTGCTCCCAAAAGTTCACTGTATTTGCTGTAATAATGTCTTTTTCCAGGCAATTATAAAAAATGCTATATAGAAAAACGTCTGCCAACCTCAATCCTTTTTCTCTAGTTTGAAACACCTGGACTCTTCCTCATAAAAACAGGTGTAAAATATTCATTGTCTGTTCTAGTGTTATCATCTTTGAACCTGGACTAGCTAAGGCTTCATGGTTTGGTCCATTTGAGTTTTCCAGCTTATACCTCCCAGCTGCCGTCATCTACAGGCCTTTGTTTCACAATACAAATCCAGACAGGGGAAAACACTGTTCTGTTTTTGTTGTATTTCTCAATACCAGAAGCACCTACAGTGAATCTGAAACTTCAGAGTGGCTTTTGAAGACGCCTTGTTTGCACTCGTACTCCAAAAAGGTTCAAACACACTTGGGTATTTATGGAAAGGCGTTTTTGACTCATTTTACCCTCAATTCTGACATATTTTTTTCTAAATGACAGATGGTGCAGTTTGGACCCCAGATAATATCTTTATATCTGGGGTCTGGGATGCATAGCACCTTTAAAAGCAGAGGTTAACAATAATCAGAATCACAAGTAAGACAAAGCATCATGAGCATAAGAACAAGACATAACCCCAACAACAGAAGAACCCAGGGGACAAATAAAAACCAGAAAGAAATAAAATAAATGAAAATAAAAAATAAAAACCAAGAAAAACCTAGACAACACGGGAACCCAACTACAGAAAAAGAGACCTGAGATGTAAGAGCATAAAGGATATCAAGTAGGGATGGAACAGAATAAAAGCGAAAAGAGTAAGAAAAGATAAAAACAAATTAAAATGAGTAGTAAATATTAGATCAGAGTATATATGGCCCATCTATAAAAGCTAGTAAGAAGCCTAGCTGCTGCATTCTGAACTAGCTGAAGCGAGAAAGTGATTTTTGATTGATAGATTATTCGAAAAATCTAAACAGACAAGAGACAGGACATGACAAACATGTTCAAAAAGCACTTTTTTCACAGAAGGGCATGTATGTATCCTATTTTACTCCACTTTCTCAAGAGAGCAGGGAAATGTGGTAATTTCTTTAGGAATATCCACACCATCTTAGCTTTGAAAGCGATAACTTAAAATATGACATACTTCTCTCTAATCCCTGCTTGCATTAATGCTCATGACCATGCCGCTGCTGCTGGCCAAGCTTAACCTCCTCCACCCCAGCCTCCTCCTTTATGGCATAAAGCTTGTTGCACCGTCATATTCAGATTCATGCTGCTATGGATTAATTGTGTTTGAACTAATCTTACTGTATTCGATATGCATTGTCATATCTGTGTCTATCTATGGGGCTTTCTGGACATGCACTCCCTGGAAAGCTAAAGCTTGCTGCTTTAGTAACCAGGAAGCAACTTTTTAGCAGATCCTTCTTCACCAAGTAAAACTGTACATCAGTTTTGCAAAGAAAAAAAAAAAAAAGAAAGGTACAATGTAAGATAAGAGAGTTCCTGACTGAAGCAGAACTCTTGAGACATATTCTGGAATTTACTGCTTATAGGAAAACCTAAAAACACATGCATGAATATATACTGTACATCCAATAGGGCTTACATACAAAGAGTTTTTTCCACCTTTTTTCCAACCACATATATCCACTGGGCAGAGCTTTGTGACCCACTATTTGGTCCGGACCCACCAGGTGAGAAACACTTTTGTATCCTCACAGTTGAAATGTTGTAATTCTCATCTCTGAAGTACATTTTTGCTGGTCAATAACACCTCTGTCTCCTCTATTATTCCTTCTTGTGAATATTGTGCCTCTACCCTGTTTGTATGAGACCCTCGCTGGTTTCAACCTGTTATACGCTGCAGACAAAACAGCTACAAATATTACCCCTCCAAATTGCAGCGCCAGCCCCGGATTAAATGAAATAAAACCATTTTGCTCTCACGTAATTACCCCCAAATCCGAGAATGGCTGTGGAAGTGAATTTGTGTAAATAACTGCTTGGCCTCTCGAAGCCTCGTGGCGTAAATTTGTAACAGCGAAAACAAACGAATAAACACATGCAGCCGGTCGCTGTAGTAATTTAATGATCTCACACTTTCATCATATCGTAACGGCCATTATTTGTCACTTTGGAGCAATTAAACACAAAATCACCCTCTGCCCATAAAAAACAAAACAAGGAAAGCAATTATAACACAACTTTTAAGTAATCCCTGTAGCATCTAAATATTATTACTGTGGTGATAAAGATTGTCTACGCGATTAGCTAACAGCACGGAAGCCTCCGAGGGACAA